>NC_079192.1:92065975-92695142 GCF_029499605.1 Hyla sarda
CCCTCAGCTGGTGAAGCATGCTGCCTTTAAGGCCAACAAAAGGTGGCCTGGATTGTGGGGAATGGCCCCCACCCTACACTTGACCATTCCCAGTAAGAGCCGTCCCGGATTGGCCTTTCCGCCATACTACAGCCGCAGTGTCAGTCTGCATCGCAGCACAGACACTGAATAAATACCGGCTCTTACTTCACCAAGGCCAGGAGCCTTGGTGATACATATCGACCTTCCACTATTATCCCCTTCACCTTCTCACTATATATGTGTGTGTGTGTGTGTGTGTGTGTGTGTGTGTGTTTGTGTATTAGGGTTAATGGCTACCATGTCACTGGTAGGTAATTGGTAATAAGGGAAAGCACATTTTGGCTGCATCCTCTTCTCTTATCCTATTCCCTCTATGCCAATTGTCTTAGTTTGGTTATTATCAACTCGAGCACTGTGTGCCATTCAACTACATACAGTATAATGTATTTCTGTAACTACAGTATGCAAATCCACCCTGAATTACTAAGAAACAAAGAATATCTTGCATCATGGAGAGATGTTATAGTATAATAAACCACAAGTAAATGATTTTCTCTAAATAATAGATGTAGTGGCTGCACATTTTACCAAATGAGATTTGTACTGGGTATACCGGCTGAATAACAGAACATAGTAGCAGGATATTTACCAATGCTTTTCTGCTCTGTAATGTGGCTTTATGTGTTAACTTTATTGATGTATGTATTGCACATTCTTTCTTTTAGAATACTGGTAATGTGCAGTTCAGGACAGTTCAGAATCTTTTTTAAAAAATTTCAATTTTTAGCCTATTTTAGGGTTCTGAAATCACAAAAAAATAGAAATTGTGATAAAGGGCAATGTTTAAAATAAAAGTATGACAACACAGCACATCTTTTAATTTGGACGAGGCAAAGGTCAGTATTTATTAGGGGAAATGTTAGGGAACTTAATATCTGCTATAGTCTTTTGCCTCACCTTTGTAGTAGATGGCACCGATTGTCCTGGAAACTATAACAATGGGAACCTATCATAATGAAAATACAGTCCAATCTACCTGAATAATGTTAGAGCTAAAGGAGCAGAGTAGATTGATATGTAATTTTGAGCAAAAAGATTCTGTATAACTTGCAGATTATTCATATGAATTTCTGTTTACTTTAGACATAGGAGTCCAGTGGGTGGTTTCTCTCTGTTATAGACAGCTTTCTCTGTATGATCATGCATATAGAGATAACTGTCAATTACTGAGAAGGACCACCCACTGGACACCTCAGGTCAGAATAAGCAAGGATTTAGACAATACGTTCTAATTTATCTATTCCCATTGATCTATGACATGAAGTTGACAGATTGAACCTAATTTTCACATTGACAGGTTCTCTGTAAGACAGACAACACATATAATCATCAATAGTTGCCATATCATCACCATAACATCAGAATTCTAGTTGAGAAAGCAGACAGGTTTTTAATTATTTACAGTCAAAGAAATTTCTGCAATGTGTGAAGTAAAGCTTACAGCTCCAATCTATGCAGCAGACTTCACGCATCCAAACATCGTGCCAACAAATGCATCCCCTCTAGGAAATACTGCCATGATGCTGGAGGATCTGCCATCTATGAACCAATAAAGACTTTTAAAATAAATGCAAAAAATGTTCTACTGAAAGAAGTATTATGGTCAAGAGTCTTAATGGATAGGTAATGGACTTCTTGTAGTGATGTCGCTGAGCTACACCAGTTGCCATGTAAACCAAATGTGGCTGAGCGCAGAGGGCATGAAGCCACTGGCAAGAAGCAGAAGAGTGCCAATGGACTGTAAAGTTGTCAGCAAGAGTGGTCAAGCATATTCACATTGCTGAAAACTGTTCTTATTTGGATATGGAGATGATTTCCACTTCTAAAGCAGTGCATTTCCACATTGAAATCTGTCTCCTATTGACTTAAATTGCAAATGCCTTTAATGCCTTTAAAGCAGTACTCCCATGGAAAACTTTTTTTTTTTAAATAAACTGGTGCCAGAAAGTTAAACAGATTTGTAAATTACTTCTATTAAAAAATCTTAGTCCTTCCAGTACTTTTTAGGGGCTATATACTATATAGGAAATGCTTTACTTTTTAGATTTCTCTGATGTAATGACCACAGTGCTCTCTGCTGACCTCTGCTGTCCATTTTAGGAACTGTCCAGAGAGCACTGTGGTCATGACATCAGAGAAATCTAAAAAGTAAAGCATTTCCTCTGTAGAATATAGCCCCTAAAAAGTACTGGAAGGATTAAGATATTTTAATAGAAGTGATTTACAAATCTGTTTAACTTCCTGGCACCAGTTGATTTAAAAAAAAAAAGTTTTCCACGGGAGTACCCCTTTAATTGTTCTCGCAGCTTTGCATATTTTTTAAAACAGTGTCAAGGATTTTCAGTGCTGAAAGTAGTGTACCATTTATCTGCATGGAATTGCTGCATATTTCTTCTAATGTAAACAAATCTTTGTGTAAGTTTATGTCGAAATCTGTATAAAAAACAACAAAGATTTCAGGCACAGATTTCACACAGATTTTGCGTAAAAAATTTCCACCTTATAAAGAGAATCTGTCAGCTTACTGGCTCTGAAGTTCTCGGGTTGAAATAACTGCAATTGCTGGACAAGGACTTCCATGACTTGGTTCGCCATGGAGCAAATAAGGACTCCACTATACTAATGCTTTGGCAGCAATCTGTGACATGACACTGGGAAAGGCGCATTCCGCATTCCTTCTGATTTGGCAGACAGCATTGACTCAACCGTAGGCCCACAATAGATCAGTGTAAGACAGAGAGGCCTTGTTCAACTTCTCCTCTCTGAGACTTTCTTTGTCTTGAAGACTGCATAAGACACATAAGTCCCAATGCGTCACAGATCTACGCTATAAACCTAATATATAAAGACCAAATAAATAAGCGTATAATAATCAAGGTACAGTTTATAAAATACATTTTTATTGATGAATCCCTAAGCAAAACGTTGGGTGGTGGAGGCACACGCTCTTATCTTCTCCCACTGTGGTAACTATATTAAGCTACCGTATTTATCGGCGTATAACACGCACTTTTTAGGCTAAAATTTTTAGCCTAAAGTCTATGTGCGTGTTATACGCCGATACACCCCCAGGAAAGGCTGGGGGAGAGAGGCCGTCGCTGCCCGCTTCTCTCCCCCTGCCTTTCCTGGGGTCTAGAGCCCTGCTGCCGGCTCTTCGCTGCCCCGTTGCCTCCCCCATGCCCGGTGGCATAATTACCTGTTGCCGGGGTCGGGTCCGCGCTGCTTCAGGCCTCCGGCGTGCGTCCCCTGCGTCGTTGCTATGCGCTGCACGTCGCGGCGCATGATGTCAGTGCGCCGCGCCGTGCATAGCAATGATGCACGGGACGCACGCCGGAGGCCTGCAGCAGCGCGGACCCGACCCCGGCAACAGGTAATTATGCCACTGGGGATGGGGGGAGGCAACGGGGCAGCGGCGCCGGCAATGGGTGCCGCTGCCCCTTCTCTCCCCCTGGCTGTCGGCGCCGGCAATGGGGCGCCGGCACCGATAGTCAGGGGGACAGAAAGGGCAGCGGCGCCGATAGCCAGGGGGAGAGAAGGGCCGACAGCAGGGCTCTAGACCCCAGGAAAGGCAGGGGGAGAGAAGCGGGCAGCGACGGCCTCTCTCCCCCTGCCTTTCCTGGAGGTGTATCGGGGTATACACGCACACACGCACCCTCATTTTACCATGGATATTTGGGTAAAAACTTTTTTACCCTAATATCCTTGGTAAAATGAGGGGGCGTGTTATAGGCCGGTGCGTGGTATACCCCGATAAATACGGTATTTCAATGTACTTTCATATGGTTATTTATTTACCTTTACCTGCTTTTGCACTGTGTCACTTTACCCCTGCTGTGGATAGCAACCATTATGATTTGTATACACGCCGCACCTTGGCATTATGTCACTTTATTTTGAAATGTAGTTATTGCTAAGTACATTGATTAGATCTACCTCAGCTACCAAGCTGCATTTATTTTGTGTGTAGCCTCCCATTTAGTCGGTCCTTCAGCACCACGCTACCATGCGTTTTTTTTTTTATGTCTGTCTTTTGAGCATAAGTGTTTAATAAAAATGTATTTTATAAACAGTACCTTGATCGTTATACGCTTATTTCTTTGGTCTTTATATATTTGTCTTGAACACTGGCAACATAAGACGATATGTCCTTACAGCACTGACAGGAACAAGGTTCAGGAACAACAACCTGATTGTAGATTAGACTAGTGACATGTGGCCTGTATGTAAACTATGCCTAGCATTAGCGAAGACCAGGCCAGAAACTGGTTCTTAAGGTTCCTCCAATTCCACAGGCAAGCAAGGTTGGACTAGGGACTTTCTCCTTCAATGATTGGTTAGGAGATGCATGTGACCAATGGACTGTTCAGCTGGGTACAATAGATGCAGGTAACAAGAACCCTTGACATGTTAATTACCTCAGTGTAAGCATGACATTAAAGGGGTACTCCGGTGGAACACAAATTTTTTAAAGTCAACTGGTGCCAGAAAGTTAAACAGATTTGTAAATTACTTCTATTTAAAAATCTTATACTTATCAGCTGCTGTATACTACAGAGGAAGTTCTTTCAATTAATTTATTTTAATTATCCTTTTAATTATCTTAATAAAATATTAGCCATATATTCAGATCTTGAGCACTAGTTACATTTGGAATTTATTTTCTGTCTGACCACAGTGCTCTCTGCTGACTCCTCTGTCCATGTAAGGAACTGTCCAGAGCAGGAGCAAATCCACATAGCAAACCTACTCTTCTCTGGACAGTTTCTGACATGGACAGAGGTGTCAGCAGAGAGCACTGTGGTCAGACAGAAAAGAAATGAAAAGAAAATAACTTCCTGTGAAGCATACAGCATTTGATAAATACCGGAAGGATTAAGATTTTTTAATAGAAGTAATTTACAAATCTGTTTAACTTTCTGGAGCCAGTTGATTTAAAAAATAATAATAATAATAATAATAATGTTTTCCAAGGGAGTACCCCTTTAAGTGCAATACAAAGAAATACATTTGTGAGATTCTACAGTACCTGTTAAACGTATTATAGATCCACAAACCTTTATACACCCAGTCACCTGACACCTCTTGTGTGTTGGAACACTACATAAGCACAAAAAAAAAAAAGTTAATTAGAAAATTAGGATAATGAGAGAAATATATAATCTGAGGCAAAATTCTCAGAAGAAGAAAGATGTAATGAACTGGTCCGACCTCTTCAATACTGATGCAAAGAATTAATTGGAGGGCACAATGCACCCAAAGGACACCATATTTTTCTGTTATAGTCAGAAAAGCAGTTCTACTGTGTAGTGTTACTTTATTATAGATTGTACCTGTGTCTATACAGGATTTGTACTGGTACCATATTCTGCATTCTGAAGACTAAATTCTTTGCACCAGCCATTGTACAGTAACCGTACCGTAGGAAAAACACCTTTTTTAGAATACTGTGCAACAGAAATGCCTGTAATACAGGAGCGCTAATTAGGTGCTAGGGTCGCCTTTGTTGTCGAGCTGCTTACTCATTCCAATAGCAACTGGCAGAATAGTGAGTGCAGCTCTGGACTATAATTCAGGCTCAAAATAGCACGGCATACGTTATGTTATGCCATGAATCTGCAAAGGTATTTAACATTTTACTCAGATGTTATCTATATATAAACTAAACTGATGGTGTTAAATGTGTAGTGTATGTAATGTATATATTCTGTCATGATTTATACATTGCCATGATTTTGGGCATTACTATCATTAATAATAACTTTTGACATGTTGAGCAGACATGTCAAAAGTTGTTGATTGTGCTGGGTCTCACTCCTGGGATTTGCAGGGATCGTGAGGTATAAGTCAGGGAGATGGGCATCATTGCGCTCTACTCGCCGGCCAGAGGGCAAATTTTACCTTTTCTCTGCATGAACTTTGATGCCGAAAAAAGCTTGAAATGGCTGACCAGCCAGGGAGCGAGGTGAGATGCTACCTGCTTCCCCTGCTTGTATTGTATCTTATGATCGCAGCGGATCTCAGGAGTGAGACCTGGTGCGATCAACAACTTTTGACACGCCTGATCATGTCCGATGTGAAAAGTTGTTTTTAGTGACAATAAGCCTTCAAAACAAGTGCCCAAAGTCATGGCAACTAAACAGAAGGTTTATTTTGTAGAAATAAAAGCATCTGATTTCATTATAGCAGAAAAAGCTTTAATCAAACCTCAAAAGGTAAATTCAGCCCCATGCAATCATACAGAAGTACCAGCGGACATCCTTTTGTACTAGTAATTGGCAATTTGGGAAAGGCTGGAGGCTTAGAAAATACAGGCACATAACTGAACTCAACCCACAATCAAAAGGAAAAGCATGAAAGCAGGCAAATGATCAAGTGACAAAGCATTGAACCTCCTCGGACTTGGTCTGACACAGTCTTTTAGGACAGATTTGTTTAGATGAAAGAAGGTTACATTATTCTACTGGACTCTTAACATTGCCTTGCTTTTCAGACAAAAATATGTAGCTCTTTATCTGCTAATGGTCTTCGTAAAAAAATGATCTCTGAAATAGCACTGTTGCTATAATGTTTGCCAGCTGTGTTGACTTGATATAAGACCACCGAAGATTGTACTATACTATACCCATCAGACCCAAAGAGAGTAAAGGGAGTGGCAGCATGCATGCTTGGCCTCCGATCTACCCAAACATGGGGACAAAAGACCCCCGTTCTCATGATCAGTGTGGGTCCCAGTGGTTGGACTCTCACAGATCAGATCTTGTGGATAGGTGATAACTTTAGGTAATCTTTGGGAAATCACATTCTCATGAAAACAACCTCTATTCAAATTGAAGTCAGTTTTTCAATTAGATCACCGCAGGTCCAGCTTCAGAAACACCCCATTGTTGCCACCTGAGGAAGTTGCATATTGCCATATGTTTTCACATGGTGAAAAATGTGCGAAATGTCCAACCGGAAAACATGGGAAGACATTCTGCACATTTGCATGTTCTGCTGGTGTTAGGACCGATCGGAAATGCGCCGTCGCTATAGACAGTAGTGCATTTCTGAGCGGAATCAACAGAAACAATGAAACTCTGCAATGGGCACAGTGCAGCAGAATCCCATTGAAATGAATGGGACTCTGCTGTAGTTGAATTTCTGAGCAGAATTTCTCTGGCAGTTTAGGAGAGTCCCAGGCGGTCCCAAGATCTTGACGCCACGACTCCGCCCCCGTGTGATGTCACACCCCGCCCCTCAATGCAAGTCTATGGGAGGGGGCGTGACAGCTGTCACACCCCCTCCCATAGACTTGCATTGAGGGGCGGGGTGTGACATCACACGGGGCGGAGTTGTGACATCACGATCTTCCGTCCCGGTGGTCAAGATGGACTCAGCCTGAGGACCTCCAGCTGTTCCGGAAGCCGCTACAGGTGGGTGCTGCATGGTAGATCCAGGGGTTCCCCAGCAGCGGGACCCCGGCGATCTGACATCTTATCCCCTATCCTTTGGATAGGGGATAAGATGTCTAGGGGCGGAGTACCCCTTTAAACATTTTATCTAATGCCGATATGGTGCATTTGTTTTTTGCCAAAATGGTTTCTTCTTTTATTCTTTCTAAAATTTTGTAGTGAATCTTTTCAAATGTAAACTTAACAAAAAGTGCACTGTATGAACAGGTCAATGAGAATGACCTTCACAGTTTCATGCTATTGTTCCTATAAAAACATTTTTCTTTATCATCACTTTTCAATGTAATGCTGTATGTGTGTGGTGTGCTGGTATGTGTGCTGTTTGCTAGCCCTAAGGCAGATGTCCTCTGTAACTTTTCAACCATGTTGGATAATCTTGACAGTAGCTTAACTAACCTTAGGCATGTGATGTCCTGATCACAGACGTAACCATCTGAGGTAAGCAGAGGAAAACTCCTGAAGGCATCCGGCCATATAGTTTCTATTAAATTACAGAATCTTTGTAGAACTTGTTTGACCACCTCCAGCTTATTCCCATTATAGGGCACATGGTCGCTGCTGTAAAATCAACTTACATAATTCTGAAAATGTTAAAGAATACCTCTCATGATCTTTATAAATGTTATAATCCTCCCAGCTCACTGCCCCCATCATGATAACCCCCCCCCCCCCGCCCCCGCCTTTATTTTTACTATTTTTTAGTTTTCTACCTTGATATTGCTCTGTATTTTCTGCTTGGTCTCAGTCAGATTCACAGACTGGGAAGGGGCGTTCCCGAGCAGGTGTGACATCATCTGAAGCCATACAGGGGAGAACTTCCTCCTTCACTCTGCTACACACAGCCCAGAGCAGTTCAGTGTGAGATGAGCTATGATTGGCCAAGGCTACACACACCCTTCAGCACTCCATACTGCAGTTCCTGATTTTGGACTTCTGCCAGGCCAGAAGGAGACCAAAGTCTGTGAAAGAGATGGGGGGGAAATGTGTTCTGGACAAGTAGGGAGACACTAGTGGCAACTTTTTTAAGCATAAATAAAACATAGAAAACTTCATTTTTGTAAACAAAGTACATTAAAAAGATGTTTTTATTTACCATAAGGAGTGCAATAACAAAAGAATAGTTGTAATGACAGTGCCCATTTAATGTACTAAGGTATTATTGACTATGATTAGAATTTTTTTAATTTTTCTTAGAAACAGAACCACATCCAGGGCTGTATCTGGTATGGCAGTTCGGTCCCATTTGCACGAGTTCGGCTGAGCTGCAATACTTAGGAACATCCTTATTGGCTGGATCACAATCTACAATTCATTTTTATAGCCAGATATAGTATACTTTCGTATGTATGAATACGGTTTAAATTGAGGAGCATGAAGGAGTTTTATCATGTGAAGGCTATTTCAACACCTTAAAAAGGTTATAGTATGAACAATTGACAGTTACTAATCTATAGTAATATAAATTAGAGAAATTTAGTACCATCAAAGTATGTGGACAGTATGAGAACATGCATTTTAAGTTGTTTTTTTTATTAATTTCAACACGGCTAGGACCACTCGTCCCTACTGACGGCAAAACATGAGCAAGTGGATTCCACTGAAACAACAACATGTTTATTCTTTCTGCGGAATTTGAATTTCCGCCATGGAATTTTCCACTGCAGAAAGGCTGTGTGCATGGTGCAGCAGAGTCCTATTGAAAGCAATGGGAGGAAGCTGCCACAGAATTTCCGAGCAGAATTTTTAAGCTAGATTCCACTCTGAAATTCTGCAGTGTGAATGGGCCCTAAGAGTTTTACACAGGTTAGTTACACTACAGATCCTTTACTGTACTCCCATTTTTCCTTTCCTGTACGACAATGTTGGACTCACCTTAATACATTGTACTTTGCAGCAGTCATCTTTTTTTCTGCTATCAGCACTAGAACACAAGGTGACAATGTTGGTCTGTTTAAAGTTATGGGGACCAGGCAAGGTCACCTTCATTAGAAGGGATTCTCTTAAGGACTCTTTAATAAATCATTACATCTATTGGCTAAGGCTATGTTCACACCTCAGAATTTCCGTGTGGAATTTGGCATTGGAATTCTGCATACAGATTCCAGAGCAGCAGAGTCCAATTGAATGGAATGGGGTTCTGTTGCGCTGGACACACGGCAGAATTTCTGTGCCAGATGTTTCTGGCATAGAAATTCTGATTTCAGTGTCCATAGAAAGAATGAACCTGTCCCTTCTCTCTGCGGACTACACGAAATGCATAGCAGTCAATGAGACGGTGCATTCCGGTGCTGTCCCAGCAGCTTTTCCATGCGGACATTCTGAAATGTGAACTAATTGTATATCTTATATTAACTTGAACAATAATGCAGTTCTCCGATTCTGTTCTTTTCAAGCCATCTTGTGATGTAATGCCTATAGAGCAAGTTCTTATTAGGTTGTGGCCAAAATTCATAATTACTCAATAGAGATATTAGCAAGCCTTGAGTGATATTGGCAGGGCTGCCTGGCTGAGGTCCAAAATTGCAATAAATGTTATTTTTATTCCGGCTTTGTCATTTTCATCAGTACTAATGTAGAAAATAGGAATATAAATCTGAGCTAGCATATTTTATTAGTAAAAATAACTCAGGTTATATTGGCTGGATATAAAAAGATTTGACCTTTAAGTGTATACATATTGGGGGAGATTTATCAAAACCTGCGCAGAGGAAGAGGGGTGCAGTTGCCCATAGCAACCAATCAGATTGCTTCTTTCATTTTCCACAGGCCTCTTAAGAGGCCTGTGGAAAATGAAAGAAGCAATCTGATTGGTTGCTATGGGCAACTGCACCCCTCTTCCTCTGCACAGGTTTTGATAAATCTCCCCCATTGTCAATAAGTATTTTTCTAAAATAGTGGAAGAAAGGATTCTGCAGCGTTGGGAGGTATAATGCAGAATATATAAATGCCAAGAAATCTCCACACTTACAATACTGCATTAGGCACAAGGGTGGAGCATGGGAAAGCTTTGTTTAATAACCCTTTAACTACCATCAACTTGGGGCCCCATGGACCTGGCAGGTTTATTTTTATAATTTTTTTCAACCCCTCATTCCAAGAGTCACAATTTTTTTTCCCATTGTTTCAGCTTGTTAGGGGCTTGTTTTTTGCAGAACAAGTGGCACCATTTTGGGCTAAATACAAATTTGAATCTATTGTAATGTTTTTTTTTTTTTTGGGGGGGGGGGATGCAAAAGAAACATCAATTCAAATTACTTATTGTTTTTGATTAGTTTTTTTTTGTTTCACTTGTAACTTCGAGATAGAAATGACATGGTAACTTTATTCTGTAGGTCAGTATGACTAAATCAACACCAGATGACATGCTATTTTAATACAGTGGTCCCTCAACATACAATATTAATCCAGGAGGACCATTGTATGTTGAAACCATTGTATGTTGAGTACATATCTCTATGGAAAACTGTTCATTGGTTCTGGGACGACCATTGCATGTTGAGTGTATGGGGAGTGTTTAACAAACCAGTGTGCCTCCAGCTGTTGCATAACTACATCTCCCAGCATGCCTGTACAGCCATTGACTGTCTGCGCATGCTGGGAGTTGTAGTTTTGCAACTGGTGGAGGCATACTGAAAGCGCAGGTGAAAAAGTTTGTGTTTACAACAACATGAAAAGTATTCCCACTGTAGAATGAGTGGGCACATGTTCCCTTTCTCTAAGGAAAGAAACAAAAACAGCCGATGGAAAAACCCCTTTATAAAAATAGTGACATAGGCACTTCTCTTTCAGGATCTATCCTCCTCCCAGCATCCCCCGCTCCACCGACACCCCCAGCTTCTTTCTCCTGTGACTCTCCAGACCTCACCCACTGCCCTTCCCCAGGCCGTGTCCTCCTTACCCTTCCTGCTACCACCAACTTCTCCTCCAGGACACCAGGCGAGTCGTACAAGCGGGGGGCCGCCATCATTGATTAACCCATCAGCCCCCTGTGTTTATCATCCTAAAGTATATACAGCACGTCTGTATATGGAAGAGCCTCACGTGACAGGTGCCAGCTGCACTAAAATAGCTATATAATATCCAGCAGCGCTGTCACCTGTCATACAGCTGTCATCCTGGTCAGGTGAGTGAACGTCACCCCCGCTCCTACGTGGGTCCAGTGTTCTGTTGCGCCAGCAGGCCCTGGCTATCCAGCAGCTGCTGAAGCAGTCAGCGCTGCCAGATAGCCGTTTTTGCATTGACCCCGACACATAGAAGCATCATATGTTGATGCTGCCTTCAGCATACGATGAGCTCTGAGAGGCCATTGAATGTTGAAACGATTGTATATCGGGGCCATCGTATGTCGGGTGACCACTGTATAGGGAAGAGATCTAGCATTCAAGGCTGGTGAAGCAGGCAGAAGCCGCTGGGGCCATCCCAATGGCTCATAGTTCAGGCGGCATAAAAAAAGTGATGAGAGGTTCTAGAAGTTTGCATGGCCTACTTTTTTTCATAACAATTATACATTTTATTTAAAATGACATTTCTAATTTTTTTTGTCTATTATCAACACATCAACAAAATGTTCCCTTTTTTCCCCTCCCCCCCTATACATTTCTTCCATCCAGTTTCCAGTGCCATGTCAGACCCTCACCATCCAAATATTCCTTTTTCCTTATCTACTACTACCTCTCCTCCTCCTCCCCCCCCCTTAATAGACCTTCCTATCCCTAAGACAATCCCAAAATAAATAAAAAATTTGGCTCCACCCCCTCTCAAAGTCCACGTTTTACTCAAAACCCAATTGCACTATTAATTTCCTCCCTCTCTCCTCCTTCCTCACTCTCACAATCTATCATCCTTCAGTCCCCTTATTATAATTTTCTTTTTTTTTCTTTTCTTTTTTTCCTTTTTTTTTTATTATTATTTTTTTTTATCTTTATTTTTTTATTTTATTTTTTTATAATTATTTACAAATTTCCTCCCCTTGCCAGCGAAGAGCACTGCGTCTTCACGCCCCACTCCTCCCTGACTACTTGTGCTCCACCGCTGATGCGTTTATTACCCACCCTCCAGGATCAACATTTTCAAGGAGGATCTTTGAAAGAGCATTTTACCTTTTTTCTTTTTTTTTTCCCTTTTTTTTATTATTAATATTTTAGGGAAAACCACTTACATCCAGCATGGCCTATCCTTAGATGAGGGCATTAATGGGGAATTGGTGGGGCTCCAACTCAGAACCTTCCACCCCCCACAACACCCCCGCCAATCAGCAGAACAACAGGGCTTCAGAGCTTATATGGAGTGCAGTCTTAATTTAGAGACAAAGATACATCTGCACTTGCAGTTACAGCCAATACTGTACTAACTGAATGGAATGGTCCTAAACTCTGAGCCAGAGGCACGCGCACATTGTTCCTAGGACAACAGTGAAGGGGACATGGCGCTCAAGCAAGCGCCAAAACCCTTTCATTCTGATGACTTGGGCAGAATATTCCTAAAGCAGCATGGGTTTTGAAAACTACACAAGTTGTACTGTATTGTTTAGGATTTTATGTGCAGAATCTGCTCTATAATTCAGCAACAAATCTGTATGTATCCTCATTATTCATTTACATGAAGTATTTGGCCGATGTGGATTTTCTACAATTTAGTTACTGTATATGATAGGTAAACAGCGTATGGGGCTGAAAGATTGGGTTGCAAAATGTAGAAGTCATCTCTCGCAGTCTGTGAGAATCAAATGTGCTGTAACAGAGGAATTTGTTGGATACCAGTAGAAAAAAATGCTGTTTATTCCACATTCAAGACATATGGTTTGCAGAATGTTCCATAATGCTGTCAGCGTTTTTCAGCTGTCCATGTGAATTTATAGGAATACTGTAAACTCCCTATATAATGAAACAAGAAAAAGGCACAGTCTTCTATTCTGTTGGTTCAATTGTTCCAGAACATTCCCCAAATCCAACTCGATAACCTTCTCCTTGGCAGTAACCTGTGGAAAACAGATGAGGGTCACAAGAAGGTAAAGGGGTATTCTGCCCCTAGACATCTTATCCCCTATACAAATGATAAGATTGCAGGGGTCCCGCCACTGGGGACCCCTGCGATCTCCCTGCTGCACCCGGCATTTAGAGTGCCGGATGCAGCGTTGGGGGCTCGTGATGTCACGGCCACGCCCTGCTTGTGATGTCATGGCCACGCCTCCTCCATGTAAATCTATGAAAGCAATGTCTGATCGCGGGGGTCCCGCCACTAGGGACCTCCGCGATCTCGCCTGCGGCACCCCAGACATGTGCCGGATTACTGGCGATGCGGGGTGGAGGCTCGTGACATCACGGCCCTACCCCGCTCATGATGTGTCTGGAATGCAGCAGCCGAAATCACGGAGGTCTCCAGTGGCGGGACCCCCGTGATCAGACATCAGACATCCTAGCCTTTTAAATCCTGAGCAATGGAAGAATAAAGTTTAACAAAAGGTGACAATGAGATGAGTAGAGTCTACTATCAGAACTGTGCCATGCCAGTATAGATCTGATAATCCAGCTTCCTGCAGACTGCATATAGGGGTGCAGATAGTTTGGATCTATGCACCTTATAAGGCTGAAGAAGAACTCTAGTTTTTTTTACACAAATACAGTGTAACATGCTCAATACAGATGTCAAACAGTACCTCTTAAGACTACAGTGTCTCCATCTCTCAAAAATGTACGAGTGTGTCCATTTCCAAGATCAATTGGCTTGGACCCTCTCCACGAAAGTTCTAACATAGAGCCGAAACTTTCAGGATCCTGTTAGGAAAAAAAAAAGGAAAAAAACATTGTTATAGGTGGGCATGAATTCAATTGAGTCCTGCTTTATCAGCTGTCTATTCAAAAGGGTTCTCAGCATTTGGACCATCTCTTTAAAAGGAGTACTCCACACCTAGACATCTTATCCCCTATACAAAGGATAGGGGATAAGATGTCAGATCGCCGTGGTCCCGCTGCTGGGGACCCCGGGGATCGCTGCTGCAGCACCCCGCTATCCTTACTGCACGGAGCGAGTTCGCTCTGCACGTAATGACGGGCAATACAGGGGCCGGAGCATCGGTACGTCACGGCTCCACCCCTCGTGACGTCATGGCCCGCCCCCGTCAATACAAGTCTATGGGAGGGGGCATGGCGGTCGTCACGCCCCCTGCCATAGACTTGCATTAAGGGGACAGGCCGTGATGTCATGAGGGGCGGAGCCATGACGTCACACTGCTCCGGCCCCTGTATCGCCCGTCACTACGCACAGAGCGAACTCGCTCTGCGCAGTAATGATGGCGGGGTGCCACAGCGGCGATCCCCAGGGTCCCCAGCAGCGGGACCCCAGTGATCTAACATCTTATCCCCTATCCTTTGGATAGGGGATAAGATGCCAGGGGCGGAGTACCCCTTTAAAGCTTAATACTTTGTACCCAGTTGCTGCAACCTCAGCTGTAATCTGTTTCAGTACCTAACAGCAAGAACTTAAAGGGGTTTTCTGTATATTTTTTTTATATGCCTCCCTGTGCAAGACAAACAAAAAAGACTACATACTCACCTTCCCAGAGGCTGTGGTTTTGTTTGCAACCATTTGGCTTGCAAATTAAATTTCATGCAGGCAGGGAATGGCATTGAATGGCTGAGCAGGCAGCTTCTGTCTAATTCCATCAAGAACAGCAAAAAGAGGAGTGCAGCAGGATACATGGGCACACAGAACTGTAGCCAACAGGGGAGGTGAGTATATTTTTATTTATTTTTTAAGCACAGGGAAGTATATTTTAAAAATAAAATAGGAAGCATTACACTGTTTCTACTGAAATCAATTGGTTGCCCTTGTAATGCATGTACAGATGGGGTCCTCCAGAGCAAGAGATCTTATTTGTAGCCACTCTCTCACTCCTGAAAAAAAGAGGAGGGTCCTGATTGGAAGAGCCTACTGTTAACATCCTACATCTGGGTATTTAGATACAGTTTGAGCATATTTTTCCATGGAACCTTTTGCTGTATTTTCGCTTAAATAGGTATCCCATTGTTTGTATCGGTGGATGAGGTATTTCCTTAGTGAAAGTGCAAGAGCAATAAAGCTCTAGGTATGAGCAATATGTCTCATGTATATGTTGTTATTAGCAGGAATTTTCCATCTGATTTTATCAAGAATGTATTCATCTTACCGGTCCACTTATAGTTCCAGAAGCCAAAAGATCTCCAGGGCGAACATTGCAGCCAGTAACAGTGTGATGGGTCAGCTGTTGCTTCATAGTCCAATACATGTACTGAAAAACAGAGCGGATGAAACAACCTGTATTCTGCTAATGGGCTCACGTGTTCAATATTACCCCCATCACCCTTCTGTATGACAGAAAATATGCTATGGCCTATAAGAGCTCTGTAACTAATATGACTATAAAATGGAAATTCTTATTTTAGCAAATCGCCTATATTTCCATGCAGGTTCTTCAAATGTATATATAATATATCAATAGAATTACAGGCATATATTTCAGAAAGGACCACAATGTATTTGAAGGCATTTTTGGCAGAATTACATATTATGTATATCTATGTGTAGAAAAAAGTGGGTCAGTAGTATAAAACATGCAGACAGTAGAGATGGAGACACATAGGCTAATTGTTATATCTTCTTCTTGTTCTATACATGTAAATATATCAATTGCTTTTATAAATATGTATTTGGGCACCCATTGAAATTCAAGTTTACTATATTGTTCCTGCATTACTTCTTTTATTTTAAAAGGGGTGGTCCTCTACTTTGCTGATATGCCAGTGCCCCCAAACACTGACCTCAGGAGTACTGTCTAGTTGTATGGCAAAAGGACAGGGATTGGCTCCAGCTGTCATACGAGTGTATGGACAGGTCAGAAAAGTAAAGAGACTGTTGGAGACGACCAGAGTGGCGGTGAAGGATTTGCCAAGTAATTATTGATTAATATAAACTACTCCTACACTTATCATTTAAGGCAGCTGCTTCATGGCATGCTTTACCTGCCATGCCTGCTTGTGTATCTGCAAGTTCAGAGCTCAGTGCACCTTCCCTGTAAGGTTGGTGCCATTCCACTCCTAATTCACATGCTCAATCTAACATAGCTATTGAAGTTGTGAGTAGAGCTCAGAAGCCTCATCTGGGATGTATGTCATGCTATGTATGTATAACAATAATTACAAATTGGTTTCAAGTTTACTTTTGGTACTTTCCTACTCCAGATTTGTTGCAATGCTTGGGTCTAAGGCCCTTTTAGATGGGCTGAGGGGATTCCCAACCTTGGCGATCGGTGCAGATTGGCTGAGCCCACACAAGACGATCAACAGTGAGCAGCACAAATGGATGCTGGATTGTTTGTGTGGCCCTTCAAGTCACCATTGTTAACCACACAACCCCTATTTACATGTGCGGGCAATAACAATGATTTTATTGGCCATCTGAAATTTGTGATCAACCAGCTGTCCCTTTTTACATGGGCCATTTATCAGGAACTAGCATTCCTACAGCATTCCTCGCCCAATTATAAGCCGGTGTAAAAAGGCCTTAATGGGGTACTCCGCCCCTAGACATCTTATCTCCTATCCAAAGGATAGGGGATAAGATGTCAGATCACCACGGTGCCGCTGCTGGGGAGCCCCGGGATCCCCGATGCGGCACTGCGCTATCATTACAGCACAGAGCGAGTTCGCTCTGCACGTAATGACGCGCAATACAGGGGCCGGAGCATTGTTACGTCACGGCTCCACCCCTCGTGACATCACGGCCCGCCCCTTTCAATACAAGTCTATGGGAGGGGGCGCGGCGATGTAACGAGGGGCGGAGCCATGACGTCACGTGGCTCCGTCCCATGTATCGCCCGTCATTACGGACAGAGCGAACTCGCTCTGTGCTGTAATGATAGCGGGGTGCCGCAGCGGGGATCCCGGGGCTCCCCAGCAGCGGCACCGCGGCGATCTGACATCTTATCCCCTATCCTTTGGATAGGGGATAAGATGTCTAGGGGCGGAGTACCCCTTTAAGGGTACGTTCCACGCGCAGATTTTTTTAGCGGATTTTCCGCTGCGTATTTGAAAGTGGGCGGGCTCTTCTCGGCTGTCCACAGCAGATTTTCCGTTGCAGAATTTAAGCTGCGGAAAATCCGCCACAGTCCCTACTGACTTCAATGGGGCTTGCGGCGGATTTCCCGTAGTGTACATTCCGCCGCGGAAAGAGCCCGCCCACTTTCAAATACGCAGCGGAAAACCCGCAAAAAAATCCACGAGTGTGAGTGTTCCCTAAAGGGGTATTCCGGATTTCTATATCTTATCCCCTATTCAAAGCATAGGGGATAAGATGTATGATCGCAGGGGTCCCGCTGCTGGGGACCCCCGCGATCTCTATGCAGCCCTTGGCATTCTGTGCTGGGTGCTGCTTCCTAGACGGGTACGTCATGCCCCCTCCCATAGACATGAATGAAGGGGTGTGGCGTAACGTCACAAGGGGCGTGATCGTGACATCACGTCCCCGCCTCGGAAGCAGCGTCCGGGACAGAATGCTGTGGGCTGCGCCGAGATCACAGGGGTCCCCAGCGATCATACATCTTATCCCTTATCCTTTGGATAGGTGATAAGATGTTTAAACCCAAATACCCCTTTAAGGCAGCTGAATTTTGGTGTATGTTAACACTTACAAACAAAAAAGTGTTGAGTAAGTTTGATAAATGACTCCGATAGTGTTGAAGATAATGAGAAAGAGGGCAGCAGGTGACCATGCACACAATAATGCCTGATAAGGTCATCCTAAACCATATGAATAGCTTACTTTGAAATTAGATCTGCATATAGTGGCAGGCTCCTTCATTCCCTCTCCTGTATAGAAAAAAAAATAAAAAATAAAAATCACACTATTGCAGATTATTTATTAATAAAAAAAATTCAAAATGAAAATAGAATACAAGTAGAGAAAATAATGTATATGGCAATTATAGTGTAACGCAACGTAGTAATAGAAAATTTCAGGGCCCCATACACTAAAACTGATGATGGCCCAGGGCTGTAGTTGCAATTTTCCAATTTACAAAATGAAAAAAAAATAAAGTCTAAACTATAAAAATATCATGTTATTTCCTTTGCAGGGGAAACGTTGTATACATAATATACATATCTCAAATTGGTGGGGTTTTCTTGTCACCCTGTGCATCAGTGGTGGTTCCTTTATGCTTTAGATCAGTGTTCTTCAACCTGCGGACCTCCAGATGTTGCAAAACTACAATTCCCAGCATGCCCGGACAGCCGTTGGCTGTCCGGGCATGCTGGGAATTGTAGTTTTGCAACATCTGGAGGTCCGCAGGTTGAAGACCACTGCTTTAGTGAATGGAATGTCATCAAACACGTCTTTTAGGATATGATGATGATCATTGAATACCGCAGCATGTCTTTTTTTGTGGTAAGATATTAAAAGGATAGATTAAACTTATGCTAGGCTGTCACATGTTCTCACTTCATTTTACAGCTCAAAAAACAGATTGATTTACAGCAGTTTTTTGGCAGATTTTGTAGTCTTTTTCTGCAGTATTTTTGCCATTTTTTTGGCTGAAGTGAAAGCTATAGTCCAGAAAACAGCTGTATTCATTTTGGGACATATTTTAGATCAGTAAAGGGGTACTCCGGTGGGAAACTTTTTTTTATTCTTTTTTTAAATCAACTGGTGCCAGAAAGTTAAACAGATTTGTAAATTATTTATATTAAAAATCTTAATCCCTCCAGTACTTATTAGCTGCTGAATACTACAGAGGAATTTCTTTTCTTTTTGGAACACAGTGCTGTCTGCTGACATCATGACCACAGTGCTCTCTGTTGACATCTCTGTCCATTTTAAGAACTGTCCAGAGTAGGAGAAAATCCCCATAGCAAACATATGCTGCTCTGGTCAGTTCCTAAAATGGACAGAGATGTCAGCAGAGAGCACTGTTGTCATGATCCGTACTGGTATGCAGGTAGTGGATCCTCTGGTCAGTGAGGCGATGATGCGGGTCGTACCGGGGGACCGGTTCTAAGGAGTTACTGGTTTTCACCAGAGCCCGCCGCAAGGCAGGATGGGCTTTCTGCAGCGGTAACACCCAGGTTGTATCCCCGATAGCGACTCGACCTCACTGACAGCTGAGATAGGCGTGGTACAGAAGGACTAGACAGAGGCGAGGTCAGACGTAGCAGAAGGTCAGGGCAGGCGGCAATGGTACGTAGTCAGGGTCAACAGCAGTAGGTCTGGACACGCAGGTTATAGCACACACTAAACGCTTTCACAAGGCACTAGGCAACAAGATCCGGCCAGGACAGGAAGGGGAAGTGAGTATATATAGTATTCACAGTAATTAGGACTGATTAGGAACAGATTGGGCCAGGCACCAATTAATGGTGCACTGGCCCTTTAAATCTGAGAGACCCGGCGCACGCGCGCCCTAGAGAGCGGGGCCGTGCACGCCGGGGCTGAGACAGAGGACGGGACCGTGCGCGCCGGGGCTGAGACAGAGGACGGGGCAGGTAATCGGAACGGGATGCGATCCGCAAGCGGGCTAGTGCCGCCATGTGGATCACATCCCCGTCGGCAGCACTGTAGCAGCGCTCCCAGTCAGAGTGAGAGACCGGGGCGCTGCAGGAGACCAGACGCTGCGAGCGCTCCGGGATGGATACGGAACCTGGAGCGCTCGGCGTTACAACTGTGGTCATAATGTCAGCAGAGAACTCTGTGTTCCAAAAAAAAAAAAAGTTTTCCACCGGAGTACCCCTTTAACTCCCAAAAATACTTTCGAATGTGCTAAGAACCTGTCCATTTATTTTATGGCTACAAAATTTGTATTAGTAAAATAGATACATGAGGGCACAAACAAGCCATTCTATGTTTCAACAAACTGCCTATAATATGGTGTGGGAACAGGGCCTCACACTTACCATTCATGTTAACTTCTTGGTTGCTAGAGGTAAACACTACATTTGCAGTGTTTAATATGGTCTTACATGATACACTTGGTTCAATGGAGAGTTATACAATTTTCCATATTGTGGGTTATATACATTAGATGCTTCTGTATATGTAGATGTGTATATGCTTTTTTGACAATTAAGTTTAGATTATATAAATGTACTTTGTTAGTATTGTTCTGTGTCTTTCAGCAAAAGACAGGCTACGTGTTAGGGTTAGTTCACACATGGATATTTTCTGCTGCAAATCTGCAGCCTATGGACTTCAACGGGTAGCAAAATCTGCAGGAGAAAATACGCACGTGTGAACTGACCCTTAGAGTGATTACTAGCACTAATACCTAGGTGTAATTCTCAATGGAGCACGGGTAGATGAGGACGGGAAGCTGGAGTCGCGCTGCTAGATGGTCAGAGTGCACATGGCAATAAGACGTAGTCGAAATATGGGTATGTATTCATTTATTTCATGCTACCCGTTTCTGGGAAAAACCCTTTCATCAGGCAATCAATCAGATGCCTGATGAAAGGTTTCTTCCCAGAAACGCGTCGCATGAAATAAATGAATACATACCCATATTTCGACCACATCTTATTGCCATGTGCACTCTGACCATCTAGCAGCGCGACTCCAGCTTCCCGTCCTCATCTACTCGTGCTCCATTGATTCATTATGCCGAGTCTCTCGGCTTTGGGAAGCCGCAGCAGCTAACTACATCCACGCTATTGTAAGTGTTGTGCCTGGATTCTGCACCACCCCACCAGGTGAGCGAATCCACTATTAAAGTCTCAGACCATTCTCCCGGTGATCCTGCACAAGGAAGCGCTATGTGTTTTATGTCTTTTATACAGGTGTAATTCTGGTATTTGGCTACATATAGACAACTTTTTTCTCTTCCACAATGCAGTTTTTATGGCTCCCCCCCCCCCCCCCCAAAAAAAAAAAATTGTATTAGCCATGGAATTTTTCCCGTGTTTCTCTCATTGCAAGTAGAGATGAGCGAACTTACAGTAAATTCAATTCGTCACGAACTTCTCGGCTCGGCAGTTGATGACTTTTCCTGCGTAAATTAGTTCAGCTTTCCAGTGCTCCGGTGGGCTGGAAAAGGTGGATACAGTCCTAGGAGACTCTATCCTAGGACTGTATCCACCTTTTCCAGCCCACCGGAGCACCTGAAGGCTGAACTCATTTATGCAGGAAAAGTCATCAACTGCCGAGCCAGGAAGTTCGTGACGAATCGAATTTACTGTAAGTTCGCTCATCTCTAATTGCAAGTCAAGTGATTCTTTCATCATGTGATTCAAGGATTTCTGTTGAAGAATTGGGAGCAAAATGCCAGAGAAAAAACTCCAATACACATACACAAATGTTTTATTTGTTAATTTATTTATTTTTAACCTATAAAAAGTATATGGGGGAAAAAAACACCACAATTTATTTTAAAAAATAAAAATAAAAAAGCTATACCTTCTGTGATTTTAAAAAAGCACCACAGAGCCTAAAAACACCACTTAAAGGTAAAAAATAAACACACAGGTGGTGTGGTGGGTATAGTGTTTTATGTTTCTCTAACTCCCAGCTAACATCTAGCTGCAGAGTTTTCGGCCCCAAAAAAGCCATGCGGCTAGTATGGTATTTTTTTTTTTATTTTTTTTTTTTTTTTTACAAAAACGGTGTCCGTTTTCACCCTGAGATGTATAAATGAGGAATGCTTTTGATGAAGAGACATAGGTAGTCTCTCCATTTTAATTTTTTTTTTATATTTTTTTTATATACCAGAGCCGGTTCACATTTGTAGTGTCCAAATATATTGAGACCCAGAGTTCTTGTAAGCTTTATCCACCCAGAAGATGGGAAAGAATGTATGACTACAGATGTAAAAACCTCTACAGCAGTGGTCTCCAACCTGCGGACCTCCAGATGTTGCCAAACTACAACTCCCAGCATGCCCGGACAGCCAACGGCTGTCCGGGCATGCTGGGAGTTGTAGTTTGGCAACATCTGGAGGTCCGCAGGTTGGAGACCACTGCTCTACAGAATAACCCTCCTTCTCTCAACAACCCACATGGATCAATACGGCAAAATCATTAGTAAAATGCAATTTACCTTGCAGGCAGACAGACAAGTTAATATTGAATGTGTAATTACTCTTATCCTGGAGATATGGCAGTGGTGTTGGATCCTGCAAATAAAGGATAGACGCAAATCAATGAATGGTGAGCAACGGGAAGGGTGCGAGATCCTGACTTACCAAACTGATTGTGTTGTTTTACTAAAATGTGAGATAGCTCACTGTATATACTGTATATTAGAATTATATATATTAGAGATGAGCGAACTTACAGTAAATTCGATTCGTCACGAACTTCTCGGCTCGGCAGTTGATGACTTATCCTGCATAAAAGAGTTCAGCTTTCAGGCGCTCCCGTGGGCTATAAAAGGTGGATACAGTACTAGGAGACTCTTTCCTAGGACTGTATCCACCTTTTCCAGCCCACCGGAGCACCTGAAAGCGGAACTCATTTATGCAGGATTAGTTATCAACTGCCGAGCCGAGAAGTCCGTGACGAATCGAATTTACTGTAAGTTCGCTCATCTCTAATATATATGTTTGAAGATCACTAAACAAGCTGAAAATATCCATTACACATATATAATATACTCACCTGCACTGGATTTGGTAGCACAAAAGGCATAAGGGCTTCCATAGGAACCACCCATGGTGAGACAGTGGTTGCAAAGTTTTTGCTCAAGAAAGGACCAAGTGGAACATATTCCCATCTCTGAATGTCTCTGGCTAATGATACGGGGAGGGACAAAAAAAGCAAAGATTATTCAGTGTAATAAAATTGATGACTGGATCATATTAAATAAGATAAAATCTTCCATTCTTCTGTAAATACTTATAACTGTAAAGGAAGGATCAACTCCAGACTTTTGTCTACATAGGGTATCATCAGGATATGCTGCTGCCCCAAAAATCTACTTAAAGGGGATCTCAGTATTTAACGTCTTTTCCCGTATCTACAGAATAGGGGATAAGTGTCTGATCGTGGGGGGTTCGACCACTGGGACCCCCGTGATCTGCAGCACAGCGATTCTCATGTATGGAGCAACACCATTCCATGCTGCTCTATGAGAGAGCCAGTGATACAGTACAACAAAGTGGAACTCCGTATCGTTCTTTTTAGATGCCATTGGGCGGTTACTTCATACACAACTCACTGGGCCTCATTTAGGCTGGATTCACACCACGTTTTGTTAAATACGGTTCCCGTATACGGCTGGTTGGAGGGGGGCGGGGCTTAGTCACGGCGCCCGCACTCAGCCGTATTCGGGAACCGTATTTAATGTAGGTCTATGAGCTGACCGAAGTGAACCGCAGCCTTCGGTCGGCTTCGTATTCGGCCGTATGCGGTTTCCCGACCGTAGGCAAAAACGCAGTCGACCACGTTTTTGCCTGCAGTCAGGAAACCGCATACGGACGAAAACGAAGTCGACCGAAGGCTGCGGTTCACTTCGGTTGGCTCATAGACATACATTAAATACGGTTCCCGAATGCGGGCGCCACGATTAAGCCCCGCCCCTCTCCTCCCAGCCGTATACGGGAACCGTATTTAACAAAACGTGGTCTGAACCCAGCCTTACTAAGAGTGTCAGGTTTTAACTAGTGGTAAAAGCTGTTTCAGACTTGCAGAATTCCTCTCTATTTACTATAGGGAAAAGTCGGGAACATTTTCTGACCAGCTTTTTCTAGGTGGATCTATCCAGCCATTTATCCACAGGCTTTTCTGTGAATTCAATAGTAAATCGGTCGGGTTGTGAAACCACGTCCATTTTTGGGTCGGCATACCACGCCCCTTTTTTGGCTCTTCACAGTGCAATGTCGGGTTTCTCGGATTTTTCTGGCGCAGGCTGGTGCAGACATGTCTCAGACACTCTGCACCAAAATAACCAGACAAAAAATGGTCGGTTTCAGCTTAGTAAATGAGGCCCACTGTGTGTTTGTTCTTACTTGCAAAACAAAGATTCTGTTAACAGTTATATACTAAGAAATGGCATATAAAGCAATTTTTGTACTATGATAAAATACCTAAAAAAGTTAAGCTTTACAGATCAGTTATGTTAGTAAAGTTGTGCAGCACTTTTCCCATATGCACTCGTTTTCCCGTGTTTCGATAATATCAAGAAGTCCCATAGCACCATCTATTGGTAGTAAGAAGGTAAGATCACTCAACAAATCCCTTCAAATTCCAATCTATGTTAAAATATGCAAATTAATGGTACAGTAAAAACTAGTGCATACTATTGAGTACATGGAGTTCAGCATATTAATCTCCTCACTAAAACCTGATGTAAAAAGTAATTCATATTAGGGTTTTTTTCTCCACTTTTTTTTCGACCGCAACATTGTGGCAGCAGCTACATCAAACATATTCATCATTTTGTTTACTGACTGAAGTGCTGCCCCCTACACACTGCCTCCATAGGCACAAGTCTATTGTTACTTTATGGATTCTGGATTCCATAATAAGGTTCTTTGGAAGCCATGTCACCAGTGTGTTCACAGAGTCTTACTGCTAACAAAATGGTGCAGAAGTCCAGGGCCGACCCTACAATGGGTCCTGCTGGGTCCACTGGACCCAGGCGGCACCTTCAAAGGGGCAGCACATTGCGACCCCTTTGCGACCCATGATGGACCTAGTCTATCCTGGTGCTGCTCAGGGTGTTTGGAGCGGGCGTCTGACTCGAGCCTGCTCCATACCCGGTGACCTCCAGCTGATTACTGTAGATGGTGGCCGCCGTTAACAGCCACCACGCGCCAGCTATTAACCCTTTAGACCGCCGCTGTCAAACCTAACAGCGGCATCTACAGGGACCTTTAATCTATCCCTGGTGGTCTAGTGGAGTGGATCGCACTCCCCCCTGCAGTATGATCTCTGGGGTGGGGGGGGGGGGGGGGCGCATCCACTGTGAAGGTAGCCGGAGTGCTTAACTCTGCTTCTTTTTGGTCCATGGCTCTGCATTTAAATAGAGCCTGGCTGGACCAGATCACACAGTTCAATGAAGTTCTAATGGAACTTCATTGATCTGTATGAGAAATCTACTGATCCCTCCCAATAGTCCCCTAAGGCTAAGTTTCCACTTGGTTTTTTTCTGGCAGTTTTTGCATATCTGCCACTGCAGTTTTTTTTGCCAAAGCCAGAAGTGTATTCAAAAGGAATAGGACATATAAAGGAAGGACTTCTACTTCTCCTCCCTTATGGATCCACTTCTGACTTTGACTCAAAAACTGCAGTGGCAGTATTCCAAAAACTGCCAGAAAAAAAAACAAAGTGGAAACTTAGCCTAAGGGACCAATAGAGTCTAAAAAAGTTTAATAAAAGGGTTGGTTTAAATAAAAAAAATAAAAAAACACACATTAACTCCTTTCTTATTAAAACTTTAAATCACACCCTTTTCCCATATTTCATATAAAAAAAATGTAAACATAATACACTGCTCAAAAAAATAAAGGGAACACTAAGATAACACATCCTTGATCTAAATGAATGAACTAATCGTATGAAATACTTTCTTCTTTACATAGTCGAATGTGCTGACAACAAAATCACACAAAAATTATCAATGGAAATCAAATTTATCAACCCATGGAGGTCTGGATATGGAGTCACACTCAAAATCAAAGTGGAAAACCACACTACAGGCTGATCCAACTTTATTTAATGTCCTTAAAACAAGTCAAAATGAGGCTCAGTAGTGTGTGTGGCCTCCACGTGCCCGTATGACCTCCCTACAACGCCTGGGCATGCTCCTGATCAGGTGACGGATGGTCTCCTGAGGGATGTCCTCCCAGACCTGTACTAAAGCATCCGCCAACTCCTGGACCGTCTATGGTGCAACGTGGCGTTGGTGGATGGAGTGAGACATGATATCCCAGATGTGCTCATTCGGATTCAGGCCTGGGGAACGGGCGGGCCAGTCCATAGCATCAATGCCTTCCTCTTGCAGGAACTGCTGACACACTCCAGCCACATGAGGTCTAGCATTGTCTTGCATTAGGAGGAACCCAAGGCCAACCGCACCAACATATGGTCTCACAAGGGGTCTGAGGATCTCATCTCGGTACCTAATGGCAGTCAGGCTACCTCTGGCAAGCACATAGAGGGCTGTTCGGCCCCACAAAGAAATGTCACCCCACACCATTACTGACCCATTGCCAAACCGGTCATGGTGGAGGATGTTGCAGACAGCATTTGACTCCTGGATCCAGGCGGCACGATGTCTTGGGCCAGCCCTGCAGAAGTCTATAATACTATAATATTATAAAAGGAGATGGAGATATAGTGCTCTCTAGATTGAAATTGATCCTCAGTGTTCCTCAACCTGTAACTCCTCAGCTACAGCAAAACCACAAAACAGAGCTAAAGACTGAAAAGCCACAGGTTGGAGAACACTGATCTTTTAGATCTGGAGATCCACAGATACATTAAGACAGAGCTCTACAGCAGTGTTCTCTAACATGGGGCTTGCCAACTGTTACAAAACTACAGATCCCAGACGAAGATTGTCAGAGCATAATTGGAGTTGTAGTTTTGCAACTGCTGGAGAACAAAATGTTGGGGAGCACTGTTCTAGATTTCTATCTGAAAGTAAACTAGTTGCAAAACTACAACTTCCAGTTGTAACATGGAGTATTGCTGCAGCACCATGGGCAGTATGCAATGGCGTACCAAGGGGGGGGGGGGGGGCGGCCTGCCCCGGGTGCCACTCTCAAGGGGGGTGCCAGGGGCGGACTGACCCACCGCTGCCGCCGCTGCTGAGGTCCGGGACGCTCCCCAGATCCCCAGCAGACAGCGGTGCCTTTTCCTGTATGCGCGATACACGCACATACAGGAGAAGGCGTCCCCTCTGTGTGAGCCGCATCTGCAGCTACACAGAGGAGACATGACCTCCGCCCCCACGCAGCACGCAGTACAGGCGCCGATGACGTCACTCATCCGGCGCCTGTACTGTGGAGGGGAGAAGACGCGGAGATCGCTGCGTGGGATATCAGGTGAGCATCCTTTTTTTTTTTTAAACCCTGCCTATACTTATAGGGAAGGGGGGGGGGCTCTGCATGTACTGTACCCATAGGGAAAGGGGGGGAGGGGGGGGGCTCTGCATATACTGTACCTATAGAGAAGGGGGGAGAGGGGGTGCTCTGCATATACTGTACCTATAGGGAAGGGGGGAGGGCTCTGAATATACTGTACCTATAGGGAAGGGGGGAGAGGGGGGGTGCTCTGCATATACTGTACCTATAGGGAAGGGGGGAGGGCTCTGCATATACTGTACCTATAGTGAAGGGGGGGAGAGGGGGGTGCTCTGCATATACTGTACCTATAGGGAAGGGGGGGGAGCTCTGCATATACTGTACCTATAGGGAAGGGGGGGAGAGGGGGGGGGGTGCTCTGCATATACTGTACCTATAGGGAAGGGGGGGAGAGGGGGGCTCTGCATATACTGTACCTATAGGGAAGGGGGGGAGAGGGGGGGTGCTCTGCATATACTGTACCTATAGGGAAGGGGGGAGAGGGGGGGCTCTGCATATACTGTACCTATAGGGAAGGGGGGGAGAGGGGGGTTGCTCTGCATATACCTATGGGAAAGGGGGGGGAGGGGGTGTAGCTCTGCATATACCTATGGGGAAGGGGGGGTGTAGCTCTGCACATACCTATGGGGAAGGGGGGGTGTAGCTCTGCATATACCTATGGGGAAGAGGGGGGTGTAGCTCTGCACATGCCTATGAGAAAGAGGGGGGGGGGGAGTTTAACTATGCATATACCTATGGGAAAGAGGGGGGGTGTAGCTCTGCATATACCTATGGGAAAGAGGGGGGTGTAACTCTGCATATACCTATGGGAAAGAGGGGGGTGTAACTCTGCATATACCTATGGGAAAGAGGGGGGGTGTAGCGTAGCTCTGCATATACCTATGGGAAAGAGGGGGGATGTAACTCTGCATATACCTATGGGAAAGAGGGGGTTACCTGGCTACCTACCTACCTGCCCTTTTACTGTGCAGGACACCAAGGAGGGCATTATTACAGTTTGTGGGCCTATAGATGGGAAGATTGTGTAGAGGAGGGCACTGAAAAAATGAGTCTGACATGTTTTTCCTGCAGATGTTAAGAGATCCACATGGCAGTCTTATCCAGACGGAGAAGAAAAGGAAAGAGGACGCCGCTGATCAGAAAAGACGTAATTGTGAGTCCCAAAATGTTACTGCAATCGCTTATATGGTGTACACATCCTGTGTACAGCTGATATCTACCGCCATATGGTCCTGTATATAATCACTTATATTGTATACAGATCCTTTATAGTATACTGGTCCGTGTATAGTGGTTTTATTCAGTACAGTATGGCGGTATTATCCAGTTATTGTGTGGTGGTATATATTTACTCCTTGTATACCAGTATTATTGGTCATGGAAATTTACCTACGTTAAAGTGTTATATATATTATATATATATATATATATATATATATATATATATATATATATATATATATATACACATATATATATATATACATTTTTATTTATTGTGTGTGGGATTTGGGTGGAATAGGAGCGTGGCAGAAGATTGATGAGCTGCAGAGCCTAGCAGGGGCCCTTGCCTTTTTTTTGGTCCGGGGCCCCGAGTATTGTCAGTCCGCCCCTGGGGGGAGGGGAGGGAGGGGGTGTAATTAAGGGGTGTGTGTGTGGGGGGGGGGGGGTGCAAAACAAAGGGTCTGCCCCGGGTGCCAAAGGCTCTAGGTACGCCCCTGGCAGTATGCACAATAAAGTACCAGCTAATACCGTACCATAGTAACATTGCATAAGTACAGACTGGTACAATGTAACTGTGTGTGTTGGGGAGCGGGGGGTAATTGTTAATTGTTTAGCAATTATCTTTGACTGGTTTCACACAAGTATAATAGGGTCCTGGTTATGCATCTGTGTTATAGTTGCACCCTGGGGGTCTAATGACTGGGACATATTAAATTATGATGTTGTCAGTTCAGGTCCCTAAACCTATGGTTGGCCCGGGACTTACAGCCCTAATGCGAATGCAAATATACAACTATATCATGATCGTTTGAAAACTGCATTATTTCCTATTCACTGATACCATAAGGATCCCTATCTGCAGCCACCTAAAGGAAGAGGTTAACAAAGTAAAGTTCAGTTCTGAAACAAGCAGTAAACACTTGAGAATACTCCCATCATCCCCTCGTAGAACCCATCTTCTCTCTGATTAAGCGTCTCTGTAATAAATATATCCCTTGGGCCTCTTACCACTCCAATCATTCATCAGCACCATGCCAAAAATGTGCTCATCAGCTATCTGAATGGGAATTGGCTTCCCCAAATCATTTCCAGGGCCCACGAAGAAAGCCTGCGAAAAAGAACAGCAAAATTGTTCCTGATTATTACCGGTTATAAAAACTTTTATTATTTCCAGACTGAGGTTTCCTCCTTTCTTGTAAAAAAAATAAATACTGGCCATGCTAATTTGCATAATTAATTAGATATGCGTAACATCACAGGATACACATATGCTGGGGAAATTTTGTGCTATTCTGACCCCTATAACTTTTTTTTTTACTTATCCTTCGGGCCTATATGGAGGGCTCATTTTTTTGCACCCCAATCTGTAGCTTTTAACAGTACCATTTTTGGCTTGATGTGAGTTTTTGATCGCTTTTTTAAATAAATTTGGGAGTTGCAGTTAGTTATTAACTACAACTCCCAGCATGCCCCGATACAGCCTGTGGCTCAGCAGCTGGCCCAGACGAAACTACCACTCCCAGCATGTTGGACTATATAGTGGTATATAGTATAGGTCAGTGTTTCCCAACCAGGGGTGCCTCCAGCTGTAGCAAACACTACAACTCCCAGCATGTTGGACTATATAGTGGTATATAGTATAGGTCAGTGTTTCCCCAACCAGGGGTGCCTCCAGCTGTAGCAACACTACAACTCCCAGCATGTTTGGACTATATAGTGGTATATAGTATAGGTCAGTGTTTCCCAACCAGGGGTGCCTCTAGCTGTAGCAACACTACAACTCCCAGCATGTTGGACTATATAGTGGTATATAGTATAGGTCAGTGTTTCCCAACCAGGGGTGCCTCTAGCTGTAGCAACACTACAACTCCCAGCATGTTGGACTATATAGTATAGGTCAGTGTTTCCCAACCAGGGGTGCCTCCAGCTGTAGCAGCACTACAACTCCCAGCATGTTGGACTATATAGTGGTATATGGTATAGGCCAGTGTTTCCCAACCAGGGGTGCCTCCAGCTGTAGCAGCACTACAACTCCCAGCATGTTGGACTATATAGTGGTATATAGTATAGGTCAGTGTTTCCCAACCAGGGGTGCCTCCAGCTGTAGCAGCACTACAACTCCCAGCATGTTGGACTATATAGTGGTATATAGTATAGGCCAGTGTTTCCCAACCAGGGGTGCCTCTAGCTGTAGCAACACTACAACTCCCAGCATGTTGGACTATATAGTATAGGTCAGTGTTTCCCAACCAGGGGTGCCTCCAGCTGTTGCAAAACGTCAACTCCCAGCATGCCCGGACAGCCAACATGCTGGGAGTTGACGTTTTGCAACAGCTGGAGTCGCTCTGGTTGGGAAATGCTGGTATAGCATATGGTGAAACATTCCGGGAGTTGAAGGATTGGTTGGATAAATACCGGCCATCGCATTGCCGGTATTTTTAATATAAAAAATAGCGTCAGAGTGGCCAAAATACCGGCTGTGCTGCTAAAATACCGGCCAGGTGGCAACTCTAACTGTATGTGAAGTTTAAAAGGGGATGCTTGGTGACCACAACCGCTGCAGAATGTCCTCTAAATATATATGACCCTGCTCTCAGCCGCCTCAGAGAATTGTTCCAAAGAGCAGCTATTGCATTGTGGAGCCTGGCCCTCCAGTGCATTATACAGACAGTCCTTTATTTCAATTAGCGCCATTGCAATATTTCATTTTTCCATGAAGCCTTGCTCCAGGGCGTGACTGTAAGAGATGTGGGATCCCCACAATAAGCTAGTCATCAGGGGAGCCTTCAGGTAATCCCTTTAAATAAGAAGGCTGGCAAAGTGGCTCTTTTTTAATCAACCACAAGGGGCTCCATGAGCTAAAGCGATAATCTCCAGTAATTAAAGCGTCTTAGGGAATTGCTGTATAAATACTTCTTTGTTAGTGAAAAGGGTATTCCAGGAAAAAAGTTTATATATATATTATATATATATATATATGTATATATATTATATATATATCAACTGGCTCCAGAAAGTTAAACAGATTTGTAAATTACTTCTATTAAAAAATCTTAATCCTTTCAGTACTTATGAGCTTCTGAAGTTAAAGGGGTACTCCGGTGAAAACCTTTTTTCTTTTAAATCAACTGGTGGCAGAAAGTATAACATATGTGTAAATTACTTCTATTAAAAAATCTTAATCCTTCCAGTACTTATTAGCTGCTGAATGCTACAGAGGAAATTCCTTTCTTTTTTGGAACACTGATGACATCACGAGCACAGTGCTCTCTGCTGACATCTCTGTCCATTTTAGCAACCATGCATAGCTGATGTGTGTTAAGGGCAGCAAGGTGGCTCAGTGGTTAGCACTGCTGCATTGCAGTGCTGGGGGACTTGGGTTCAAATCCCACTAAGGACAACAATAAATAAAGCGTTATTATTATTATTATTATTATTATTATTATTATTATAACGTCAGCAGGGAGCACTGTGGTCGTGATATCATCAGAGAGCATTCCAAAAAGAAAAGAATTTCCTCTGTAGTATTCAGCAGCAAATAAGTACAGGAAGGATTAAGATTTTTTTAATAGAAGTAATTTACAAATAGGTTTGACTTTCTGCCACCAGTTGATTTAAAAGAAAAAAGGTTTTCACCGGAGTACCCCTTTAAGGTTGTTCTTTTCTGTCTAAGTGCTCTCTGGTGTCTCGGGAACTGGCCAGTTAAGAAGAGGTTTGCTATGGGGATTTGCTTCTAAACTGGGCGGGTTCCGAGACACGTGTCATCAGAGAGCACTTAGACAGAAAAGAACAACCTTAACTTCAGAAGCTCATAAGTACTGAAAGGATTAAGATTTTTTAATAGAAGTAATTTACAAATCTATTTAACTTTCTGGAGCCAGTTGATATATATAAAAGTTTTTTCCTGGAATACCCCTTTAAGTATCGCATTATAGAGACTTCACGTGTTATCCTTATTTCAAATGATATGTCCCAGATCCCCATCGGCAGCAGGAAGGAATGGAAAACACGATTGTGACCACAAATTTCCTTTATCTCTTTTCTTATCCCCTTTTTTGTGTCTGATGTTCCCATTTGGGATTCCAGTTGGCCATCACTTCTGTATACAATAGTAAAAAGTGTAAAGATAGCCATGTACATACAACAGCTGTCGGCCAATAGCTATCTTTCTCCATCCCCCTCAGTGTGACCGAGCGTCCATATGTTCAGAATTGGGGGCCATCACACGCAGTCTGCTTCCCTAGCAAAATAGGAAAGCTTGGTCAGCTTTTCTCTAAAATGTATGGCTGTACCGTAACTCCATACAAGTTGTACGGAGTTATAAAAAAGGGACCCATAAACCTCTATAGACTCATTATTATTCTTACAACATAGCTTCTCACTGATTTAATACAGAGGGATTCAGAGAATTGACAGAATCTGACAAAAGAAAGTTGTCATCTGCAAAATACAGCAAGGTGCACAACATGGACTGAAGACATAGGGGCTGATGTATCATCTGGCTGAGATAAAAACTGTCTAAATTCCCCATGACAACCAATCACAGCTCAGCTTTCATTTTACCAGAAGCTTGTTAAGATAAGAAAGCTGAGCTGGGATTGCTTGTTATGGGCAAATCAGACGAGGCTTTGTCTGAGATAGATGGATAAATCTGCCCGATAATGTATAAATCAACTATAAAACACCTCACCATTTCTAGCTCAATGTCCAAGAGTTTGCTGGCGTCAAAAATTGGTGGTTTATCTAGAATAAAAAAGAAAAAAAAGAAATCAATTATTCTAAAACACCAGATTTAAGAGCTCCACATAAAAAAAAGGCTGTAATTGTGGCGTATATTTGGCGCTATTTTGGCGCAAGTGTACTTTTTTTGCGCCTTTTGGTTTACACATTTCTGCTGTACATTTCTGACACTGAAAAGTCTCTAAACTACACCAGCCCAGACTTAGGCTGCATTCACATCACGTTTTTGCAATATGGATCCCGTATCCCGTTTCTGTACAAAAAACGTATGTCTCCAAACCGGACCAAAACGTATGCAACCGTATATGCCTCCTCACGTTTTTAAACCATATATGGTTTGAAACCGGATGTCCGTTTGCATACGTTTTAATACATTTTCCTTGGAAAATAAAAACGGATACGGTTTTATGTTTGTCAACATTTTAAATAAAGTTCTTTCTTTTTTTGAATTTCCCCAAAAAATAATAAAAAAAAAAAAATTATGAAAAACAGTATTGTGCAAACCGGATGTAACCGTACGCACATACGGTTCAATACGGTTACCATAGAACTCCATTTTAAAATAACCGTATACAGGTTGGATACGGTTTTTGACTGGGACACAAAACTGTAGGAGACTACGGTTTGATGTACCGTTAAAAACCGTATAAACCCGTAAATGATGCAAAACGTACACAACCTGATGCTACGGTTGGAATACAGTTTACAATGAAATGTCCATATATATATATATATATATATATATATATATATATATACGGTTTGATACGTTTTTTTCAATGAAACCGGATACGGGAGCCGTATTGCAAAAACGAGATGTGAATGCAGCCTTAGCTTAGCTTTTTGGTGTATGTGAAGACTCTGCGACCATTTAAAAAATTTGGTGCTAGTACATATTACCAGCACACAAAAAAGGTGTAGAAAAATCTTCACTTTTACCTACAATGATGAATGCCCCCCCCCCCTATACTTACTTTCTCACTCCCCTGTGGCCCTTGGACCAATAAGGTTGTGCATCTCTGCCCTCCAATAAATACCTGTGACAGGTGAATTTTTCTCAAAGAAAACAGAAATGTGACTTCTCCAGCTTATATATATGAGCGACTTGCTTTTCAAAAAGCCACACAACAAAAGCTATTATACAAGCTATTATATTAGATGGAAAAGATGCCATATAATTATGCCCAGTTCACACTACCATTAAAATAAGCTATGCTATGTCATTTTAGCAGAAGAGAAGAAAATAATGAATGCATTTTTCTTTGTAACTAAAACTTAGAAACTTCATCAGTTCTGAAATGTGATTGTGTTTGTACTTTTTAAATGTACCGTATATACTCGAGTATAAGCCGACCCGAATATAAGCCGAGGCCCCTTAACCCAGGAAAAGTTATTGACTCGACTATAAGCCTAGGGTGGGAAATACATCATCCCCCCATGTCATTAACACCCCCGTCATCATCCAGACCCCCGTCATCACCCCCCCCCCCCTTCATCATCACCCCCTGTCAATCCCTTCATCAGTGGTCTTCAACCTGCGGACCTCCAGATGTTGCAAAACTACAACTCCCAGCATGCCCGGACAGCCATCGGCTGTCCGGGCATACTGGGTGTTGTAGTTTTGAAACTTCTGGAGGCACGCATGTTGAAGACCACTGCAACCTTCATCATCATCCAGACCCCCCCCCCCCCCTTTATTTTTGTACTCACCTCCCCTCGGCGGGACGTTAGGGTGAGTTGGTCCGGGCCATCTATGCTGCAGTGACCGTCCGGTGGGGATGGTTAGTCGTTGCGGGCTGTCCATTTTCACCGGGGGGGGGGGGGGGCCTCTTCTCTGCGCTTCGGCCCCGGAGTAGAGACTTTGCCTTGACGACGACGCACAGGGAAGTTGCGCATGAACTTCCCTGTGCGTCGTCGTCCGGGCTTGCTGGGAGTTGTAGTTTTGCAACATCTGGAGGTCTGCAAGTTGAAGACCACTGATGAAGGGATTGACAGGCGGAGTTCACTCGAGTATAAGCCGAGGGGGGGGGCGTTTTCAGCACGAAAAATCGTGCTGAAAAACTCGGCTTATACTCGAGTATATACGGTAATATATAGAGAATTTTTTTTATCCAGGTGGAATGCACTGGGGATGTACCCCACAATGGGGGTGTTTTATCAAAACCTAACCTGAGGAAAAGTTGAGTTTCCCATAGCAACCAATCAGATCACTTCTTTCATTTTTTTTAAAAGGCCTCTGAAAAATTAAAGAAGCCATCTGATTGGTTGCTATGGGCAACTCAGCAACTTTTCCTCTGGATGAGTTTTGATAAATCACCCCCTATATGTGTATTTGGATAAAAAAATGTTAAAGAGAAAATAGTTATTAAAGTGATTTTCTGCTTTGGACAATTTCTGTTTGTTAGAAGGGTCCCCTTAACAAAAAGTAGATGACAGATTTTCTCTTTGTGGGACTCCCAGCGATCAGCTGTTATGTGTGGGGAAACCTGGCAGAAAGTGTTTGACTCCCCTGCAGTGCCCAAATGACTTCGTTTCCATGCAATGGGTTGTCTGTGTAATGCAGGATGAGACCCCTGCAAGGTCCTCCAGAACCAGTAATGCTCTTTTCACTGGGTGTGGGTATTCCCATCTGGGACATTTATAGCATATCCACAGAAAATAAAGAATTTCCTAATAGGTTACATGAAACTGGAATTTTATAAATCAACCCACCCCTTTGAAATTTTTATCATTACTTATCTCATAATTTGCCTTTACTGGGAACACATTTCACTGTGAGTGTTCAGCACAGCAGAGAATAGTGAACAAAGCATTTTATTAGCATTTCTGGGGGTAAGATGCCTGAAAAGCATGATCTCATAGTACATATATATCCTTCGGACTTATGTTTTGCAGGAGGTAGGTTTCATCTTCATCTGTGAATGAGCCCCCCCCCCCCCCCCCCCAACACAAATCCATTGGCCCAAAAGCAGAAAGGAGGCCCATGCCTCTAAGGTAAGGTATTTTTACCACTGTAGAACATCGTGAATAACCTACCATCACTTGGCCTTATTTGTCCCTTTGGTCTTTTAATAGGAGTACCAGAAACCACAACAGAAGATGCCCGTCCATGGTAACCAACTGGCAGATGTAACCTATGTAAACAGAATTAGGGGCTTTATTAGTAGAAGATCTCATATGCCAATCTGGTCACCAAAAGTCAAATGAGGAGATCAAACATGGAAATTATAATATTGGGATTTAATATGTTGTGAAGCTTGTAAAATTACTCCTCAACCATATGATGCATTTGAGGATAGTACATACTTACAAAAGACTGGTACTGCCAACCTAAAAGTTTTGGGACTGTCGCCCAGTTGGGGTGGGGGGGTTCGGTTTAGTGCAGATCATCTAAGTTGTTAGGAACAGTGGTTGGGGCAGAGCCTCCAGAATATTAAAAAGTGAGCTACTGCAATACAAAACAAGCCAAATAATCTGGTAGTCACCTACAACCCACATTTAAAGTTGCTGAGGGGAGCTGCAAGGAAACTATATCTGACATTTAAGAAGATGACCATTTAAAATCAATGTTTCTAGACCACCCACTTGTGCTTTTTTGACAGCCCCCCAATCTGAAAAACATAATTGTTAGAAGATTACGGTCTCCAACAACTCCTGGAGCAGTTCCCTGCAACAAGAGAATATGTAAAACCTGTCTATACATAATGACCATGATAAAGATTCCTAGTATACATCAGGACTACAAGATCCCAGGCACCTTCGCCTGCACCACCCCAAAAGTGGTCTACATTATTCCAAGTACCAAGCATCTTACTGGGCCGTCTATATGGAGATTAACACGGTAAATGAATAAAACATGAATCGCCTCTCAACATCACACGATAAAAGCAATAAGGGCAGATCAAGTAGCACATTTTTTGGCAGCCCTGACCACAGACACGTCATCACAGACTTGAAAATATTGGTATTAAAAAGGGAAATTTTAAATCCCAGAGAGACAAAAAGTATCTAGGAATACAAGTGCATGACAACCTGTGACACATTCCGATCAGGAATTTATGGGCGCAAAGATTTATGTCATTCTACAACACTTAACTTTCTACAACCTTGTGGAGAGATCAAAACCATGGACCAGCCCTCTATACCAAGACAATAAAACGTTCATATTCCTTATCTACAAACTGCTCTGACTATATACTTCGCGGGTGTATACTCCTCTATTAATATTAATGCTTTACATCACCTGTCTTTTTAACTGTTTCTATGCAGTTTTGTGTATAAATTCATAGTTCTTCAAATATTGACCTAGGTAGTCTTGAAAGCTTGTAGCTTTCAGTTCGTTATCTTCTTTTCTTAGTTATCGATTAAAATGTATCAATTCTCAATTCAGTGTAACTTGGAAAGATTAAAAGGCAAGAAAGCCACCCTTTGTAGCAGGCGCTGCAATTTCCCAGACCTAATCCAGTGATTCTTTCAGTTGAGAGAGATCAGCAAGCGTTCAGGTGTGATAAGCTACCCCCTTCATCAGATTTCTAGTATTCATTTAATAACACATTTAATTCAATTATGCATTTCGGGGATTAGTAGTCTCTTCATCAGATGCCAATCTGATGAAGAGGGTGCAGACCCACGAAACGCATTATTGGATAATTTTCTGTAGATCCAGTAAAGTCTTATCGGTTCATCACACCTGAACTCTTGCTGAATTCTCTTTGTTGAAAGAATGACTGGATTAGGCACCAGTTTTCGGCACCAGTTACAGAGGTTTTTTTTTCATACCATTCAGTCCTGTGCAAATACAGGATCCGGGTTCTACCCTCCTATGACATAAATGCAAAGCAGCAGAATCCCAACTTCTATACCCATAAGGGTGAAATGCGCATTATTCATGCTCTCCAGGTAAGGGGCCAATCATTAGTGTCTCTTCTCTTAAAACATGGTGTGTGAGATAAGATATCTGAGGATAACACACAAGGTGCTGTCATTTGGTCTTTTTTTTATTTATTTATTTATTTATTTATTTTTGTTACCCTCGTTCTAAGCAGTTCAGTTTTAGGGTCTATTCCCACGGTGGAATTTCGGCTTGCGAAATTCCGCCTCAAATGATAGCCCATAGACTTCAATGGGATTCCACACTCCCATTCACACTTCTGAATTTCCGCTTGCATAGGTGTAGATGTACACCATGCAGATTTGTTGCAGAGATTTGGGTTACCCAAAATTAGTGTCATACCTGAACAAGATTGTCCCTGCATCATTAGCACAGACTTCTGCAAGCCCCATCAGTCCAAATGGAACAGCTTTAGATGTGTCAGCAAGAAATCTGCCATGTGCAAATATAAGTAATAAAAAGTCGGCTCCTGCAATGAAGTATCCCATGATTTATTGTGTCAGATTCACATAGTGTCACTTCCATCCCAGTTTATAAATGCATGCCACCGGCCAGTGTGACTCTGAACACAGACTGGTTCCCAGCCCCCTAGTTTGCCCTGGAAGACACATAAGGTTAACTACAACTCACCAGTTCGGCATCAGAGCATTCTCCTTCCCTCTAAACATAATCCCCACATTTGTAGCGTGATCCCTGGAGGAATAGAAGTCTGTGTAATCCCCTGCAAGGCAAACATCAAATCTGTATTAGCACTGGAATGAAATAGCTGAGGAGTGGAGTTGGCCGCTCCTGCCTCTTTGAGATACGGCGGCAAAGAAATTAGAAACTGCAGACAAAACATTTCAGGGATTTATTAATCCCAGCAAATAGCTTAGTGATAAACATGGACATAAAATGCGAACCTGAAAACTGCAGAGAATGGGAATATTATCCCATTTTATATGGCCAATGCTATAGTGCATTCTGGACTATACTGTGCATTACATGAATAAAATGCTGAGGAACATGTTCTTTATGTCAATAATAAAGTTATTGCGATCATTTTGTGGATGAAATCCGTTGATAGGCCAACTTCACTCGGAGCAGGTTGAAGACGCCCATATACAATTTGCCCGTACTTTATCAAAACCTGTGTAGAGGAAACGTTGACCAGTTGCCCATAGCAACCAATCAGGTTTTAAAAAGGCCTTGGAAAAACAGAAGAAGCAATCTGATTTGCTTCTATAGGCAACGTACTGATCAACTCTTCCTCTACAGAGGTTTTGATCTCCCAAAACAACCTTAGTGGTACAGTATTAAAGGAGTACTCCAGGGAAAGTTAACTTATCCCCTATTCACAGGATCGGGGATAAGTAGCTGATCGCAGGGGGTCCAACCAATGGCACCCCCTGTGATCTCCGGGATGGGACCCCAGCTTTCTCAGTGAGTAGTGTCATCTACCAGTAGACAGCACACGCTCCGTTCATTTCTATGGGAATGCCGATGATGCCCAATTGCTGTACTCAGGTCTTTTCAGCACTCCCATAGAAATGAATGGAGTGTGTGCCGTCTGCAGCACGTGCTCCTCACTGAGCGCCGGGTCCCGTCCCAGAGATTGCGGGCCCCAGTGGTCAAACACCCCCTGTGATCAGCTACTTATCCTCTTTTCTGTGAATAGGGGATAAGTAAATTTTTGCCATAGTTCTCCTTTACCTGATGATAGAATCTGTATAGGGGTCTCCCTTATCTCCCCTAACAGCAGATGTTGGATTTTAAGATACCCAATTATTTGTTCAAAAAGGAGATCAGTAAGTACTAAAGATGTCTGGCAGCAGCATGTTTGCCTCTCTCTCTCTCCCCCCCCCCCCCCCCCCCCCCCGCCCAAAAAAAAAAACAACCTAGCAAACTGAAAGAGTCAAGATAAATGCAGTAACAGTAAGTTTCAGCTGACAGATATTTCATTTTTTTTCCACTTCTACTGTGGGCAGTCTGCAATGTTAATCTTCACAAAAAACAAGAACCCTGTTGGAAACCTGACATAAAAAACTTAAAAAGAAAAAAAAATATCTGTCCATTTTAAAGCAATAATGCTAGTGTAAACAAAGACTATGCCTTTCATTTATCTTTTTTTTTTTTTATTCAGCATTTACCACTGGCTTGGACAAAAAAAAAAAAAGCTGCACCAAACTGCTGTGTGAAACTGGTCTTAGGCTGTGTTCACATCACTGGTATTTGTTGAGATGTCAGCTACAAAAACATACGCTGACATATACTACAAGCTGCCTGCTGACAAGGCCAGTAGGCCTATTGACTTTAATTGACTAAATGAAGTCTTCTAGTAAGGCTGGGTTCACACTATAATTTGTAACTACGGTTCCCGTATACGGCTGGGAGGAGGGGGGCGGGGCTTAATTGCGGCGCCCGCACTCAGCCGTATAGGGGAACCGTATTTAATGCATGTCTATGAGCCGACCGGAGGGAACCGCAGCCTCCGGTCAGCTGCTTTTTCGGCCGTATGCGGTTTCCCGACCACAGGCAAAAACGTGGTCGACCGCGTTTTTGCCTACGGTCAGGAAACCGCATACGACCGAAAAAGCAGCTAAGACCTACCTATTACAGCAAGGAAACATGTCAAACATGCATTTTGGCTGTGTTCACACTAACAATTTTGGTCAGTATTTTTTGCCAAAACGCAGCAAATCTTTCCATTTTAGTTTTTCCCTGTCTCGGTACCACTCCTAGTTTTGGTTAAAAAATGCTATAGGTGAATCTAGCCTTAGTTTCTATATGTAGAAACCAGTGTTTCCCAACCATGGTGCCTCCAGTTGTTGCAAAACTACAACTCCCAGCATGCCCTGACAGCTTTTGGCTGCACAAGCATGGTGGGAGTTGTAGTTTTCCAACAGCTGGAGACACTCTGGTTGAGAAACACTGGAATAAACATTGATGTGTAGATGCTACTAATGCTAGTAAAAACGAAAGACAAACTGATGCAAACGGAATACTCTTCCATTGAAATCTTTTACCAAAGACTTTACCATAGTACTATTTTGAACTATATAATATTTGATTTTCATTTGTTGCCGTTTATTTCAAAGGAGAAAAAAATAATGCGCCTGTGCCTTTTTTCCTTTGTTCAAAAACAGACAACAGCGGAACGGACGCAAAATGTACTGAAACGAAAACTGGCCCATAGCAGTTTTCTGATGCTATAACGGATCAGACAAACGATAATAAAGCAGAGAACACAAAATCAGCTGTGCACCCCGCACACAGTCAATAAAAAAAACAATGTACCGGATTGAACATGTTGTTAGTCAGAATCTTGCCGTAGTGCAGCTTAGAGGGGCCAATAATACTGTATCTTAACTTGAAAAATCACTATATTAATGGACATTTAAAAGGGCCAGTCCATTCACTGCATTGTATGCTGCAGTATTAAAATTACATTTCATAGGCTGATTCTGCATGCTAGAATTAATTCAGCATCCAAGTCAGCAGCGCATACCGATATTTGCTGGTAGATGAAGCTTCGCCACTGACTGCGGAACAAATGCTCTGAAATAAAGTACAAACAATTTGGTTTTATGAATCTCGGTTGGAAAATAAATCCCTCAATACAGCAGAAAAAAACCATGTAAAACAGCATGGAAGCTAATGGCACAATTCTACCTTTAATATTCTACAGTTTGCAAACACATTTTAAAACTTACAAATTTTGCATTAAATAAAATCTTTTCTCCATTCATTAACTATTAAATTATCATTAATAAATACATTATTCTTGCAAATGGCAGTTAGAAATTAAACTAAACAATCTGTACATTATGTATTAAAGTTGCAGTCCCATGCAGAAAATGTATCCCCTATTCAAAGGATAAGAGAAAAGAGGGTCTGGCCGTAGAGGGTCTGACCGCTGGGACCCCCACAACCTCCTGTATGGCGCTCCAGCTCTCCTCGCGCTGGGAGTGGGGGTTGGCACATGCCCTCAACACATCTATACATGAACATGTGGTGTCCCAGCACCAGTAGCTCTGGACTGTCTAGGGTGGCAGCACAAGGTGTTGGGCCCACTGGAGTTTTGTTGTTAGATTAATTATGTGTGTATTGTAATATCAGAGTAATATATTATCCTAAATTAATTTCAATACTGCTCTATGTATATATGTTTTTCATGTTACTGTGCCTTTAAGGGTGTTACCCATGAGACCCTGCAGTGAACCCCATGTGACCCTGCCTGCCAATGAGACCCCAAAAGTCTCCCCTGTATAGTGAGGTGCAGGGGAGGAGTTAGTTAGTTCATCCTAGGGTGGCTCCTGAGCAACAGCTTAGCTCAGGTGTGCTGTGTGTCGTGTGCTCTGAGTTTTTTTTGCCTAGCTCAAATCTAATCTCTCAACTGGTCATCCTGCAAGTGTTACTCACAATGAGGAAATTCATGCCCCTGCCGAACAGTTTTCAGTACTTTGGCAGGACACTAGCAACCAGGATTTCTCAAGTCAGTATAATTCTGTCCGCTTAAAGCACCAGAAGTCTCAGCAAAGCAACAGGACTCCCAAGGGATTACGCTGCACTCTCACACCAAGGCCAGCTGTTTGTGTATTACCATCTGCACCAGCTTAGTAAAGAAAGTTATCCATAACCTGACATCAGTGTGTTCATTTACATCAGTGTGTTCACCGTGTCTGGCCCAGGAGAAGCTGTCTCCAACCTCGGACAGTGTATAGGATAACTGTGCCCTGGGTCACGAAGTGATCAGGTATTTCCACCAACACCATCCTGTGAGCCGACGCCACAAGCACACACCCCCGATTCATACATAAAGAGAGCCCACCAGTCAGACACTTATCCTCTTTCCTTTGAATAGGGAATATATTTTCCTACATTACACTCATGAGCACCTTTATGAAATTTTTGCTAAATCATTACAACTAAAGAAATCAAAAATATCCACAAACCCCCTTTCCCCCCAAACAGACTCAGAACCAGGAAATACACCCTGCTCTCTTTTAGGCAAAATTTAGTCATGATCTTTCCTCAAAATAGATCATCAATATCAGATCAGTGGGGGTCCCAACCACTGGCAACCCTGCTGATCAGCTGATTGCCAGAGCCATAGTGTCACCATACACAGTCAGTACATGTTCACCTAGGTGGGATACATGCGTGTTTCTGACATCGATTTTCTGCCATTGATTGGTCTGGACAAAATTATTGGCACCCTTAACTTAATATTTGGTTGCACACCCTTTGGAAAAAATAATTGATATCAGTCGCTTCCTATAACCGTCAATAAGCTTCTTACACCTCTCAGCCGGAATGTTGGACCACTATTCCTGTGCAAACTGCTCCAGGTCTTTCTTATTGGAAGGATGCCTTTTCCCAACAGCAATTTTAAGATCTCTCTACCGGTGTTCAATGGGATTTAGATCTGGACTCATTGCTGTCCACTTCAGAACTCTCCAGCGCTTTGTTGCCATCCATTTCTGGGTGCTTTCTGACGTATGTTTGGGGTCGTTGTCCTGCTGGAAGATCCAAGATATTGGATGCAAACCCAGCTTTCTGACACTGGGCTGTACAGTGCAACCCAAAATCTCTTGGTAATCCTCAGATTTCATGATGCCTTGCACACGTTCAAGGCACCCAGTGCCAGAGGCAGCAAAACAACCCCAAGACATAATTGAACCTAGACCATATCTCACTGTAGGTACCGTGTTCTTTTCTTTATAGGTCTCATTCCGTTTTCGGTAAACAGTAGAATGATGTGCTTTACCAAAAAGCTCTATCTTGGTTTCATCTGTCCCCAAGATGTTTTTCCAGACGATTTTTGTAGTCTTGCTTTTTTTTTATGTCCCTGTGTCAGCAGTGGGGTCCTCCTTGGTCTCCTGCCATAGAGTTTCATTTCATTAAAATGTCGACGGATAGTTCACGCTGATACTGATGCTCCCCTGAGCCTGCAGGAGAGTTTGACTATCTTTGGAACTTGTTTGGGGCTGCTTATCCACCATCCAGATTATCCTGTGTTGACACATTTCATCAATTTTTCTCTTCCATCCACTCCCAGGGAGATTAGCTACAGTGCCATGGGTTGCAATCTTCTTGATAATGTTGCGCACTATGGACAAAGGCAAATCTAGATCTCTGGAGATGGACTTGTAACCTTGAGATTGTTGATATTTTTCCACAATTTTGGTTCTCAAGTCCTCAGACAGTTCTCTTCTCCTTTTTCTGTTGTCCATGCTTAGTGTGGCACACACAGACACACAATGCAAAGACTAATTGAACATCTCTCCTTTTTATCTGCTTTCAGGTGTGATTTTTATATTGCCCACACCTGTTACTTGCCCCAGGTGAGTTTTTCCTCCAAAAAGAGAATAAACATGTGTATAGCAAAATATGTGTTACTGTAGTCCTTTTCTGTGAGAAATACTTCATTTTCTTGAAAAACATTTACGGCCAGGACTGTACCAAGCGACCACTGAGGTAAATTAGAATTGAGCTGCAGAATCCCAGCATGGCAACTACACAATGTACAGAGCCATCTGCCTCCTGCTCTTGTATGGCAGCAGTGGCGGATCCAGGGGGGGGGGGGCAACGGGGCAATTGCCCCCCCCCCCCCCCCGAGATTGCTGCCCCCATTACTGAGGAGCAGGAGCTGTCCCCGGCTCCACTGTCCCCTCACCTTTCACACGTTGCTCCAGCTCCTGCTGCCCCTTTAAGAGAGGGAGCTGATGGACGCGGCAACTTAGTCCCTGCTCGTCCGACCCCTCCCCCGGCTGCTCACCGCAGAGCTGAAGAGAAGACACTGCCTGCCAGCTGTACAGCCTCTGCGGCCTGTATCCTCCATACCAGCGGAGCTCCGTCCAGTCTGACAGTCTCCGATCTGCAGGGCGGCCATCAGAGGTGAGGAGGTCTGTAGTTAGGCCCCAGTGTTCGGGCATGTCAGTCACTACCTGTATACCAGTGACTGCTGTGCCCTCTCTGGCCTACTACATATAGTATATGCAGTATGGGCCAGTCATTGATATACAGTGATGTGTTTCTCAAACAGGGTGCCTCCAGCTGTTGCAAAACTACAACTACCAGCATGCCCAGACAGCCAACCAGAGTTGTAGTTTTGCAACAGCTGGAGGCACCCTAGTTGGGAAACATTGTGGGGCTATATACTTCAGCTGTGCTGTACCACTGCCCTGGTTGCTATAAATATATGCATGTATATAGTAGTCAAGGCTACAATTAATGTATATAGCCCCTCAGTGTTATGTCACTATATACCAATGTCTGTGCTGTGTTCACTGCCCTGCCTGGCCCATATTACGTATATAATATATATAGTATGGGCCAGTTCAGAGGACACACAGCACGTATATAGGGACATAATACTGCAGGACTATGTACATCAGCTTATCTGTGCTGTACCCACTGCCCTGGCAGCTATATTTATGCATATATATATATATATATATATATATATATATATATATATATATAGTAGCCAGGGCAGTGGGTACAGCACAGCTGATGTATATAGTCCCGCAGTATTATGTCCCTTTTCTCACTGGCCTATACCAGCCTATACATGGGGACCAAAAAAGTGTAAAAAAAAAAATTTACAAAATACATTTAAAAAAGTAATAAATGTGATTTACCCCTTGCCTAATAAAAGTTTGAATCACCCTTTGTTCCCATTTTTTAAATGAAATAATGTAAGGAAAACCCTATACATAAACCCTAAACATATGTGGTAGCACCACTTGCACAAATGTGTGAACTAATAAAATATAATAGTTAAGTTGCACACTGAAAGGTGAAAGCATGAAAAAATATCAAAGTCCAGAGGTGCGTATATTTGGTCACTTCAATAAATAAAAAAATTAAAATAAAATCTAAATAAAAATGGTCCTGACAAAAACTTCAGATCACATCACAAAAAATAAGCCCTCATATAGTCCTATATGCGGAAAAATAAAAGGGTTATAGGGGTGAGAAGAGGACACTTTAAAGCATACTCATTTAATGCCCCCCTGTCATGTGCCACTCACTTATAATGCCCCCCCCTGTCTTGTGCCCCTTACTTAAAATGCCCCCTGAGGGTGCAGGACAGGGGGCATTATAACATTACAGGGGCATTACATGTGAGGGGAACATTTCAGGGGCATTATATGTGAGGGGCACAGCACAGGGGGGCATTATATTCTAGGGGGACAGGACAGAGGGCATTATTATTATGAGGGAGAACAGGGTGGGTCATAGTTATATGTGGGGGGGCACAGGATGGGGAATTAATACTATATATGAGGGGCAGAGAGTATAAGAAATTTCTGGGTTAGTACGGTTTTCATTAGCCACAATACATCACAGTATTGTATTCAGAGGGATATTTAGAGCGTACAGTGTGTTGTAGTAATATATTCAGAGGTTACAGTGTGTGGCAGTATTATATTCAGGGTGTACAGTGTGAGGCAGTATCATATTCAGGGGGTACAGTGTGTGGCAGTATTATATTCAGGGGGTACAGTGTGTTGTAATATATTCAGAGGTTACAGTGTGTGGCAGTATTATATTCAGGGTGTACAGTGTGAGGCAGTATCATATTCAGGGGGTACAGTGTGTGGCAGTATTATATTCAGGGGGTACAGTGTGTTGTAATATATTCAGAGGTTACAGTGTGTAGCAGTATTATATTCAGGGGGTACAGTGTGTTGTAATATATTCAGGGGTACAGTGTCTGGCAGTAATATATTCAGGGGTAAAGTGTGTGGCAGTATTATATTCAGTGGGTACAGTGTGTGGCAGTATTATATTCAGTGGGTACAGTGTGTGGCAGTAATATATTCAGGGGTACAGTGTGTGGCAGTATTATATTCAGTGGGTACAGTGTGTCAGAATTATATTCAGAGGGTACAGTGTGCCAGAATTATATTCAGAGGGTGTGTGCCAGTATTATATTCAAAGGATACAGTGTTTGGAAGGTTTATAATAATAATGGTTTTCATATAGAGGATGAGAATGCGCTGACATAGTGAGGAGCCATCTGGGCGTCAAGTTCTGCAGAGAGAAGATTTAGCTGGACCCGGTGGTATGTACCATCTGAATTAGATAAGGAAAGACTATAGAGAAGACGTCACATGTAGTTGCTGATATCATTGTGTAGTGTCCTGACTGTCCCATCACTTGTAAGTTTTGCAGTAATGATGGGTGAAACAACAACTCCCAGCATCCCCTCACCACTACTTAGGTCATACTGGGAGTTGTAGTTTTAAATGGTAAAAACCATTCTGTGGCAATTGGTATATTTGATTATTATACTGGATACATTTAATAATATTGTAAGTTCCTTAAGCAACACCTTATTTTCTGTCCACCAACACAAAATTCTCTAATAGTGCCCCTCCCGAGACTAGACTCTGGATCCGCCCCTGTATGGCAGCAATATGGCTCTGGCAAACAGCTAGTTGGCAGGGTACCTGGTGTCAGCACACCACCAATCTGAAATTGATGTTCTATTTTGAGGATAGATCATGAAAACATTTTGCCTGCAAAACCCCTTTAAGGTAGGGTCACACGTGCCGTATTTTGCTGCTGTACATTTTCCTACCCACTGAAGTCAATGGGTATCAAAATCAGCTGAATATTTTCCTACTCATTAACTTCAATGGGTAGAGAAATAAGCAGTAGCAATTATGGAGCAAAATACGGCACGTGTGAGAAGTGTGAGGGCAGAAGGTAACAGAGGGGTCAGGGGGATGTAAGTGTAAAGAAGGATGACAGAGTCTGGGTGGAGAAGGGGACAGAGGGGTATGAGGAGGCACAGAAGTTGGAAGAACGATGACTGAGGGGTCTGGGGAGAGGTTAAGAAAGTATGAAGGAGGATGACTGAGGCTCGGGGGAAGGAGAAGGGAACAGAGGAGTCGGGGAAAACAAAAGTGTAAAGGAGGATTACTGTGGGGAATAAAGTGTAAAGGAGGATTACTGTGGGGTCTGGGGGGAATAAAGTGCAAAGAAGGATGACTGAGGGGTCTGGGGGAGCAGAGGATTCTGGGAGGGGGGCTAAGGGATCTGAAGGAGGAGGAAAAGATGGGTCTGAAAGAGGACTAATGGGTCTGGGGGGACTTTAGGCCCATCCACATTGAGGAGATTGCTCTGGTGGAAATCCACTTGCAGCAGAGTCCAATTGTTATTAATGGGATTCTGCTGCTCTGTGTGCACTGTAGAATCGCTGCAGCAGAATTTTGCCGTTGAAATGGACGTTCACCCAAAGAATTAATATGTTTTTTATTTGGGTGGATGACCATTCTGCTGGCGGAATTCCGCCAGACTGTATTGCCATCTATAGAGATGGTGCACGTCCATGCACTATTGCCGATGGCTTTGGCAGTGCCTGATGCAAGCAGACATTCCACCAGCTGCATAGTCTAATATGCCCGGGCCTATTTTTGGTCCCAGTTCAGCCCTGGTGTGAAGCGTAAGAATAATGTAGCCCCGAATAGATACATTTTTGCTAAATCTTTAAAGTAATTTACAATAGCAGATTGAAAGCTTGGCTGCTTGTAAAGTCTGTATCAGCAGCAGTATGGCTGTGAGATGTGAGGTAGAGCTGTCACATATGTAATTGAGGTGAGTGACCCTAAACTTTGAGTAAACAGAGCTCTGGAGTGATTGATAGAGTCCCAATACACACACAGTACAACCACCCAGAATAAACAGGCCATGGCTCTACTCACCTGGCACGCAGCTCCTTGTTGTCTCTAAGTGTGGGCTCTGTCGCTGACAGTAGCTGTTGCAGAGTTTGTCGGGCCTCCCTCCATGCTTTGCTCCCCAGGCCCATAAAACTATTTAGGGTTGGCTATGATAAAACAGCATGCATTTAGAGGGGTACAAACAATACTGACACCTTTTATGACTAATACTCTTTATTGGAAATGGAAATACATTTACTATTGTTGATTTTTTTCATCACCCATAGGCCGGGTCTCCACTGAGTAATTTTTTGCAAAAACGCTGTAAAAAAACGCCCTTTTTTCCCACGCTGCGTTTTTTTTTTTTTGTGAAAAAACGCTGCGGCCAGATGTTAGCTACAAGTCTATAGGAAACTGCAAAACCCCTTATCCACTTGGCATTTTGGAGTTTGGCTTTTTTTTTTTAAGCCTTTTGGCGTTTTTTGTGATTTTGGTCAAAAACGCTGGACTTCAAAAACGTCTGCTTGCTCAGGGTCTGGTGTTTTTTTCCCTAAAAACGTTGCGTTTTTCCCCATAGAAGTCTATGGGACTGAAAAAACGCCAACAAAAACGCCATGTGTGTTTTGCCTTGGCATTTTTCGGGTGTTTTTTTCCTGGTTTAAGGAGAACTCTACAGAGGAAATGACATCATGAGGGGGCAGGTCAGGATGATTAATACTAATCCATTAAAGCTGGTTGTAAAATCCGACTTTTAAAGGCTTAAAAAACTTCCATTATGGAAAAAAGCCAAATTCCACACAATGGTGAAAACGCCAGAAAAAATGCCTGAAAAAACGCCAGAACGCAGGGAAAATCACTGGCGTTTATTAAGCAGTTTTTTCAGGCATTTTTTTTATAAGAAAAAAACCACTGCAAAAAACTCAGTGGAGACCCGACCATACACTTATGTTTTATCTTAGACAACAACTCACTATTCTCCCATCTCCAGTAAGGCTGGAATTCCACTTTTATTTTTTTTTTCTGGCCAATTCTGCTGCATGGCGTTTTTTCAGCCAAAAGACGCTGCGGCCAGATGTTAGCTGAAAATCAATGAGAAATCACAAAATTCTTATTTCACTTGGCGTTTTTCACTTTGGCTTTTTTTTTATTCTTTTGGCATTTTTTCACTCTTTTTTGTCGTTTTTCAGATCATTGGTAATCGCAGCATGTTGAGCCACTGGTGCTTTTTTGGTCAAAATTGTGGCGTTTTTCTCCCATAGATGCCAAGAAAAACACCAAGAAAAACAATATGTGGCTTTTTTTCAGGCGTTTTTTTAAATAAAATTTCGTAGGGTACCATTAAAAAAATAAAAATAAAAAAGTTACTGTAGTGAAGGAAAAAAATAGTATCTAACGAAATGTATCTTTTTTATAACAAAATTTTTATTAATTTTTTAACAGGGATCAATTTATGTGGGCGGGCGAGGGCCTAAAAATGTAGCCAACAATAATAAAAATGTAGTGTGTGTGCTTTTCACTTTTCTTCTTTATTTTTTACATTTTTTAGGTAGTACTCCTACTCCCAGCATGGAACACACTGTTCCATGATAGGAGTAGCAGTACCTGTACTAATTGACAGATCGCCCGTTGCAATCCTTCTGTATGATTTATAGATGCATCGGCTCTTCTATGGTCCCCTGCACTGACATATGTATACACATATTCATATTTCCCACAGAGAGTTGTGATTGGCCAGATGGTTCCAGCCAATCACAGCTCTAGGAATATGTGTATATATACGGCGGTGCAGGTGACCACAGAAGAGCGGCCGCATCTATACATTATACAGGAGGATCACAGCGGGTGTCAGTAGTGACATTCGCTGTGATCTTTCCTTAACTGCAGGTACTACTACATCCAACATGGAGCACACTCTGCTCAATGCTGGGAGCTGTAGTACCTGCATTACTAGACAGATCGCTGCGAATGTCAGAAGTTACACTCGCTGCGATCTGTCTATTAATGCAGATACTACTGCTCCCAGCATGGAGCAGAGTGTGCCCCATGTTGGGAGTAGTAGTACTTGCAGTTAAGGACACATCACAGTGGATGTCACTACTGACATCTGCTGTGATCATCCGGTCTATAGCAGATATGGAGCGACTGTATAAATCGCTTGCATATCTGCTCTGTACTCCGACCACTCACTCATTGATATTTCCCTCAGAGCTGTGATTGGCTGCAACCATCCGGCCAATCACCACTCTGGGTGGGAAATATTAATTCTATGTTCTATTCACATCACTGGCCAGAGTATAGAGCAGAGATGTGAGCGCTGTATAGAGCCGCATCTCTGCCATATTATGGACGATCGCATCGGGTGTCAGACTTACACCTGGGGCGATATGTATTATAACAGGTACTACTACTCCCATCATGGACAAGTGTGTTCCATGCTGGCAGTAGTAGTACTACCTAAAAAATGAAAAAATAGAGAAAAAAAAAAGTGAAACACACACTTTATCAAAAAAATAACAACAATTTTTTTTATAAAATATATACATTTCGGTTAAGAATTTTTTTCCCATCACTGCTGCATTTGCTGGTACCAAAAAAAAAAAAACAAACAAACTGCCAAGGTGCAATTTTCATACAAATGAAAAAACGCCAGAAAAAACGCCAGACGCAGGAGATTGCACTGGCGTTTTTTTCAGGCTTTTTTTTTTATCCCAAAAAAGGCAGCACAAAAAAACAAGTGGAATCCTAGCCTTAGTAGAGTTGTAAGCACATGACAAATGTTATGATGGGAGAAGGAGGAGGATTAGATTGGGATCAAGAAGCAATTTTTGTACATGTCACTCACATCGTATTATACTGCTACCAGAGATGAGACTGTGCCCAGTGGCAATTTATAGCTGATCCAACTAGTAGTATCAAATGTTTACTGAGGTTGGGAGAACGTTAGTGTGCATTACATCACAGGCATTTTTCCCACGGGATAGTTGTAAATTTTTGTTCTCTGGGGTCTCTAGAGAACTTGGCTCTAACCATAACTCCCAAATAGTTTAATGGAGAGGCAGCGCACCAGATCAACAACTCCCCTTACATGGGATGTGTTGGAGATAAGGAATAGGAGACCCCATAAATAGTGATTTGTAGAGGTCCTCCTATATATTGTTTACAGGAAAAATGGAACAGAGGAGTGCACATGCACAACCACCGCTCTACCCAAACTCCTTCAGAAAAGGCATCTCGGGACCCTTCTGTCTTTTAGTTACAGATGGTGTACCAAGATATCATAAGTCCTGTGGAGAGGTGATAAATGTTTTTCAAGGAATTACCACTTCAGGTCTTTTGGTGCTCTAAGAGCCCCTTGAGATTGCCCGATGCCCCTGTAAACAAGCACCAATCTTGTAGATTTGCACTCCTTTACAGAGCCATTTACAAGGGGGGGGGGGGGGGGGGGAACCACACAGACAATCGCTGGATCATTTGTGTGGTCCTTTGCTACCATCACTTGTCAGCTGAACATCCTCTAGTACATAAGGAGATGTGCAACCAACGAGCAATGATTATTTTGTTGGATCATAATGAACATTTTCGCATATTTATCGGCTGATCGCAGATCCCAATACAAGGCAACAACAGCCTGTTCAGCCAATAGTCTCCCCGTGTAATAGTACACTGTAGTCAATACTATAATTCGTGTGACATGGTTGATCACTTTGGTACCAGCAACATCTATATTAAGTTTATTGGAAAGGGATCCTAACAAGTAGGGATTCTTGTAGAACCAATTTAATTGCCACTGGTGGAACTATACTGTTATACTCTCTTAGCATTAGGGGACAATACAGTCTGTACACATTTGGATTAGGTTAACATTCAAGTCAAGAGCTGGTAAAAGAAATGATGGTCATAGTGATGTTTGCTCTCCCTGTGCTTAGGCCTGGAACAGATAGAAAAGGATAACCTCATACATACGATACCTCATGAAACACATCTTGTTTTCCCGACAATACAGGGCCATTAAATAGGTGCCTGATGACACTCAGATCCAGGATTTGGTCGCCAATAGCCACTCCTATCCTATGTCTTGGCTGGCAAAATAGGAAAAGCAAAAGTATTTTTATTCTATCTTCATATTACTTTGTGTTAGATTTATTATTACTTTAAAGAACATAAAAAAACACAACTATCTGCATTTATATTTGCACTTGCAACAAAAGCCAAGATGCTCTTGTGTAGTGTCCCAGCACCAAAGGCTGTCCTGTGGGCTGCGGATCTCCTCGGGCTTGCCTGCTGCTCTAGTGTTGCGCCCACTGTAAAAATGTTTACTATGTATTATGTGCGAGCACTTTATTATATTCATTACATCCACTGTGTATAATGTTATTTATGTACTGTGTCTTTAAGATGGAAAGATGCAGTGTTAACCAGGTGACCCTGTCTGCCCAATGGGAACCCCTAAATTGACCCATATATAGTGTAGGGGGGGGAGGAGTTGCCCCAGTCTAGTTCAGTTGGAGTTTACTTCTAGACTAGTGCTGAATACAGTGTGGAAAGGAGGGGGAAGATGTGTGTGGAGAATCCTGAGGAAGCCTAAGAAAATATCTTCTCAAGTAAGCCCCGTACAGTGGCGAGTCAAACCCTGGCTGTGATAGTAATTGGACCTTGTCAAAGCCCTATTCAGCAAGGAATATCTTCCAGTCTCAAATCTTAAGTCTATAACAATCAAGTGGGTGAAACGCACCATAAGTCCCAGCAAGGCAACAGGGCTCACAAGGGTTACACTGCATTCCTTTCCTACTATTCTGCTCCGTACTGTGTGTTGTACCATCTACACCTGCTCAGTAAAAGGCAGTTATCTGAAACCCAATGTAGGTGTGTTTCTTACTCCCCCGTGTCTGGTCCAGGAGAAGCTGTCTTCTCCTCAGACCGTGTGTAAGCTAACGGTGCCCTGGCATCACGAAGTGAGAAGAATTCCTTGCATCCCTTTGTCGCCACACTTGTGGAAATTACCACACCTTGGTGTCCATTGTTTTGATGGTTAGATTACGGATTAATGCTCCTGTGCACACGTAGTCTTCAGTGCAAATGTAAAAAAAAAAAATAAATAAATAAATAAAAAGAGCTTTAAAGACCTTGACTTTTCTTTGTCTGAAAAAAACACATTTAGCCATTTCTTAAAGGAGCTCTATATAGCTCTGGTTGCAACCAACATGGCCACCACCAGAAAGGATTCCTAATCTTTCCCAGGACCCCTTTTACACTGCCGTTGCGCCAGATCAAAAACGGCCGTCATTTTGAGTTTGATGGCCATCATTTTGATGTGACGCAACGGGCAACAGCAGGTCCTGATGGATCCCTTTATAGTCAAAAGGGTTCTGATGTTTTTCAGTGGGAGAAAAATACGTCACAAGCAGTATTTTTTCTCCCGCTATTCTCCCCGGCGGCCCTGATTACCATGTGACAACGGTAGTGTGAAAGTAGGCTAAGCAGGTTTACTATTCAGAACTTGAGGAATCCTGAATGACAATGCCTCAGAGGGCAGAAATGATGTCCATCAACTTAAAAAACCTGACTGTTCTCTTGCTGCCTAAGTGTTTCCCAACCAGCGTATCTCCAGCTGTTGCAAAACTAAAACTCCCAGCATGCCCGGACAGCCGATGGCTGTCCGGGCATGCTGGGAGTTGTAGTTTTGCAACAGCTGGAGGCACCCTGGTTAGGAAACACTGCCCTAACATATCCCATCCTTTGACAGGAGCCATTGTCACACATAATGAACATTATTCACTTTTGATTTTTCAATGTCTTACTTGTCTTTTCTGTTACCTTTTGCTGACATTTTTAAGTATTGTAGTGACCTCTAGTGGTCTTAAACAGGAATATTATTAGTTAAACTGAAAGTAATTCTCAATGAGGGACATTTATCAATGTTTGCTTATGTATTCTTTTTTTTAGTAATTTTTTCCTTACTTTTTTTTGCTTATGTGTCACTTATTTATCAACTGGTTTCAGCCTGTTGATAATTTTCTTTCACGTAAATTTAGTCAATTTTTAACCCTGTTGCGCCTTTTTTTTGCGCAGTTGTGACTGTCGCAGTTAATAAATACCTGACTACCCGTAGTCCATTTCAAAATTATTACTACGTAGTTAATTTTTGGAAAACTTGCTTTTCTCGCTTTCCAGTCAAAATGTCGCACGAAAAATTGCGTAGTCGCAGTTGCGACAATTTTGCGACAATTATAGTAAAGAAAACCTGACTAAACACATTGATAAATGTCCATAAATGTTTCTAAGTCCAAATAAAACAGTAAATAAAACGATAAATCCCGACTACGCGGACATGTGTGGACAGGTTTTTACCGTGCGATTTATTCCAAATTCTTGTATTCTTTTTAAATATTAAAACTAACAAAAGAAAACAAATGAGTCTTCTAATAGCTGACTAATGGAGGGACCATTCCCCATAGATGGCATTATCTGTGGAGCGGATTCTGCCTAAAAAATAAGCGAACGCATCTTTCGATGGCAGAATTGCTAAATACCCGCCGTTGGAATTCCGTGGTGTGCACTGTGCAGTACCAGAATTTCTAGCTAAAATTCCAAAGGGGAATTCCGGTCAAAAATTCCATAGTGTGAACCTAGCCTAAAGAAATCAATGGGCGAGCCGTCAGGTTTGGGTTCAGACGCATATACTGTAATGTTCAACATGCATTCTGATTCAGGTGTCTGATCTGGAAAAAATACACCTACAAATCCATTGAAAAGTCCGCCTTAGACTTGGTTTCCACTTCTATTGCTGCACTTTTTTTTTTTTTTTTTTTTTTTTTTTGTGTGCAAAAACTCTGCGGCCAGGCGTTAGCTAGGGGGTCAATATATATTTTAATTTTTTTCTATATGAGGAAAAAAACCTCCAAGAAAAACACTATGTGGATTTAAAATTTGTTGCGATTTTTATCTACTCTTGATCACTTATCTGTGTGAAAAAATGCCATTCTGAAAGCAGTGAAAAGTTGACAAACCCCACAAAATAGCAATTTCCACTAAAAAAAAGCCAAGCTAAGTACAAAAAAAAGGCAAAAAACACAGGAAAAAAAATTTTGCCATCTTTTTGTGGCATTAAGCTGTGTGGAAATGTAGCCTTAGGAACCAACATTCTCTAATTAAAGCGGTACTCCGTTAGAAAACAATTTCTTTTAAATCAACTGGTGCCAGAAAGTTAAACAGATTTTTAAATTACTTCTATATAAAAATCTTAATCCTTCCAGTACTTATTAGCTGCTGTACACTCCACAGGAAGTTCTTTTCTTTATAAATGTATTTTCTGTCTGACCACAGTGCTCTCTGCTGACTCCTCTGTCCATTTTAGGAACTGTCCAGAGCAGGATAGGTTTGCTATGGGGATTTGCTCCTGCTCTGGACAGTTCCTGTGTCAGCAGAGAGCACTGTGGTCAGACTGAAAAGAAAAGAACTTCCTGTGGACCATACAGCAGCTGATAAATACTGGAGGGATTAAGATTTAAAAAAAAAAATAAATAGAAGTCATTTACAAATCTGTTTAACTTTCTGGGACCAGTTGATTAAAAAAAAAAAATAGTTTTCCATCGGAGTACCCCTTTAACTCCTTAAGGACACAGACCATTTGGCCTTAAGGACCATGGCAATTTTATTTTTGCATTTTCATTTTTTCCTCCTCGCCTTCTAAAATTTATATTTTCTTCCACAGACCCATATGAAGGCTTGTTTTTTGTGTTATCAATTTTACTTTCTAATGACATCACAAATTTTACCATTAAATGTACGGTACAACAAAAACAAATATTACTTATGTGGGGAAACTGCAAAGAAAACTGCAATTTAGCAAATTTTGGCAGGTTTTGCTTTCACATTGTACATTTTACAGTAAAAATTACATGCTTTCTTTATTCTGTGGGTCAATACAATTAAAATGATACCCATGTTATATGCTTTTCTATAATTGTTAAAAAAAAATGTGTACGTTATATTGACCCCGTATAATTTTTACATATACAGGGAGGTATGGGAGCAAATTTTTTGCGCCGTGACTGTAGTTTTTATCGGCACCACTTTTGCTTATATTTAATGTTTTTATAACTTTTTATAAATTATCTGAGGAATAAAATGTGGCAAAAAGCAGCAATTTTGGATTATTTTTTATGTTTACGCCGTTTACCATACAGGATAATTAACATTATATTTTGATAGTTCGGACATTTACGCATGCGGTGATACCAAATATGTTTATACTTTGTTTTTTTTTGGGGGGGGGAGGGGTTAAATGGGAAAAAGGGACGATTTACATTTTTATTGGGGGAGGGGATTTTTCTAAATTATTTTTTTTTTCTTCTTCTTACACTTTTTATGTCCCCATAGGGGACTATTTATTGCAATCATTTGATTGCTAATACTGTTCAGTGCTATGTATAGGCATAGCACTGATCAGTGTTATCAGATATCTTCTGCTCTGGTCTGCTCAATCCCAGACCAGAGCAGAAGACCCCAGGAGATGGACAGAGGCAGGTGAGGGGACCTGTGCAATGGGCGATCCAATCATCCATTTTAAGTGCAGCAGATGCCGTGATCGGTATTGATCATGGCATCTGAGGGGTTAATGGCAGACATCAGTGCGATCGCTGATGTCTGCCATTACCGGCAGGTCCCTGGCTGCTGACACCTGCCGTGCATGATGCACCACACCATGACGTACATTTATGTCCGATGTGGTTAAGGGGTTAAAGGGGTATTCCAGCCCCTAAGAACTTATCCATCACTAGCCACTAGTGTTGCTCGCGAATATTCGCAATTCGAATTTTATTCGCGAATATCGCATATTCGCGAATTCGCGAATATAGCGCTATATATTCGTAATTACGAATATTCGTTTTTTGTTTTTTTTTTCTTTTGTTTTTTTCTCCACAGTACACATCACAGTGATCACCCCTCTCTGCTTCCAGCTTGTGTGGTGTAAAGAAGGCTCTAATACTACTGTGTGAGACCGGTGTGCGAATTTTCGCATATGCGAAAATTTGCATATACTACTTTTCGCATATGCGAATTTTTGCTTATGCTAATTTTGTATATGCAAATTTTCGCATATGTTAATTTTCGCACACGCGAATATTCGCATATGCGAAAATAAAACCAGAATATTACGAATATGCGAATATGACGAATATTCGTCCACATATTCGCGAATATTCGCGAATTCGAATATGGCCTATGCCGCTCAACACTACTAGCCACATGATAAGGGATAATTATCTGAATGCAGGGGGCCTGACCTCTGGGACCCACCCCATTCCAGAATCAGGCCCTGAGTTGAAAACCACTCAAAGCAATGTTTATAGGAGTGCCAGATATACCTGGTCCCTCAAGTTACATTATTAATTGGTTTCAGGACGACCATTGTATGTTGAGACCATAACTCTAAGGAAACCTGGTAATTGGTTCTGAAGCCCCCAAAAATAGGAAAAAAATTTGGATTAAAGAAAAATAAGTAGATAACTAATATAGATTAAACAAATCCTTACATATAAAAGAAAGATCTGCTGGGAGCTGTAAATCACTGTCTATGTAGAGGACAGGAGCTTCTCAGGGTCCTGTACAGTACACTATGTCCTAAAAAAAGTAAAATGGAGCTGCCCTTACCTGGTGTCCAAAGGAGCAGCTAACCCCAGTACAGGTAAAGAGTAGTACAGAATACGTAATACCTTCCTGTACTGTAGAGGGCGCTACCAGACACCAGTCAGTGCATACACTTCAGTAATACAGGTGTTTTACCAGTAAAATGTCTATTCTGATTGGTCAGTTCTTCCAGTCATTGACATGTATCACAGATCTGGACTGTCTGCAGCAGGCATAAGCTAAATTATTCCTACACGGATACAATTCATTCTTTGTTTTGGGTGAATGAGGACACATAAAAGACAATGAAGACAGTGTTTCCCAATCAGTTTGCCTCCAGCTGTTGCAAAACTACAACTCCCAGTATGCCCGTACAGCCAACAGCTGGAGGCACCCTGATTGGGAAACACTGCATTAGGCTATCGCAGACAATTCCCTAATATATCTGGAGAAACACCCAAACCAAAACAAATCACTGAGGGGCATTATTATTCTATAATTCCAACAAAATTCTAACTAATATCATTGCAAAAAAAAAAAAGTAGTATTATTAGAAAGTAACCGTACAAACCTCATTTTCTGTTGAGAAAATCCCATACGGCAAATTCTGGATGGGAAAATCAGATTCTGGGTCTACAGGGATGAAAGACATTGTGAGCAGAGACACAGGAGAGTGGCCCCAGATTCTGTAGGATCCTTAGATTACTCCAGATGTGTCAGAAGGAAGGAGGCTCGGGCCTTGTATACCTCCTCCTCCTCACTAACCAATCCTGTATAGAGAAGCTTCTACACCCCTCGGGATGTCACTAATCAGAACCAGGGTCAGGATGACTCAGCCAGATCCTCAGAGCAAAGTTCAAAAACTATTCCCAAATTTGACAGCAGGCACTGTGCAGACTGTGTGGAGATACTACATACACCAGTGTTTCCCAACCAGTGGGCCTCCAGCTGTTGCAAAACTACAACTCCCAGCATGCCCGGACAGCCTTCGGCTGTCCGGGCATGCTGGGAGTTGTAGTTTTGCAACAGCTGGAGGCTCACTGGTTGGGAAACACTGACATACACAGACATCAAAGCTCTGCTCATCCTGGCTGTTTGCACACAAATTAACTGCTCAGCGCTGCGGACTCACATGTTAGGAATTAGAGCATTTTTATTGCTTTGTAAGAGGCTTCGGGTCTAAATTCTGATTACAAAAAAGCTTCTGGCATAAAAGTTTGGAAGGCTTCAACCTGGGAGATTTTACACACCCTGATAGTCCCAATATTGAAAGTCCTGGTTGGTAATAAAGGGGTACTCCAATGGATTTTTTTTTTTTTTTTTTTTAAATCAACTGGTGCCAGAAAGTTAAACATATTTGTAAATCACTTCTATTAAAAAATCTTAATCCTTCCAGTACTCATCAGCTGCTATATGTTCCACAGGAAGTTCTTTTCTCTTTGAATTTCCTTTCTGTCTGACCACAAGTGCTCTCTGCTGACACCTCTGTCTGTATGAGGACCTGTCAAGAGCAGGATAGGTTTGCTATGGGGATTTGCTCCTACTCTGGACAGTTCCTAAAATGGACAGAGGTGTCAGCAGAGAGCACTGTGGTCAGGCTGAAAAGAACTCCAGAATGAAATACAACTTCCTCTGGAGCACACAGCAGCAGATAAGTACTGGAAGGATTACGATTTTTTAATAGAAGTAATTTACAAATCTGTTTGACTTTTCTGGCAACAGTTAATAAAAAAAAAAAAAAAATGTTTTCCAGTGGAGTACCCCTTCAACCCCTTAACCCCTTAAGGACAATGGACGTACTCCTACGCCCCCGTTTCCGAGTCCTTAAGGACCGAGGACGTAGGAGTACGTCCTGTCCATTCCCGGCCACTCGCCGCTAGCCGGAGGGGAGCCGATGCCTGATGCCTGCTGAAATCGTTCAGCAGGCATCGCGGCATATCGCCCAGGGGGGTCATTATGCCCCCCATGTCGGCGATGGCCGCAGATCGCTGGACAATTCAGTCCAGCGATCTGCGGCGATTCCGGGTCAATCGGGTCTCCAGTGACCCGGAATAACTGGCTGATCGGGGCCGTCAGAGACGGCCCCGAACAGCCATAGCCAGCAGGGGTGAGGTGGCACTGGTGCCACCTCACGATCGCCCTGATTCGTCGTCCGGTTTCCCGGCTGACCAATCAGGGCGCCTACTGCGGGTGTCACTCCAGCAACCCGCTCCGCCCCTCTTCCGGAGGACGTGAGCGGGTGCGGGAAGATGACTCCGGGTGCTGGGGACCCCGATCCCCGGCGTTAATGTTGGGATCGGGGCCCCAGGAGCGACAGGAGCGGCTGCGGCGAGGGACTGACCTGCGCGGCGTGGATCAGCAGCAGTAGGAGGTGAGTGACAGCCTCCTGCTTTTGCTTAGCAACAGCTCCCAGCATGCAAAAAGGGCATGCTGGGAGCTGTAGTTATGCAACAGGAGGAGGCAGACCACCACAACTCCCAGCATTCCCTTATGGGCATGCTGGGACTTATGGTTTTGCAACAGCTGGAGGCACATTTTTTCAATGGAAAAGTTTACCTTCAGCTGTTGTATAACTATAACTCCCAGCTTGCACAATGAGCTAAAGTGCATGCTGGGAGTTGTAGTGGTGCATCTGGTGGTTGCATAACTACAACTCCCAGCATGCCCGTTGGCTGTCGGTGACTGCTGAGAGTTGTAGTTTTGCAACAGCTGAAGGCACACTGAGTTAAGTAGCAAACCAGTGTGTCGCCAGCTGTTGCATAACTACAATCCCCAGCATCCCCAGCCAAAGTAGTATGCCTCCAGCTGTTGCATAACTACAAGACCCAACATGCCCTTCCACTATCCGTACATGCTGGGGGTTGTAGCTTTTGCAACAGCTGAAGGCACACTGGTTGCAAAACACTGAGTTTGTTACGAAACTCGGTGTTTCACAACCAGTGTGCCTCCAGCAAAAAGTTGCAAAACTACAACTCCCAGCATGCACTGATAGACCGTACATGCTGGGAGTTGTAGTTTTGCAACAGCTGGATGCCCCCCCCCCCCCAATGTGAATGTACAGGGTACACTCACATGGGCGGAGGATTACAGTAAGTGTCCGGCTGCAAGTTTGAGCTGCGGCAAATTTTCTGCCGCAGCTCAAACTGCCAGCGAGAAACTACTGTGAACCCCCCACCCGTGTGACTGTACCCTAAAAACACTAAACTACCAAAAAATTTAATTAAAAGTAAAAAACACTACATATACACATACCCCTACACAGCCCCCCTCCCCAATAAAAATGAAAAACGTCTGGTACGCCACTGCTTCCAAAACGGAGCCTCCAGCTGTTGCAAAACTACAACTCCCAGCATGCATTATAGACCCTACATGCTGGGAGATGTAGTTTTGCAACAGCTGGATTTCCCCCCCACAATGTGAATGTACAGGGTACACTCACATGGGCAGAGGTTTACAGTAAGTATCCGGCTGCAAGTTTGACCTGCGGCAAATTTTCTGCCGCAGCTCATACTGCCAGTGAGAAACTACTGTGAACCCCCCGCCCGTGCGACTGTACCCTAAAAACACTACACTACACTACACTACCAAAAAATAAAATAAAAAGTAAAAAACACGACATATACACAAACCCCTACACAGCCCCCCTCCCCAATAAAAATGAAAAACGTCTGGTACGCCACTGTTTCCAAAACGGAGCCTCCAGCTGTTGCAAAACAACTACTCCCAGTATTACCAGACAGCCACTGACTGTCCAGGCATACTGGGAGTTTTACAACAGCTGGAGGCACCCTGTTTGGGAATCACTGGCGTAGAATACACCTATGTCCACCCCTATGCAAGTCCCTAATTTAGGCCTCAAATGCGCATGGCGCTCTCACTTTGGAGCCCTGTCATATTTCAAGGCAGTTTAGGGTCACATATGGGGTATTGCCGTACTCGGGAGAAATTGTGTTACAAATTTGGGGGGGTATTTTCTGCTATTACCCTTTTTTTAAAATGTTAAATTTTTGGGAAACCAAGCATTGTTACGCCTAGCGCTCCGGGTCCCCGCTCCTCCCCGGAGTGCTCACGGCGTCTCTCTCCCTGCAGCGCCCCGGTCAGTCCCGCTGACCGGGAGCGCTGCACTGTCATGGCCGTCGGGGATGCGATTCGCACAGCGGGACGCGCCCGCTCGCGAGTCGCATCCCAGGTCACTTACCCGTCCCGGTCCCCTGCTGTCTTGTGCTGGCGCGCGCGGCTCCGCTCTCTAGGGCGCGCGCGCGCCAGCTCTCTGAGACTTAAAGGGCCAGTGCACCAATGATTGGTGCCTGGCCCAATTAGCTTAATTGGCTCCCACCTGCTCCCAGACTATATCTGCTCACTGCCCCTGCACTCCCTTGCCGGATCTTGTTGCCTTGTGCCAGTGAAAGCGTTTAGTGTGTCCAAAGCCTGTGTTACCTGAACTTCTGCTATCCATCCTGACTACGAACCTTGCCGCCTGCCCCCGACCTTCTGCTACGTCTGACCTTGCCTCTGCCTAGTCCTTCTGTCCCACGCCTTCTCAGCAGTCAGCGAGGTTGAGCCGTTGCTAGTGGATACGACCTGGTTGCTACTGCCGCAGCAAGACCATCCCGCTTTGCGGCGGGCTCTGGTGAAAACCAGTAGCCTCTTAGAACCGGTCCACTAGCACGGTCCACGCCAATCCCTCGCTGACACAGCGGATCCACAACCCGTAAGCCGAATCGTGACAGTAGATCCGACCATGGATCCCGCTGAGGTGCCGCTGCCAAGTCTCGCTGACCTTACCACGGTGGTCGCTCAGCAATCGCAGCAAATTGCCCAACAAGGACAGCAGCTGTCGCAGTTGACCGCCACGTTACAGCAACTTCTGCCTCTGCTACAGCAGCAACCATCTCCTCCGCCAGCTCCTGCACCTCCTCCGCAGCGAGTGGCCGCTCCTAGCCTCCGCTTGTCCCTGCCGGACAAATTTGATGGGGACTCTAAACTCTGCCGTGGATTTTTGTCTCAGTGTTCCCTGCATATGGAGATGTTGTCGGACTTGTTTCCTACAGAACGGTCTAAGGTGGCGTTCGTAGTAAGCCTTCTTTCAGGAAAGGCCTTGTCTTGGGCCACACCGCTCTGGGACCGCAATGATCCTGCCACAGCCACAGTCCAGTCCTTCTTCGCTGAAGTCCGGAGTGTCTTCGAGGAGCCAGCCCGAGCTTCTTCTGCCGAGACTGCCCTGTTGAACCTGGTCCAGGGTAATTCTTCAGTGGGCAAGTACGCCATCCAATTTCGTACTCTTGCTTCCGAGTTATCATGGAATAACGAGGCTCTCTGCGCGACCTTTAAAAAAGGCCTATCCAGTCGCATCAAGGATGTGCTGGCCGCACGAGAGATTCCTGCCAACCTCCAAGAACTCATCCATTTGGCTACCCGCATTGACATGCGTTTTTCTGAGCGACACCAAGAGCTCCGCCAGGAAAAAGACTTAGATCTCTGGGCACCTCTCCCACAGCATCCTTTGCAGTCTACGCCTGGGCCTCCCGCCGAGGAGGCCATGCAAGTGGATCGGTCTCGCCTGACCCAGGAAGAGAGGAATCGCCGTAGGGAAGAAAATCTCTGTCTGTACTGTGCCAGTACCGAGCATTTCTTGGTGGATTGCCCTATCCGTCCTCCACGTCTGGGAAACGCACGCACGCACCCAGCTCACGTGGGTGTGGCGTCTCTTGGTTCTAAGTCTGCTTCTCCACGTCTCACGGTGCCCGTGCGGATTTCTCCTTCAGCCAACTCCTCCCTCTCAGCCGTGGCCTGCTTGGACTCTGGTGCCTCTGGGAATTTTATTTTGGAGTCATTTGTGAATAAATTCAGTATCCCGGTGACCCGTCTAGTCAAGCCGCTCTACATTTCCGCGGTCAATGGAGTCAGACTGGATTGCACCGTGCGTTACCGCACAGAACCCCTCCTGATGTGTATTGGACCCCACCACGAAAGGATTGAGCTATTCGTCCTCCCCAACTGTACCTCTGAGGTCCTCCTCGGTCTGCCTTGGCTCCGGCTTCATTCTCCCACCCTTGATTGGACCACCGGGGAGATCAAGAACTGGGACTCTGCCTGCCATAGGAAGTGCCTCTCCCCCCCTCCCAGTCCCGTCAGGCAAGCCTCAGTGCCTCCTCATGGCCCCCGTCCTGGTGACACACTGCCCCGTGCCAGGCTTCGCCCTCTGCCCTCCCTCCCCATTCCCACTCCTGCTGTACTGCCTGCCGTTGAGGAAACCCTCCAGTCTTTCCCGGTGTCCTCATCCCAGGGGAGGCAGTTACCGGACAAAGAAAAGGGGAGACCTAAGGGGGGGGGGTACTGTTACGCCTAGCGCTCCGGGTCCCCGCTCCTCCCCGGAGTGCTCACGGCGTCTCTCTCCCTGCAGCGCCCCGGTCAGTCCCGCTGACCGGGAGGGCTGCACTGTCATGGCCGTCGGGGATGCGATTCGCACAGCGGGACGCGCCCGCTCGCGAGTCGCATCCCAGGTCACTTACCCGTCCCGGTCCCCTGCTGTCTTGTGCTGGCGCGTGCGGCTCCGCTCTCTAGGGCGCGCGCGCGCCAGCTCTCTGAGACTTAAAGGGCCAGTGCACCAATGATTGGTGCCTGGCCCAATTAGCTTAATTGGCTCCCACCTGCTCCCAGACTATATCTGCTCACTGCCCCTGCACTCCCTTGCCGGATCTTGTTGCCTTGTGCCAGTGAAAGCGTTTAGTGTGTCCAAAGCCTGTGTTACCTGAACTTCTGCTATCCATCCTGACTACGAACCTTGCCGCCTGCCCCCGACCTTCTGCTACGTCTGACCTTGCCTCTGCCTAGTCCTTCTGTCCCACGCCTTCTCAGCAGTCAGCGAGGTTGAGCCGTTGCTAGTGGATACGACCTGGTTGCTACTGCCGCAGCAAGACCATCCCGCTTTGCGGCGGGCTCTGGTGAAAACCAGTAGCCTCTTAGAACCGGTCCACTAGCACGGTCCACGCCAATCCCTCGCTGACACAGCGGATCCACAACCCGTAAGCCGAATCGTGACAAGCATTTTAGGTAAAAAAAAATGTTTTTTTTTTTACATATGCAAAAGTAGTGAAACACCTGTAGGGTATTAAGGTTCACATTACCCCTTGTTATGTTCCCAGAGGGGTCTTGTTTCCAAAATGGTATGCCATGTGTTTTTTTTTTGCTGTTCTGGAACCATAGGGGCTTCCTAAATGCGGCATGCCCCCAGAGCAAAATTCGCTTTCAAAAAGCCAAATGTGACTCCTTCTCTTCTGAGACCTGTAGTGCGCCAGCAGAGCACTTTTCACCCCCATATGGGGTGTTTTCTGTATCGGGAGAAATTGTGCTTAACATTTTGGGGGGTATTTTCTGCTATTACCCTTTTTAAAAATGTAAAAATTTTGGGAAACCAAGCATTTTAGGTAAAAAAAAAATATTTTTTTTACATATGCAAAAGTCGTGAAACACCTGTAGGGTATTAAGGTTCACTTTACCACTTGTAACGTTCCCCGAGGGGTATAGTTTCCAAAATGGTATGCCATGTGTTTTTTTTTGCTGTTCTGGCACCATAGGGGCTTCCTAAATGCGGCATGCCCCCAGAGCAAAATTTGCTTTCAAAAAGCCAAATGTGACTCCTTCTCTTCTGAGACCTGTAGTGAGCCAGCAGAGCACTTTTCACCCCCATATGGGGTGTTTTCTGAATCAGGAGAAATTGGGCTTCAAATTTTGGGGGGTATTTTCTGCTATTATCCTTTTTAAAAATGTAAAATTTTTGGGAAACCAAGCATTTTAGGTAAAATTTTTTTTTTTTTTTACATATGCAAAAGTCGTGAATCACCTGTGGGATATTAAGGTTCACTTTACCCCTTGTTACCTTCCCCAAGGGGTCTAGTTTCCAAAATGGTATGCCATGTGTTTTTTTTTTTTGCTGTCCCGGCACCATAGGGGCTTCCTAAAGGTGACATGCCCCCCAAAAACCATGTGTCGCTCCTTCCCTTCTGAGCCCTCTACTGCGCCCGCCGAACAATTAACATAGACGTATGAGGTATGTGCTTACTCGAGAGGAATTGGGTTTCAAATACAAGTAAAAATTTTCTCCTTTTTACCCCTTGCAAAAATTCAAAAATTGGGTCTACAAGAACATGCGAGGGGGGGGTGTAGTTTTTATAATGGGGTAATTTATGGGGTATTTCTAATATGAAGACCCTTCAAATCCACTTCAAACCTGAACTGGTCCATGAAAAATAGCGAGTTTGAAAATTTTGTGAAAAATTTAAAAATTGCTGCTGAACTTTGAAGCCCTCTGGTGTCTTCCAAAAGTAAAAACTCATAAATTTTATGATGCAAACATAAAGTAGACATATTGTATATATGAACAAAAAAATTTTTTATTTTGAATATCCATTTTCCTTACAAGCAGAGAGCTTCAAAGTTAGAAAAAAGCTAAATTTTCTTTTTTTTCATCAAATTTGGGGATTTTTCACCAAGAAAGGATGCAAGTTACCATAAAATTTTACCACTAAGTTAAAGAAGAATATGTCACGAAAAAACCATCTCGGAATCAGAATGATAACTAAAAGCATTCCAGAGTTATTAATGTTTAAAGTGACAGTGGTCAGAATTGCAAAAAACGCTCTGGTCCTTAAGGTGTAAAATGGCCTGGTCCTTAAGGGGTTAAGGACGCCGGGCCTATCCATATGCTGCCGTTTCAAAGTCCTTAAGGACTGAGGGCGTATGGGTACGCCCGTGGGAATTCCAGTCCCCGACGCTCGCCGGGCGGGGACCGGTACGGGGTGACTGCTGACATCTATCAGCCGGCACCCTGTGCAAACCCCTGGGGGGGGTCCCCAATTTAGGCCTCAAAAGCGTATGGAGCTCTCTCACTTCGGAGCCCAGTCGTATTTCAAGGAAATAGTTTAGGGCCACATATGGGGTATCCCCGTACTCGGGAGAAATTGTGTTACAATTTTTTGGGGGATTTTTCTCCTTTTACCCCTTATGAAAAGGTAAAGTTGGGGTCTACAACAGCATGTTAGTGTAAAAAATAATAATTTTTACACTAACATGCTGGTGTTGCCCCAACTTTCACAAGCGGTAAAAGGAAAAAAGACCCCCAAAATTTGTAACACAATTTTACAGAACAGAAATACCAATATGTGGGTGTAAAGTGCTCTGCGGGCACACAACAAAGCTCAGAAGTGAGAGCGTGCTATGTACATTTGAGGTCTAAATTGGTGATTTACACAAGGGTTGCTGATTTTATAGCTTTTCTGACATAAACACAAAACAATAAATACCCAGATGTGACCCATTTTTGGAAACTACACCCTTCACAGAATGTATAAAGGGATATAGTGAGCCTTAACATCCCACAGGTGTTTGACGAATTTACGTTAAGTTGGATGTGAAAAGTTGGATGTGAAAATGAAAAAAATTAAAATGAAAAAAAATAATAATAATTTCACAAAAGTGCTGGTGTTACCCAAAATATTTCATTTTTACAAGGGAGAATAGGAAAAAAGCCCCCCAAAATTTGTAGCACCATTTCTTCTGAGTAAGAATATACCCCATATGTGGATGTAAAGTGCTTTGCGGGCAAACTACAATGCTCAGAAGAGAAGGAGTGCCATTGGGCTTTTGGAGAGAGAATGTGTCCGAAATTGAAGGCCATATGTGTTTACAAAGCCCCCATAGTGCCAGAACAGTGGACCCCCGTCCACATGTGACCCCATTTTGGAAACTACACCCCTCACGTAATGTAATAAGGGGTGCAGTGAGCATTTACACCCCACAGGTGTCTGACAGACATTTGCACAGCTCACTGTTCCAAAGATCTGTCAAACGCCAGTGGGGTGTAAATTCTGTGAGGGGTGTAGTTTCAAAAATGGGGTCACATGTGGTGAGGTCCACTGTTCTGCTCCAATTACCCCATGTGAAAATAGAAAATGTGGGGTAACACCAGCATTTTAGTAAAAAAAATCTAATTTTTCATTTTCACTTCCAACTTTAGCGGAAATTTGTCAAGCACCTGTGGGGTGTTAAGGCTCACTGTGCCCCTTGTTACATTCCTTGAGGGGTGTAGTTTCCAAAACAGTATGCCATGTGTTTATTTATTTATTTATTTTTTGCTGTCCTGGCACCATAAGGGCTTCCTAAGGGCTTCCACACATGGGGTATTTCCATACTCAGAAGAGGTGGGGTTACAAATTTTGGGGAACATGTTCTCCTATAACCCCGCCCACACCCCTTTTATTTTCAGCTTACAATATCTTCATCACAACTCAGCCCCACCCGAGGATGGGATATGAGGATTATAAATGAGGATTAGATATAAGGAAAGGATATGGGGACGGGATATGAGGTCAGGATATGCGGTCGGGATACGGGGGATATGAAGACTGGATAAGAGGTTGAGATTTGGGGGCGGGATGAGGTTGGGATATGAGGTTGGGATCTGGGGACGGGATATGAGGTCGGATATGAGGACAGGATTTGAGGTTGGGATATGAAGACTAGATATGAGGTCAGATATGAGGATGAGATATGGGACGGGATATGAGGTTGGGATATGGGGATGAGATATGGGTTCGGATATGAGGACGGGTTATGGGGATGGGATATGAGGAGGTAAAAATGGGGACGGGATATAGGGATGGAATATGAGGTGGGGATGTGTGGACTGGATATAAGGACGGGATATGAGGTCGAGATATGAGGACAAAATATGAGGAAAGGAAATGAGGTCGGAATATGAGGAGGGGATATGGGGTCAGGATTTAAGGGTGGGATATGAGAACAAAAACTTCCTCCTCTGTTGCTTTTCCTCCCCACAAGAATTAGGTAGGAAAAACCAGGCAGAGCCGGGTACTCAGCTAGTATATATATATTTGTGGTCGGTGCTCAATCGTATAGCGAGCCTACCTAACTAACCTCTAACTAAACTCCTATTCCCTACTACATCCTGTAACCTATCTAGGCAGTCAGAGTTATGCTATATACTGCCGCGTAGGCGTACACGTGAAAAATAGAGGGCATACCCTGATGTGTAATGATAGTCACGAACTGAGAATGATATTGAGGGAGGGTTGGGTGGGACGTGACGAACCCGTGGCGTCAAGCGCAGGTACTGCCGCGGGTTCTTATAGCAAAATCCCGCCCCTCCCACAAATACAGGCTAATAAATCAGCCCTAAAACTTGTGGTCGGTGCTCAATCGTATAGCGAGCCTACCTAACTAACCTCTATCTAAACTCCTATTCCCTACTACATCCTGTAACCTATCATGGCTGTCTGAGTTATGCCATATACTGCCATGTAGAGTACACCTGAAAAATAGAGGGCAAAACTCATAATGAGAACAAAGCGTTATTAACCCACGCAATAACCCCGTGACCAATGACTGAAATGCATTGTGCAATACTTACTATGGAATGGGGGTATAGTGCACGTAGTACTGACTTCCCAGCACCCCTATTTCCTAACCACGTACGAGGGCACACCATGATGTGACGTCGGTGCAGCAGCCTCAATGCTACGGGAATGGACAGATCGCTATAAAGTATTTAACAAGAATACGTACATGTTTGACAAACAACTTAGCAGTGAGTGCCACCCCCTAACAATGGCAGAGGCTGATGCCATTGGATCCTTGACATGTGGAAGCGAAGATTGCAATACTCGAGCTGAGCATCACTCGTGGGACTCGGGAGAATACCGAATGATGATAACCTGACAATAACATTCATCTGCTATACAATATCAATACGTAATTATTTGCATCCCTGCAAAGTTATTGTAACTACGGCCATGCACCTGCATGTAATCCCCTAAACCTTAGGAAACCATGACAACTGAAGGACAACGCAGCCTCTAATGTTAAGCTGTCCTGATGTCCCAATGGGGAACTACCCAAAGCGTCAACTAACTAACCAACCAACTAAGCCAACTGCCAGAGCTGATGGGCTAGAGGGCTTGCGAACCTCCCTCTTGCGCACTCACCAGGGCAAATTTGATGGCATGGAATGCAAACAATGACGCCCAGACAGAGCAAGGCCACATGATATTATGCTGGATACCTGACAGATATACTTTGATAGAATTATGTTGGATGCAAAGAAGAGTGGCAAAACCCGATAAAAACCCGATAAATGCAAATAGGAATAAAATGGCACATGAGACATCCTCTAAGTATCTAATGTAAAATATCGTGAAAGTATTCTAGGCTACATGTTGGAAGCTCTCAGTGAGCTGCGGACGTGAAAAGTCCCAACAGAAAACAACCCTATGCCCTTATACACAGCTCCAAGTGCTAACAACGTGTATATACAAAAGACTACGTAATCACCAACCTAAACCTGTGTCAGGTTACCACTGTAACCAACCTGTGAACATTAACGGTAATGAAACCACTTATGCAGCAACATGATGATGAGACTCAACCAACATGTGATTACTATCATCGTCAACCTAAGTCAAGACAAACAAAACCAACCAAATAGAACCAAGCTATGTCCCTAATGCTAAGTAAACATATGGACACATGATGACGTTGCCGCCGTCCTGAAGTCATGTCAGGTCGCAACTGAACCAACCTGTAGATGAGACAGGCCGAAACATGAATGAAAGACTCAACCAAATCTGTAACTAACAGTATGACTGTCACCCTGAACCAAAACAGGTCGTAACCATAATATACCTATAGACGTGGCAATTAACAATGGAAACATAAAGTTATCCCTGTAGCATAACCCAGCTGCTGAAAAAACACAATGTATACAAAATATTATCGCCAACCCAAAGTCGTGTCAGGTTGTACCCAGACTGACCTGCAGATGTGACTGATCTAGCCAAATTAAAGCCTCAACCAACATATATGACTACTAGTATCGATGTCAACCTGAAACCGAGATAGGTTGTGACCATGATTGACCTATAGACGTGACAATTCACAATGGAAAATAAAGCTATCTCCCTGTGCACAACCCCACAACTGAAGAACACAACATATGATGACATAGTCGCCAACCTGAAGTCGTGTCAGGTTGTACCCGGACTGACCTGTAGATGTGATTGATCTAGCCGAATTTAAAAGCCTCAACCAATGTACATAACTATTAGTATCGACATCAACCTGAAGCTGAGACAGGTCGTAACCCTGCTTGACCTGTTGACTTGGCAAGTAATAAACCTAACCTGAGCTATATTTTCGTATGCACGACTCAATGTTAATAAAATGGTAACCCACAGAATTATCCGTGCAGATTCGTCCAAAGCCATGTGTATGGTCTAAATATCGTAACATAGCACAACAAAATATCATGAAACATGTACCTAATGAACCTCTGAATCTATACCGAATAGAACAATCCTGCCCCAAAAATATATGCCTTGCATGACTTCTTGATCCACACGCAGACCATAAAATATAAACGTGAGCCCGGCATAATCATCAAGGCCAGATGCACCTCACTAACACCACAACCACATGCTTAAACAACTCACGACCGTATACACAGTCAAAACTATATGGGCGTATGTATAAAGCTTTGAGCGCGTACACCGAACAGACTATGAATGTGTGGCTAGAAAAAACTACATAAGCGAGCATATGCACTGAACAAACTATATAAACAGATACACAGAGCAACTTATCCACACAGTCAGGAATAATGAGAATATCACCGCTTATGTGTCTTAATGTTGTTGCTCTGAAGGCGTGTCAGTAACAACAATTATGCCATGTATCCCCCTGCAGACATGGCAGATATAATGGGTATACACAACCTGAGTGTTGTAACGTCATTGCTCTGAAGGCATGTCAGTAACAACAATTGTGCAATGTAATGCCCTGCAGACATAGCAGGCATAATGGGTATACACCACCTATGTGTCGTGTTATTGTTGCTCTGAAGACATGTCAATAACAACAACTATGCAATGTATCCGCCTGCAGACGTGGCAGGTATAATGGGTATACACCACCTATGTGTCGTAATGTCGTTGCTCTGAAGACGTGTCAGTAACAACAACTATGCAATGTATCCCCCTGCAGACGTGGCAGGTATATTGGGTATACACTAGGGATCGATCGATTATCGGTATGGCCGATATTATCGGCCGATAATCACGATTTTGGACATTATCTGTAACGGCAATTACCTTGCCGATAAGCCGATAATGCCCCGCCCCCCGTACCGCCCGTACCGCGACCACCCCCCGACCCGCCGCACCACACCGCGAGCTCCCCCCTGACCCACCGCATCGCGTCGCACCCCCCACCGTAGTGCTGAGCGGTATACCGGTATGAACCGGATACCGTTTTTTTTTCTCCCACGGTATGGATTTTTGCCCATACCGCTATACCGGTCGGGCCCCTCCCCCACCCTCCGAGTCAATAAAAAAAAATTAAACGTACCCGTAATGGGTGTGGTCCGGACCATCCATCCTTCCTGTAGTGTCCGGCGGCATTCCGGGTGGAGGGTGAACTGGTCCGGTCTGTCCTTCTTCTCCGGGGGTGCTCTTCTCCACTCCGGGTAGGCTCCGGCCTAGTACACTGCATAGACGCCGCTACGCCGTGACGTCAGGTGCGTCGCTGTGCATGGGCGTCATTGCGCAGCGGCGTCTATGCTGCGTTACTAGGCCAGAGCCTGCCCGGAGTGGAGAAGAGCACCCCCGGAGAAGAAGGACAGCCTGGACCGGTTCACCCTCCACCTGGAATGCCGCCGGACACTACAGGAAGGATGGATGGCCCGGACCACCCTGACAGGTAGGGGGAGAGAAGCGGGTGGTGGCGGCGGTGGCATATGGCACCGCAAAATCCACTGCAGTGCATTGATTTAAAGCGCCCGCTTTAAATCAATGATCTGAAGCGGTGTCGCGGGGGGATAAATAGTCGATAACTTATATCGGAATATCGGTATAAGTTATCGGCTATCGGCCCGAACCTCCACCGATTATCGGTATCGGCCCTAAAAAAACAATATCGGTCGATCCCTAGTGTACACCACCTATGTGTCGTAATGTCATTGCTTTGAAGACGTGTCAGTAACAACAACTATGCAATGTATCCCCCTGCAGACGTGGCAGGTATAATGGGTATACACCACCTATCTGTCTTGTTATTTTTGTTCTGAAGGCGTGTCAGTAACAACAACTATGCGACGTACCCCCCTGCAGACGTGGCAGGCATAACTGGTATAAGCCACCTATGTGTCGTAATGTCGTTGCTCTGAAGATGTGTCAGTAACAACAACTATGCAATGTATCCCCCTGCAGACGTGGCAGGTATAATGGGTATACACCACCTATGTGTCGTGTTATTGTTGTGCTGAAGGCGTGTCAGTAACAATAATGCAACGTACCCCCCCTGCAGGCCTGGCAGGGATAATGGGTATACACCACCTGTGTGACGAGTTATTTTTCTGAAGACATGTCAGTAACAACTACACCATGTATCTCCCTGCCTATATACCAAACTAGATGACCCTATATTCAGGCCAACTATGCGCGTATGCACCACCAAAGCGAACGCACATGTGGCCAATCACAACCAATGACAAAGAATATGCATGCATGTAGTAACTATTAAGACCACGTACCTGCGCACAGGGCAACACCCCATGCGCTGTCCGAGCATGTGCGCGGCACAAACGCTGCGAGCGCGCGAACCTCACAAACCCGCAGCGAACGTACCACACACATGTCACGCGCGCCCGCACAGCATGATTCCCACGAACACACATATAATTCAACCCAACAAGCATGTACAGTATAAATCCTATGAGCTTGAGAAACCTATAAATCTACAAACGTGTGTACAGTACAATTCCTACGAGCGCGTGTACAGGATGAATCCTACAAGCGCGTGTGTAATATGAATCCTGCGTGTACAAGCGTGTATACAGTATAAAACCTACAAGTGAATGTACAGAATGGATGCTACAAACATATGTACCGTATGAAACCTACAAGCGTGTACAGTATAAATCCAACAAGCACGTGTACAATATAAATCCTTCAAGCGTGTCCAAGCGTGGGTACAGTATAAATACTGCGAGCGAGTGTACAGTATAAATGCTACAAGCGAATGTACAGTATAATCCTAACGTGTGTGGCGTATGAATCCAACAAGCGTGTGTACAGCATATCCTACCAGTGTGTGTACGGCATAAATCCTACAAATGTGTGTACAGCATAAATCCTACAAGTGTGTACAGCATAAATCCTACAAGCATGTACAAGCATGTGTACAGTATAAATGCTACAAGCATGAATCATAAAAGCATGCACAAGCGCAAGTACAGTATAAATCCTACAAGCAAGTGAACAGTATAAAAGCCACAAGCATGTGTACAGCATGAATCCTACGAGCGTGTGTACAGTAGAAATCCTACAAACGTGTGTATAGTATGAATGCTACGAACATGTGTACAGCAACTATGAGGGCATGTGCACGGAACAATTATATGGCCGTATGCGCAGAATAAATTATTGGAGCGAACAAATTATATGAGTATGCACAAAACAACTATATGCACGTACCAACTATATGACCGTGTATGTAGATTAAATTATAAGAGCGTGTACACCGACAACTATATGACCATATGCGTAGAATAATGAAGCGTGTGCCCGACTACATTACCGTCTATGTGGAAGGAATGTGTGCACAGAATGACTATATGAGCGTACTTATAGAGCAATTTGTAGGAATTTGTATAAATATATATATATATATGTATATATATATATATATATTCTTGTATGTGTGTGTGTGTGTGCTAGCTACTGACGACTAATGTATACCAAAAGATTAGGAGACCCCCGAACTCATGAGACTGCAATCCCCTGTGCTACTCCGATTCACATAGCACAAAGTGACTGCACCCCGGATTTAAATGTAAACCTGTGATCGGAGTATGCTGTACAGATAATCAACAATTATAAACTCACAATGCCCCATAGATCATTGAAAACATGTCCCCTGTGCGTGAGAAAGCGGCTCCTGGGAGTAAACACCCTGAACGACCGTAGCAGCTTCCCCAAATGACCCAGTGAAGACACCGGGATGGGTTATGGGGCATTTATGATAAGAGCACTCCTCGTGTACTGAAGACCCGGTGTAGTGAAGTCCCGCCCGGTGGCAACTTCAATGTGGAATATGCTTGTAACATGTAGTTGCCCCGGCTCCCGGTCTCCGCAGCGCCGCATACTCACCACCCGTAGTTGTAAGTTGCCGGACCAGGAGCCCCGACAGGCATGCTCACCACCCACACTAATGCTACATCCTACTCCCGGTCAGCTGACTTGCTGACATCAAGTGACGAACCCACGGCATCAAGTGCAGGTACTGCCGCGGGTTCTTATAGCGAAATCCCGCCCCTCCCACAAATACAGGCTAATAAATCAGCCTTAAAACATAGAATATATATATATATATATATTCTATTTCAATAAGACATAGTACACATATTACTTATATGTTAAATAAAAATATAGGATAGTTCAATTAACCCTAACCTACTTCCTTACAAGAAGGATGAGGTTTTTGTTTCAAGTCCCATACAAGTCTATGTGGCTTCTGGTAACTTACTCCACAAGCTTCTCTCTTTATTTCCTGATGAGTGTGTCAGTCTGGCTTGCAAGCCACACCCTCCCCGCATGCCACGCCCCGCCTCACAAAACCACGCCCACCCTATAAAACCACAACCATTTTATTTTCTACCCTTCTCTGTATGATCTGGCTGGCAAATCATGCCCACTTCCATAAAGCCACACCCCCTTCTATTTTCAGATTACAATATCTTCATCACAACTCAGCCCACCAGAGGACGGGATATAAGGATGGCATATGAGGATGATATATGCAAACAGGATAAAAGGTCAGCATATGAGGACAGGATATGAGGATGGGATGTGAGGATGGGATGTGAAGATGAATGTGAGGATGGGATATGAGGACAGGGTGTGAGGTCAGGATATGAGGACGGGGTGTGAGGTCAGGATATGAGGACTGGATATAAGATTGAGATGTAAGGACAGGATATGAGGATGGGGTATAAGGACAAAAGCTTCCTTCTTTGATGCTTTTCCTCCCCCACAAGGATTAGGTAGGAAAAAACGGGTAATGCCGGGTACTCATCTAGTCTACTATAAAAATTAAACAAAACTTAAAAGTTTAAATTTATAATGTTGAACGGCCAGAAGCAAACTGAAAGCCATTGACATAAATGCTCAGTTTTACGGCACCAGCCTTTCAGACTTGTACGGAGCCCTTCCCTTTTCATATCTAGTACTGCCTTGTGCAGGCAAGACATCACTACCAGAAGCCACCAAAATCTGATCACAGAGATATAACAACAAGCCACATCCAGAGAGTATATTGTAAACCATCACATCCTCACATCCTCAAACAGTCGTGCACAGTATGGATACAAACTGGAGGCTGTTTATAGAGTTTTTATAGTTTATTTTATTTTTATTTTTTTTCCAGGAAAATAATAATATGAAAAGTGGCAGAAAGATGGTGAAGAAAGAACTGTATCCCTGGATGTAGAGTCAAGATGATACAGGTGGGTTGTATGACATGTTATCCCCACAACAGTCCACACCATAATGCAGGTGTCATCCAGGACACAGACTGTAGCTCACTTTCAAATTTTCCGGATCTTCTCCCCGACTACAACGGGGTTTTCTTTTCTTATTTTTTCAGCTGCTTCAGCTTTATAGTCATAAGAGCAACTGTGCCTGTCAGAGTATCGGTGTATTCCACAGAATATATCTCCACATCGGCACTCAATGGCTAGAGAAAAGTACATAATAATAATAGACAACAGTGACTTTATAAACACATCTCATCCTAGGAAAAAACAACATAGCAACCAAGGTCATTTGCACAACATTGAAAATGCCTGGAAACTAAAACATGAGTTTTTACAAACTGTACCTATTCCCCTATATACACCCACTCTGTTGTACGTAACAAGCTTCCAATCTAGGGGTTGTCTCAGCCGGCAAAACCAGCGACTGGTAGGTCCTGCTGAGAAAACTCGTCTCAGGAACAGAAACAGTGGTGAAGAGCAGTGGGCCGAAAGGAGCTGGAACAGGGGCTGAGAAGTAGGGGAGTTTCACTTATTTTTATGTGTCCAGTGTAATTTTAAGTAATTTATGGTACTGGACTACGCCTTTAGGGGTGTATTCACACATACAGTATATGCTGTAGATTTGAAGTTGTGTTCACCTATTTATTTGTATTGATTTAACAACATGAAATCCGCTGTTGTTTTTCTGTGTGAATATACCCTTTAAGGATTCCAAATGCCTTGAGGTGGAAACCTAAATTTGAGGGCAAAAGGATTCAGAGTTCATATTCCACACTCCCAATGTAAAACATTGTCTTTTAATCAACTAGTGCCAGAAAGTTGAACAGATTTGTAAATTACTTCTATTTAAAAATCTTAATTCTTCCAGTACTTATAAGCTGCTGTATGTTCCACAGGAAATTCTTTTTTTTTTTAATTTCTTTACTCTCTGACCGACCACAGTGCTCTCTGCTGACACCTCTGTCCATTTTAGGAACAGTCCAAATCCCTATAGCAAACCTATCCTGCTCCGGAAAATTCCTAAAATGGACAGCAGCAGTGTCAGCAGAGAGCACTGTGGTCAGACAGTAAGGAAATTCAAAAGGAAAATAACTTCCTGTGGAACATACAGCAGCTGATAAGTACTGGAAGGATTAAGATTTTTTCATAGAAGTAATTTACAAATCTGTTTAACTTTCTGATACCAGGTGATTTAAAAACAAAATGTTTTCCAGGGGAGTACCCCTTTAAGCTTAGCTACACTCTCATTGACCACACACAACAGTGTTCAATACAGACCTGTAAGTCCAACTTTTTTGCGGCACTCATGGCAACGGTTTGTCTTTTTGATTTTGGCCTTCTGTGGGGGACAGTCTTGTCCTTCTGAACAATTCTGGGCACTATATGAAGCTGCAGCTACAGAAAACATGAATTATAATTACACAAAATGGCTCCCATCACATCTCTCCCCTGTACATTGATAAAATCCCACCAAAGCAAATAATCACTTACCATCATCACTGTGTAACGTCTGTTCTTTTTCACTATGCTTTCTCTTACCCCTTCTTGACCCTTCTTGTAACACACCGCGCTGAACTCCATTATTTTCTGCGATTGGAAAAATAAAACCCTTTTCTGAGAGTCTGCAATCTGGAATATCCAATAGCAACACCTTCGATAGCTAGTTTTAAGTAAATCCCCAGTTTTAGAGCAAAAACTACACCCCAATTTATATACATGACACTTCTAAAAATCCTTTCTTCCCCAACACTAACAAGATCATGCAAATATGTTCCAAAAGACTTCTAGCCTGTTATTGAGGTTCCTGTGTTTGGGTGACACATCATAAAACACCTAAATCTAAAAGGGGTTATCTAAAATGTCTTATGACCTATCCACAGTGATAAATATCTGATTCATGGGGATGTGACCTACGAGATCTCAAAAGATTACACGAACAGGGATTCCTTGTTCTTTATGATAATGGAACAGGAGCAAACACACTTGCCAAAGTTTTATTCACTCACTATGGTAGTAAGGAAGCTGAGGACAGTGCTCCGCTACCTTCAAGCATTCCCATAGGAAGTGAAAGGAACGGTGGTCAAACATTCCCGCTGCCATTCCTTTCATTCAAGGGACCAAATACTTATGACCAGCCCTGTGAATAGGCAAAATGGTAACATCTTGGGGTAATCTCTTTAATAATACTCACTATATATATATATATATATATATATATATATGTCACACAAAAGCTGAAAAAGAATAAAGGACTTACCTAGTAATTGTCCATATTCAGCAGTCATGCCATCTGGGGCCGAACCTGGCTTGGAAAGAGAACTGGCAGGCAGAAAAAAACAATATGAATATATGACTTCAAAAACATTGGTGAACAAATCTATGGAGCAAGGACCAAATGTACGCTACACCTACAAAGACCTACAATGTACTAACTGGGATATAAGCAATATCACCAAAATATGGTGGGAGCTGGGAGCATTTATTGAAATTGCACATGTTCTACTCTGGGAATGTACTTACCTGTCTTGCGTCTGTGTAGACACAGACTCTGTCTGTTCATCCATCTGTGAACTGACTACATGATGTGGAGCGGAAGCCTCCACCCCACTTCCCACTGACACCACTGAATAAGAAACAAAATATATAAATATGGGTTATCGATGGAGCGATATACTATACAGGGAGCTGGAACTATTACACAGGATTACTTCACATTGTTACCTGGAGGACTATTTCTGCCATTGCTGCTGTACTGTCTTTGTAGAAGTCCTATGTAGCAGAGGGGGCATAGTCCATTGGTGCGTGGATCCCCATAGAAGCCACAGCCGTTAGAGCCAAATAGAGGAGCCAGATTATGGTTTCTCTCTAGTGCCATTTTTATCCACAATGCATCTGAAGCCAAAGGGAACAGAAGTTGCCATTAATATATTGGAAATAGATATTAATCATAGCGACTTGTGGAAACAATAGTCAGACAAGATACAATTGTTTGTACTAGGACTCCACAATTGCTCCTCAGATCTGGACATCTCAAGCCACAGCTGCAGTGCATTGCTGGGGGCTGTATGGGCAAAAAACTAACACCTCCCCCTTCTACGAAAAAATGATGAAAATCTAGGTCTAGGGTATTTTTACTCTGTTTTTGTATTATATCAGGTTTCTATTACATTTTGGTGGTCAGGGGCCATGACATCAGCAAGAACAGTTATATCTCAATGACAACCTAACAGCAGACAACATAAAGCTGAACAACACCCTCATTGACCACACACGATGGTGTTCAGTACAGACCTTTCAGTCCAACATTTTTGTGACACATGTGGCAACGGATTGTCTTCTTAACTTTGGCCTTCTCTGAGGAGCGCCTTTGTCCTTTTGAAGAATTGTGGGCACTATATGAAGCTGCAGCTACAGAAAACATTAATTATAAATATGCAAAATGTCTCGTCATCACATCTCTGCCCTGTACAAGGATAAAATCCTGCCAAAGCAAATAATCACTTACCAACATCACTGTCTAACGTCTGTTCTGTGAATAGGCAATATCTAAACATTTTGGGATAATCCCTTTAATATTAATTTTGAAAAATTTCATTATCAGTAAGATATTGCAACTTTAGGGTAGGTCACATGTAGAGTATACGCTGCATATTTCACACTGCAGGAAATCTTCTAGGCAGCTGGAAATATTAGTATTAGTATACGTATTTTACTATTAGTAGACACACAGGGCTTCTCTGCCGCAGCCTTATGTGCACAGTGAATGTGACACGCGGGCCAACCTCCAAACCTCACACAGGGCTGTGGAGGGGAAGACTTGTATTTCGTGCGGCCTGGCGGATTTCCTGCAGTATGAAATTCACAACATATACACTATTTATGACCCTACCATAATCCTGAAAAATGTTTAAAAGCATCTATTCCGAGGAATGTTAAATATTGTTGCATGCTATATATATCACACATAAGCTCAAAAAAGGACACAAAGCATTTGGCACTGAAAAAGAATACAGGACTAACCTAGTGCCTTCTCCGATTTAGTAATTCTGCCGTCTGGGGTTTCCCCTTGTGAAGACGAGGCTGATTCTGGTTGGGGAAGAGAACTGGCAGAAAGAAAAACACAATATGAATTTATGATAAAAAACGCAGGTGGACAACATCTATGGGGCAAGGACCAAATGTACAGTACCACCTAAACAGACCTACAATGTACTAACTGGGATAAAAGGAATACCAAGAAAATAAGTGGGATGCTGGGAGTATTAGAATTACACATGTTCTACTTTGGAAATGTACTTACCTGTCTTGTGTCTGTGGAGCCACAGACTCTGTTTGTTCATCCACCTTTGGAGCGGAAGCCTCCACCCCACTTCCAACTGACACCACTGAATAAGAAACAAAATATATATAAATATATTGGTTATCGAAAGAGCAACATACTATACAAGGAGCTGGAACTATTGCACATGATTACTGTACAGTCTTACTTAGAGGACTATTTCTGCCAGTGCTGCTGCTGTACTGTCTTTGTAGAAGAAATTCTTTGTAGCAGACGGAGCAGAGTCCATTGGTGCGTGGATTACCATAGAAGCCACAATCGTTAGAACAAAGTAGAGGAGCCTGATTATTGTTTCTCTCTTGCGCCATTTTTATCCACAATGCACCTGAAACTAAATATCTACCATGCACCTGAAACTAAACAGAAGCTGCCATTAATATATTGGAAATAGATTTAAATCACATCAACCTGTGAAAAATCTGACCGCAATCCCCCTCCCCACCACACACAAAACAATATTTTTACTGCACATTTTATGGTAAAATGAAAGGTGTCATTGCACAGTACAATTTGTCATGCAAATAATACAAGCCCTTATATGGGCTGAAAAATAAAAATGTTGAAATGAAAATTGACTGTGTCCTTAAGGGGTCAAGTATAATTAAAAATCAATAAATTTGTTCAAATATACAATTATTGAAAACATCTGGGTGCTTCATACATGGGTTGTCAACAAAATCCCAACCAAACCCAGTGTCTTACTGATTTCCCCAAAATATAAATACACACAGTTGGGGAGATTTAGCCAAACCTGTGCAGAGGTGAACTTGACCAGTTGCCCCCTAGCAACCAGTCAGATCGCTTCTTTTATTCTTCAGAGGCCTTTATAAAAATGAAAGAATTAGTTGCTATGGAATACTGGTCAACTTTACCTCTGCACAGATTTTGATAAATCTGCCTAATAGACATTAAATTTGCTACAAAAATCTCACTTGAGAAAATAATCTTTAAGGGTGTCTTCACACGTACAGTATCCTGCGCATATTTTATGCTGCAGATTTCAAAGTAAACTAAATGACTGAAGACAGCTACAACTCTGCAGCTTCAAATCCTGTGTATCAAATATGTGGAGGATACTGTGCGTGTGAATAGACCTTGAGGGGTTTTCCAGACCCTAAAAACATATCCCCTAGTCCGCTGCCCTAGAGGATACATGTCTGATCATGGGAGGGAGAAGTCTGACTTCTGGGACCCTCCCCTATCTCCAGAACAGGGCCCTGTACAGTGGCTTGACAACCCCTGACCCCCACCATCAGCTACATATCCCACGAAAAAAGCACAGGCTGGAACATACCTAAAAAAGGGGTCGAGGGGAACAAACACAGAAACATTGCTCTTCCTACATACCTTGTCACTTGTGCACTGCTATGCTACAAATTCCGCGGCTGTGATGTCACAGATATTGGTCACATGACACTGCAGCCCATCAGGTCATTTCCTGCCTCACATGACTGCAAAGACCAGTGACTGACTGCGGCACCAACTGTGCAATGTGTATCATTGGCCCCCAAACTGTGGACCTCCAGCTTTTATAAAACTACAACTCCCAGCATCACCAGGCAGCCTTTAGATTTTTTTTGTTTCAGGTTTCTGTCTAACTCAAATCCCCCCTCAGCATAAATCACCTTTCATGAATGATTTCTACAGGTAAATCCCTACAACAGCTTCCTCCTTAAAGTAACGTTGTCCCCAATATTATAATCAAAAGGAGGTGCAGTTTAAAAGTCCATAATAGTGAGATTTATCAATACCTGTGCAGAGGAAAAGTTGACCAGTTGCTTATAATCAGATTGTTTCTTTCATTTTTAACCCCTTAAGGACTGAGGGTGTATGGGTACGCTCGTGGGTCCCCGTCGCTAGCCGGTTGAGGACCGGACCAGGATGCCTGCTGAAATCATTTAGCAGGCATCCCGGCACATCGATGAGGGGGGTCCTGAGGATCCCCCATATCTAACTAACCTGCGATCTGCAGTGATTCCGGGTTATCTTGGTCATGTGTGACCCGATGACCCACATAAGGATGATGATCGGTGGTGTAATATACACCACCAATCAACATCCGTACAGTACTGGGAGGTGGCAGTGTTGAGGTGGTGGGTAAGGGAGCATGTTGCTCCGTTCTGCCCACCACACATCTGTAAGCTGGTGAGCAGGACGGAGCCCCGTGCTGCCGGCTCCCCTCTCAGTGTTAAAAAAGTGTTAAAAAGTGCCCCCCCCCCCTTTCTGTGGCCCCTAGGCACAGAAATCAGTCAAGGACAGTGTAGATTAGGTAGGGACAGTTAGGAGTTAAAAAAAAGATTATTTTTTTTGGCGTACTGTCTGTAGGTGTCTGTGAGTCCGTAGCACCTTTAGCTGCATGACCCCAGCCCTACAGGGTCACTACGGTCTGCCCCCCGCGTTTTTTTTGGGGGGCACAGTCTTTTTTTTTTCAGCGTACCATCTGTAGGTGCCTGCAGGTCCGCAGCACCTTTAGCTGCATGACCCCGGCCCTACAGGGTCGCTGCAAACTGTCCCCCTTTTGTTTTTTTTTGGGCGCAGACCTTTTTTTTTTGCTAAACATGTGGCCGGGCCCTCTTAGCGGTCTGCCACTGTTAGCTAAAGCCCACCCACCTCTGATCAGTCCCGTAGTACTGATGAAGGTTTTTTTGTGGTGAAGGCACTTTTTCAGGGATTAAAGCATCTTTTTTATTTAATTTTTCCACCTTTAGACGGTCCATGCCACCCGTAGCAGACCGTACCTGTGTGTGGCGTGCCCCACTGCTGTCAGTGATTTATCACTGATCAGCATTTTTTTGGGGGTTCGGGCAGGTGGTTTTTTTGGGGGTTTTAATCATTTTTTTTTCTTTAAATTTTTTTTTTTTTTTGTGGGGGTCTGTGTACGTGCCACAAGCCACTGTTCTGGGCTGAGTGGCCAGACCCCCCACAGACTTCTGCACCCCCTGCCGCCACCAAGTGCTAATCAATGTGCAAACCACTGATTAGGTAAACTCTTTTTTTTTTTGGCACAGGATTTTTTATGTTACAAGTCTTTCTTTTATTTTTTTTCTCTCTCTTTTTTTTAGTTTAGTTTTATTTTATATTTTTGTTTTTAGGGCGGATTAGTTAGTTAGTAGTTTAGTGCAGGATAGGGTAGGAAGTCTCACACCACACACAGCAGACACACCAATAAAGTTTTCCCCCCACATACATACACTTCACCGTTTTCAGCGGAGGAGGCATATGCCATACTTGCCTCCGACACTGAAAGTGCCACAGAGGACGAGGAAGACCCCACCTTCCTTATTTCCTCGTCCTCCTCATCATCTAGTTCTGATGATGAGCCACCAAGGCAGCGGAGTCGCCGCCATGCGAGGCCACAAACCTCCTCTGCTCCTGACCCTGTGCCCCATGCTAGTATGAGTCCCCCTGGTGCTCATACTAGTCAAGCCCCCTAGCCAAGTTCACTGGTGCTCTGTACCGGCAAATTTGTCTGGACTCAGCCAGCGGACCACGAGCCCATGATTCCTTAGTTTGTTTGCGACTCAGGAATCAAGATTGACACTGTCGGGTTCACTGAAATGGGCTATTTCAGGGTTTTTTCAGTGACGACTTTATCAATCTGATGGTTGAACAGACATACCTGTACGCCTAACAGTTCGTTGATGCAAACCTGGGCTAAATTTTAGCTAGACCCAATGAGTGATGCCCAGTCAATGCAGCCGAAATCAGGACCTTTTGGGGCCTTGTGCTGCTAATAACCTAGTGTCAGGCAATATTGGAGGTTATTTTGCTGTTTTGGCACCCAAAAAACATGACAGCAAAATTCGATTAAAAAAATCCCACAGTTGCTCTTTCCCTCTTGAGTCATGTTGTGAGCCCACAGAGCACTTTGTGTCAACATATGAGGTATTTCCATACCCAAGAGAAATTGGGCTACAAATTTTGGGGGGCTTTTTCTCCTTATACCACTTTTAAAAATGAAAAAAAAATGGGACTACAAGAACATGTTAGTGTAAAAAATGCAGATTTTGATTTTTCTCCTCCACTTTGCTGCTATTCTTGTGAAACACCTAAGGTGTTAACAATCTTTCTGAATGTCATTTTGAATACTTTAAGGGGTGTCGTTTCTATAATGTGGTCATTTATGGGGTATTTTTCACAGAAAGGCCCCTCAAATCCACTTCAAACTTAACTGGTCCCTGAAAAATTCAAATTGCTGCTATACTTTGAAGCCCTCTAATGTCTTCAAAAAGTAAAAACATGTTAACTTTCTGATGCCAACATAAAGTAGACATATTGTATTTGTGAATCAATATAAAGTTTATTTGGAATATCATTTTGCTTACAAGCAGAGAGTTTCAAATTTAGAAAAATGCTACATTTTCAAAATTTTAATGACATTTTTGGAATTTTCACCAAAAAAGGATGCATGTAACGACAACAATTTACCACTATGTTAAAGAAGAATATATCTCGGAAAAGCTGTCTCGGAATTAGAGTAAACAGTAAAAGCATTTAAGTTATCAATGCATAAAGTGACATTGGTCAGAATTGCAAAAAAGGGCTCAGTCCTTAAGGTGAAAAAGGGCTCAGTCCTTAAGGGGTTAAAAAAAAGGACTCAAAAAAAGGAAAAAAAAGAAACAATTTGATTCTTTTTATGGCCAACTTTTTCTTTGCAAAGATTTTGTTAACTCTCTCCAATTGAGGGCCGGTTCACACTACGATTTAGCAATACGGGATCTCCGGCTGGGGGGAGCGAAAACCTGGTGCTCCCGTATCCCAGCCGGACCCGGCCCATATGTAATGCATTTCAACAGACCGGTTCCCGTAATCTAAAAACGTGGTGTGAACCCAGACTAACCTTGAATTGGACTCATAAATCACATACCCGACCACTGCTAAATTCCAACTCTTATTCCTTGGCTGAATGGTTGAAAGGAAAAAGGGGGCTGGTCTTCCATTCTAGTTATCGGTAGGGATCCCAGTCATATCGCATTTATCACTTATCCACTGGATAGGTGATACTTGCTGTCCGCCAGTATTTCCTTTAACTGTGCTCTGTATGTAACAGGGTTTTGGAGGTGCCCGCATATATTCGTAGTCCCTTACCCTAGTTACCTTTTTGCACTCAGCTGGCTAATCCCCTACCTGGCAACTGGGGTACATAACTGCGTCAGTGCCTCCACCCGAAGAAACATACAGGGTATATATATGGGGGCCCGTTGGGAGCATCTCTGAGTGATTAATAACACTGACACAAAGTTTACTTGGAACTTACTTTTTATTGATTAGAGGAAAAATTCATGCATAACATTAAAGGTGTTATCCAGAAATAGAAAAACAGAGCTAACTTTTCCATAAACAGAGCCACATCTGTCCCCAGGTTGTCAGTGGTATCACAACTTATCATATCCTGTGTCTAATTTTGCAGCCTATGGCTGGTTTTAGAATGGCACAATAGGACCACGATTCCTAGCCTGACCATGGGCCTAATAGCCCAAACTGATGACATTGTAGATCCCTATGCTGCTGTCCGCTCTAGCTATGAGATTCATGGAATGGAAGTCGTAATACTGAGATAAAACTGTGTCTATTACACCCATCTAAGACTGTAAATAAACATAGCCAATGGACCAAGGTGAAGCTGTTTCTGGAAATTACAAACCGGATTCTAAAATCTTGTATTCTCTTATGTCCTACCAGAAGCACAAATGGGGTATTCCACCCTCGTCAACTGGTTAGACAGCAAAAATGTATTGAATAAAAATTGATGCCAAACAAGCATTAAACAGTATTCACATAATTGTTCCCTTTTTAACCCCTTAACGACGCAGGACGTATATTTACGTCCTGCGCCGGCTCCCGCCATATGAAGCGGGATCGCGCCGCGATCCCGCATTATATCGCGTGGGTCCCGGCGCTAATCAACGGCCGGGACCCGCGGCTAATACCACACATCGCCGATCGCGGCGATGTGCGGTATTAACCCTTTAGAAGCGGCGGTCAAAGCTGACCGCCGCTTCTAAAGTGAAAGTGAAAGTGACCCGGCTGCTCAGTCGGGCTGTTCGGGACCGCCGCGGTGAAATCGCGGCGTCCCGAACAGCTGATCGGACACCGGGAGGGCTCTTACCTGCCTCCCCGGTGTCCGATCGACGAATGACTGCTCCGTGCCTGAGATCCAGGCAGGAGCAGTCAAGCGCCGATAATGCTGATCACAGGCGTGTTAATGCACGCCAGTGATCAGCATTAGAGATCAGTGTGTGCAGTGTTATAGGTCCCTATGGGACCTATAACACTGCAAAAAAAATGTAAAAAAAAAGTGTTAATAAAGGTCATTTAACCCCTTCCCTAATAAAAGTTTGAATCACCCCCCTTTTCCCATAAAAAAAATAAAACAGTGTAAAAAAAATAAAAAATAAACATATGTGGTATCGCCGCATGCGTAAATGTCCGAACTATAAAAATATATCATTAATTAAGCCGTACGGTCAATGGCGTACGCGCAAAAAAATTCCAAAGTCCAAAAAAGCGTATTTTGGTCACTTTTTATATCATTAAAAAATGAATAAAAAGTGATCAAAAAGTCCGATCAAAACAAAAATCATACCGATAAAAACTTCAGATCACGGCGCAAAAAATGAGTCCTCATACCACCCCATACATGGAAAAATAAAAAAGTTATAGGGGTCAGAAGATGACATTTTTAAACGTATAAATTTTCCTGCATGTAGTTATGATTTTTTCCAGAAGTGCGACAAAATCAAACCTATATAAGTAGGGTATCATTTTAACCGTATGGACCTACAGAATAATGATAAGGTGTCATTTTTACCGAAATATGCACTGCGTAGAAACGAAAGCCCCCAAAAGTTACAAAATGGCGTTTTTTTTTCGATTTTGTCGCACAATGATTTTTTTTTCCGTTTCGCCGTGCATTTTTGGGTAAAATGACTAATGTCACTGCAAAGTAGAATTGGCGACGCAAAAAATAAGCCATAATATGGATTTTTAGGTGGAAAATTGAAAGGGTTATGATTTTTAAAAGGTAAGGAGGAAAAAACGAAAGTGCAAAAACGGAAAAACCCTGAGTCCTTAAGGGGTTAAAGGGGTACTCCACTGGAAAACATTTTTTTTTTTATCAACTGGTGCCAGAAAGATTAACAGATTTGTAAATTAGTTCTATTTAAAAATCTTAACCCTTTCAGTACTTAACAGCTTCTGTATGCTCCAGAGGAAGTCCTTTTCTTTTTCAATCTCTTTTCTGTCTGAATACAGTGCTCTCTGCTGACACCTCTGTCCATGTCAGGAACTTTCAAGAGCAGGATAGGTTTGCTATAAGATTTGCTTCTACTCTGGACAGTTGCTGACATGGACAGAGGTGTCAGCAGAGAGCACTGTGGCAGACAGAAAGGAAATTCAAAAAGAAAAGAACTTCATCTGGAGCACACAGTAGCTGAGTACTGGAAGGATTAAGATTTTTAAATCAAAGTAATTTACAAATCTGTTTTACTTTCTGGCACCAGTTGATTAAAAAAAATGATTGTTTTTTTCAGCGGAGTACCCCTTTAAAAAGAGACCACTCATTTTTTTTTTTCTTTTTCTTTTTGTTCTTCCAGACAGTACGACTAGCGGTGATCTCTTTTTTTCTTGAGACAAGGGTGTGGAAATAAAATTAAAAAAACTACTTATCCAAGGGACTAAAACAGAACACAATCTACTCGTCCCTCATGAAAATCCACTGGTCCTCGTAGACAAAAAAAAAATAAACCAAAATAGTATGTAAATAAGGTCTTTATTAGTTTCTGAATTTTTATTTTTTCCTCCTCCCCCTTTAATAGCCATAACTCTTATTTTTCCCATCTACAGACCCATATGAGGTTTATTTTTTGCGGCACCAATTTTACTTTATAATGACACCTTTCATTTTTCCATAATGTGCTCTGAAATAAAAAAAAAATATATATATATATATATTTGTGAGGTGAAATTGAAAAAAAAAATGCAAATTTGGGGGTTTTCATTTTTTCGAATTTACCTTGTGGTCAAACTTACATATTAATTTGATACTTTAGGTCGGCCTGATTACACCAATACCAAATTTCTTTAGTTTCTGTCATGTTTTACAAATTAAAATTTTTTTTTTTACTTTTTCATTCATGTATACTGGGCTGTATGATGGCTCATTTTTTGTGGCTGTAATCTGCTTGTTACGCCGAGCGCTCCGGGTCCCTGCTCCTCCCCGAAGCGCTCGGGGCGTTTCTCTCCTTGCAGCGCCCCGGTCAGACCCACTGACCGGGAGCGCTGCACTGACATTACCGGCGGAGATGCGATTCGCATAGCGGGACGCGCCCGCTCGCGAATCGCATCCCAGGTCACTTACCTGTCCCGGTCCCCGGCTGTCATGCTCTGGCGCGCGCGGCCCCGCTCTCTAGGGCGCGCGCGCGCCAGCGCTCTGTGATTTAAAGGGCCAGTGCACCAATGATGGTGCCTGGTCCAATCACCCTGATTAGCTTGCACCTGTTCCTTGCCCTACTTATACCTCACTTCCCCTGCACTCCCTTGCCGGATCTTGTTGCCTTGTGCCTTGAGAAAGCTTTACTGTGTTACCCATACTGTGTTCCAGACCTCCTGCTATTCCACCATTGACTACGAACCTTGCCGCCTGTCCCGACCTTCTGCTACGTCTGACCTTGCTCTTGTCTACTCCCTTGTACCGCGCTTATCTCAGCAGTCAGAGAGGTTGAGCCGTTGCCAGTGGATACGACCTGGTTGCTACCGCCGCTGCAAGACCATCCCGCTTTGGGCTCTGGTGAATACCAGTAGCAACTTAGAACCGGTCCACTGACACGGTCCACGCCAATCCCTCTCTGGCACAGAGGATCCACCTCCAGCCTGCGGAATCGTGACAGTAGATCCGGCCATGGATCCCGCTGAGGTCCCGCTACCAGTCGTCGCTGACCTCACCACGCTGGTCGCCCAGCAATCCCAACCGATCGCCCAACAAGATCACCAGCTGTCGTACTTGACCACCATAACTCAGCAACTTCAGTCACAGCTACAGCAGCTTCAGTCACAGCTACAGCAACTTCAGTCACAGCTACAACAGCAACAACCATCTCCTCCGCCAGCTCCTGCACCTCTTCCGCAGCGAGTGGCCGCTCCTAACCTCCGCTTGTCCCTGCCGGACAAATTTGATGGAGACTCTAGACTCTGCCGAGGTTTCCTGTCACAATGTTCCCTACATTTGGAGATGTTGTCAGACCAATTTCCTACAGAACGGTCGAAGGTGGCTTTCGTAGTTAGTCTTCTGTCTGGAAAGGCCTTGTCATGGGCCACACTGCTCTGGGACCGCAATGATCCTGCCACAGCCACTGTCCAGTCCTTCTTCACTGAAGTCCGTAGTGTCTTCGAGGAGCCAGCCCGGGCCTCCTCTGCCAAGACTACTTTGCTGAACCTAGTCCAAGGAAGTTCTTCCGTAGGCAAATAAGCCATCCAGTTTCGTACCCTCGCCTCAGAGCTAGCCTGGAACAATGAGGCCCTCTGCGCGACCTTCAAGAAAGGCTTATCCAGCAACATCAAAGATGTACTGGCCGAACGAGAAATTCCTTACGTGGTTAGTCTCCTGTCTGGGAAGGCTTTGGCTTGGGCCACACCGCTCTGGGACTGCGATGACCCTGTCACCGCCACTGTACACTCCTTCTTCTCTGAGGTTCGCAGTGTCTTCGAGGAACCAGCCCGAGCTTCTTCTGCCGAGACTGCCCTGCTGAACCTGCTCCAGGGTAATTCTTCAGTAGGCGAGTACGCTATCCGATTTCGTACTCTCGCTTCCGAATTATCTTGGAACAACGAGGCTCTCTGCGCGACCTTTAAAAAAGGCCTATCCAGTAACATCAAAGATGTGCTGGCCGCACGAGAGATTCCTGCCAACCTGCATGAACTTATCCATTTGGCCACCCGCATTGACATGCGTTTTTCGGAAAGACACCAGGAACTCCGCCAGGAAAAAGATCTTAATCCCTGGGCACCTCTCTCACGGTATCCCTTGCAATCTACCCCTGTGCCTCCCGCTGAGGAGCCTATGCAAGTAGATCGGTCTCGCCTGACTATTGAAGAGAGGTCTCGCCGTAGGGATAAAAATCTATGTCTTTACTGCGCTAGTACCGAACATTTCTTGGTGGATTGCCCTATTCGTCCTCCACGTCTGGAAAATGCACGCACGCAACCTGCTCATGTGGGCCTGGCGTCTCTGGGTACGGAGTCTGCTTCTCCATCTCTCTCTGTGCCCGTACGGATTTCTCCTTCTGCCAACTCCTCCTTCTCTGCTGTGGCCGTCTTGGACTCTGGATCTTCTGGAAATTTTATTCTGGCCTCTTTGCTTGATAGGTACTGCATCCCGGTGACCCGTCTCATCAAGCCGCTCTACATTTCTTCGGTCAACGGGGTCAAGCTGCACTGCACTGTGCGTTATCGCACAGTGCCCCTGCTTATGAACATTGGACCGCATCTCGAGGAAATTGAATTTTTGGTCTTGCCCAGCTGTACCTCTGAAATCCTCCTCGGTTTGCCATGGCTCCAGCACCATTCTCCCACCTTTGACTGGACCACCGGGGAGATCAAGAATTGGGGTCCTGCTTGCCGCAAGGAGTGCCTCACGTCAGCTCCCAGCCCCGTCTGTCGGTCCTCAGTGTCTCCTCCTGTGCCTGCTCTCCCCAAGGCCTGTCAGGACTGTGCCGTGCCTCCTCATAGTCCCCGTCCTGGTGACACTCTGCTCCATGCCAAGCCTCACCCTCTGCCCCCCCCCCCCCATTCCCACTCCTTCTGACCGGTCTGCCATTCATGAGTATACCCAGGACTTCACTGTCCCCCAGAAGGAGACTCTACAATCGCTCCCAATGTCCTCGTCCCAGGTGGAGCGATATCCCGACAAAAAGAGGGGGAGACCTAAGGGGGGGGGGGGTACTGTTACGCCGAGCGCTCCGGGTCCCTGCTCCTCCCCGAAGCGCTCGCGGCGTTTCTCTCCTTGCAGCGCCCCGGTCAGACCCGCTGACCGGGAGCGCTGCACTGACATTGCCGGCGGAGATGCGATTCGCATAGCGGGACGCGCCCGCTCGCAAATCGCATCCCAGGTCACTTACCTGTCCTGGTCCCTGGCTGTCATGCTCTGGCGCGCGCAGCTCCGCTCTCTAGGGCGCGCACGCGCCAGCGCTCTGAGATTTAAAGGGCCAGTGCACCAATGATGGTGCCTGGTCCAATCACCCTGATTAGCTTGCACCTGTTCCTTGCCCTACTTAGACCTCACTTCCCCTGCACTCCCTTGCCGGATCTTGTTGCCTTGTGCCTTGAGAAAGCTTTACTGTGTTACCCATACTGTGTTCCAGACCTCCTGCTATTCCACCATTGACTACGAACCTTGCCGCCTGTCTCGACCTTCTGCTACGTCTGACCTTGCTCTTGTCTACTCCCTTGTACCGCGCTTATCTCAGCAGTCAGAGAGGTTGAGCCGTTGCCAGTGGATACGACCTGGTTGCTTTGTGGCGGGCTCTGGTGAATACCAGTAGCAACTTAGAACCGGTCCACTGACACGGTCCACGCCAATCCCTCTCTGGCACAGAGGATCCACCTCCAGCCTGCCGAATCGTGACACTGCTGTTCAGTCATGAACAACAGCACTGAATTTTTTCCACCTCCAATGTGGAAAACATTTCATTTCAGCAATACATCGGTGTACATGGTCATGTGTCGGGAATGTAACATCCAATATGTGAGATGTACATTGAATGCTCTGAAAGTGAAAGTTCGGAAGCATTTGTCTGACATCCCGCATTTTTGAGAGCCTACTCCTATATACACTGGATGGACCTAATGAGATTTTAATACGACTAAGGCGGCCACATCCGCTGAAACGCGTCACTGTCTGGTCCATGTGTTCTGTGAACAGTGTTACTTCTGATGCTTCAATAAACAGCATTCTTATTCGCGATAGCAGTGCTGGATTCCATTCATCATCTTGCTTCATGATCTGCTGTTTGTATCGGTACCATTTTGGTATTGATCGGACTTTGTTAAAGCTTTTTACTTCATTTTTTCTGGGATATGATGTTATAAACATAAAAAATGCAATTCTGTGTTTTTTATTTTTATGTTAACGCCATTTACCGTACAGGATATAAAATTTAATTTTTTAATAGTTCGCACAGTTACGCAAGTGCCAATATCAAATATGTTTATTTCTATTATATTAAAAATTTTATATGGAAAATGGGAAAAGAGGGGTAATATGAACTTTTAATATGGAAGGGGTTAAAGGGGTACTCCACTAGAAAACATTTTTTTTTATCAACTGGTGCCATAAAGTTAAACAGATTTGGAAATTACTTCTATTAAAAAGTCTTAATCCTTTCAGTACTTATCAGCTGTTATATGCTCCACACTAAGTTCTTTCTTTTTTAATTTCCTTTCTGTCTGACCAGAGTGCTCTCTGCTGACACCTCTGTCCATTTTAGGAACTGTCCAGAGTAGGAGCAAATCCCCATAGCAAACCTCTCCTGCTTTGAACAGTTCCTAAAATGGACAGATGTGTCAGCAGAGAGCACTGTGGTCAGACTGAAAGGAAATTCAAAAAGAAAGAACTTCCTGTGGAGCATATAACAGCTGATAACTACTGGAAGGATTGAGACTTTTTAATAGAAGTAATTTACAAATCTGTTTAACTTTCTGGCACCAGTTGATAAAAAAAAAATGTTTTCTAGTGGAGTACCCCTTTAACCCCTTCCATATTAAAAGTTCATATTACCCCTCTTTTCCCATTTTCCATATAAAAATTTTAATATAATAGAAATAAACATATTTGATATTGGCACTTGCGTAATTGTGCGAACTACTAAAAAATTAAAATTTTTAAATTAAATTAAAAAACAAAAGATCTTTCTTTGGAGCATATAGCAGCTGATAAGTACTGGAAGGATTAAAAGTTTTTAGAAGTAATTTACAAATCTGTTTAACATTTTGACACTAGTTGATTTAAAAAAAAATTTCTAGTGGAGTACCCCTTTTAATGGGTGTTTTTTAAAACTTTTATTGGACTTAAAAAACATTTCTACATATACCTTATTTCGAGGAATTATTAGAATCCTCATACAGATCAATGCAGTTCTATTGAACTCCATTGATCTGTGTTCATTTGGTTGAGCATGTTCAAGGCAGGCTCAATTAAATGCAGATCCACGGGGGCAGCCACGAACACAGAGGTAAGCCCTCCGGCTACCTCCACAGTGGATCCACTCTCCATTTTGACAGCAGCAATTTTAAGGGTTAATAAAAGGCCGCAGCTGGCATGCAGGGCTATTAGCGGCAGCCCCCGACTACTGAAATCAACTGGGGGCCACCGGGTATGGAGCAGGCTCGAGTCATGAGCCCGCTCCATACACCTTGAGGTGCAAACTTGTGTCCCATGCAAGTCTGCATCCACTCCTGCACCTCACACCAGCATTATAAAAATAAAGGGGTCAGGTCCTGCTTGCTCAATACAGGGCTAAATCTATGAAACATTTACCTGCGTGGTGGCCGGAACTACATGTCCCGGGCGTCGGGTGATAGGATTTCCACATCCCTGTGAGATTTCACATGTTTCAGGCTGCAGTGTATGGGGTTTTCCTCCTAGCCCGTGTCACTTCCAGTTTTACAGCGTGGTATTCAGCTTTTTTTTCTTCACCCTCCTGAGATTGTATTCCTAGGAGGAAGGGAGTTCGCTGGTTACGATAATTTGGTCCTTTTTTGCACATTTCTTTGTATGCTTTTTCATTTTTTTGTACTTCCTTTTGGGCCTTGCTCCACCCCTTTGGGGCGATGTTTAAGCTCCTTTGGCACCAGTTTCTCTAAGTTAACTGCTCTGCCCACGCGTTCTGTCTCTTTTGCAGTTTCTGCTTAGAATGCAGCATTCCTGCAATTTTTTCTGCTTTATTCCTAGTTGATATTCTTATCAGTCTAGCTTCTTCTGTTCTGTTTTGTTCTCCTTGACTGGAAAATTTTTTCATGTGTTTCTTAGAAGGTTTTTTATTATTATTATTCGTCTGATTTTCATGTTCTTTCTTTACGGATAATGTCTAGAGATGAGTGAATCGAAGTTGAGGAACCCGAATTCGTTACGAATTTCATGAAAAATTCGATTTGCAACGAATACGAATTTCGCCGCGATTCTATCGCACGAATCGCTTAATTAAACTCCATTTTACAGCGTTCCAGGCTATTGGAGACCTAAGATGGTGGATCCACATGTGAGTACATGGGGCAGGGGATTATGGGAGGGCGGGAAACAGCGGCGGGAATGAAGGTAGGCGGGCTGACCCTGAACCACATGTGAGATGCAGCCTATCAGTGTTCACTGACCCCTGTGATGTCACAGCCCCTATATAATCGGCAGCCATCTTGCCTCTCTTCATTTCATCTATGCACTCAGATGGAGAGGATGGGACTGTGTGTGTGTGAATAGCTCATACCACAGCGTTACACTGCAACTTCTAGTCACATCAGCATTAGGGAAAGGCAGGAGTGCAGAGTTCTGTGCTGTTACTCTGAGAAGGATTATTGATTGCTAAACCTCCTATTCACATTATTGAGCATTGCAGCAGAGAGGGGCAAATAGCTGTCAGCTGCCTCATACAGATCTCCAAGCTGCCCGATCTTTCTGAAGCATCTTATCTCCTCATTGTTCAGCCCAATTGAGTTTATTTTTATTTGCTCCACAAAACTTCTGCTGCTCAGAATTGTGTGACAGAGTGCAATTTAAGGTTTAATCCCTGGATTTTTATTTTGTGGTGCTGCACTGTTGGGTCCTGCTGCTGTTCAGAAATACGTGATTGTTTAGTGGACTGTAGTGCATTTGCACCATTTTGTACATGTTAATCTGTCAAGGGGCTGGCTTCATACTGTGCAAGTCCAAAAAATACTATTCACCGGCTGTCTTTTTTTAAACAGTTTTTTCTGCGTATAGTTAAGCATATATTACTGCCCTCATCAGTGCATACCGCATAGGTACATGCAAGTATTGTACCATTTAGTACCTGTTAAGCTGTCAAGGTGCTCCATACCATCAAAGTCCAAACAAGAGTATCCACCGGCTGGTGTATTACAAAAATACAGAGTTTTTTCTGCTAATAGGCCCTCATCAGTGCATACCGCATAGGTACATCCAAGTATTGTACCATTTAGTACTTGTTAAGCTGTCAAGGTGCTCCATACCGTCAAAGTCAAAACAATGGTATCCACCGGCTGGTGTTTTACAAAAATACTGATTTTTTTTTCTGCTAATAGTTAGGCATATTACTGTCCTCATCAGTACATACTGCATATTGTACCATTTAGTAGCTGTCAAGGTGCTCCAAACCGTCAAAGTCCAAACAATAGTATCCACCGGCTGGTGTTTTACAAAAATACAGAGTTTTTTCTGCTAATAGTTAGGCATATTACTGCCCTCATCAGTGCATACCGCATACGTACATCCAAGTATTGTACCATCTAGTACCTGTTAATCTGTCAAGGGCCTACATACTGTCCAAGGACAGCCATAAGTAATCACCTGCAGCTGTTCTAGACAAATACTGTTTAAAGAGTAGTGTAGCGTATTGTAATACCCTCATAAACTCACTAAGTATGTCAGGCAGAGAAGTGCCAGGACGTGCACAGAGGAGTGGCAGAGGCATAAATACTTCAGGCAGAGTTGGCAGCAGACTTGGGGCGAGTGGCAGCAGGAGTCGCAGTGAGAGGCCCGAGCTCCCGTTATCAGCCAGGGGTCGTGTCTCCACCAACAACCCATGTGCCGTCGTCGATTGGTTAACACGCTCATCCACATCATCACAAGGGACATCTGACACCCCCAGTCAACAGTCGGTGGGTTCCTCAGACACAACCCTCAGTTGGCATGGCCCGGGAGCAGTCCGTGTCCTTCCATTGCCTTAGTCCTATGCTGTTCCCTCTCCTAAAGAAGTATCTTATGCTGTGGGTTCAGCTCCACTATTTACTGAGGACGATCCAATAGAGGACAGTCAGCAACTACTGGACAGCCAAGAAGGGGAGGAGACATGCGCCACTTGCTCCGCTAGGCGGCAAAGTAGTGATGCGGAGAGTGACGTGGGAGGCAGTGTTGCAAGTGTTCAGGGTCCTGAAGCAGACACTGTTGGGGAACCTGAGGAGGACATCAGTGACGTGCACACAACTGTTGATGATGATGAAGCCGATCGCAATTGGGAGCTGGGTGCAGAAGGAGCTTCATCATCATCAGGAGAAGAGAGTTGCAGGTTGCCCTTGAGGCAGCAAGGCGGTAGCACGGTTGGCAGTCAGCGTGGTGGCAGTAGTGGAAATTCAGGAGCCAAACTTGCCCGGGGGAGACCACCTGCTTCGCGGCAGCCTACCTTTCCGGGAGATAGTGGAACAGGGGTTCCTGGAGACGGCGCCAGTAGCAGTCAATTAGTGCGGATTGCGGGTGGGAAAATCAGCTACTCGGCGGTGTGGAAGTTTTTCATAAGGCATCCGGAGGAGGTTCACCTAGCCACATGCAAGATCTGTCGGCAGAAGGTGAAGCGTGGCCAGGGTCCCAATGTTGGCACCACGGCCCTGCATCAACACATGCTTCACCACCATAAAGCGGCCCGGGAGAACCATGGCACCGATGTAGTGGTCCAGCCTGCTGCATCACCCAGTGGCCATCCGCTCCCTCCTTCATCCAGCCAGTCAAGGTTCCACCACCTAAGCTGAAGGGAGCTGTGTGTCAAACCCTCCTTCTGTCGCTCCTGCTTCTCCCGCTTTTAGTCAGCCATTCCGCCAACAATCCATCAGCGAAGCCATGTCCAAGAGACAACAGTATGCGCCCACTCATCCAACGGCGCAGAAGTTGAATGTGCTCCTGTCCAAGTTGCTGGTGTGGCAGTCCCTCCCTTTTCAAGTGGTGGACTCTGCACCTTTCAGAGAATTGATGGCTTGTGCCGAGCCAAGGTGAAGAGTCCCAAGCCGTCATTTTTTTTGCGAAGAAGGCAGTACCAGCCCTGCATATGTTTGTACAAGAGAAGGTGGGCCAGTCCTGGAGCCTGTCGATGTGTTCAAAAGTGCACGGCAGCGCCGACGTGTGGAGCTGTAACTACGGGCAGGGACAATACTTGTCTTTTACGGCTTACTGGGTAAATGTGGTTCCTGCACAGCCACAACAGCAACTTGGACAGGTCACACCGCTTCCTCCTCCATGCTCTCGCTCACAGGCAGTTGGTCCTGTTACAGTGTGCGACGCCGCCTCCTCATCCTCCACCGTGTCCTCGGCCTCCACTGCATGGCCAAATCTTGGTGACCCTTCATCATACCATGTGTGTAGGGCACGGCGGTGTCAAGCTGTTCTTCACATGGTTTGCCTTGGCGAACGGAGTCACACAGGGGAGGAACTGCTAAAGTTCATTCGTAAAGAAATCCGAGTATGGCTTACTCCACGAAATCTGGAAATGGAAACCATGGTGACCGACAATGGGAAGAACATTGTGTCCGCGCTGCAACAAGGAAGTGTGAAACATGCGCCCTGCATGGCACACGTGCTGAATCTGGTTGTCAATCGCTTCCTCAAGTCTTCAACCCATTTGCAAAACATCCTGAGGCCCTTTGAGGAAGCCACATTATTTGTGAGTCGCCTGGATTACACCATGAACGACATAATTCCACTCCTACATTTCCTACAACAAATGATTGAAACCATGGCTGGTCACGGCAATGGAGACGTTGCGCCTACATCTCCAGTCTACATGGGCCCTGTGGGGGCTGAACTGGAGGAGGAGGATGATGAGGGGCAGAGCACAGTTTAGGTTGGATGAGATGGCCGGTGTTTCTCGTCTTCGGACAGGAGAGGAGGAGCAGGAGCAGCCAGAGGAGCTGGAGGGTTATGAGGAAGTTGAGACAGAAGACCCAGACACACCGTGGCAGTATGCAGTGGAGATGGAGGCAGGTAGTCCCTCCGAGTCACTGGAGCAAGTGGCACGATGCATGCTCAGTTGCTTGCGTAGTGACCCACGAATTGTCAAAATTCATCAGCGTGATGACTTCTGGATCTCCACCTTGTTAGACCTTCGCTACCGTCCCAAAATGGGGGCCTTTTTTTACACCCACTGAGAGGGAGGACAAACTGACCTACTACAGAGAGTTTCTACGTAGTCAGTTGGCTGATGCCTATCGGCCACATGGTTCATCCAGAGTTTGCCCTGGAAAAACTGTCCTGCCCGGCCAGTAGTGTGCCATCAGAGCGGGTGTTTAGTGCGGACGGGGCCATAGTCACCCCAAGGTGAACTCGTCTGTCCACTAAAAATGTGGAGAGACTGATGTTTGTCAAGATGAATCAGGGATGAATCAGCCAGGATTTCCAGGAACCAATGCCAGATGGCTCGGAGTAGATTGACCATGCTCCTACAACAAAAATGTCTCAATTATGGTTGGTTATGAAACCCTCTGGGGCTGACCTGGGCATTGTATGGCCCGCTTGCCATAAACAGCCCTTTGATTGGCTCTGACCGGCCCGCGCTGACTGCGGGAACAACTATGCTGCCTAATCTGTGGGACATCTATGCTGCCAAATCTGTGGGACATCTATGCTGCCTAATCTGGGGGACAACTATGCTCCTAATCTGGGGGACAACTATGCTCCTAATCTGGGGGACATCTATAATGCCTAATCTGGGGGACAAGTATGCTCCTAATCTGGGGGACAACTATGCGCCTAATCTGGGGGACATCTATGATGCCTAATCTGGGGGACAAGTATGCTCCTAATCTGGGGGACAACTATGCTCCTAATTTGGTTGACATCTATGCTGCCTAATCTGGGGGACAACTATGCTCCTAATATGGGGGAAACTGATGCTTCTGGCCTTGGGTCTATAATTTTTTGAAGTTTAGCAGTAGCTAAATATATGCTTAATGCAAATGTCAACATTGATCTTTAAATGTAAGGGGTTATGAAACCCTCTTGGGTACTGCGAATGACAGCTCCAGAATCAATCTGTGTCTTTCAGGAACTACTTGCCTCCCTGGCACTTCAGGCCTTGGGCCTATCATTTTTTTAAGTTTAGCAGTAGCTAAATACATGCTTAATGCAAATGTCAACATTGATCTTTAAATGTAAGGGGTTATGAAACCCTCTTGGGTACTGCAAATGACTGCTCTAGAATCATTCTGTGTCTTTCAGGAACTACTTGCCTCACTGGTGCCTCAGGCCTTGGGCCTATAATTTTTTGAAGTTTAGCAGTAGCTAAATACATTCCACTTACACTATCAGAATCATTAATTAGGCCTAGATATATAAAACTAAACTTTATTAAATGACAGATAAATTTTGACATAGAGACATATAAATATTTTCAAAAACAGTACAACATTGTGTCTTTCAACCAGATAGGGGACACAAATCACAAATAAGGTAGGGGAGGGGTAAAGGGTACAGGTGAACCCCTACTCAATAAAGAGCCCTACCTAGTCTAATATCCTTGCCCTCACTAGTCAATAAGTGTGGACAGGGGTTGGATAATATGAACATTCCTTTATAAAGACGTCATCAATAAAACAAGTTTGTATAGCATCTCGTGCTTCCTTTCCTTTCCAACGCGTTTCTCCCTTAGCTAATGACTAGGGTTCATCAGGGAATGGAGGAGAAAAAATTAAATCATATAAATATCAAGAATTGCAGATAATGTACCGTAGTAGAGTAAAATCAAATAATGCTAAGGCACAGTTGAGTGAGTCACGACTGTCAAAAGATAATAACAGTCAAACATACAAGCTGAGTTCATTAAGCAAATGTGTATAAGTCAGTCCATTATTTTATAAGAGCGGCCCCTTCCAAAGCGGTACCAGCTTAGGACCGGAGAAAACTCTGTATAAAGTTCACAATGAAAGAGCAGAAAAGCGAGATGATCCCAGTATAGTTCAGACAGGGCTATATTAATAGGGTATAGATGACCCCAGAAGCAGGTTCAATTCAGGACCTAGACACACAATTGGAAGATGATACAGTCCTACAGATTAGACAATGTTGGCCCATCCTGATGCAAGCAAAGGTACGTCCCTTCTCATACAGTAATTACCTGATAATAAAGTCCCATAGATGGAGCCGTTGTCAGAAAGTAAGACTATGCGTCCCTGTTTTTCGACCCAATGGCCTTCCTCGCCCAGATAGCTCAGACGCATGGACCCACAAGATGTGCGTGATGGAAAGGGAGCACGAGATGCTATACAAACTTGTTTTGTTGATGACTTCTTTATAAAGGAATGTTCATATTATCCAACCCCTGTCCACACTTATTGACTAGTGAGGGCAAGGATATTAGACTAGGTAGGGCTCTTTATTGAGTAGGGGTTCACCTGTACCCTTTACCCCTCCCCTACCTTATCTGTGATTTGTGTCCCCTATCTGGTTGAAAGACACAATGTTGTACTGTTTTTGAAAATATTTATATGTCTCTATGTCAAAATTTATCTGTCATTTAATAAAGTTTAGTTTTACATATCTAGGCCTAATTAATGATTCTGATAGTGTAAGTAGATTATTTATTTGTCATTTAAGGGCATTTATCATAATTTATATACGATCCAATTGTTAGTAGAGACATGCAGTGTGTACAAGGGGCAGGGACTTAATGAACCCTAGCTTATGACCCGCACTTAGTTGTGATTCTTCTTTCCTGGCAAAAATGATCCCTATCGCCAACAGGAGCCGGGTGCAGAAGGGGCTTAATCATCATCAGGAGAAGAGAGTTGCAGGTTGCCCTTGAGTCAGTAAGGCGGTAGCACGGTTGGCAGTCAGCGTGGTGTGGCAGTAGTGGAAATTCAGGAGACAAATGTGCCCGGGAGAGACCACCTGCTTCGAGGCAGCTTACCTTTCAGAGAGGTAGTGGGTTACCCGCACCTGTCGGTGAAAGATAGAGACACGCTAATCCGTTCAGTGGAGCGCTAGTGCAGCCCAGACATCTGAGGCCATAACACACCTGTTATTGCTCGATCTCGCAATTGATTGTGCAATGTAAGGGTTATTAACCCCTTAACAACGCAGGACGTATATTTACGTCCTGCGCCGGATCCCGCGATTTGAAGCGGGATCGCGCCGCGATCCCGCATCATATCGCGTCGGTCCCGGCGCTCATCAACGGCTGGGACCCGCGCCTAATACCACACATCGCCGATCGCGGCGATGTGCAGTATTAACCCTTTAGAAGCGGCGGTTAAAGCTGACCATCGCTTCTAAAGTGAAAGTGAAAGTGACCCGGCTGCTCAGTCGGGTTGTTCGGGACCGCCGCGGTGAAATCACGGCGTCCCGAACAGCTGACAGGACACCGGGAGGGCCCTTACCTGCCTCCTCGGTGTCCGATCGGCGATTGACTGCTCCGTGCCTGAGATCCAGGCAGGAGCAGTCAAGCGCCGATAACACTGATCACAGGCGTGTTAATACACGCCTGTGATCTGTGTAAAAGATCAGTGTGTGCAGTGTTATAGGTCCCTATGGGACCTATAACACTGCAAAAAAAATGTTAAAAAAAGTGTTAATAAAGGTCATTTAACCCCTTCCCTAATAAAAGTTTGAATCACCCCCCTTTTCCCATAAAAAAATAAAACAGTGTAAAAAAAATATATATCATTAATTAAACCGCACGGTCAATGGCGTACGTGCAAAAAAATTCCAAAGTCCAAGAAAGCGTATTTTGGTCACTTTTTATACCATTAAAAAATGAATAAAAAGTGATCAAAAAGTCCGATCAAAACAAAAATCATACCGATAAAAACTTCAGATCACGGCGCAAAAAATGACTCCTCAGACCGCCCTGTACGTGGAAAAATAAAAAAGTTATAGGGGTCAGAAGATGACATTTTTAAACGTATAAATTTTCCTGCATGTAGTTATGATTTTTTCCAGAAGTGCGACAAAATCAAATCTATATAAGTAGGGTATCATTTTAACCGTATGGACCTACAGAATAATTATAAGGTGTAATTTTTAACGAAATATGCACTGCGTAGAAACGGAAGCCACCAAAAGTTACAAAATGGCGTTTTTTCTTCGATTTTGTCGCACAATGATTTTTTTTCTGTTTCGCCGTGCATTTTTGGGTAAAATGACTAATGTCACTGCAAAGTAGAATTGGCGACGCAAATAATAAGCCATAATATGGATTTTTAGGTGGAAAATTGAAAGGTTTATGATTTTTAAAAGATAAGGAGGAAAAAACGAAAGTGCAAAAACGGAAAAACCCTGAGTCCTTAAGGGGTTAAAGCCTCTTGGGTACTGCTGAGGTCTACTCCTGACTGTTCCTGGTGCAATGTATGGGGTAATTAAACACTCTTGGGTAGTGTTATTTTTAAATTTACTGATAATTTTATCAGTAATAAAATAGAATTTTGCAGAATGCTAACCGTTACACAATGGAACGCTTGTTGCATGTGATTTTTTAATGAAAATAAAATTTAAAAAAATACAGAGAGAGATTAACTCTGCTTAATCATTTTTGTCAAAACAACTCCTTTGGTGATCTGATCTTTTGGAGACAGATGCGCTTACACACATATGTCATAATTTTTTATTTTTTTTATTTCAAACATTGTGTGGTTTATTATTTTTGAGAAGAAAGTCTTTGGGTGGTCCACCGTCCTGCATTATAGAGTCTTCTGAACTGTTGGATATGCGCTTGTTTTTACACAAAGGTATACATTTTTTTTTTTTATTATACAATTTTGTTGATTTTGGGGGGGGGATTGTGAAGCCCTGTGTGTACTGGTGCATCAGCCAACTCCAGGCTGTGTCCTTGAGCCAATATATGGGTTACTGATGCCGCTGTGTTGGGGCCTGGGTCTGGTAATTTCAAATTTTCTCATAGGTAGCACCCGCTATCCAAATTCTTTTTCAAAAATTTCTAAAATTGTGTTGTTTTTTTGGGGGGGATTGTGAAGCCATGGTGTGTACTCGTGCATCAAGCAACTCCAGGCTGTGTCATTCAGGCAATATATGGGTTACTGATGCCGCTGTTGGGCCTTGGTCTGGGAATTTCAAATTTTCTCATAGGTAGCACCCGCTATCCAAAATCTTTTTCAAAAATTTCTAAAATGGTGGTGTTTTTTTTTTGGGGGGGGGGGGGGGTTGTGAAGCCCTGGTGTGTACTCGTGCATCAAGCAACTCCAGGCTGTCTCATTCAGGCAATATATGGGTTACTGATGCCGCTGTTGGACCTGGGTCTGGGAATTTCAAATTTTTTCATAGGTAGCACCCGCTATCCAAAATCTTCGGTTTAAATTTCTTAATTCATCTTTTAAACTTAGGGATTGTGAAGGCCTAGTGCCTACTCCTGCTGCTGGCAACTCCGGGCTGTGCCATTCATCCACTATATGGTCTCCTCATGCTGCCAACACCTCCATGCTGTGTCATTCAGCCACTATATGGTCTCCTCATGCTGACGAGCTGTCCATGCTGTGTCATTCATCCACTATATGGTGTCCTCATGCTTCATCTTCATCCAAGCTGTGTCATTAAGCCACTATATGGTGTCCTCATGCTTCAGCTTCATCCAAGCTGTGTCATTCAGCCAATATATGGTGTCCTCATGCTGCCAACACCTCCACGCTGTGTCATTTAGCCACTATATGGTGTCCTCATGCTGCCAACACCTCCACGCTGTGCCATTCAGCCAGTATATAGTGTCCTCATGCTGCCAACACCTCCACACTGTGTCATTCAGCCACTATATGGTCTCCTCATGATGCCAACCCATCCACGCTGTGTCAGTCAGCCACTATATGGTGTCCTCATGCTGCCAACACCTCCACGCTGTGCCATTCAGCCACTATATGGTGTCCTCATGCTGCCAACACCTCCATGCTGTGCCATTCAGCCAGTATATGGTCTCCTCATGCTGCCAACACATCCACGCTGTGCCATTCAGCCACTATATGGTCTCCTCATGCTGACAACCTGTCCATGCTGTGTCATTCAGCCACTATATGGTGTCCTCATGCTGACAACACCTCCACGCTGTGCCATTCAGCCACTATATGGTCTCCTCATGCTGCCAACACCTCCACACTGTGTCATTCAGTCACTATATGGTCTCCTGACACTGATGCCACCACCAAGCTCTGTAATTTTGCTGCTGTGTGGCAGTGATTCTAAAACCGAGGCCGGTAATCTGCATGTTATTCTGAATAACAGTATTATTTCACTTACCCAGCACACTCCATATGCATTTTAGAACACAGCAAAGTGTTCTATACCCCTATAGAGGCTGTATGTAGGCTAGAAATAGCCTTTTTTAATATAGATTCGCCGTGAAAAAATTCGAAATGAAACAAACTTTTTCGGAAAATTCGGCGAATCGGCCGAATCGAATTTTTGAAAAGTTCGCTCATCTCTAATAATGTCATCTCCGGGGAACGGTTCTGCTGAGCAGTAGTCCACTTTGAGGAAGTCTTCCCCAAGCAAAGACACTTGGCTTATTATGAGTGTTTTGCTCTCCTCGAACATTCCTATGAATTTTTTCGGTATACTAGTTGCCATCTGCCTTTTAGCACCAGTTCTCCCACCAAAAGAGGGGGTGAGCAACCATGCAAGATATGATTATATGAGTGAAGGACTTCACCAGGGTTCAATTTCAAAGCTGGAGAGGTCTTTATCCCAAAAGAGGCCCAGACATTATTCCCCTCATAGGCCTATAGAGGTCTCAGAGGTGCCTACGGATGCTGATGGTGAAGATCCACATTCATCCTCCTCTCCGGACAAAGAGGATCTGCCATCCACTTTTTTCCTCCTGGAGATAAATGCAGAGAATTCCTAAGTCTATCAGGTCGATGTACCATGATGTTGACAAGGATGAGACTTCCAATCATGCTGCTAGGAGTCCAGCTAGGAGTCCAGAAGATGAGATCTCTCTGTCATGAAAACAGAGTGGACGAAATCTAAGAAGGTTCCGGTTCTTATGGTCGGTAACCCCTTTAAGTTTATTTACTTGGTGACGGAATTCCCCTGTGATGCGGCTCCTCATCAGCTTAAGTTGGCTTTCAAGTCGATGGCTCTGTTGTCTGCAAATCATAGTCCTCCCTAGCTAAAGCCTTGGATGGCGGACAAATACAATCTTTGTTCCTTTCCCTTTGAACCTGGGAACGTGAGAACCCATAGGGTTAATCTGCCCTGAGAGTTTTTGTTTTCCTTGGTTGCTGGGACTATGCCTCTGTGCTTTGGGTGTGGTTCAGTTTGCAGCAAATTGGAATCCTCCTGTTACTTGCACATTCATATATATGGAGGTCTTTCCCAGTCATTCCTTGCCTGTGAAAGTTCTTGTACAGTAACTGACAACCTCTGTACTTATATTGTTTATTCTGGTTTTGTTACTCTTGGTTCTGCTTTTGACTTCCCTTTGACACTCTGTTATTCCCTCCTGGCTTTGACATGGCTCGCTGACTGCATTTGCATTTGTGTGTGTGCGTGTTTAGGTTTACTTCTGTTAGTTTTGTGTGCTTCCAGTTGTTCCCGACATTTGTCAGTTTTTTGTAGTTTATTATTTACATAACTGACTTCCATCACTTATATAGGAAGGGACCGGCACCGTGGTTGTGGACCCGTTTCCTAGGGCGGGTCCGCAAGTAGGCAGGGACAGAGGGAGTGGGCGAGCTCAGGGCTGCACTCTATCCCTGCCCTACATGACATTTTCACAGGCCAAAATACCTGCATTTGCTGAATCATGGAGCTATGACGGCTCTAGTGGAGCAAATATAGGCTCTCATTTAGTACAATCTCTGGCCGAACGGGTTCAAGACCAGGAATCAGTGAATGTTCAGGCTGTGGCTAGTTCTCCAGCTGTTTCTGTTGAACATAAAATTAACCTTCCTGACCGTTTCTTGGATGATAGAAGGAAGTTTGTGGTGTTCAGGGGGAGCTGTAAATTGTATTTCCATTTAAGACCTCAGTCAGCTAATACTGAAGTTCAGAGTGGGTATTGTTTTATCCTTACTTCAGGGGGATCCTCAAGAATGAGTGTTTTCTTTTGCTTCCCTCTGCTCCTGAATTAAGTTCAGTGGACGATCTTTTCTCTTCTTTGGGTCACCTATATGACTAAACTGACCCTGCAGCTTATGCTAAGTCTCAGCTGGCTAGCCTCAGACAGGGCCGTAGAACGGCCTAGGGGTATTGTGTGGATTTTCGTAAATGGTGTACAGTCTCGGGATGGAATGATCCAGCTCTTAGGTGTCAGTTCAGACTGGGGTTATCTGATACCATTAAGGATGTACTCGTTAGTTATCCCTCACCTGACTCCTTAGAAGAGACTATGACATTAGCTGTACGACTTGACAGACGTCTAAGAGAGAGAAGACGTGAACAGTCTGTTTCTCACTCTCCTACCACCATGTTATCTCCTTCTACTATCTCTCCTGTCCCTTCCTCGGAACCCATGCAAATAGGAAAATTGTCCTCTCAGGAGAGAAGTACCATCCGGAAGAAGAATAACTTATGTTACTTTTGTGGAGAAGCGGGACACTGGATACACGTCTGTCCCAAACGTCAGCAGCCAGGAAACGCCAGCGCCTTCGAGGAAGTCATTTTGGTGCACAGGTAGCCCTGAAATCATGTTTTAAACCTTTGTTACCAGTTCAAAAAAAATTCTTGAAAAATCTGTTTCTGGTAAAGCATTTGTTGATTCAGGCTCAGCAGCCAACTTTGTTGATCTGAGTTTTATAAGGGCTCTCGATATTCCTTTTAATTCGTTGGAAAACCCAATCCCCATTGCTGGAGTGGATTACACACCTTTGTCTGTGGGATGTCTCTTTTCTTCCACTCCTGAAGTGGGATTGCTGGTGGGTTCATTGTATTTTGAGAGAATCACGTTTTTGGTTTTGAAAAATTTTACTGTAAATATTATCCTGGGTTTACCCTGGTTAAGATGTCACAATCCTGTGTTTGGGGGAACTCATCAAGTGGGGTTATGACTGTATTAACAAATGTATTTTCACTTGTATTGCAACTTGGTGTGGCCCAAAGTAATTTACCTGAATTTATTTCTGATTTTTATTGTTTTTTCTGAGGAGGCCTCCTCTGCTTTACCCCCACACATAGATTACAACTGTGCTATTGAACTGGTTCCTGGTGCTAAGTTCCCAAAAGAGCATCTATAACTTATGTGATCCCAAAAGGGGAGCTATGAAGGATTATATTCAGTCAAGTTTGCAAAAGGGTCACATTCGTACATCAGTGTCTCCTATGGGAGCAGGGTTCTTCTTTGTGGCAAAAAAGGATGGAGGGTTAAGGCCTTGTATTGATTATCGGGGTCTGAATAAAATTACTGTTAAGAATCAGTATCCATTGCCCCTTATTCCAGATTCCAAGTACAGGTGGCATGTTGGTTTACTAAACTTGACCTTCGAGGGGCCTATAACCTGATCAGAATAAAAGAGGGTGATGAATGAAGAACTGCATTTAACACTCCCGAAGGAAATTTTTAATACTTGGTAATGTTCTTTGGTCTAAGTAATGGACCGGCCGTTTTCCAGAACCTGGTCAATATTTCTCGGGGATTTTTGGGAAAATTCCTAGTGGTTTATCTTGACAATATTTTAATTTTCTCTCCTGACTGGTGAACTCATGTTAATCATGCACATTCTGTTCTGCAAGTACTAAGTGAAAATAAATTATTTGTCAAACAGGAAAAATGTGTCTTTGGTGTCAAAGAAGTACAGTTCTTGGGGTCTATTTTGACTCCAGAACATTTCAAAATGAACCCTGATAAGATTAAGGCTGTTCCTGATTGGGTACAACCTTCTTCCTTAAAAGCTTTACAGCGTTTTTTGGGCTTTGCAAATTATTACAGAAAATGTATTAAAAACTTTTCTATCATCGCAAAACTGATTTGACTCACAAAGGTGCAAAACTGGTCAATTGGACTACAGAGGCGGTGGCCTCTCCAATCTTAGTCCAACCAGATCAAAGTCTTTTATTGTAGAGGTTCATGCCTCAGAGGTTGGTGCTGGAGTAGTATTGTCTCAGGGAACTTCTTCTCTTACTCATTTACGTCCTTGTGCTTTTTTTCTCATAAATTTTCTGCAGCAGAACAAAATTATGACATTGGTAATCGGGAATTTTTGGCTATTAAGTGGACGTTTGAGGAATGGATACATTCTCTGGCAGGGGCAGTACATCAGGTTACGGTTATTACTAGGGATGCACTGAAACAGAAATTTGGGCCGAAACCGAATATTTAGGCTGTGCTTGGCCGAAAACCGATACCGAAAATGCATTGCCCCTCCCACTTTTTAAAATATAGTTTTTATATAACTTTTTTATTTTTCCGGAAACAGGGATGTATGAGGGCTTATTTTTTGCGCTGTGATCTGTAGTTTTTAGTGGTACCTGTCACGATGCCGGCTGGCAGGTAGTGGATCCTCTGTGCCAGAGAGGGATTGGCGTGGACCGTGCTAGTGGATCGGTTCTAAGTCACTACTGGTTTTCACCAGAGCCCGCCGCAAAGCGGGATGGTCTTGCTGCGGCGGTAGTGACCAGGTCGTATCCACTAGCAACGGCTCAACCTCTCTGGCTGCTGAAGATAGGCGCGGTACAAGGGAGTAGACAGAAGCAAGGTCGGACGTAGCAGAAGGTCGGGGCAGGCAGCAAGGATCGTAGTCAGGGGCAACGGCAGGAGGTCTGGAACACAGGCTAGGAACACACAAGGGAACGCTTTCACTGGCACGATGGCAACAAGATCCGGCAAGGAAGTGCAGGGGAAGTGAGGTGATATAGGGAAGTGCACAGGTGAACACACTAATTGGAACCACTGCGCCAATCAGCGGCGCAGTGGCCCTTTAAATCGCAAAGACCCGGCACGCGCGCGCCCTAGGGAGCGGGGCCGCGCGCGCCGGGACAGGAGCGACGGAGAGCGAGTCAGGTACGGGAGCCGGGGTGCGCATCGCGAGCGGGCGCTACCCGCATCGCGAATCGCATCCCGGCTGGAGGCGGTATCGCAGCGCCCCGGGTCAGTGGATCTGACCGGAGCGCTGCAGTGAGGAGAGTGTAGCGAGCGCTCCGGGGAGGAGCGGGGACCCGGAGCGCTCGGCGTAACAGTACCCCCCCCCCCCTTGGGTCTCCCCCTCTTCTTAGAGCCTGAGAACCTGAGGAGCAGACTTTTGTCTAGGATATTGTCCTCAGGTTCCCAGGATCTCTCTTCTGGACCACAACCCTCCCAATCCACTAAAAAAAAGGTTTTCCCTCTGACCTTTTTGGATGCCAAAATCTCTTTGACGGAGAAGATGTCCGAGGAGCCGGAAACAGGAGTGGGAGGAACAGATTTGGGAGAGAAACGGTTGATGATAAGTGGTTTAAGAAGAGAAACGTGAAAGGCATTAGGAATACGAAGAGAAGGAGGAAGAAGAAGTTTGTAAGAGACAGGATTAATCTGGCACAAAATTTTGAAAGGACCAAGATAGCGTGGTCCCAACTTGTAGCTAGGGACACGGAAGCGGACATATTTAGCGGAGAGCCATACCTTGTCTCCAGGGGAAAAAATGGGAGGAGCTCTTCTTTTCTTATCCGCGAACTTCTTCATGCGTGATGAAGCCTGTAAGAGAGAATTTTGGGTCTCTCTCCATATGATGGAAAGATCACGAGAAATTTCATCCACAGCGGGCAGACCAGAGGGCAAGGGGGTAGGGAGGGGGGGAAGAGGGTGACGGCCGTACACCACGAAAAATGGGGATTTGGAGGAAGATTCAGAGACTCTGAAGTTATACGAGAATTCGGCCCATGGTAGAAGATCTGCCCAGTCATCCTGGCGGGAGGAAACAAAATGTCGTAAATAATCCCCCAAGACCTGGTTAATTCTTTCTACTTGTCCATTGGATTGAGGATGATATGCAGAAGAAAAATTTAATTTAATCTTGAGTTGTTTACAGAGAGCCCTCCAGAATTTAGACACGAATTGGACGCCTCTATCCGAGACGATCTGCGTAGGCAACCCGTGAAGACGAAAAATGTGTACAAAAAATTGTTTAGCCAACTGAGGCGCTGAAGGAAGACCAGGAAGAGGGATGAAATGTGCCATTTTGGAGAATCGATCAACAACCACCCAAATAACAGTGTTGCCACGGGAAGGGGGTAAGTCAGTAATAAAATCCATACCAATCAGAGACCAAGGCTGTTCGGGGACAGGCAGAGGATGAAGAAAACCAGCGGGCTTCTGGCGAGGAGTCTTATCCCGGGCACAGATAGTGCAGGCTCGCACAAAGTCCACAACATCCGTCTCCAGAGTCGGCCACCAATAGAAGCGAGAGATGAGTTGCACAGATTTCTTGATGCCCGCATGACCTGCGAGATGGGAGGAGTGACCCCATTTGAGGATTCCGAGGCGTTGGCGTGGAGAAACAAAGGTCTTTCCTGGAGGAGTTTGCCTGATGGAGGCTGGAGAAGTGGAAATCAGGCAGTCAGGAGGAATGATGTGTTGCGGAGAGAGTTCAACTTCAGAAGCATCCGAGGAACGAGAGAGAGCATCGGCCCTAATGTTCTTATCGGCAGGCCGAAAGTGAATTTCAAAATTAAATCGGGCAAAGAACAGAGACCACCTGGCCTGGCGAGGATTCAGCCGTTGGGCAGACTGGAGGTAGGAGAGGTTCTTGTGATCGGTGTAAATAATAACTGGAAATCTTGATCCCTCCAGCAGATGCCTCCATTCCTCAAGTGCTAATTTAATGGCTAGAAGCTCTCGATCCCCGATGGAGTAGTTCCTCTCCGCCGGAGAGAAGGTCCTAGAAAAAAAACCACAAGTAACAGCATGCCCGGAAGAATTTTTTTGTAGAAGGACAGCTCCAGCTCCCACTGAGGAGGCATCAACCTCCAATAGGAAGGGTTTAGATGGGTCAGGTCTGGAGAGCACAGGAGCCGAAGAAAAGGCAGACTTGAGCCGTTTAAAGGCGTCTTCCGCTTGAGGAGGCCAAGACTTGGGATCGGCATTTTTTTTGGTTAAAGCCACGATAGGAGCCACAACGGTAGAAAAATGTGGAATAAATTGCCTGTAATAATTGGCGAACCCCAAAAAACGTTGGATAGCATGGAGTCCGGAGGGGCGTGGCCAATCTAAGACGGCAGAGAGTTTGTCTGGATCCATTTGTAGTCCCTGGCCAGAGACCAAGTATCCTAGGAAAGGAAGAGATTGGCATTCAAACAGACATTTCTCTATTTTGGCATAGAGTTGATTGTCACGAAGTCTCTGAAGAACCATACGGACATGCTGGCGGTGTTCTTCTAGATTGGCAGAAAAAATCAGGATATCGTCCAGATATACAACAACACAGGAGTATAAGAGATCACGAAAAATTTCATTAAAAAAGTCTTGGAAGACGGCAGGGGCGTTGCACAGGCCAAAGGGCATGACCAGATACTCAAAGTGTCCATCTCTGGTGTTAAATGCCGTTTTCCATTCATCCCCCTCTCTGATGCGGATGAGATTATAAGCACCTCTTAAGTCCAGTTTGGTAAAGATGTGGGCACCTTGGAGGCGATCAAAGAGTTCAGAGATGAGGGGTAGGGGGTAGCGGTTCTTAACCGTGATTTTATTAAGACCGCGGTAGTCAATGCAAGGACGTAGAGAGCCATCTTTTTTGGACACAAAGAAAAATCCGGCTCCGGCAGGAGAGGAGGATTTACGGATAAAGCCCTTTTTTAAATTTTCCTGGACGTATTCAGACATGGCAAGAGTCTCTGGGGCGGACAGAGGATAAATTCTGCCCCGGGGTGGAGTAGTGCCCGGGAGGAGGTCGATAGGACAATCATAAGGCCTGTGAGGAGGTAGAGTCTCAGCTTGTTTTTTGCAAAAAACATCCGCAAAGTCCATATAGGCCTTAGGGAGACCGGTTACAGGAGGAACCACAGAGTCACGGCAAGGGTTACTGGGAACCGGTTTTAGGCAGTCCTTGGAACAAGAGGGCCCCCAACTCTTGATCTCCCCAGTGGACCAATCCAGGGTTGGGGAATGAAGTTGAAGCCAGGGAAGTCCAAGGAGAATTTCAGAAGTGCAATTGGGGAGGACCAAAAGTTCAATCTTCTCGTGATGAGATCCGATGCACATTAGAGGGGGCTCCGTGCGGAAACGTATGGTACAGTCCAATCTTTCATTGTTTACACAATTGATGTAGAGGGGTCTGGCGAGACTGGTCACCGGGATGTTGAACCTGTTGACGAGAGAGGCCAAAATAAAATTTCCTGCAGATCCGGAGTCCAAGAAGGCCATAGTAGAGAAGGAGAAGGCAGAGGCAGATATCCGCACAGGCACAGTAAGACGTGGAGAAGCAGAGTAGACATCAAGGACTGTCTCACCTTCGTGCGGAGTCAGCCTACGTCTTTCCAGGCGGGGAGGACGGATAGGACAATCCTTCAGGAAGTGTTCGGTACTAGCACAGTACAGGCAGAGATTCTCCATGCGGCGTCGTGTCCTCTCTTGAGGTGTCAGGCGAGACCGGTAGACCTGCATAGCCTCCACGGCGGGAGGCACAGGAACAGATTGCAGGGGACCAGAGGAGAGAGGAGCCGGGGAGAAGAAACGCCTCGTGCGAACAGAGTCCATATCCTGGCGGAGCTCCTGACGCCTTTCGGAAAAACGCATGTCAATGCGAGTGGCTAGGTGAATGAGTTCATGTAGATTAGCAGGGATTTCTCGTGCGGCCAGAACATCTTTAATGTTGCTGGATAGGCCTTTTTTAAAGGTCGCGCAGAGGGCCTCATTATTCCAGGATAATTCTGAAGCAAGAGTACGGAATTGTACGGCATACTCGCCAACGGAAGAATTACCCTGGACCAGGTTCAACAGGGCAGTCTCAGCAGAAGAGGCTCGGGCAGGTTCCTCAAAGACACTTCGGATTTCCGAGAAGAAGGAGTGTACAGAGGCAGTGACGGGGTCATTGCGGTCCCAGAGCGGTGTGGCCCAAGACAGGGCTTTTCCAGACAGAAGGCTGACTACGAAAGCCACCTTAGACCTTTCAGTGGGAAACTGGTCCGACATCATCTCCAAGTGCAGGGAACATTGGGAAAGAAAGCCACGGCAAAACTTAGAGTCCCCATCAAATTTATCCGGCAAGGATAGTCGTAGACCAGAAGCGGCCACTCGCTGCGGAGGAGGTGCAGGAGCTGGCGGAGGAGATGATTGCTGAAGCTGTGGTAGTAACTGCTGTAGCATAACGGTCAGTTGAGACAGCTGTTGGCCTTGTTGCGCTATCTGTTGTGACTGCTGGGCGACCACCGTGGTGAGGTCAGCGACAACTGGCAGAGGAACTTCAGCGGGATCCATGGCCGGATCTACTGTCACGATGCCGGCTGGCAGGTAGTGGATCCTCTGTGCCAGAGAGGGATTGGCGTGGACCGTGCTAGTGGATCGGTTCTAAGTCACTACTGGTTTTCACCAGAGCCCGCCGCAAAGCGGGATGGTCTTGCTGCGGCGGTAGTGACCAGGTCGTATCCACTAGCAACGGCTCAACCTCTCTGGCTGCTGAAGATAGGCGCGGTACAAGGGAGTAGACAGAAGCAAGGTCGGACGTAGCAGAAGGTCGGGGCAGGCAGCAAGGATCGTAGTCAGGGGCAACGGCAGGAGGTCTGGAACACAGGCTAGGAACACACAAGGGAACGCTTTCACTGGCACGATGGCAACAAGATCCGGCAAGGAAGTGCAGGGGAAGTGAGGTGATATAGGGAAGTGCACAGGTGAACACACTAATTGGAACCACTGCGCCAATCAGCGGCGCAGTGGCCCTTTAAATCGCAAAGACCCGGCGCGCGCGCGCCCTAGGGAGCGGGGCCGCGCGCGCCGGGACAGGAGCGACGGAGAGCGAGTCAGGTACGGGAGCCGGGGTGCGCATCGCGAGCGGGCGCTACCCGCATCGCGAATCGCATCCCGGCTGGAGGCGGTATCGCAGCGCCCCGGGTCAGTGGATCTGACCGGAGCGCTGCAGTGAGGAGAGTGTAGCGAGCGCTCCGGGGAGGAGCGGGGACCCGGAGCGCTCGGCGTAACAGTACCATTCTAGTTCTGAAGTTTTATTTTTTATACATTTAATAATTTTTTTTTACTTTTTTTAGTTTTTTTAACAATTTTATAGTCCCCACGGTGGACTATATATTGGAATCTTTAGATTACAGATACAGATCAGTGCTATGCATAGGCATAGCGCTGATCAGTGTTATCTTTATCTACTTCTCTGGTCTTCTCAATTGCAGACCAGAGAAGACCCCCCATGATGGCAGCAGGAGGCAGGTGAGGGGACCGCCGGCTGCCATTTTAACTGATCTGATCCCTGCGGCCGTGCCGTGGGCGATCAGATCAGTCACCGGAACTGCCACAGATGCTACGGCATCTGAATGGTTAATGGCAGACATCAGTGCTGATGTCTGCCATTACTGGCGGGTTCCTGCTGAAAGCAGCCGGAACCCACGGGCTATGATGCAAGTGCAGCTCCTGCACTCGCGTCATAGCTGTGGCAGGATTCAGGGCATAAAGGTGCGTTCTTGTGCGCTAAGTCCCTGGCGCCAAGGGCGTACCTGTACTCCCTGTCATTTCGGCCACGCCCCACAAAATTTTCGGCACAAAAATACATCAGACGAAAATGCCGAAGGGGGGAATTTTCGGACGATAATTTTCGGTGGCCGAAATTTCAGTGCATCCCTAGTTATTACAGATCACAAAAATTTTAAGGAAAACTGTCACCTTGATCACCCACACTAAATCCAATGCTCAGGGTTATAGTGTGAGTGACCAGGAGTGCAAAGAGGTGTCACTTACCAAATTCCATCCAGTGGCTCCTGTGATATTGCCTGACGAATGTCCCGTTCTCAATTTGGTTACCTGCGTGCAGGAGGCGATGGCTATCCGCCCCCTGCTTCTTTCTGCCTCCTGAAACAATCTGCCTCTATTAGTATATTTAAATTTTGCACTGCGCTCTCAGGCAGGAGCACAAGCGCAGTTAGTTTACAAACAGCTCTTACGTCCTAGTGACGTGAGTCGCATGTCACATGAGGCACAATAGCAGAGCGCTCTGGCAAGAAGAGCTCTCATGTCACTAGGACATGAGAGTTGTCTGTAAACTAGACACAAGGATGGTGGTTCCCTTCAGCTAAAACTCTTGCCAATTTATATTTAAGCCATGTGGTTAGGTACCACGGGGTACCAAAGAATATTGTATCTAATCGGAGTGTACAATTTGTCTAAAGATTTTGGCAAGCTTTCTGTAAACAATTGGGAGTTGATTTGTCCTTCTACAAAGTGTAGCTTTCTACAAAGAATTTACATTCAATCTGGTAAACTGGCTTCACATTTTATTGGGCCTTATGAGGTATTGGAAGTCATCAATCCGGCCTGTTATAAGTTGAAGTTACCAAGTTCTTTTAAGATCCATAATGCGTTTCATCGTTCTTTACTTAAATTATATATTCCTTCTCAAACTCCCATTTCTGATCTTCCTCCGCCAGTAGAGATTGATGGTGAAATGGAGTATGACGTTTCCAAGATATTGGATAGTCGTAGGGTGCAAAACTCTATCCAATATTTGGTGCATTGGAAGGGGTATGGTCTGGAGGAGAGGTCGTGGATTCCAGCGTCTTCCATTTATGCTCCCACTTTGGTTAAAAGATTCCACACCTCTCATCCGGACAAACCCGGGCCCAAATTTAATGGTACAGTGGCTCCTCTTAAAAGGGGTGGTACTGTCAGAACCCGTAGGGTTATTCTGCCCTGAGCGTTTTTGTTTTCCTTGGTTGCTGGGACTACGCCTCTGTGCTTTGGGTATGGTTCAGTTTGCGGCCAATTGGAGTCCTCCTGTTACTTGCATAGGCATATATAAGGAGGTTTTTCCCAGTCATTCCTTGCCTGTGAAAGTTCTTGTAACTGACCTAGCAACCTCTGTACATATATTGTTTATTCTGGTTTTGAGACTCTTGGCTCGGCTTTTGACTTCCCTTTTATTGCACTTCGTTGCCTCCTGGCTTGGACTCAGCTCGCTGACTGCGTATTTGTGTGTGTGCGTGTTTAGGTTTATTTCTGTTAGTTTTGTGTGCCTCCAGCTGTTCCCAACCTGTCAGTTTTTTGTAGTTTATTTTGACTACTGACTCCCATCACTTATATTGGAAGGGATCGGCACTGTGGTTGTGGACCCGCTTCCTAGGGTGGGTCCGCAAGTAGGCAGGGACAGAGGGAGTGGGCGAGTTCAGGGCTGCACTCTATTCCTGCCCTACATGACAGGGAGGCTGTTTGGGTCAGAGTTGGACTGTGTTATGAAGGGTCTATGTGTGTATTATGAATGAGTGCAAGCCAGAGGAAACTAGTTGCTGCCCCCTTTCACGCCCCCTGCCTGTGACCATCCACAGCTCCCTGTGCACCTATCTCTGTATACCGAGAACCACGTGGAAAATAAAGAATCTTCATTCGTCTCAGCAAGAAACGGGGGTGAGTGCGTTTTCCTTACCGTCTGCCTTGTATCCATGATGTATTATGAAGGGGCTGTCTGATAAGAAGAGGTAGAAGATTCCCCAACAGCTCTCTTGTGGTTATGGTACACAATGCAGACAAGGAAGATCCCAGAGGGACTGGGGAACATAACATAAAGGTATGAAGCATTCCAGTGGGTTCAAGCATAAGAAGCCTCCTTGATGCTCTGGGTTTCTGCTCAGTCACCCATCTTTGTCCCCATCTCTTTTCTCAATTGCAGTCCTGCATCTTCCGGTAGGAAATCAGTTCCTTCATCTCAATAAGGTTTGCACTCAAACCATCCTGGACCCTTGGGTCCTAAGAGTTGTAACAGAAAGTTACGCCATAGACCTGTCTTCCATCCCTTCAGAAAGGATTGTAAGAATTAGGCTTCTACCTCAGACAGGACAGGTCGTCTTGAAGCAATACGTTCAGGAGTATCTTCTCAAGGGGGCTCTGTAGTAGGTTCCTCTTTCGGAACATAGAACAGGGATTTATTTTCCAGTCTTTCTAGAAACTTCCAGAGGTTGGAGAATGGTAATCAATTTAAGGTTTTCAATCAGTTCATAAAGTAGAAGCGTATTCGGCTTGAAACCAGTCAGTCTGTGGTTAAGACTCAAGACCTAAAAGACTCCTATCTCCATGTACCTATTCACCTTGATTCCAGAGGGTTCTTAAAAATTGCGGTCCTTGGTGGAGCAGTTCTTAACCCCTTCCCTCTTTGGGGATTTTTCATTTTTGCACTTTTGTTTTTTCCTCCTCGCCTTCTAAAAATCATAACACTTTAAATTTTACACCTAAAAATCCATATGAGGGCTTGTTTTTTGCGCCAACAATTTTACTTTGTAATAACATTAATAATTTCACTACAAAATCTAAGGCAAAACCAGAAAAAAATTATTTGTGGGGCAAAATTGAAACAAAAAAGGCCATTTTGTAATTTTTAGCAGCTTCCATTTCTACACAGTGCAGTTTTTGGTAAAAAAAATTGCACCTAATATTTATTCTGTAGGTCCATACAGTTGCAAGGACAACAATTTATATAGGTTTGATTTTCTTTTACTACAAAAAAAAATTATAACTACATAAACCAAAATTAACACGCTGAAAATGTCCTCTTCTGATCCCTATAACTTTTTTATTTTTCCGTATAAGAGGCAGTGTTAAGTTATGCGCTCTGGCCGCACACGCTGTCCGTGAGCACATGCTCCCGTTACCTGCTGCCGGCTGGGGCTCGCATCGCGAGACGCATCGGCATGCAAGCTCCAATCCGTCACTCACCTGGTGCTTCTCCTGCCCCCGCCTCTGCCTGTCTGCTCCGGCACACGTGTCCTAGTCCCCTAGGGCTCGCACACGCCGAAGCTTTAAGATTTAAAGGGCCAGTGCGCTCATTAGTGTAATTCACCTGTGGCTCATTGATAAATTCCTCCACCCTCCTCACTTCCCTGCCGGATCTTTGATGCCTTGAGCCTGAGAGAAAGCATTCCTGTTATTGCCCTGCCGTGTATCTAATCCTTTTCTCTGTGACCTGACTTTGCTTCTCTACCCATCTACCAACTGACCTCCTGCTACTTCCTTACTACGCTACTGTGCCGCCTGCCCTGACCTTCTGCTATCCTGACTATGAGCTGCCTTATCCCTCCTGTGCCTCACATCTCCTCAGCCGCGTGTGTGTTCAAGCCGTGCCAGGGGTAGCGACCTGGGTGCCGCCTGCCGCAGCAAGTCCATCCCGCTTTATGGCGGACTCTGGTAAAAACTAGCGGCACCTTAGACTCCGCTCCCTGGTACGGACCGAGTCATCTGCCACACAGGTCCAGCGGATCCACATCCACCCGCCGTTGTTCCTGTCTTCTGAAACGTGAGTGTTACAATAAGATCCAGCCATGGATCTCGCTGAGGTACCCCTGCCTGAAGTCGCGGATCTTCCCTCCGTTGTGGTACGTCAGTCGCAGCAGTTGGCCTGACAGGCGGAGCAACTTTCTCAACTTTCTTCTATGATGCAACAGCTTTTGGCCTTACAACAGCAGCAGGTACCGCAACCTGGCCCACTCCCACCACCGGTTCCTGCAGTGTTTTCTGGCTCCCAGCTACGTCTGCCGTTACCTTCCAAGTATGATGGAGATTCCAAGTCATGCAGAGGCTTCGTTACACAGTGCTCCATGCACTTGGAGCTCATGTCTGAACAGTTTCTGATGGAACAGTTAATGACAGTGGCCTTTGTCATTAGTCTACTGTCCAGAAAAGCCCTGGCCTGGGCTACACCCCTTTGGGACCATGGTGATCCGGTATCCCCAAATTTGTCAGCCTTCTTGGCAGAATTTCGCACTGTCTTTGAGGAACCCACATGTGCCTCTTCTGCTGAGACGGCTTTGCTGAACCTCTGTCAAGGGAATTCTTCTGTTGGTGACTACGCGGTTCAATTCCACACTCTTGCCTCTGAACTTGCATGGAATCATGAGGCCTTGTGTGCCAAATTCAAAAAAGGACTGTCAAGCAGGATTAAAGATGCCCTTGCAGCACGTGATCCTCCATCCTCTTTTCCATGTGCGTTTTGCTGAGAGACAGGAAGAACTGTACTTAGAGAGGGAACCTGCCCGAACACGGAGATATCCTCACCTGGTACCCATGTTTCAATGACCACGTCTTCAGCTTCCTGTGCCTCTTGACGAAGAGGCTATGCAAGTAGATAGTTTTCGTCTTACACAACAGCAGAGGTCACGACAACGCATTGAGAATTTGTGTTTGTATTGTGCTAGCCTGGAGCACTTCCTCAAGGACTATACAGTTCGCCCACAGCGTCCGGGAAACGCACGCACCTAGGGTACGTGGGAGAGGCATCCCTGGGTGTGAATAATACCTCTCCACGCTTAACTATTTCTGTACAAGTCTTTGCTTCAGCCAAGTCTTCCTTCAGCACTACAGCTTTTTTTGGATTCTGGACCAGCAGGTGACTCTATTGATGCTTCTTTGGCCCACAAGTATCATCTTCCCCTTACTCGGCTTGCCAAGTCCTTGTTCATCTCCTCTGTTAATGGACAAAATCTGGACTGTATGATTCACTTCCGTACAGAATCTCTCGTCATTCAAGTGGGAGTATTGCATAAAGAAAATATTAAATTCTATGTTCTGCCACACCTCAGAGATTCTTCTTGGCCTTCCTTGGCTGCAACGCCATTCTCCGCAACTGGATTGGAGAATTGGAGAGAATATTTGTTGGGGTCAATCCTGTCAAAATCTTTGCCTCCAATCAGTTCAGTCTAAAGTTGTTTCTTGTTCTCCTCCTTTATCTGGTCTGCCACCACCTTACCAAGATTTCTCTGACATTTTCTGCAAGAAATAGGCTGAGTCTCTGCCTCCACATCGTCCTTACGGCTGCCCTATAGATCTTCTGCCTGGTACCACTCCTCCTCGTGGAAGGATATACCCTCTATCTATTCCTGAGACCAAAGCCATGGCTGAGTATGTCCAGGAGAATCTCCAAAAGGCATTTATCCATAAGTCTTCTTCTCCTGCTGGAGCTGGTTTCTTTTTTGTTGTAAAGAAAGATGGCTCACTCCGTCCATGCATTGACTACAGGGAACTTACCAAAATCACAGTCAAGAACCGTTACCCTCTAACTCTAATCTCAGAACTTGTTGACCGTCTACGTGGTGCCAAGGTCTTATACACCTCATTTGTATCCGCAAGGGAGATGAAGGGAAAACTCGTCATGGACATTTTGAGTATCTTGTAATGCCTTTTGTTCTCTGCAATGCTCCAGCCGTTTTTCAAGAGTTTGCCAATGATATCTTCCGTGATCTTCTCTACACCTGTGTTGTCGTATACCTAGATGACATCCTGATCTTCTCTTTTAACTTACAGGAGCATCGTACTCATGTTCGTCTGGTTCTTCAGCGACTACAGAAGAATCATCTCTACGCCAAATTGGAGAAATGCCTGTTCGAGTAATCTAGTCTTCCGTTTCTTAGCTACATTGTCTCTCATCAGGGCCTGCAGATAGATCCAGATAAATTGGCTGCAGTATTGGTTTGGCCTCGTCCTTCGGGCCTACGTTCTATTCAACGCTTTCTGGGATTGGCAAACTATTATCGTCAATTTATCCCACATTTTTCATCCTTGGTTGCTCCAATTGTGCCTCTCACTATGAAGGCATCTAATCCTAAATCTTGGCCTCAAGAGGCTGAATAAGCCTTCTCCCTTTAAAGTCTGCATTTGCCTCTTCTCCCGTGCTTACAAGACCTGATCCAGAGAGGCCCTTTGCTTTGGAGGTTAATGCCTCATCTACTGAAGCGGGTGACAGTACTTACTCAGAAAAATGCCAAGAGCAAGACTGCTACTTGTGGGTTCTTCTCCAAGAAATTCTCTCCTGCTGAGAGGAATTACTCCATTGGAGATTGTGAACTCCTCACTATCAAGCTAGCTTTGGAGGAATGGTGACATTTATTGGAAGGATCTTCTCATCCGGTCAGCATCTACTCCGACCATAAGAATATCCTATACCTTCAGCCTGCTCAGCATTTGAATCCCCGCCAGGCAAGGTGGTCACTATTATTTTCTAGGTTCAACTTCTTCATTCACTGCCGTCCAGCAGACAAGAACATCAGGGCTGATGCTCTGTCCAGGTCCTCTGACGTCATTGGTTTGGAATCCACGCCTAGGCATATTATTCCTCCTGACAGTTTGATTCTTGCCGCTCCTGCCGAGATTCAGCAAGTTCCTCCGGGAAAATCCTTTGTGCCCTCCAGATTGAGACACAAGGTCCTGAAATGTGGTCATTCTTCCTTGACAGCAGGACATCCTGGAATACGTAAGACTCTACTTCTCCCGTCACTACTGGTGGCCCCATCTTGATAAGTGATGTTTCTAATTTTGTTCGTTCCTGTGAAACTTGTGCCCGTGACAAAACTCCTCGACAGAGACATGCAGGACTCTTACAGACTTTACCCATTCCAGAGACTCCCTGGTCCCATATCGCCATGAATTTCATCACCGATTTGCCACCATCTCATAATAACACTGGGTCATCTGGGTTGTTGTAGATCGGTTTTCCAAGATGGCTCATTTTATCCTTTACCAGGTCATCCTTCTGTCCCACAGCTGGCAAAGTATTTCTTGTTGCATGTCTTTTGTTTACATGGTCTTCCTCAGCATATGGTTTCGGACCGAGGTGTGCAGTTTATCTCTAAGTTCTGGTGAGCCCTTTGTAACCGTCTCAACATCAATCTGGACTTCTCCTCGGCCTACCACCCTCAGTCCAACAGTCAGGTGGAGAGGGTTAATCAAATCCTTGAGACTTATGTTCGCCATTTTGTTTCAGCTCTCCAAGATGATTGGGTCGACCTTCTCCCCTGGGCTGAATTCTCATATAATCATAAGGATTCCGAGTCCACGAGGTCGTCTCCCCTTTTTGTTGTCTACGGTCTCCAACTCCGTCCTCCTCTTCCTCTCCCAGTTTCCTCCAGTGTGCCTGCTGTTGATGAGCTGGTCCGCGACTACTCTACCATCTGGCAACAGACCCGACAGTCGTTATCTCAGGCTTCTTCACGCATGAAGGCGCAAGCGGATAAAAGTAGAAGAACTCCTCCGTCCTTCTCTCCCGGTGACATGGTGTGGCTTTCATCCAAGTAAATCCGCTTCAAGATCCCGTTAAAAGCTCGGTCCTCTCTACCTTGGTCCCTTCCAGATTCTACAGAAAAAAAATCAACCCTGTCTCCTACAAATTCCATCTACCGGCTACGTTACATATTCCCAATTCCTTCCACGTCTCTCTCCTCAAGCCTCTTGACATAAACCAGTTGACTCAGAAGAATCTTGTCCCCACACCCGTCTCTGGCTCTTTTGACATCTTCAAGGTTAAAGAGATTCTTGCTACAAAAACTGTGAGAGGAAAACAATTATTTTTGGTCGACTGGGAGGGTTATGGTCCTGAGGAGAGATCTTGGGAGCCTGAGGAGAATATCCTGGACCGTGACCTTCTCAGAAGTTTTCTGACTCGTAAAAGGAGGGGGACTCCAAAGGGGGGAGGGTACTGTTAAGTTATGTGCTCTGGCCGCAAACGCTGGCCGTGAGCGCATGGTCCCGTCGTTACCTGCTGCTGCCAGCGGGGCTGGGACTCGCATCGCGGGACCTGCCCGCATACGAGCTCCAGTCCGTCACTCACCTGGTTCTTCTCCTACCCCCGCCACTCTACTCCGGCACGCGTGTCCCCGACCCCCTAGGGCGCACACGCCAGAGCTTTAAGATTTAAAGGGCCAGTGCACTCATTAGTGTAATCCACCTGTGGCTCATTGGTAAATTCCGCCACCCTCCTCACTTCCCTGCCGGATCTTTGTTGCCTTGAGCCTGAGAGAAAGCATTCCTGTTATTGCCTTGCCATGTATCTGATCCTTTGCTCTGCCACCTGCCTACTGATCTCCTGCTACGACCTGACTATGCTACTGTGCCGCCTTCCCTGACTTTCTGCTATCCTGACTACGAGCTGCCTTATCCCTCCTGTGCCTCGCATGTCCTCAGTGTGTGGTCGAGCCGTGCCAGGGGTAGCCACCTTAGACTCCGTGTCCTGGTATGGTCCGAGTCATCTGCCACACAGGTCCAGCGGATCCACATCCACCAGTGTTTTGCGCCGTGATCTGAAGTTTTTATCGGTACCATTTTTATTTTGATCAGACTTTTTGATAATTTTTTATTCATTTTTTATGGTATGAAAAGGAACCAAAAATATGCTATTTTGGATTTTTTTACGTGTACACTATTGACTGTGAGGTTTAATTAATGATATATTTTTATAGTTTGGACATTTACGCACACGGCAATACCACATATGTTTATTTTTATTTATAAAGTTGTTGTTTCTTTATGGGAAAGGGGGGGGTGATTCAAACTTTTGTTAGGGAAGGGGTTAAATCACATTTTTTAACACTTTATTTTCACTTTTTTTCTGCAATGTTATAGCCCTCATAGAGGACTATAACATTGCACACACTGATTTCCTACACTATTCACTGCCATGCAATAGCATGAGGCATTGATTAGTGTTATTGACCCTCGACTGCTCCTGTCTGGATCTCAGGCATGGAGCAGTCATTCGGCGATCAGACAGCGATTACACCGCAGCGGTCCCGAACAGAACCACTGAGCTAACCGGCAATGTTTACTTTCGTTTTAGACGCGGCAATCAAGTTTGATCGCTGCTTCTGAAGGGTTAATGTCGGACACCAGCCCGATCGGCGATGTCCGGAATTTGCCGTGGGTCCTGGTTGCATATAGCAACCAGGACCCACCGGGTATGATGCGCGCTCACCTACTGAGCGCACATCGTACCTCGGGAGCCGCAGATGGATGTTAATGAACATCCATTTGAGGCAAGGGGTTAAGCGCATCTACAGTTTACAAACCGTCCCATCTTCAAGTAGTGCTCTTCTCTGCACCAGCTTGGTTGGCTAATTAATAGGGAATTCAGTCAGATTTCTAGGTCTTAAAAATAGACTCTTCCTGGATGATGCTTCATCTCACTTCAGAGAGTTAAGGCAAAGTTCAGAGAGCAGCAGAGTTCTTTCTGATCCCTCGGCAGTATTTATTCGGACCCTCATTTTCTGGGCAGTTCAAATTTCCTCCGGTTGGTTGTATCACCGCTTTGACTACAGAAATATCTATTGTAGGCTAGGGTGCTCACCTTCTAGGAAGTACCGGTCCAAGGATCCTGGGCTTCTCAGGAGTGGCTAATTTCTTCCAATCTCCAAGAGAAAAGACCGATTCAGTTTGCACTTCTCCACTTTGACCCTCAGATTCGGGGCAAGGCAATGAAGATACATTTAGACAATAGGATGTCAGTACTCTATATCAACAAGCAGGGAGGCATGAGATCACAACCTCTTCTCAGAGGAAAGGAATGATCCTTGATTGATCAGAGCGAAACCTCACCCACCACTTAAGTCGGGAACTTCCCACAGGAGAGTGGGCTCTTCATTTCTCACCATTACTCAACAATGGGGTTTGCCAGAGATAGATTTAAGGGCAATGAGGTTCAATGCCAAAGTGAAGAGGTCGCTCCTTATACAGCAACAATGAACAGACAGGAAAAGCGCTCCTGGTGTGATAACGTTTGGATACAATATGTTGTAATAGCAAAATTGCTCACCGAGTGAAGTTGTACTGCGACCAAGTACAACTATGGTGTAGGCATGAAAGAGAGACCCTTGACGGGCGAAGCTCGGCAGCCGCTCCTGGTACACACAAGTGAAGCACTCTAGACGGATCCCTCCAAGGAACAGCACAGGATTGAGCCGGCGCACACAACTTCAGGTACAAACTGCTTATTTCCCGGCATGCAACGCGTTTCGCTGAATAACCAGCTTCATCAGGCATGTTAGAAATGGGAAGCACTAGGGGTATTTATACAGACATTAACCCATACATTGCTGGTACAAACAATATACAGGGGAAAAGACAACGTATAAAAGACATATAAAAAACATAAAAAATGTGTAAAAGATGTGTGTGAATACTACTGAACATAATAATACTAATAAAACGATAGCAGTAGAAAAATGAATTATATATAAAAATATACATATATATAATGGGTGTGATAATATTTTTGTTTCTCACACTGGACGTTTGTGCACTGTAATCTAATATTATCACACCCATTTAGCGGCTATTAAAAAGGTCTTTTGTTCTGATGGTAATTTTTCATCCTCCCAAGCAAGTTTTATTATTGAATCAATTCTTTTTATTTTAGAACATAATATTTTCAGTTTTAACAATACAATTTATAGACAATGCAGGGGCTGTGCGATGGGGACTCTATTTGCCCCCAGTTATGCCAATTTGTTGATGGGGCGTTTCGAGTCCTCCCATATTGCACAGTCCCCTGTATATAATCAATATATCGCCTTTTATAGGCAATATATTGATGATTTATTTATTATTTGGACAGGTTCATCTCTTCAAGCACAAGATTTTGTAGATACACTTAATTTGAACACTTGGGGTTGGAAATTTACCCTCCATTGCTCTTCCTCCTCTATTGATTTTTTTGATCTCCAGCTCAGAAAGGATTCTGATGGCATTATAAAAACCAAAACACACTTTAAACCTGTGGACATTAATAGCCTGTTGGATTTTAATAGTTCTCACTACCCACAGTGGATACACAATGTGCCCTATGGGCAGTATTTGCATGTCAGAAAAAACTGTTCTTCTAGTGAGGATTTTTTGGAGCAGTCCCATATTTTACAGACTCGCTTTGAAGAAAAAAATTACTTAAAATCTATCTTAAATAAAGCTTACAATTGAGCCAAAATACAACAAGAGGATTTAATAACTTTAAAAATTGCCACTGATGTTCTTGATAAGGATTCTCTTAATAGTACAACAGACAAATGTAAAAATAAAAATAAAAGGTTGAATAATGCCTATAGTTATAATTTCATTACTAATTTTAATTGTGCAGCACCCAAAATAAAAACAATACTAAATAAGTATTGGTATATATTGAAAGATCCAATTTTAAAAGATACTCTGGCAGACTATCCAGGTGTCACATTCCGCAGATCAAAAAATCTGCGGAATTTAGTGGCCCCAAGTGATTGTCTGAGGAATAATTGGTCTAATATATCCAATTTTACAGAACAGGATAATGGTACCATCTTATGTAGAAAAGTTAGATGTAAATGTTGCACCATGATCGAAACAGGTGACAGTTTCACCTCTAATGTGTCTAATACATTTTTTTCTATCAAGGGTATGCATGATTGCGAAAGCAGTTATGCGATTTACCTGTTATCTTGCATCTGTGGTTTGCAGTACGTGGGCTGCACCCTTCAGACGGTGCGGTCCCGCATGAACAAACATCGATCCAATGCGGGAAAGCGGTTCATGCTACACAGCGTTTCTCGACATGTTTGTCTGATCCATGCAGGGGATTTTGACTGTTTAAAATTAAAAGTTATTGAGGTTATACCATCCACTGTAAAAAATCGTTTTCAAAGATTAATTAATAGGGAATCATATTGGATTCTTTCCCTCTGTTCCCTCTTCCCTGATGGATTACATGAAATGATTGAGAACGCTGTCTAGCATGATTCATTTTTTACTTTTTCATATATATATTTTTTTTATATATATATGTATATTTTTATATATAATTAATTTTTCTACTGTTATCGTTTTATTAGTATTATTATGTTCAGTAGTATTCACACACAACTTTTACACATTTTTTATATGTCTTTTATACGTTGTCTTTTCCCCTGTATATTGTTTGTACCAGCAATGTATGGGTTAATGTCTGTATAAATACCCCTAGTGCTTCCCATTTCTAACATGCCTGATGAAGCTGGTTATTCAGCGAAACACGTTGCATGCCGGGAAATAAACAGTTTGTACCTGGAGTTGTGTGCGCCGGCTCAATCCTGTGCTGTTCCTTGGAGGGATCCATCTAGAGTGCTCCTTATACAGGGAGGGCAACCCAGAGCTGATAGATGGTTGGTTGACATGGAGGTTCAGGCAGGCCTACATCTCTCCTCCGTTTTTCTTAATTCCACAGGTATTGATAAAAAATCAGGCAAGATCAAGCTTCGGTAATAGAAATGATTCCATTCTGGCCGAATGGTTGGTTTACTCAGCTCATTTAAGTCGAGAGCAATATGGATGGATTAGCCCCGCAGCAGACTTTGATGTCGTGGGACACTCTGACCCGTCCAGATTTAATCGGACAGCCTGGTGATTGATTTGTCCCTTCTTTGAGCCTGTCTTAAGAACCTTGTTGCACTATGTGCAGACTCTACAAAGAAAGCGTACATCAGAATATGGAACATTTTCAAGACTTTTTGCACAAGGAGTGGCGAAAGCAGACCCACTCCTGCTAATTATTCAAATTTGCTATAGTATTTCTTAATATTTAAAGCCATTGTGAAACCCAATCCAAAACGGCATCTGACGATTGTGCTCAGGGGGTTAGGATCTCTAACTTTGAAAGCCTGGCATTCTCTTTATGGGAAACCTAGACAAAAAATTTTAAAATCTCCTGGCTGCTCATCCCTCCTTCTCTAAAGGAAGAAATCTTCACTCTTTGGATGTTTCTAAATGCCTGCAGATCGATGTGGGTAGATCAAAGGATTTCAGATTGGATGAGAATTTATTGATCTTTTTGCAGGTCCCAGAGGAGGCCGTAAAGCCTGTAACCCTACAGTCAGTAGGTGGATCAGAGGGTCAATTAGGAAGACTTTTGTTTCTCAGAGGCTTGGCCCTCCTGAATTTGTGAAGGCCCACATGATTTCTAAAGCGACCTCTTGGTCTTCAGACTACACTTTTATTTCTCTTTAGACTAGATTCTTAAATTTAAGATTTTTTTTCCTGCAAACTTCTGTGTGGCTGGACATATTTCAATACCTGGTAAACATATTATGGGTTGTGATAGGAGGTCGAGATAGGAGGTTGGGGTATGCCACACAGGGGAACCCTCCAATGGTGTCTTCTTCTGCTTGCTAAATCCCCATCTGTGCTGCTCGTAGGACATTAAGGAATTGTTAATTTCTAACAATTTTTTTTTACTTGTTATAACACAGAGAACTGGGGTGGTCTCTCTTCTTATAGAGGGAAAAAACTCTGATTATTGTTTAATGCTTGTTTGGAATACATTTTTGTTCAATAAATTTCCACCGTCCTACCAGTTCACATGGTGGATGGAATACCCCATCTGTGCTGCTGTTAGACTAAGGGGAAAAAAATTATTGTTAGAAACTAACAATGTTAATGGATAAAAGAAGCATATTATGTAAAGGCATGTTACACATCATGAAGTATTGCAGGGTTAAGGTATGTCTGAGAAGTTAAACAAGACACAAGTTATTAGATTTTATTTAAATCAAACTGACAAATAAAACCTTTGGTGAGAGGCCAACGTGTGGCCGACGTTCACACGTTTAATTATTTCTACTACTAGCTGAGTACCTGACGTTGCCCGGTTTTTCCTTCCTAATCCTTGTTGGGGAGGAAAATAAACAAAGGAGGAAGCTTTTGACTTCATATCCCCTCCTCATATATTGTTGTCATATCCCAACCCCATATCCCGTCCTCATACCCCGACCTCCTATCTCGACCTCCTATCCCGACCCATAATATTTGTACAAGGTATTGAAATATGTCCAGCCGCACAGAAGTTATGTGGAAACATACATTTCCCATTTATTTGCATGGGACTTTAAACAAAAACCCCACCCCTGGCAAATGGGGGTAAGTAAGGGTTAAATCACCTATCTTATGTTTGTTGTTGACATATAAGTAACATATGTGCCAAGTTACATGTTAAAGGGGTACTCCGGTGAAAACCTTTTTTCTTTTAAATCAACTGGTGGAACAAAGTTAAACATATTTGTAACTTACTTCTATTAAAAAATCTTAATCCTTCCAGTACTTATTAGCTGCTGAACAGAGGAAATTCCTTTCTTTTTGGAACACTGATGACATCACGAGCACAGTTCTCTCTGCTGACATCTCTGTCCATTTTAGCAGATGTATGCTAAGGGCAGCATGGTGGCTCAGTGGTTAGCACTGCTGCCTTGCAGTGCTGGGGACTTGGGTTCAAATCCCACTAAGGACAACAATAAATAAAGCATTATTATTATTATAATAACGTCAGCAGAGAGAACTGTGCTCGTCATGTCATCAGAGAGCATTCCAAAAAGAAAAGTATTTCCTCTGTAGTATTCAGCAGCTAATAAGTACAGGAAGGATTAAGATTTTTTAATAGAAGTAATTTACAAATTTGTTTAACTTTCTGCCACCAGTTGATTCAAAAGAAAAAAGGTTTTAACCGGAGTACCCCTTTAATATCTTTAGCCGTTTAGACGTGATGCTGGAACATACACACACACACACACACACACACACACACACACACACACACACACACACACACACACACACACACATATATATATATATATATATATATATATATATGAAAATGAAACAAAAATAGTTTAAATTTATAATGTTTAACAGCCAGAAGCAAACGTAAGGCTATTTGAACTAAATGCTAAGTTTTACAGCACCAGCCTTTCAGACTTGTACGGAGCCCTTCCCTGTTCATATTTAGTACTGCCTAGCTCAGGCGAGACATCACTACCTGAAGCCACCAGAGTTGGCTGGGTTCTGAGCAAACACATGCAGGACCTGCTGGGGAAAGAAAACAGATGCCAACACTAAAATGGATACGCTTTTTCTTCTAGAATGAAAGATTTCCTTTCTTAAATCACCCACTCAATCACACAATATGATACAGAAGGAAAAAACAATAACATCCTCGGTTGTAATAACATAACATCCTCGGTTTGCAAGAATTCAAGCACACATGACTAAACTGGTCCAATAATATGTTGATCCATTCAGTTCTGGGGGAAAAAAACACCTTGGGAGAGATTCATCAAAAACTGTGCAGAGGAAAAGTTCAGTTACCCATAGAGACCAATTAGATTGCATTTTTTATTTTGCAGAGGCCTTAGGTCAGAGCTCTATAGGACTCTGCTTTTGCACTTTTATAAGTTCATGGGGTAAGATCATCATGGAAAACTTTTTAAAGGCATGTTACTGACAAATGCAACAAGTTTTTAACTCACAATTAAGACATTGGTTTTATCAAAACTTGTGCAGAGGAAAAGTCGAGCAGTTGCCATAGCAATCAATCACATCATTCTTTCATTTTTGAAAAGGCCTCTGAAAAATGAAAGAAGCGATCTGATTGGTTGCTATGGGCAACTAGTCAACTTTTCCTTGGCACAGGTTTTGATAAATCTCCCCAGTTATTTCAATTTTTGCATGAAAAAGGGAAGGGACCCCCGAAACAATGCGTCCAGACTGTGCCGGATCTGTTGTAATTTCAGCCACGGCATTGTCATGCCTGATTATTATATTCATCTACTAAAATTCTATAAAAACTAAAATTGAGGGGGGAATTACATACAGATGAATGTTTTGGAGGTTTCTTAATTATTTATTTTTTTGTTGTTAGAAGATAGATGACTTGTCAATTGCAATTCATTAGTCTGGAAAACAGACAGCAGCTGCAGGAGCTTGAGATCGCAGCAAGATTGCTTGCGCTCGGCTTTCTAAGAGAACAGTTAAATAAATAAATATATATAATCTATATATATATATATATATATATATATATATATATATATATATATAAAACTCAATGTATGTATGTGTGTATGTTCCAGCATCAAATCCAGACGGCTAAAGATATTAACATGAAACTTGGCACACATGTTACTTATATGTCAACAACAAACATAGGATAGGTGATTTAACCCTTACTCACCCCCATTTGCCAGGGGCGGGGTTTTTGTTTAAAGTCCCATACAAGTCTTTGTGAAATATATGTTACTGCATAACTTCCAAACGGCTGGAGATATTTCGATAATACTTGGTCACATGTTACTTATATGCCCATTTAAAATATAGGATAGTTAATTTAACCCTTAACTACCCCCATTTGTGAGGGTTGGGTTTTTTGTTTAACATCCCATGCAAATCATGTTTGATCCACAAATGTATGTTCCCACATAACTTCCATACTGCAGGAGATATTTCAATACCTGGTACACATCCGGATAGAAGTACGGGATTGGAGGTCGGGATAGGAGGAAGGGATATGAGGACAGGATAGGAGGTCGAGATAGGAGGACGGCATATAGGGTTTGGGATATGACAACAATATATGAGGACGGGATATGAAGTCAATAGCTTCCTCTGTTGATTTTCCTCCCCAACAAGGATTAGGAAGGAAAAAACCGGGCAACGCTGGGTACTCAGCTAGTGTGTGTGTGTGTGTATATATAATGGATTTATAAGATTTCCAAATTTAATAATGCATCATATCATTACTATACAAGTAACAAAACCTGATAGAAAACATATAAGGCAATGTAGCATCCAGTGACTTATTCCAGTAAAGTTTTGAATTTACCTCCTCTTAGAAGATCCCTCATGTACCAATGCTCCATTTAATTTAATTTAGACAATATAAAACAATATAGGACTGGACAGCTATGCACCAACAGAATACACAGCACCTGTACTGTATGGACAACTATATTGTGGGGACTTTCCCCAAAATTACTATAGGGTTGCTACAGGTCATATACAGTAACGTTCCTGATAGAAAAATAAGGCATATCTAATGAAATATTACATACATGCTGCCTGGTGACTGACTCATGGTGCTTGTACATGTACTATCCTAGTATTATAGAAACTGGCTGAACCATTGTAGAAATGAAGCGCTTTCTGCCTCTTGTATAACTTCCATTACCTAATAGATTGTAAGCTCTTGTGAGGAAGGCCCTCACTCCTCATGTCATTCCTATTCCCTAATAAATTGTAATCTCATGTGTCCTATCTTCTTTCTCATAAATTGTCTGTACATGATGAAGCAGAGCACACAAAGCATTTAGCCAGATAAAGAAACTCTACATTTCCACTAAACATCTATCCTTTTCTGCAATAGTTCCATTTCCAGTTAGACTGGATTCAAACAAGCATCATACAGGCACATTTCTTACTACAGTATTATGGTCATAAGTCTCAGCTCAACCAAAAGTGCAACAACCTGATCTGACAGAATCATAGATCACTAGGGATGAAGACATTTTGTCTTCAATGAGTAAGTCTGACCCTGTATAAATAATTATTCATGTACTATACAGAACTATGCTACATCATTTGAAGTTCAGGACCTGCTCTACCCAGGTAGCTGTGACGTGGCGAGCCAGCTTCAACATTTTCAACAAAACACTAAAGGGCCGGTTAGTTTTAGACATGGATGTGCAGCTTTGTGGTTTTTCTACATTTATGTCCCTATACATAAATATCTATCTAGTGGTCTTTTTAATGATGCTGCCCAGGCCACCCACCAATGTTATGGCATATCCTAGCAGCATTCTATTGCTTTTTATGATGGGAATAGTACTTACGGGGGGGATATTTATCAAAATCTGTGGGTGGTGCAGTTGCCCATAGCAATCAGATCGCTTCTTTCATTTTTAAAGAGGCCTGGGAAAAATGAAAGAAGTGATCTGATTGACTGTTATAGGCAACTGCACCACTCTTCCTCTAGAAAGGTTTTTATAAATCTCCCTAATAATGCATATTCCAGTGTCCTTAACAAATGCATATATTGTTGGGTCAGTAAGAGATGAGGTCAGAGCAGGATCTGCCTGCTGTACCAATTAATGGCTGCAGCAGTGTTCCATCTCATCCATTGCTTGGATAAGCAGGCAGGGGCTGCTCTGACCCCTCATCTTTGAAGGCGGCAGAAGAGACAAGCATCAGGGGAAAAGGAGGAGAATGCCAACAGGAGCTGCAGCGAGACCTGGGTAGGGTAGGTTTTTCATTCTTTACAGATCCAGCAATATGTGAATTTAAGGAAACTGGAATACCTCTTTTAACAGTTAAATCTTCTTTGCATAGAGCAAGAAATGTTTCACTAGTGAAAACCATTGGTGGTATTAAAGGGTTACTCCGCACCTCTAGACATCTTATCCCCTATCCAAAGGATAGGGTATAAGATGTCAGATTGCCGGGGTCCCGCTGCTGGGGACCCCTGGGATCTCGTCTGCAGCACCCACCTGTACGGCTTCCACCTCACACCGGCAACACTGGAGGCTTTGGATCCCGACCACAATGGCGGACAAGCGTGACGTCACAACTCCGCCCCGTCTGTCACGCCCCCTCCCATAGACTTGCATTGAGGGGGCGGGGTGTGACCGTCTGCCATTGTGGTCGGGATCCGAAGCCTCCAGCGGTGCCAGTGTGAGGTGGAAGCCGTACAGGTGGGTGCTGCAGCTGAGATCCCGGGGGTCCCCAGCAGCGGGACCCCGGCGATCTGACATCTTATCCCCTATCCTTTGGATAGGGGATAAGAGGTCTAGGGGTTTCAGAGTACCCCTTTAAAAGGTGTTGTCTGGAATTTAATAAATACTGTCACAGCAGTCACAACATTCTTGTGATTCCACTCAATATGTGACATAAAACCACAACAAAAACTGTATAGAAAATTGCAACAATATGATAAATTCTGTGTAACTAAAACTGCACATGCGAGAAAGTGGGATAAAAAAAAAAATAAAAATAAAAAAAAAAAAAATAAAAAAAAAAAAAATAAACAATGCAAACTTTCCAAGGGGAGATTTATCAAAAACAGTGCAGAGAAAGGGGCATAGTTTGCATAGATTGCTTTATTTTTATTTTTAAAGAGACCTGTAAAAAAAGAGACACAATCTGATTGGTTTCTATGGGCAACTTTTCTCAGCAGATTTTGATAAATCCTCCATGTTTTTGTTTTTATCCAGAATGAGCTTCACTTTTGGCTATAGACTAGGCATGCTTATAAAATAATCAGAAGGAGGTGCAGTTAAAAAGGCCATATTGGGGAGATATTAAAGCCTGCACAAAGGAATAGTTGACCATACCAACCAATCAGTTCACTTCTTTAATTTAGAAAAAGTTTGGTTGCTATGGGCAACTGGTCAACTTTTTATCTGCACAGGTTTTGATAATTCTCCCCAATCGACCTTGAATTGTAGTGACTCGACCACTGCTACATTCCAACTCTGCCTACAAACCCTGTTGTTGCTAAGACAAAAAAGGGTGTCTGGGTCTCCCATTAAAGTTATAGGTAGGGATTGCAGTAATATAGCACTTATGGCCTACCCACTGAATAGGTGGTATCTGAGGTAGGCCAGTATACCCTTTAAGTATTTTGTGTAATATAATAAAACAGAATGGATATATTTTTAGCAAAATGCTTTTATGAGGCATGCTTTATTTTATAATTTTTGTCAAAAAACTAAATCATAGGATGTGTCTAGTTTTGCAGACTATGGGTAGGGTAACACGTAGCGTAAACAATGCATATTTTTGTACAAGCAAAGTCTATGGGAGTAATAAACACCCATATATTTTGCTAGCACTGAAATACGGTGCGTCAAATACATGTGACCCAATCCTATAGCTGGTTTTAGATAAGCGCAATGTGAACACAAGCCTGAATGGGGGCTTCATTGCCTAAACTGGTGGCATTGTACAGGGTGGGCCATTTATATAGATACACCTTAATAAAATGGGAATGGTTGGTGATATTAACTTCCTGTTCGTGGCACATTAGTATATGTGAGGGGAAAAACTTTTCAAGATGGGTGGTGACCATGGCGGCCATTTTGAAATCAACTTTAGTTTTTTCAACAGGAAGAGGGTCATGTGACACATCAAACTTATTGGGAATTTCACAAGAAAAACAATGATGTGCTTGTGTTTTAACGTAACTTTATTCTTTCATGAGTTATTTACAAGTTTCTGACCACTTATAAAATGTGTCCAATGTGCTGCCCATTGTGTTGGCTTGTCAATGCAACACTCTTCTCCCAGTCTTCACACACTGATAGCAACACCGCAGGAGAAATGCTAGCACAGGCTTCCAGTATCGGTAGTTTCAGGTGCTGCACATCTTGTATCTTCACAGCATAGACAATTGCCTTCAGATGACCCCAAAGATAAAAGTCTAAGGCGTCAGATCGAGAGATCTTGGGGGCCATTCAACTGGCCCACGATTACCAATCTACTTTCCAGGAAACTGTTCATCTAGGAATGCTCGGACCTGACCCCCATAATGTGGTGGTGCACCATCTTGCTGGAAAAACTCAGGGAATGTGCCAGCTTCAGTGCATAAAGAGGGAAACACATCATCATGTAGCAATTTCACATATCCAGTGGCCTTGAGGTTTCCATTGATGAAGAATGGACCCACTATCTTTGTACCCCATATACCACACCATACCATCAATTTTTGTGTTCCAACAGTCTTGGAGGGATCTATCCAATGTGGGTTAGTGTCAGACCAATAGCGGTGGTTTTGTTTGTTAACTTCACCATTCACATAAGTTTGCTTCATCACTGAACAAAATCTTCTGCGTAAACTGAGGGTCCTGTTCCAATTTTTGTTTTGCCCATTCTGCAGCACCTGAAACTACAAATACTGGAAGCCTGTGCTAGCATTTCTCCTGCGGTGTTGCTATCAGTGTGTGAAGAGTGGGAGAAGAGGGTTGCATTGACAATCCAACACAATGGGCAGCACATTGGACACATTTTATAAGTGGTCAGAAACCTGTAAATAACTCATGAAAGAATAAAAGTTACATTTGATGTGTCACATGACCCTCTTCCTGTTGAAAAAACTAAAGTTGGATTCAAAATGGCCACCATGGTCACCACCCCTCTCGAAAAGTTTCCCCCCTCACATATACTAATGTGCCACAAACAGGAAGTTAATATCACCAACCATTCCCATTTTATTAAGGTGTATCCATATAAATGGCCCACCCTGTAGATCCTAATGATGCTGTCCATTCTAGCTATGAGACTCATGGACTTGAAGTCATAATAAAAAGGACGTACAAATGTGCCTACTACTCTAATCTGTAAAAAAAAAAAAAAACACAGCCAAATGGACAAAGATGGAGCTGTTTCTGGAAATTACAGACCTTATTATAAAATCTTGTATATTCATGGATAAAAAGGAGAATAGAACGTCAAGGCATGTTACACACCATGAAGTATTGAGTAGACTTTGCAGGGTTGAGGTATGTCCGAGAACTAAAACAAGACACAAGCTTTTAGATTTTATTTAAATCAAACTGACATAAACATAAAACCTTTGGTGAGAGGCCAATATGTGGCCAGCGCTCACACGTTTGATTATATCTACTATAAAAATGAAACAAAAATAGTTTAAATTTATAATGTTTAACAGCCAGAAGCAAACGGAAGGCCTTTGAAATAAATGCTCAATTTTACGGCACCAGCCTTTTAGAATTGTACGGGGCCCTTCCCTGTTCATATCTAGTACTGCCTAGTGAAGGCGAGACATCACTACCTGAAGCCACCAGAGTTGGCTGGGCTCGGAGCAAACACATGCAGGACCTGCTGGGGAAAGAAAAAACAGATTCCAAAACACTAAAATGGATACGCTTTTTCTTCTAGAATTAAAGATTTCCTTTCTTAAATCACCCACTCAATCACACAATATGATGCAGAAGAAAATAAAATAAGATAAATCATCCTTGGTTGTAAAAGGGCCTTTGCCAGAGCTCAAGCACACGTGATTAAACTGGTCCAATAAAATGTTGATCCATTCAGTTCTGGGATGAATACAGTGGGATAAAGAGTCAGGAGTCTGATCACAGAGATGTAACAACAAGCCACATCCAGAGAGTATATTGCACTCCATCACATCCTCGCTCCCTCAAACAGTTGTGCACAGTATGGAAAAAAACTGGAGACTGTTTAGAGTTTTTATAGTTTAGTTTTTTTTGTGGTTTATCCTTGTTTCAATTGTAAGGATTCAGGAAAACTGTAATAAGAAAAGGAAGGGGGAAGAAGTAGTAAGATGATAAAGAAAGAACTGTATCACTGGATGTAGAGTCAAGATGATACAGGTGGGTTGTATGACATGTTATCCCCACAACAGTCCACACCATAATGCAGGTGTCATCCAGGACACAGACTGTAGCTCACTTTCAAATTTTCTGGATCTTTTCCCCGACCACAACGGGGTTTTCTTTTCTTATCTTTTCAGCTGCATCAGCTTTATAGTCATAGGAGCAACTGTGCATGTCAGAGTAACGGTGTGTCCCACAGAATATATTCCCACATCGGCAATCAAAGCCTGCAAAAAAAAAAAGTTAATAGTTAAAAGTGACTTTATAAATAAATCTTATCCTAGAAAAACCCAATAAGGCAACCATGGCCTTTTGTAGATGTGAACATACTCTTAGAGGTTCAAAATACCTCAAGAGGCAACATATCTCCTTTGAGGCAAAATGGATTTAGGGTATGTTCACACGTACAAAAAAATTGGCACAGGCCTCATTTCTAAAGCTTACATTTAAAAACCACCCAAAACACTACCATGAAAAAAGGTTTAATAATGAACATTAGAGTCTTCTTACTTCCAATTGCTAGCCTCTCAATTTGAGCATGGCGGATGCAGAGATCCGAGCTAAATTAAAACCGATGTAAATTGTAGGTATAGGCTATTTTCACACTGACTTCATGTTATTTTATTTCAGGTTTCCATTACATTTGGGTGGACAGAGACCATGACATCAGCAAGAACAGTTATTTCTTAAAGGGGTACTCCGGCCCCAAGACATCTTATCCCCTACCCAAAGGATAGGGGATAAGATGTCTGATCGCGGGGGGTCCCGCTGCAGGGACCCCTGCAATCTAGCATGCAGTTCCCACCTGTTAGCACTGCTGGAAGCTCTCGGTGTTATGCCTCCCGAACACGGGGACGGAGTATCGTGATGTCACGCCCCGCCCCCTCAATGCAAGTCTATGGGAGGGGGCGTGACGGCTGTCATGCCTCCTCCCATAGACTTGCATTGAGGGGGCGGGGTTTGATGTCACACGGAGGCAGAGTCGTGATGCCAGATCGATACGCCGTCCCCGTGGTCGGGAGGCATAACACAGAGCCTCCAGCAATGCCTACAGGGTGCTGCATGCTAGATTGCGGTGGGGGGGGGGGGGTCCCCAGTGGCAGGACCCCCGCGATCAGACTTCTTATCCCCTATCGTTTAGATAGGGTATAAGATGTCTTGGGGCCGGAGTACCCTTTTAATGACAACCTGACAGCATAAAGCGGAGCTACACTCTCATTGACCACACACAATTGTGTTTAGTACAGACCTGTAAGTCCAACTTTTTTGCGGCACTCATGGCAACGGTTTGTCTTCTTGACTTTGGCCTTCTGTGGAGAGCGCTCTTGTTCTTCGGAAGAATTCTGTGCACTATCTGAAGCTGCAGCTACAGAAAACATGAATTATAATTACACAAAATGGCTCCCATCACATCTCTGCCCTGTACAAGGATAAAAATCCCGCCAAAGCAAATAATCACTTACCATCATCACTGTCTAACGTCTGTTCTGTTTCATTATGTTTTCTCTTGCCCCTTCTCGAGCCTTCTTGCAACACACTGCGCTGAACTCCCCCCTTTTCTACGCTTGAAAAACTGAAACCCTTCTCTGAGAGTCTGCAATCTGGAATATCCAATAGCAACACCTTCCATAGCTAGTTTTAAGTAAATCCCCAGTTTTCTAGCAAGAACTACACCCCAATTTTCATAGATGACACTTCTAAAAATCCTTTCTTCCCCAACACTGACTAACATGTTAATTGCACATATGTTTCAAGAGACCTCTGATTTCTAGCCCGTTTTTGAGGTTCCTGTGTTTGGGTAACATTATCATACACATCAAATCTAAAAAGGGGTTATCCAAAATGTCTTATGACCTATCCACAGTGATAAATATCTGATTCATGGGGATGTGACCTAAGAAATCTCCACAGATTACATGAACAGGGATTCCTTGTTCTTTATGCTAATGGAACAGGAGCAAACACGCTTGCCAAAGTTTTATTCACTCTGAAGAAGCTGAGAACAGTGCTCAGCTACCTTAAAGCATTCCCATATTAAGTGAAAGGAACAGCAGTCAAATATTCCCACTGTCGCTGCTTTCACTCAAGGGACCAAATACTTATGACCAGCCCTGTGACTAGGAAAACATCTTGGGATAATCCCTTTAATACTTTAGTAACATCCATAGTCAGTAAGACATTGTAACTCCATACTGAATAATGTTCAAAGGCAATTATTCAGGGAAAAGTTATATAACTGGGTAGTTGCACACTATATACGTGTGTGTATATATACATATATATATCATGCACAAGCTTATAAAAAAAAAAAAAGGACAAAGCATTTGGCACTGAAAAAGAATACAGTACTAACCTAGTGCCTTCTCCGATTCAGTAATTCTGTCATCTGGGGTTTCCCCTTGTGAAGACGAGGCTGATTCTGGTTGGGGAAGAGAACTGGCAGAAAGAAAAACACAATATGAATTTATGATAAAAAACGCAGGTGGACAACATCTATGGGGCAAGGACCAAATGTACAGTACCACCTAAACAGACCTACAATGTACTAACTGGGATAAAAGGAATACCATGAAAATAAGTGGGACGCTGGGAGTATTTCTTAGAATGTTCTACTTTGGAAATGTACTTACCTGTCTTGTGTCTGTGGAGCCACAGACTCTGTTTGTTCATCCACCTTTGAACTGACTACATGATGTGGAGCGGAAGCCTCCACCCCACTTCCCACCGACACCACTGAAGAAACAAAATTTATATATATTTGTTAATCAAAAAAGCAATATACTATACAGGGAGCTGGTACCATAAGGGTACGTCCACATGTTCATATTTTCTGCTGCAGACTTGCTGTAGCAAATTTTGTTACCCAGTGAAGTCATCGGCATCAAATCTGCCGCAGCCAAAGTACGCACGTGTGAACGAACCCTTACACAAGATTACTTCACAATTTTACCTGGAGGACTATTTCTGCCAGTGCTGCTGCTGTTCTGTCTTTGTAGAAATTCTTTGTAGCAGACGGAGCAGAGTCCATTGGTACGTGGATTACCATAGAAGCCACAGCCGTTAGAACAAAGTAGAGGAGCCTGATTATGGTTTGTCTCTTGCGCCATATTCATCCACCATGCACCTGAACACAAAGGGAACAGAAGCTGCCATTAATATATTGGAAATAGATCTAAATCACAGCGACTTGTAAAAACTTTAGTCAGACAAAATGCAATGTACATGCCCTGCTTTCTGGTTTGAAAGAGACCTGGAAACTGGTTACTGACTTGCTTACAGCTGCAGTGATACAATATTTGTCCCCTATTCGTTTCTCTTCCCATATGGTTCAGCCTGTACACTAGGATGCCTCCTAATGTGAATACAAAGTGTGTCCATAGGTTTTTACAGCTGGCCTGCGTAAAATGTATGTTGTAAAGTTCAGAGGAGATTCTTTGGGTGAAGTAGGACTCCACAATTCTCCCTCAAGCTGCAGTGCATTGCACTGCTAAGGGGCTGTATAGGCAATGTATCCCTACTGTAGTCTATATTGACATCACAGTTTCTCATCCTCCTTATGTATACTTAAGGCACTTTAACCTGTGTCAACCAATGATTACTACACAGAAGCAGACATACCACATGTGCAGCATTGGTCCAGCATGTTTATGGAATGTAGAGAGTAGGGATGCCCCGATACCGATACTGGTATCGGGGCCGATACTAGCCATTTGCATGGCATCGGGGACTCATTTAATGTCCCCGATACCTGGTGCCGCTCTGCTGCCTCATTCTTCCATCCTCCTGTCCGCATCATAGTGTTCCATGGAGGAGCATGTGACACACACATCACTCCGCCTCCTCCCCTGCGCTCACCGTAACGCTACGCAGGAAGCAGAGTGACGTGCATGTCACATGCTCCTCCATAGGATGACACGATGCGGACCGGAGGAGAACGGGGCAGCAGAGCGGCAGCACCAGCACCCAACCCGAGGAGGTGAGCTGCCTGCAAGGAGGGGGCTGTTCTACTAATGTCTAAACGGGGGAGGGCCCTGCTACTTATGTCTACAGGGGGGATGCTGTCTACAAGGGGGGCAGCTGCTAATGTCTGCAGGGGGATACTACCTACTATTAAAGACAATCTTACAGCAGAGTCACCTGCACTAACTTGAATTTATAGGTAGATAGGTCAGGAGAACCGGTTTCTACCGGTGCTCACCATGTCGTCATCGGTCTCACCGCCAATGCAAATTCCCTGTTCTGTCCAATGGAGAAGAGAGATCTTGGCTCATATTACAGCAGCCGCCTCCATTGTACACAACGAGGAACCCACAAATCAGCACGGTAAGCAGCGCCAGAAACCGGGTCACCCTGGTGTCAGATTCCCTTTAAAATACTCGTACTTGGTATCGGCAAGTACTAGAATGAAAGTATCGGTACTCGTACTCTGTCTTTAAAAAAAATGGTATTAGGACATCCCTAGTAGAGAGGTCCCAAAACTTTCTTCTGCGGGTTTTTTTTTTTTTTTTTTTTTGTAGTGTTCCTCGAAGTTACTGCAAATTTCTCTTCTTGCACTTCCTGTGGTTAGCGTCTGACAGACACTTCTCCTGTTCACTTCACATCTATCTATCTATCTATCTTTATTTTATAATTCCAGCCTGATCAAGGGTATTTAAGATGTGAAATGTAGTAAAACAATTATAAAATTTATTTATGGCTAGGAGTATTTTGGGAAATGACAAATTTTTGGGGGGCATAAAGTTCATGTAGTGAACACGTGACGGACACCCAATCCAAATCAAGCCTACAGTGGGGACATGCTGCCTGTAGTATTTGAATATTCGCTGTAAATATCACATGCAGAAATATATACATGGAATCTCATTCCGTTTTTTTTTTTTTTTTTATAAATTCAATAAAAAAAAATAGAGTACAAATCTATAAAAATACATTTGCGGGATTCCACTCTTGCACGTCAGTTGTTTGAAGAGGCTGCAGAGCCAGTGGCCCCTTCAATGTTTACTTCTGCTTGCTCTTGTGACCACCGTACTTTTAGTGAACAGGGCAACCTGCAGTATCGAACGTCCACTCTAATAGTATTAATAGCCTATGCTGAGGATGGATACATTCTCCACACTTTCTCTAAAAAGATCCATTCACACATATGGGACTCTACTAGCTTTCTAACACAGTTTCTGGCATTAGGTATTGTTCCGCAAGCAGTATTCATTATCCAGGACTACCCCCATGCCCCTGTGGCATTTCAGGTTTGCGGGATTTTGTGGGAGCCACAGTATGTTCTGTGACTGCTCATTCCCGCAAGTTTTATATCAGGTCTTGCAGAATCCCAGTCAGTCCTTTACCCTGCAGTACTATTGTAGCGCAGTTCACTGCACCCAGGCCAATTTGTTAGTACTACAATGGCAGGCCTAGGAGCCTTAACTATATCTCTGGAGGCCACTTTAATTAATCAGATCTGGTAATCAGAGCCCAGAGGGACCATAACCCATAATCTAAACACCTAAATGCTGCAGTCAATCACATGGTCTCTACAGGGTTAAAGTGCACTTTGTAAAATGAAACTCTATTCTGTAGGTCCATATGACTGCAATGATACCAATAGGTTTTGTTTTAATTAATTACTTAGAAAGTCTCTCTTGTAAAAGAAGTAGTATTCTTAAAATTGTCCTCTTGCTTTTAACGTTTACGGGGGATGTACGAGGGCTCGTTTTTTGTGCAGTGATCTTTATTTTAGTTTTTATTGGTGCCATCTTGTTTTGATGGGACTTTTTGATCGCTTTTTATTTTTTTTCTGGTATACGAAGTGACCAAAAATGTGCAATTCTGGCATTTTTTTTTTTTTACGTTTACACCATTGACCGTGTGGTTTCTTTAACCCATTGACCGTGTGGTTTCTGTGACCTTAAACAAGTCTGACCTGTGTGACTTTAAGCATTAATAACTCTGGGATGCTTTTACTTATTCTGAGAGTTTTTTCCATGACATATTCTACTTTACGTTAGTGGTGAATTTTGAATCGATACTTGCATGATTCTTTGTGAAAAATTCGAAAATTTCATGAAAATTTGGGAAAATTGCGCATTTTTCTAACTTTGAAACTCTCTGCTTGTAAGGAAAAGACATCCCAAATAAATTATATATTGATTTACATATACAATATGTCTACTTGATGTTGTCATTATAAAGTTGACATGTTTTTTTTTACTTTATGAAGACATTAGAGGGCCAGTTCAGTTTGAAGTGGATTTGAGGGGCCTTTCTGTAATAGATTACCCCATTATAAAAACTGCACCCCTCAAAGTATTCAAAATGATATTCAGAAAGTTTGACCCTTTAGGTGTTTCACAGGAATAGCAGCAAAGTGGAAGTGAAAACTAAAAAAAAATTACTAACACGATCTTGTAGCCACTTTTTTTTATTTTTATTTTTTTAGGGTTAAACGGAGAAAAAGACCCCCAAAATTTGTAACCCAATTTCTCTCAAGTAAGGAAATATCTAACATGTGGAGGTAAAGTGCTCTGTTGATCAACTAAAGGGCTCTTAAAAAGGAAGGAGCGACATTTGGCTTTTGAAAAGCAAATTTTGCTGAAATGGTTTTTGGGGAGCATGTCTCATTTAGGAAGCCCCCATGGTGCCAGAACAGAGAGAGGAAGAGGGGGGGGGGGGGGGGGGGGAAAATAAATAAAAAAACACCCCTCAGGAAATGTAACAAGGGGAACAGTGAGCCTTAATACCCCACAGATGTTTAACGTATTTACATTAAATTTAGACGTGAAAATAAAAAAATTAAGATTTTTTTTCACTAAAATGTTATTGTTGCCCCATATTCATTTTCACAAGAGGGAAGTAGGGGAAAAAAGGCCCCCACAATTTGTAACCCCAAATGTGGACGTAAAGTGCTCTGCGGGCGCACAACAGAGCTAATAACAGAAGGAGCGCAATTGGGCTTTTGGAGAGAAAACTTGGCTGGAATTGGAGCTTTGTATGTGACTTTACAAAGCCCCCATGGTGCCAGAATAGTGGACCCCCCACATGTGACCCCATTTTGGAAACTACACCCCTCAAGGAATGTAATAAGAGGTGCAGTGAGAATTTAAACCCCACTGGTGTTTGACAGATTTTTGGAACAGTAGGCTGTGCAAATGAAAACATTTTTCATTTTCACGGACCACTGTTGCAAAAATCTTTCTGACACCTATGGGGTGTAAATGCTCACTGTACCCCTTATTACATGAGGGGTGTAGTTTCGAAAATAGGAGTTACATGTGGGTGGGTTTTCTTTGGCATTTGTCAGAAATGCTGCAACTATCAGCCACCCTTGTGCAAATCACTAATTTAGGCCTCAAATGTACTTTGTGCGCTCTCACTTCTTAGCCCTGTTGTGCGCCCACAGAGCACTTTTCGTTTACATATGGGGTATTTCTGTACTCAGGAGAAATTGTGTTACAAATTTTGGGGGTCTTTTTCTCCTTTTACTTCTTGTGAAAATAAAAAATATGGGGCAACACTAGCATGTTCGTGTAGAAAATTTTATTTTATTCACACTAACCCAACTTTTCTATTTCATGAGGAGGAGAAAAAAAAAAAAAATCGTACGGTAATACCCCATGTGTGTCAATAAACTGTTGCCTTGAAATACGACAGGGCTCTGAAGAGAGCTCCATACGCATGATTAAATTAGGGGTTTTCATACCCTACGGCAGTGTTTTGCAACAGCTGGAGGCTCCCTGTTTGGGAAACAGTGCCGTACAAGGCCTTTTTTTTTTTGGGGGGGGGGGGCGAGGGAGTAACTGTTTAAGGGTGTGTTTATATGTAGTATTTTACTCTTTATTTTGTGCAAGTTTAGTACTTTACAGTACTTACACACAGTCTGGTTTACAACGAGTTTCCCGCTACAAGCTTGAGCCACGGCGGACCACCCTAGGCTATATGCCGGGGTAGCCGCTGTTAGATCATGGAACACATCACAGTAAATGTACGGTGTTGTGCGCTAAGTGAGGTTAGCAGCACAGTACATTTACCACGCTCACCCTTAAGGGGTTAATGTTATATTTTAATAGTTCTGTCATTTATACATGCGGCGATACCAAATATGTTTAGGTCTTTAAAAAAATAAAAAATATGGGGAAAGTAATTATTTAAATATGTATATGCTTCACAATGCTGTGCCTCATAAGTTAATTACTCTGAAGCGAGGGGAGCATTTGCAGCAGGCTGTCATGGATACTAAGAGTAGTTATATTCTTGACCTGACAGATTCTGCCCAGGAAGACTGTGTACAGGCCGACTATACAAATTGGAATTGACTGCTGAGCATAAGAGATTCTTTGTCCGGTAGAGGTACTTTGAGAGTGGCGAGGGGACAGGTAGACTGCTCGCCTCTATTTCTAAGAGCCCAACAATGGGTGCATATATTGGTTATTTCCAAGACTTCGGTAGCGGGAAGTGGCCGATAAGGATATTTTACAGGTGATGCTAGCCTTCTATCAGATCAACATCACCGAAAAAGATCCTCCTGATCAATAATGATAATTATTAAAACATAACCTTTATCATTCTGTACTAAAATAGGCAGTTGAACACAAAACCGTGAAAAAAGTGCAACACAGGACACGACAATGCTAAGATTCTCCAAACTTACGACGAGAGTGAGAGGGCACGGGACACACAGGCATGCCTGATGAAGAAGTCTTCCTTTGAAACACGTTGCATCATGGGTGAATAAACATTTCCTTTGCTGTGTGTCCAGCGCCCTCTCACTACTGTCATAATATTGGAGGATTTTACAATGCCGTGATTTTCATTGGGCGCGGAGCGGCTGCAGGCACCTCTAATGTTCTCTTTTCCATAGTTACACTTTGTGGAGTGTATCTATATGGGGTAAGCGTTCCCTTACTTACATCTAAATATTTTAAATGATATAACACCACGAAGAGCTGTCTCTATCTTGTTTTAGTTCTATCAGGACACTTACACCTCTAAAACAGTTTGTTCTCTTGCAGAGTTGGATGATTTTGTGAGTGGTGTCTCCTTGCCTGCTCTCTCCCCAGATCAGCGAGACAAGCTGCACTCACCTCTCACTCTGGAGAAGGACTCCGCGAATGGAAAGTCCCCGGGTATTGACTGAATCCCTAGTGAGGTATATAAGCAATTTCAGGGTGTCCTGCCGCCACAGCTTCTGCAGGTGCTAGAGTCGGAAGAATCAGGAGGTCAAATTCTGAAGCTGGCGCGGGTGCTCCCAAAATAGATTTTTGGGAGTTGTTCTCTCTTTAGTCCATGTGGACCAAACCAGCTTTATGCCAGGTAAGTCTACCGTGGACAACATTTGACGGGTATTTCTTAAAGGGGTACTCTGGTGGAATTATTATTATTTTTTTTTTTAATCAACAGGTGCCAGAAAGTGTAAATTACTTCTCTATAAAAAATATTAACCCTTCCCATACTTAGCTGCTGAATACTACGGAGGAAGTTTTATTTCTTTTTGAATTTCTTTTCTGTCTGGCCACAGTGCTCTCTGCTGAAACCTCTGTTCATGTCAGGAACTGTCCAGAGTAGGAGGAAATCCCCATAGCAAACCTCTCCTGCTCTGGACAGTTCCCTGACATGGACAGAGGTGTCAGCAGAGAGCACTGTGGTCAGACAAAAGAAATTCAAAGAAAAAAATAAAGGAAAAAAATAAACTTCCTCTGTTGTATACAGCAGCTGATAAGTACTGGAAGGGTTAAGATTTTTTAATAGAAATACATTTACAAATCTGTTTAACCTTCTAGCACGTTTATTTAAAAAAAAACAAATTATTCCACCGGAGTACCCCTTTAAACTGCAAATGACACAGGAAGATACTGGTGCTAGGACCATTTTTTCACTCTACGCTGCCAAAGCGTTTGATAGCAATGAGTGAAATTACATCTGGAGAGTTATGAGGTGTATGGGGTTCTGGTCTAGATTTCCAGCTTATGTTTGGCCGTTATATCAGGATCTGAAGGCCCGATTCAGTGAATGGTCAACTTCTGTGTCTGTTTGAGTTGTAGATGGGTACACAGCAGGGGTGCCCCATCCCCGCTACTTGTCACACTAACCATCGAACCACTTGCTTGCTTGGTACGATCATCTGTGGATATTGTGGAGTTCCGATATGGTGGCATTGAAAAGCAATTAGCACTATATGCAGATTATACGATATGGTTCCTCCGTGATACTGCACGGTCCCTGGCTCCTGTTATGCGATTGATCTCTGACTTTGGCTTCTTTTCTGGCTTACTTATTAATTGGGATAGCTTTGTTTTGATGCCCCTGGACCGTTACCTCTTATCCCTCAGATTGAAGAGTCCCATATATAGCTGGTCACTAGTTTTTAGGAGTTTTAAATATTAAGAACAGATAAACCTGTTAATGCATGATTTTGTACCCACTAACCTGTTGGTTACAACCTTTTGCACAGAGCCTGACAACTGGGGGGTCTCACGATAGTAGCAGAAGGAAGGTGCAGGAAGCAGTAGATAGTGTGCTGGGCCCCCTATTTACTAGACAGGCTGCTGAGGACCACAGTTACATATATACATAGTGATAATCCCTAAGTGTATGTGAACTTTAGAAATTGGCTGACCAACTAATCAACCGATTAACGATAATGAAAATAGTTGACAACTATTTTAATTATCCATTAGTTGCCAATTAATCGATTGTTTCAGCCCAAATGCCCATATTACCATAAAGCGCACCACATGAAAAAAGGATAGCAGCACCCCCCCCCCCCAAAAAAAAAAAAAAGTTGCAAAATTGTGTTTTTTCTCCATAGTTTTGCCACATCTGTAGGCCAGTTTGGGGACCACTGCCCCAGAGGATACGTGTCTGATAACGAGGATCAGAATTCTGGAGCCCATAAAGGAAATTAATTAAGTGATCAGGCATGCACGCTGCAGTGACTTTCACTCAGGGGACAATTGACCTCTGTCCTCAGTGAAAGTCCCAACAGACATCATCTGGATCGGCTAGTTATCCCCTGGATACAAAATAACTACTTCAGAATTAAAATAAAAACAAAAGGCTGGAACACAAAAAAATAAATAAATAAATAAATAAAATAAAAAAAGGGGGGGGGGGGTTCAACACAACAATTAATCCCTGAAGGACATTGTCGTTTTTCCTCCTCCCCTTCTATAAATCATAACACATTCAATTTTGCACCTACAGACCCATGTAAGGGCTTTTTTTCTTGCATCACCAATTTTATAACAATCTTTGAACGCTGCTAATAGCCCGGCCGCGGCGATCACCCGGGCTGGCTATTAACCATGGCTGTGGAGTCTGAGTCGGCCGAAATTTTGGGTACCTGGAGTCAGAAAACAATGCACCGACTCCTACTCAATTTAGATTGAATAAAAAATAAAAAAAGTTAAAAAATGTCCCAATTCACAAAGTTATAATTAATGACTTCTCTACTGTAAGAATAAAGACCAATGCATGCAGTGCCTCACTTAACCGCAAAACAAACACGTTAAGTGACTGAAGAAGCTCTTCATGTGCTTCACTATATGGCACACAATTAGGAGCAGCAATACTTCTACTTTCCATAGTGTTGTGTTCTGCTATTACAGGGAACCCATGGGTAACCCAGCCTCTCACTGATAAGGGATTAAGTAAATATGTTTTTTGCAGGACTAGAGACACTTGTATAAGTGAAGTGAATGGAGGGTCAATAGTTCAAGACTGAAGCTGTAAACCATTGGAAAAACTGCTGCCATTCAGATAAGGCTATAAAAACTTGTAAACTCCGATTGTTATCTTAAACTTTAAACATGACTATGGGATTCTACTAGGGAAATTATGTTTTCTAATAAATGCCCCTTCCTGGATCCTCCCACTGCCCTATCTTCAGCAGCAGATCAGCACACAAAAAAGGAGAAGGCAGCAGCTTCTGCCCAACTACCTCTCTCTGTTAGAAGAGCTTAGAAGAACTTGGTGGAACAGCTTCTTGGATTCAACTGTAAATGTTTATAAATACATTTGCATATTAATACAGAGGAGTCAGAAGTACAAAAAACTGTGGAGTCGGAACATTTATCTACCGACTCCACAGCCCTGCTATTAAACCTTTATATCGCCATTGTCTGTGGTGATCTAAAAGGGATCTTATCACAATCTCTGGTGGTCTAATGGGATGGATGCCGCGCCGCCCCCCCCCCCTCCCCCCAATACACACAACCCCAACCCCCCTCCCCCCAATACACACAACCCCAACCCCCCCAATATCTCACACACACATACCCATTTTTAAGTAAAACATGATGGAAACCAAACAAATCTGGTATTTCTATATCAGGCCGACCTAAAGAATAAAATAACATGCAAGTTTGATCACAAGATGATTGGCGTATAAAATAAAAAAATTGCAAAATTTCACATAATTTTTTTTTAGTTTTGGAGTATATGTTATGGAAAAATGAAAGGTGTCATTACAAAGTACAATCGGTGCTGCAATAACATCTCATATGGCTCTGTAGATGGAAAAATAAGAGTTTTGGCTATTATAGGGAGAGGATTAGAAACCAAAAGCGCAAAAACTAAATAAACAAATAAAGACCTTATTTACATACTATTTTGGTTAAAATTATTTTGTATACCAGGACAAGTGGATCATCATGAGGGACAAGTAGATTGTGCTTCGTTTTAGTCCCTTGGACAAGTAGCGTTATTTGAAATATCTACACCCCTGGCCGTGATCTGTAGTTTATCGGTACCATTTTTGATGGGACTTTGATAACTTTTTATTAATATTTTTATGGTACATAAAGTGACCAAAAATGCACAATTTTGGACTTTGGTATTTTTTTTTACTTGTACGCCATCAACCGTGGCTAACCTTATATTTTTTTTTAGTACGGACATTTACGCATGCAGAGATACCACATGTTTATTTTTATTACATTATTTCATTTAAAAATGGTAAAAGGGGGCGATTTAAACTTTTAATAGGGAAGAACCGAGAACCCTCCTGTCGTCCAGTAAGCTGATCGGGACATCGTGATTATGTCGCGATAGTCCCGATCAACTCCGCTGAGCTGCCGGGATACTTTTGGTTTAGTTTTAGATGCCGCAATCAACTTTGATCGCGGCGTCTAAAGGGTTAATGCAGGGCATTAACCCTGGGTCCTGGCTGCTGACAGCAGTCGGGACCCATGGGGTTTAAATAGTGCTCCGCTCGAGAGACCAGTTTAAACCTTGTTAACGGGACCAGGGTGTACAGGTACAGCCTGAGTTCTTAGGAATTTGGAGACGGGGGCATACGCCCTGCATCCCCAAGGTGTTAAAGGGGTTGTCCGTTGAAATGTTTTTGCTTTTGTCCCCATGTGCCTATAAAAATAACACTAAACTTCCCTTACTCGTAGCTTCGGGATCAGGACACCCTGTCTCCACTGACAGTCTGCTTTACCAGAGCCAAATGGAGCTGTAGAAGTGATGTCACAGCGCCGCTCTAACAATCACTGGGCGCATCAGTGTTCCTGTCTTGGCAAGTAATTGGTCAGCAGCACTAACAGTCCTCCCCCCAGCTGTAGACCCTATGCTCTGCAGCTCGGGGAAAAGCAGGGTCACTGGCTGAAGACAGGGTCCTCAGATATAGGAGCTATGAAAGAGCAGAGAAAGGAGAGTTAGTATGTGTTATTTTTTTTTATAGGCAGGCTGGGAACAGCAAGATAAAACATTTCACTTGAGGGGGGGGGGGGATAATTTTTCTTCTTTCTGGCTTCAGCTTGTAGTTTAGTTTTTTTATTTTTTGTTTAAAAGCCTAGAAAAACCTCCAAGTTTCAGTCTAACTTAATTTTTCCCCCTGAGCATAAAATGACTTGCATAAATGGTTTTCACAGGTATATTCCTACAACAGAGTTGGACAGACAGCAATGGGAAAAAAGCCCCGGCAGCTGGGAGCAATTGCCAGCTCTGTGCACCCTTCACAGCTGCTGCCAAATGCCTAAAATACTACATTGTCTATGACAGGACCCAGCTCTACTTGTTAAGGCAGAAGTGTCACAAGCAGCTGCTGTGTTCTTTCATCCTCCATTGAACATGTTTATCTGATCATATGTGCTACAGCTTCTTGACTAGAAGGAGAAAAAATAAAATTAAAAAAATTAAAGCTTATTCAGTTCTTTCCGATCTTCTAACGTCAAGTAACATGATCTCCCATCTTAAGATACAACCGAGTTAAAAAAAATCCCTTACAAGAGACAAGTGAAGAAGGTAAACACCAGCAGGTACGTTATACGTGTCACAACTTTCCATCGGATTCCATGCACATGCCATCACTTAGCGTAACAACTCCCAAACTATCCAAGTGACAAGTCATCGTGTATTCAGGTAATTGATGTTGTAACAAGGTGATGTCAATGTGAATAGGATGTCTTCATTGATGAACGGGAAGAAGCCACAGCATATTCATGAGGTGACGCACGAGAAGATGTCTCATGGACTGAATGGTACAAATCATGGCTTTCTAGAACCTTCATAGGGGAAAAAACACCAAATAACTACAGGAAACCATAAGGTTCTGTACCAGATCAAATTCTACTTCTTATTAAAGATTAAGGGTCTAGTCACATGTACCGCATCCGCTGTGTATTTGAATCTGCGCATTTGATGTTGTAAAGTATGCTGCGGATGCGAGTTATATTAAAAACAATGGTTTCTCATTTCAGCGGTGTATTTTACTAGTCTCTAGAGATGAGCGAACTTACAGTAAATTCGAATCGTCACGAACTTCTCGGCTCGGCAGTTGATGACTTTTTCTGCATAAATTAGTTCAGCTTTCAGGTGCTCCGGTGGGCTGGAAAAGGTGGATACAGTCCTAGGAAAGAGTCTCCTAGGACTGTATCCACCTTTTCCAGCCCACCGGAGCACCGGAAAGCTGAACTAATTTATGCAGGAAAAGTCATCAACTGCCGAGCGGAGAAGTTCGTGACGAATCGAATTTACTGTAAGTTCGCTCATCTCTACTAGTCTCAAGCGTTTTTCTTGAATTCATGCAATTTTGCTGTGCTGTCGGCTGTCTGGGCATGCTGGGAGTTGTAGCTTTGCAACAGCTGTATGTCCCCTGCACCAGATTATACATAGCAGTGGTCTTCAACCTGCGGACCTTCAGATGTTGCAAAACTACAACTCCCAGCATGCCCGGACAGCCGTTGGCTGTCCGAGCATGCTGGGAATAGTAGTTTTGCAACATCTGGAGGTCCGCAGGTTGAAGACCACTGAGATTATATTATAATAAATATATATATATATATCTTAAAAGTTTCAACTTGCATCCTAAGATACTACTGTCTGTGTCCTGCCTCACTATCCTTTCCGAGACTCACCCCATTTACACGCTATATGCCACATGAACACATACCCGAGTCTCAGTACACGGATCAGGAGTATCTAACTCTTAGAACCATTTCTGCTCCTGATTTGTACTGCCCCATGGATTCTTATTATGGAAATGGAACCTGACTATTTGACCTTTTACCCTACATGTCTTGTTCCTATACGATACAATTGATCTTCTGTACTGTTGCTTTGAAACAATTTTCAATAAAACTTTGACTTAAAAAAAAAAAAAAAAAAAAAAAAGCTTCAACTTGAAGGAAACAGATTCTGGTAGTGTTGGCCCATGAGGAAGTGCACTCGTTACTGCTAAAAACACCTTCTCAAAACTGTTGCAACATCCAAGCTGTCATCCTTTTCCCTTAGGTGTTAATCCACATATATAGATGTGAGAGGACACCGGCTTCATGTAAGCCACACATCCCACAATAGGGACAGTTTCCATGGACACAACAGCATCAGAGGGATTAAAAGGCAAAACAATAGGATCTGAAGAAAGCACCTGGGAGGCAAGTTTGTGGGGAAGTGGGCCCAGACGAAACATGTTCATACAGGGGGGAAAAACATGGCGGACATGTCCGGAAACATGTACTTTTTATATACGGAGTAAAGAGAACTAAATAAGAGTCAACAACAGAATCATGTCCTGTAAAGCATCAGCAGGTCACACAACATTGAGAAATCCCCTATATTCTTAGGAGGGATTCCTCATATTCACCACCAGCCCTACTTCTATTTATCCTGAGGATACAGCAATGTCACCCCAAATGTCTAGAAAAAAAATATATATATATATATATATATATATAAATGAAAAATTCCTACACTTTATTATACATCATTTAAAAAAAATACAATTAAATAAAATAAAAATATTCTCTGACTTGTTTCAGCAATGTCTTTCTTTGATAATCTCTGCCAAAGTCCTGCAGTTTTACAAGCCTGGCAATGAGACCACCAATTCCCGAATTCGGTATGCCTTAGTGTTGCCACTAGAAAAGGAGTTCTATTGTGGTTCCTAAAGCCTCAAACTTTATACGTACTACATAACAGCACAGAGGGAATTGTTTAAGAAATATAAGAAGAAATTTGAGTAAAACATAGCTGAGTGACATTAGAGAATGAAAAATAAAAATATTAAGTATTACAGATTTAATATGGTGATTAGGAAGCATCTGAGATGTGCAGGTTTAATGTAGAAACTTTAATGGGAAAACTTGAGATTCAAACCGCCTGTGTGATTCACGGAAGATTTCACTCTATACATTAAAAGTGGCAAAAGCCATTGTTAAGATCCACAGTTTGCGACAGAATTAGGCTGGGTTCACATCACGTTTTCTCCCATACGGGAGTGCGTACGGCTAAAACCTCGCGCTCCCGTATGCCTTTCTATGCGCTCCCGTATGTAATTCATTTCAATGACCCAGCCGGAGTGAAACGTTCGGTGGCTAATTTTTGTGCCGTATGCGCTTTTACAACCAGACCTAAAAACATGGTTGACCACAGTTTTAGGTCCGGGGGAAAAGCGCATACAGCGCAAAAATGAGCCGACGGAACGTTTCACTCCGTCCGGCTCATTGAAATGAATGACATACGGGAGCGCATAGAAAGGCATACGGAAGCGCAAAGTTTTAGCTCCCCCCTGCTGTATGCGCTCTCGTATGGGACAAAACGTGATGTGAACCAGCCCTTAATATGAATAACTGCGGCATGTTCCTATTTTCCATGGCGATATCGCCCAAAGCTTTAGGATGACAGTGTTATTTTACCTGTGCAAATCGTCAAGTAAAATCTGCAGCATGTCAGTGGTGTGTTCACCCTATTGTCTCTGTCAGATTTTACCCAAGTCTCTCTGGGGAGGCAGAGATGGTGTACACAGCTGTATCTATGCTTGTAGCTGCTGACAGCCGCAATCTATGCCTTATACCCTCAAGAGATTCCAATTACAGAAAGGAGAAATCCTACATGGAAAATGTGAGCACTTCAGGTGAATGTGAGGGATATATGGTAGTTAAAGGGGAGTTGACAGGCACTAAACCCAACACACAAGGGCTCTGGTGCACGAGAACAGGATTAAAATTGTGTATTACTCACCCGAATCCATGCTGCCAATCTGGAGACATAACGTAATAGCCTCCATTGCTAATATGCGCAATCCAGACCCAGCATACTCAACAACCCTGCCTCCTTCAATATGCCCACCCACCATAAATATTCATGAGACCCCCCCCCCCCCCCCCCCCCCTTCACCCAAAGATCAAAAGTAGATGCCGCACTCATTTAGGGATAGATTGATGCATTGTATAGTGTAGACTGTGTTGCATCGCACAGTGACCCAATCAAAGATGAATTTCTTGCCACTTTCGGGTTGCAACATGATCCCATATAGAGATGAGCGAATTTACAGTAAATTCGATTCGTCACGAACTTCTCAGCTCGGCAGTTGATGACTTTTCCTGCATAAATTAGTTCAGCTTTCCGGTGGGCTGGAAAAGGTGGATACAGTCCTAGGAGACTCTTTGCTAGGACTGTATCCACCTTTCCCAGCCCACCGGAGCACCTGAAAGCTGAACTAATTTATGCAGGATAAGTCATCAACTGCCGAGCCGAGAAGTTCGTGACAAATCGAATTTACTGTAAATTCGCTCATCTCTAATCCCATTCACCAACTTTAGCTGAGATGCACAAAATGAGACGGTAACCCGACCCATTTTGGACAAAGTAGTCATGTAGCTCCAGCCTAAAAATTACAAGACCAATATTATTATTGTTGGATATGACTGACAAAAAAAAAAAAAAAAACCTCATGGAGCTTTAAAAACATAAATATGATATATACATACACAAGTATATAAGAAGATTACACATTCAGAATAATAATCTCTATACAGATAAGTAAGTACACTAACAGGCCCAGAACGCGGCACCTTAGTGATGTCACATACAAGTGATCAATGACACTAATGTTACCCCCTTGGCCTTGTGCTTTAGGTGGAGACACACGCTGGCACTGTACGTCACAACAACTGGGACGGAAACTTACTGGGGCAGAATTCTACCACCATATCAGCTGCAGTAAACCAGCAAGGCCACTACACAACAAACAGACCCCGTTCATAGTCTATATCAGGGTTTCCCAACCAGGGTGCCTCCAGCTGTTGCAAAACTACAACTCCCAGCATGCCCGGACAGCCGAAGGCTGTCCGGGCATGCTGGGAGTTGTAGTTTTGCAACAGCACGAGGAACCCTGGTTGGGAAACACTGGTCTATATGCTGAAGTTGTGGCTCTGCCGAACAGCTGATCGACCTCCATCTGATGCCTTGCCGAAACAAATCCCACCAAGAGCATCATCTGCAAAGAGTTTGTATGTTTCCTCCCACACAAACCTACTAATAGGTGGATTTGGACTGTATGACCCAGTGGGGACAGGGTTCAAATTGAGTGAGGACATGCTCTAAACAGCAAAAGAACTATGTTGGTGCTCTATAAATAAAAGGAATTCTTCTTATTACTACCACCTAGTCCAGCACGGTTGCTCAGGTGTGCCCCAGCCGTTCACTGTTCCTGACTTTGTGCCATTCTAAACCCAGTGCAGCCTCAGCCTAGTTCATACGTCATCAAGATAGACATTGGAGGGAGATTTATCAACACATGTCCAGAGGAAAAGTTGCCCATAGCAACCAATCAGATCGCTTCTTTCATTTTCAACAAGGCCTCTGAAAAATTAAAGAAGGGATCTGATTGGTTGCTATGGACAACTGGACAACTTTTCCTTTGCACAGGTTTTGATAAATCTCCCCCCATTATGTAGGGCAGTAAACACAGAGACTGGGATGTAGCATTAAAGCAGTGTTTATTATTTTATAGCCCGAGCAGGTTTGTTTCTCTTTTCACGAAACCAGAAAAGCCGTCATCACTAAAATGTCACACAGGTCCAGAGGCAACGATATCCACGAACATGAAGCATCTTCTGGGCTCACAAGACGTTAGGTAGCGGAGAGGTGACAAGGCCGTACCCAGGCTGTCAATCACAGCTAAGTAGGCGCACTTACAGTTGGAGACGCTGTGACTGCTTAGCAACGCCGAACGCCCCAATACTACCGAGTCTCAAGTAGTTATCGGGCAGTGCAGCATTGCAAAGTAGTCACAGCATCCCAGACTAATCGGGCCTACTCAGCTGTGATTGACAGCCTAGGCACAGAAGTTGTCACCTCTCTGCGTCCTGATGTCTCACGAGACCAGACGACACTTATGTTCAGAGATATAGCCGCTCCTGGACCTGTTCAAGATTTTAGCGATGAGGGCTGTGATGTTGGCGGTGCCCAGGCTGTCAATAAAACATGAGTAGGCACTTTTAAAACTCATTTTGCGCAAGGATGTGAAGGAGGACATGGTGAGAAATCTTATTTCACCCCTACATAATGTGGGGCCACCAGTTAAAGGAGTAGTCTAGTCCTGAAAAACTTATCACCTATCCTAAGCATAGGGGATACGTTTCAGATAACGGGGGGGGGGGGGGGGGTCCTACTGTAATCTCCCATACGGGGCTCCGGCAGCCCATGGGAAGGGGGTGTGTTGACCACAGCACAAAGCGGCAACTGACATGCCCCCTCAATAAAACTATGGTAGAGACGGAACGCTGCCTCCAGCAATCTCCAGCTCTGCCATAGCGCTGTATTGAGGGGGAGTGTCAGCTGCCGCTTAGTGCCGTGGTTGACACATGCTATGGGGCTGGAGAGCCGGGGACCCGTACAAGAGATCGCGGGATCCTAGCAGTCAGACCCCCCCCGTTATCTGAAACGTATCCCCTATGCTTAGGATAGGTGATAAGTTTTTCAGGACTAGACTACTCCTTTAACTGGTGGCCCCAAGAAATAAGATTTCTCACCATGTCCTCCTTCACATCCTAGCACAAAATGAGTTTTAAAAGTGGCTACTCATGTTTTATTGACAGCCGGGCTACTCAGGTGAAAACCGTTTTTTTCTCTTTTAAATCAACTGGTGGCAGAAAGTTAAACATATTTGTAAATTACTTCTATTAAAAAATCTTAATCCTTCCAGTACTTATTAGCTGCTGAATGCTACAGAGGAAATTCCTTTCTTTTTGGAACACTGATGACATCACGAACACAGTGCTCTCTGCTGACATCTCTGTCCATTTTAGCAACCATGCATAGCAGATGTATGCTAAGGGCAGCATGGTGGCTCAGTGGTTAGCACTGCTGCCTTGCAGTGCTGGGGACTTGGGTTCAAATCCCACTAAGGACAACAATAAATAAAGCGTTATTATAATAACGTCAGCAGAGAGAACTGTTGTCGTGATGTCATCAGAGAGCATTCCAAAAGAATTTCCTCTGTAGTATTCAGCAGCTAATAAGTACAGGAAGGATTAAGATTTTTTAATAGAAGTGATTTACAAATATGTTTAACTTTCTGCCACCAGTTGATTTAAAAGAAAAGGTTTTCACCGGAGTACCCCTTTAAATAGGGTAAAATCTGGTGACATGTCCCCTTCAAATGAGCAGTCTGGGGAACTAAACTTATCCCCTGTCCACAGGGTAGGGGATAAGTGTCTGATCGCAGGGGGTCTGACTATTAGGACCCCCTGCAACCTCCTTGTACAGGGCATGGCTAATGACATGTCCTTAAAGAGGTACTCCAGTGGCCAGCATTCAGAAATTTTTGCGCTGCGAGGGTCGGCCATGCCCCTCGTGACATCACTGCCATGCCCCCTCAATGCAAGTCTATGGGAGGGGGTGTTGACAGCTGTCACACCCCTACCAAAGACTTGCATTGAGGGGGCTTGGCCATGATGTCATGAGGGGCGCGGTCGACCCCTGAGGCGCAAAAACAGTGTTCGGAACACTTACTTCTGAACGCTGGCCAGTGGAGTACCTCTTTAAAGCACTCTGGCCCCCACCTAAGTCGCACAAGAGCGACAGCCCGCTCAGCCAGTCACCAGCCGAGATGGGGTTCCGGGTCAGCAAGTGATTGGATGAGTGGGCTGTAACTTCTGCTCATCTTCAAGTGTGGGGGCTGGAGTGCTCAAAAGTTTGGCAAGTTCAATGCCAGGCCCCATTTAGGAGATTGCAGAGGTAGGAACATCACAATTAGACAATTATACTTTATACTATGGATAGAGGATACGTTTTGTTCCTCGGTATACCCCTTTAAGGAATAATAACAAAGCAGATGGTTGGCAGAAAAATTACCACCTGATCCTTCTAGTCTGCCCTATTCTCCTTTATTGTCAGATGAGGACAGATCGATCAGTTTGTCTCATAGGTTTATTACTACAGATTTACAAACCACAAAAAAAAATAAAAAAAAATAAAAAAAAATGTTCCCCTTATTTTGATTGTTCTCATTAAAACATTCCCTCCTGATCCCTATTTAATACTTTAACATATGTAACATTTCAATTGTTTCCTCCAGACCAGTGGTCTCCAAACTGTGGACCTCCAGATATTGCAAAACTACAGCTCTTGGCTGTCTGGGCAATGCTGGGAGTTGTAGTTTTGCAATCTGGGCTCCATGTAATTCCAACAGGGAATTACATAAGGAACATGTCCTTGTGAAGTTGCAAAACTACAACTCCCAGCATAGCCGGACAGCCAACATGTTGGGAGTTTTAGTTTTGAAAGCACGGCATAGTGTTATTCCGATAGGTCAAAGTCCACCAAACTGTGGACCTCCTGATGTTGCAAAACTACAACTCCCAACATTCCGAGACAATGATTGGCTGTCTGGGCATGCTGAGAGCTGTAGTTTTGCAATCTCTGGAGATCCACTGCACTATACAGCAGTGTTTCCCAACCAGAGTGCCTCCAGCTGTTGCAAAACTACAACTCCCAGCATGCCCGGACAGCCAACGGCTGTCCGGACATGCTGGGAGTTGTAGTTTTTCAACAGCTGGAGGCACCCTGGTTGGGAAACACTGCTATAGAGATTTAGTTAAATCTTCCCCAATGTTCAGGACCTTCCACTAGTGGTAAATTAAGGAGAATCCATTGTAATGAAACCAACGGGATTCAAGTTACGATGACTATCAGGATCCCCTCGGAGCAGAGGAACCGCCTGTGTGAATACAGGAGCTGCGGTTTCGGTGCTGTGTTGTACCCCCCCTATAGGGCGACAGGACACGACAATACAGAGGCCCTGCCCCACCTGGAGAACGGGGCAGGACACCGGGCACAATCCTGGCAGGGTCGGTGTAGACACTCACCTCACACACAGGCGGTGGAGTCAGGGTACGGGGAGAGGGGGGAGACCCCTGGGTATACAGTCCCCGGAGAGCCGCTTTATCAATGTCACCGGAGGCCCACAGCAGAGAGCGCCGCGCCCCCCGCGTCCCTGGAATTTCCGCCTTCGCACCTCCAGCTGTTGGCTCTTAGGGTGTACCGCCGGTATGGCTCCCGTTTCCTAACACAAACAACAAGACTGGGCTACGGTGAGAAGCGCTACCGGTGTCAGTCACTTCCTTCTTCTACACTTCCGGTTTTCCCTTCCACTTCCGGTGATGGTAGGCTTCTTGCTCTTCCCACTCCTTCTATGGGTGGTGACGTGCTGTGACGTCATCAAGATGGAACGTCGGCCCGCTGTGCTGCGTCGGAATCTATGGTCCCATCAGCTGTTTGTGAAGCTGCAGCTCCCGGCATGCATTGCGGCCCCCGATGGCATGCTGGGAAGTGTAGTTTGACATCAGCTGACAGATCTTTATGCCATTGAGTCTTAGCCCGCTGCCCACCCCCAGTCACATGTGTGGACATGATCGTGGGTACATAGGGTCACGGTGCTCAGCCAGCGGGGAGGAGCCCGGCACGACTGAAACGTGTTATTTTTCTGTATCCCCCCCCTTATCTGTGCCAAGATGGCGTCCATACAAGCTGCCAAGCGGGCGCTCAGGGCTCAGCTGAAGCAGAAGCTAGCGGCCCTAAGCGACCTAGAGAAGCTTCAACAGTCCCAGGCAGTGACTCGGAAGGTGTGTGCTGCACGAAACTATCGCCCGGGCAACATGGTGGGGAGTTCTGACCTCAATAGTATTATGTGAGGGAGGGGGCGACACAATTTATAGACAGGCGAACAGTGTGCTTATAAATAAAGTTTATAAAAAAAAAAAAAAAACTGCCATTGCTGTAGAAAGAGGCGGGGCACGTGCCATCCAGTCAGGCGGCAGCTTCTATTTTGTAAACTGAACGCTTATTGGTTGTTTTGGGTAACAGGCTGTTGTTACCTGTAGCAACCAAAATGGAAAGCAGACCTGGGATTGATTGTTGTGGGCAACAGAGGCTGTTTTAAAAAAAAAATTTTTATCAAGGTTTCTCTATATGTGGTCCATTGAAAAGTACACCTGTGGTCAGCTGACACTCACCGGCCACTTTATTGGGTACACCTGTTCAATCGCTTGTTATCACAAATAGCCGGTCAGTGATTTATGGTCTACTCCTTCAATATGGTTCCACAAAACCGTCGGTCTATCAGGAGGAGTGGGCTATGGAGCTTGGCTGTACCTAGGGTTGTCACCTGGCCGGTATTTTGGCCACTTGTATTTTTATATTAAAAATACTGGCAGTACATTGCCGGTATTTATCCAACCAACCCCCCTCCAACTCCTGGAATGTTGCACCATATGCTATATCTGTTTTTCAAAACCAGAGCGCATCCAGCTGTTACAAAACTACAACTCCCAGCATGCCCGGACAGCCGTTGGCTGTCAGGGCATGCTAGGAGTTGTAGTTTTGCAACAGCTGGAGGCACCCCTGGTTTGGAAACTGACCTATACTATATACTACTATATAGTCCAACATGCTGGGAGTTGTAGTTTTCGTTTGGGACAGCTGCTGAGCCACAGTACCAAAAATTGTACTGTTAAAAACTACAGATCGGGGCGCAAAAAATGGGCCCTCATACATGCCCGTATAAGGAGAAATAAAAAAGTTATAGGGGTCAAAATAGGACAAAATATCCCCCACACGTGTGTATCCGGTGATGTTACGCATATATAATTAATTATGCAAATTAGCATAGCCCAGTATGTTTTGTTTTTTTTTTGCAAGAAAGGTGGCGACCCTAGTTGTACCTCCATTGCACAGTACTGGGATAAAGATCTGCCCCTCTGCCATTAGACCAGTGTTATCCAAATAGTGTGTCTCCTGCTGTTGCAAAACTACAATCATGCCCAGACAGCCTTCAACAGGATGGGATATTTATCAATACCTGTGCAGAGTAAAGGTTGCCCATAGCAACCAATCAGATTGCTTCTTTCATTTTTCAAGGCCTTGTTAAAAATGAAAGAAGCAATTTGGTTCCTATGGGCAACTGCACCACTCTTCCTCTACACAGGTTTTGATGAATCTCCCCAACACTGTTTGGAAAACACTGAATCAAACAGCCGTTTCTGTAAAATTGTAAGAGACTAATTTCACGATTGTCTCTCGGAGGTATCGGGTTCCATTATTGTTAGTACCTAAAAATAGGATGCCGACATAAATTTGTAATGGAAGTACCCCTATTGTCGAACGGAATTGCCCATAGTGACTCAGTTTGGGTGTATCTCCTATTTTAAAGGGGTACTCCACTTTCCAGCATTCCGGCTGCGTTCGGAACTAATGTTCCAAACGCTGTGCGCGCGCGCACTGCGGTGTGGGTCACGCCCCCTTGTGACATCAGGCCACGACCCCTCAATGTAAGTCTATGTAAGGGGGTGAGGCGGCCGTTACGTACCCTCCCATAGACTTGTATTGGGGGCGTGGCCGACCCTCGCGGCGTGTGCACTGCATTCGGAAATAAACGTTCTGAACTCAGCGGGAAGGCTGGCCAGTGGAGTACCCCTTTAAGCGGACTCAGGATGGGGGCTGTTGCCTTTTGAAATAGTGCATGACTCCTTACAGCCACAAAAGTGAATGGAGTCTGCTGCTTCCGTCAACAGTATGTCGGGATCCCATTTTTGGCGGTTTGCCAATGGACATGTTTAAAAAGGGCACGTAACGTAAAGTATTTATACCTTAATCCTGCTTTTCCCACAGAGCCTCTTGTGTGTTTGAAGTGCAGCTCAGCTCCTGGTACCAAACCTCTTGTTTGGCTGGAGTGTCTGATTTTACACACTTTTGCACAAATTTCTAGGGCAGAATTTACAAAAAGTGACTATGTTAAAGGACATCTGCAACGTGATTAACACTTATCCCCTATCCACAGGATACATCTCTATGGGAGAGGCAGCATTCGTGCCTCCCCGTCTCCCCCATAGAACTGTATGGGGACAGGGAGGAGACGGGGCATCACCGTCGACCTCTAGGTCGACGCTACGTCACCATGAGCTCTAATGGCGGCGCCCCGTTAGGGAGATCGAGGGGGGTCCCAGCAGTCGGACCCCCCGTAATCAAACACTTATCCCCCCTGTGGATAGGGGATAAGTGTCATACCGCTGCAGTTGTCCTTTAAGTGTTTTTTCTCCTCCTTTATTTTGGATGGTGGTTTGGTGCCATTGCAGCAAAGTGTCCCACAGCATTTGATAACTATGGTGCAATGGCACCAAACAACTACCCCAAAAAAGGGTGGAAAAAAATCACATACCATTTTTGCCTGTGTACCGACACTTTCTTCCTTGGCATGGATTTCCACCATGACAGACCTCTTTTCACAAAAAAAAAGGCTACCTACCTACCAGGAGGGGTGAAGGACTTAAAAAGTAGACTGGTTGCTAGCTGCGGTGTGCAGTGTTATTTCACGAAGATGGAAATCTGTGATCCCCCCTACAATTACTGACTGGTTTAGGGAGGTGCTATTTTTTCTTGGTATGGAGGAGTATATGGCTGCTGCGCGATCTGGTCCTCTGACTTTTTCTACTCACTGACTACCATGGTTGGACTTTCTTGAGACTCCAGAGTATTGCATCTTCTCTTTATCAGGAGCAAGCATTCATAGGAACACTTATGTGCCCAATAATGTCCTATGTAGAAGGGATTTTAGGGTGGTTTTACACAAACAATACTTTTTGTGTTATTTTTCTTCACTTTTGATGAAAAAAATAAGTTAAAATAGCCCAATTTAAATGCCACCCAATAAAACCTGCATAAAATACACATGGAAATCATGGCATTTGCACTCTGGTCAGTGTTGGTCTCTGGTAATCTGTTCCCCGCTAATCACCAGGGACTTCAAAACTCATCAGAACCCTGCCAACTGGATGTCCTACTCCAAGGGGAAAATTCTATCAATATTTCAGTCTTGGAAAGTCCAAGGGGTTATCCAGCAAAATGTTTTTTTTGTTTGTTTGTTTTTTTTTGTTTTTAAGTGCCCAGCTGAAACCAGGCATAGTTTTTTTCTTAGATTATAACACAGCCTTAGCACTTTTATTGAAGAAAACATTTTGCTGGATAACCCCTTTATTGCTTTAAAGACCAGATCATGTTTCCTTTTTTTCATTATTTTAGTTTTTTTTTCTCCTTGACTCCTAAGAGCCATAACTTTCATTTTTCCTTTTATGAAGCTGTTTGAGGGCTTATTTTTTGTATGGCAAGCTGTAGTTTTTTAGAGGTAGATGTAGAAATGTTATACTTCTACCCTCTAGATCAGTGATTCCCAACCGGGGTGCTGCGGGATTTTGCTGTCAAAATTATTTTTTTTTTATTTCCCGGCGCGCTGACCGTGCATCCGTCCATGCATCCCCCAGTGTCCCCCTCCCCACTGCAGCCCAGTGGGTGCCTTGCCAGAGAGGGGAAGTATGCGGAAGCTGCACCGGGCTGATGTAGGGACCTGTGCCCCAGCGTCCCCCTACCCCCTGTGGCGCAGTGAATGACTGTCCTGCCGGAGCCCTGGGTTGATGCCCTGCCGGAGAGGGGAAGAACGGGGAAGAAAAAAGGGCTTGCTTATGGTACTGTACCATGTCCATCCCCTCCCCTCTCAGCCATGTCCATCCCCCCCCTCACCCATGTCCATCCCCCCCCTCACCCATGTCCGTCCCCCCCTCACCCATGTCCGTCCCCCCCTCACCCATGTCCGTCCCCCCCTCACCCATGTCCGTCCCCCCCTCACCCATGTCCGTCCCCCCCTCACCCATGTCCGTCCCCCCTCACCCATGTCCGTCCCCCCTCACCCATGTCCGTCCCCCCCTCACCCATGTCCGTCCCCCCCTCACCCATGTCCGTCCCCCCCTCACCCATGTCCGTCCCCCCTCACCCATGTCCGTCCCCCCCTCACCCATGTCCGTCCCCCCCCTCACCCATGTCCGTCCCCCCCCTCACCCATGTCCATCCCCCCTCCTTACCCATGTCCATCCTCACCCATGTCCATCCCCCTCCTTACCCATGTCCATCCCCCCTCCTCACCCATGTCCATCCCCCCTCCGCACCCATGTCCATCCTCACCCATTTCCATCCCCCCCTCACCCATGTCCATCCCCCCCTCTTCTCACCCATTTCCATCCCCCTTCTCACCCATGTCCATCCTCCCCCCTCACCCATGTTTATTCTCCTGTCACCCATGTCCACCCCCCTGTCCATCCCTGTCACCCAGGTTCACCCCAGTCTACTCCTTGTCACCCACACACCTCTACACCCCTCTGCCACCCTGTACACTCTTTTTACACCCATCTGTCACCCATATGCACTCCTCTACACCCCTCTGTCACCCATGTACACTCCTCTACACCCCTCTGTCACCCATGTACACCCCTCTGCCACCCATGTATACTCCTCTACACCCCTCTGCCACCCATGTGTCTTTTACACCCATCTGTCACTCCTCTATCACCCATGTACACCCCTCTGCCACCCATGTACACTCCTCTACACCCCTCTGTCACTTCTCCACACCCCTCTGTCACCCATGTACACCCCCGTTACCCATGTACACCCCTCTGTCACCCATGTAAACTCCTCTACACCCCTCTGCCACTCATGTACACTCCTCTGCAACCCATGTACACTCCTCTACACACCTCTGTCGCCCATGTACACCCCTCTGCCAACCATGTACACTCTTTTACACCCATTTGTCACCCCTCTATCACCCATGTACACTCCTCTACACCCCTCTGTCACCCATGTACACTCCTCTACACCCCTCTGCCACCCATGTACACTCCTCTATACCCCTCTGCCACCCATGTACACTCCTCTACACCCCTCTGCCACCACTGTAAACCCCTCTCTCACCCCCGTACACTCCTTTACACACCTGTCTCCCCTGTACACCCCTCTTTTACCCCTTTACACCTATACGCCCCTGTATTCCTCTTCATTTGTAAAAGGGGAATCTGGAGGCTAATGCGGAGCCTAATAGATTTGTTTTGCAGGTTTAACGGTGAAGAGTTGTGGCTGGAAGAAATGGTCAGGACCAGACGGAGAAGAACATGGAACAATGCTTATCAGAGAAGACGTCACATGTGAGTTGCTGTATAAAGCAGCACTTTAAACTACATACCCACTGATAAATAGATATTGGATATTGTGTATTGCGGCCTTTTTCCTTTATTTTAATTTTTTAAATTTTTTTTAATTTTGTCAACTTCTGTAGAGGTGCCACACGATTATTTTTTTTCGCGGGGTGCCAGGAGCCAAAAAAGGTTGGGAAACACTGCTCTAGATCATTCAGTCACCTGAGCATATGTACAGTACACTGCAATACTTATGTTTTGCGGTGTACTGCTATTTTGCCTTTAAAAAGGCAGCTGGCTGCCTTGACAACCAATTAAGCCGATCAGAGAACTGACTGGGGTGACAGTGACAACATCTACATTATTTGAGCACTTAGAGGTTAAGCCCTCTAGGATTGTTGCAAGATTTCAGCTCTGAAGCTTGCAAAATTGCTCATGCAGATTTTTACATACAGGCTGTAAGTAAAGAATAGTAAAGTATATTGCCCAACAAAAAGAATTCCAAAGGCACTCACCTAGTACTGTGTGACTTCTTTGTTTTATAACATAAATGCAGGATAAGGTGGCCTTATGCCGCTACAAGTGTAAGACGCCAGTGCATTAAGGTTGGTGACTAGAGATGAGCGAACTTACAGTAGATTCGATTTGTCACGAACTTCTCGGCTCGGCAGTTGATGACTTATCCTGCATAAATTAGTTCAGCTTTCAGGTCCTCCCGTGGGCCGGAAAAGGTGGATACAGTCCTAGGAGACTCTTTCCTAGGACTGAATCCACCTTTTCCAGCCCACCGGAGCACATGAAAGCTGAACTAATTTATGCAGGATAAGTCATCAACTGCCGAGCCGAGAAGTTCGTGACGAATCGAATTTACTGTAAATTCGCTCATCTCTATTGGTGACAGCTGTTTCTTTCCATTAGGAACTTGAACAGACCATGTAGAATTGATATCAGAGTCTTCCTATAGCACTGTGTTTAGTTTTTTTTCAAATAGATCTTAAGTATTTATATACATGTAGTTGTATTTCACAACACTGTTCTATTTGTATGCATTTTTCCACTCACCTGTGCTTCACGTCACTAGAAGGGGAGTGTACATAAGGAGGAGTTCATAGCTTAGAGGAAATGGTCTAAGTTCCTAGCGGAAAGAAACAGCTGTCACCTATCTTAACACACTGGTGTCTTACACTAGTAGTGGCATATGGCTGCCTTATCCTGCATTCGTGTTATAAAATAAAGAAGTCACACAGTACTCGGTGAGTGCCCTTGGAATTCTCTTTATTGGACATTATAATGTACTGCTATGCTATGCAAAAGAGCACCATCAATTCGGACTGGTGTGCATTCACACGTTCACCACAGTAAGCCACACATTAAGGCAGACCGGAGCTAAGGGGATACTTGCAGTGCCTGCACTCTCTGTTTTTTTTTTCTTAATTGTAAAATATATTGCAATTCATAAACTGTAAAGTGGGATGACCAGATAATCCTAAAACACATTTACAAAAACTATTAATACATGTGGCATGGATACAATGACTTTTATGTTTGTTAGTGGTTACCTTGTGTCACCTATAAGGCAATACAACAAAGAACATGTTGCCGAGGCCACCCACTGGGAAAATCCAACACCAACAACAAAAGCGTCAGCAACAAGAATGTATGAAACATTACAAAAGTTTATTTATTGAGAATCATATAAAAAATGCATCATAGCAATTAATAAGCACAGTGTACACAGCTGGAAGAAAAGGCAGGAACATACAGGCTCAAAGTGAAGGGTATTAGAATGAAAAGAACACTGACAAACGTTGCATAAACAGGGGACTCAAATGAAGAAATGCAGTCAATGCAGAGAGGCTAAATAAACTGAGTACAAGTGCAACAACAGTCAGAGAAAAGGACAAGTGTATATTACCACAACAGAGCCATGTAGTTACCTGCACCTACCCCAACGCACGTTTCACGCCAATGCGCTTCGTCAGGCAACGTTTGTCAGTGTTCTTTTCATTCTAATACCCTTCACTTTGAGCCTGTATGTTCCTGCCTTTTCTTCCAGCTGTGTACACTGTGCTTTTTAATTGCTATGATGCATTTTTTATATTATTCTCAATAAATAAACTTTTGTAATGTTTCATACATTCTTGTTTCTGACACTTTTGTTGTTGGTGTTGGTAGTGGTTACCTTGTGTTGAAAAAAGTTGCATTTTTTTTTCGTCTGCAAATCCAGTTCCTTCACTCATTTTTAGACCTCCATGATATGCAGTTTGCAACCTGCTCCTCGCTTCATTTTCTTCAAGTGCACATTACGTATGAGCTCTACATATTGGGGGAGATTTATTAAAACCTGTCTAGAGGAAAAGTTGCTGAGTTGCCCATAGCAACCAATCAGATCACTTCCTTCATCAAGAAGCAATGTGAAAGAAAAGGCCTCTGCAAAATGAAAGAAGCGATCTGATTGGTTGCTATGGGCAACTCAGCAACTTTTCCTCTAGACAGGTTTTGATAAATCTCCCCCATAGAGTATATTTTAGGAAAAGCTTTAATTATACATGCATATCAAACATATGCACTGGGCACCATTAACCCAACAGTGGTCAAAAAGTCTTATTGAAGAGTGTCCACCTGGCCTTTGGTTGATGTTTATTTTTTTTTTCAACTATAAAGTTGAAATCAGATTGTGCATTTCTAGACAGAGTACTAATGCACACACCAAACACATTGCTCTTAACATTATTTGTGTTACATAAAGTGCGGTATAAAGACTGACATGCAGTATTAGTTTTTTTTAAATTAGGTTTATTAGCTTATTATTATTAGGTTTATGTGCATAGTTTCTCATGATAAAATATTCTTGCAGTTACTCTCTCACCACCGCTACCAGAGCGCTAAGCGCATTGCTGTTTTTCTGAATATGTCTGATGAGATCCAGACTGGAGACATCATACGTGACATTTTCCGTCAAGACAAATCTTGCTTTATTCCACGTTACCAGCCTCGCAGTACACATATGGATATGGTGAGCCTCGGTTCACTGGAGGAAATCAACCTGTTACCAGTAACCACATGGAACGTACGCCAGCCTGGAGAAGAAGACTGCAGACAGGAGGCATTGGCCACTGGTGAGAGCCTCTGTAGGGTTATATTTTGTCAATCTACTCAGGTCACATTTGTTTTGTAGGAATAGTCTTCTGTCATGGTATACCAAATACAAGAATTATATCATTTTCATCAATTTTTTTAAACTATTGGGGTTTATGGAATTTTTAAGGTAAAAAAGCAGAGAGAGCAATGAACTACTTTGAAGGAATGAACACAAGTATAAGCCTAGAAACGCATATGCAGTTTTAAATAGCATTTTTGAGCCAAATCCAAAAGAAATAGGAACAAATAACTTGACAGTATTCTTCTGATTTCGGGGGTCCTGTCTATCCTCTATCTTTTTGGTAATAAAAACCTGTTAAAAGAGAATCGATCACTGCAACTAGATCTCTCCTTTTATAAGATAACATACTTCCTTCATACTGTATTTTCAGTTTATCCATAGCACTGTAGGGAGGAGAAATTTGAATGGAGATACAACTCATCATTGGAGTGTTAAATGATGGTGAAGAAGAAGCTTTTTCAAGTGTTCGTTGAGGGTTTCCATTGATCAATGGGGTCCCCATTGGATAGGAGACAACCATGTTTGGTGGAAAACCGTTTGAAATGACTCCAAAAAGTAAAATTAGTTTAAAACAACAGCAACTTCTACCTATAGCCCTTCTGCTAACTCAGATTTTGCAATAGCTAGGACTCCAAAGGGTGAATATCGCTGGTGAAATATATTACATTTCTGCAATTTTTCTTTATGGCTATGGACACATTTCCTAGTTTTTGATGCATTTTTATCTTATATAGAATAAAATACTGTAATTGGTTTTAATACATGTTTACAGTTTTTCTTGTGCAGGTTACACTGTAAACTGCTCAGATCTGTTCAGTCTTAATCCCAACAACTGGCTTCTTGTTGACTCAATCATCAGCCGTCTTCTCATTCTTGTGAATGGTCATCTAACCACAGATTATATCAGATTGGAGCTTAGATGTGCCTTTATTAGAAGAATGAGTATAGTCTGAATATTGAACCAACATGAGCTGGCTATAAGGATTAAGATCCATTGAAGTTGAGCAGCTTGCAGTGTATTGTAAGAAGTGTAAGCTGCAAAAATGGTGAAAATAATGTTCTAAAACCAACTTCAGAAATGTTTTATTCTGCATAAAATATATTATTCACAAAAAATATGTAAAGGTGTCCATAGCCTTTGAATTGCCACAATTATTACGAAGGCATTAGCAGCAACCTACAATGTAACCTGACATCCCTCTAGATTTCGGTATCTACAGACACCTTGCCCTTTTGCTATTATAGCTGGCTGATGCAAGCAATATTAGATAACTAAAGGTTTCAGTAAAGCCCCAGTCATAAACTCTTGAAAATGTACAACAACTACTTATATACAAACAAATTATTACAGGAGGACTGGATCTTGTGCTTGTACCAGGACTTGGATTTGACGACAAAGGTCACCGTTTGGGAAGGGGTAAAGGCTATTATGATACTTTCTTAGAGCGCTACAGTCGTCATCTTTCTGACAAACCATATACCATCGCTTTGGCTTTTCAAGAGCAGATTTGTGACTCCATCCCTGTAACGGAAAATGATTTTGAGATAGATGAAGTCATCTGCGCCTGAGACCCGGAGATGCTAAAGAAATGACGACGTGATAATTTTCCAATCTCGACAGCGTCTTGCCCTTAGATCTTTCCTTCCTCTTCATTTAACCACCGTTCAGTTGTACCTGCTATCAGAATAAAGCTATGCTCCATATTCTCGAAACCTCATTAGTCTCATCTTTTCTAATATAGCTGAAAGAGAAAGTGTGTGAACTCTTTATTTCTGCATGAATGGCTCAGAAATCTGATGTAATTTGGATAAAAGAACGTAAATATATTCAGATGGGATGTCCAAGATTCAGGCAAATTCCCCAAGCAGGAAAGATCTATAAGAATGGAAAAGTAATATGAAAATGTCTTAATTAACTTGCCATCAAAATCCTTATCTGGCAGCTGTCAATGTGGTGTATAGTCTAGGCTTCAGTAACACGAAGGGGGGGTTCACTCAGTAAGTGCTGTATCACTCCTAGCTTTTTATTCCTAAGGTTGTTTTGGTTTGACCCCTACAATTTAACACTTATGTATTAACGGGGACATTTATCATGGTTTGCTTTGGTAAGTGAGTTCTATAGGCATTTTTTTTTTTTTGCTTTGGGTTTGCTTATCATACACGCATTTATCATACTATCACAGGGGGTTGATAAATTTGGCTCACATAAGCAAAAACCAATAATCACTTTGGAATACCATTTTCTTAGCACACATAAGCAAAAAAAAAAATAAAATGTATGTGTTTTTCCTCCTAAATGTACTTACACGTTTTTTTTTTCTTTTCAGGTCCGTCTATCCTGTGGGCTACTTCAGATTTGGTGGACTAAGATGACCAGCGTTTTTTTGTTTAATATTAACAACATTTTGTAACAAGGGCTTGTGGGGGAGTGTTTTTTTTTTGGAATGTTTTTTTAAATGTGTTTTTTTTATTTACTTTACAGGCTCAGTAGTGGAAGCCGTCTTATAGACTGAGTCATATACTAAGCTGGGGCTTAGCGTTAGCCCCAAAAACAGCTAGCGCTAACCCCAGATTATTACCCCGGTAACCACCACCACAGGGGTGTTGGGAAGAGCCGGTACCAACAGGCCCAGAGCGTCAAAAATTGCGCTTCTGGGCCTAGGTGGTAACAGGCTGGCGTTATTTAGGCTGGGGAGGGCCAGTAACAATGGTCCTCGCCCACCGTGGTAACGTTAGGCTGTTGCTGTTTGTTTGGTGTCTGGCTGAGAATAAAAATACAGGGAACCCAATGTGTTTTTCTTTTATTATTAAAATTATTTATGGGGGAAAAATAAATGCATAGGGTTCCCCATATTTTCATTCTCAGCCAGATACCAACCAAGCAGCAACAGCCTGACATTACCAGGGTGGGCGAAGACCATTGTTACTGGCCCTCCCCAGACTAATACCAGCCTGTTACTGCTTAGGCCCAGGAGTGCCATATTTGACGCTCCGAGCCTGTTGGTACCGGCTCTTCCCGACACCCCTGTGGTTGTGGGTACTGGGGTAATAATTGTGGGTTAGTGCTATCTGTTTTTGGTGCTAAGCCCTGGCTTCCACTATTAAAGGGGTATTCCAGGCAAAAACATTTTTATCCCCTAACCAAAGGATAGGGGATAAGATGTCTGTTCGCGGGGGGCCCGCCGCTTGGACCCCCCGCGATTTCCCTGCAGCACCCGCATTCTATGTGAGAGCTGCGTCTCCAGTTTCGGAAACCTCCGGGTTTCCGGGACGGGGGACGTGATGTCACGCCACGCCCCCTCCATTCATGTCTATGAGAGAGGGTGTGATGGCTGTCACGCCCCCTCCCATAGACATGAATGGAGGGGGCGTGGCGTGACATCACGTCCCCAGTCCCGGAAACCCGGAGGTTTCCAAAACTGGAGACTCAGCTCCTGCATAGAATGCGGGTGCTGCAGGGAGATCGCGGGGGGTCCCAGTAGCGGGCTCCCCGCAATCAGACATCTTATCCCCTATCCTTTGGATAGGGGATAAAATGTTTTTGCCCGGAATACCCCTTTTAAGTCTGTAAAGTAAATAAAATAAAAAAAAATGTTTAAAAAACTTTTATTCCAAAAACACTCCCTCACAAGTCCTCGTTAACCATTTTATTAACATTAAACAAAAAAAACAAAAAACACTGGTCATCGTCGTAGTCCACAGGATACACGGATCTGAAATGAGGAGAAAGAAAACTAGAAAATAAATTAGTACATTTATTGTAACCCACCTGAACATTTCCCGCCTGCACCGCACAGCATGACTACAACTCCCAGCATGCCCTTACAGTAAGGACATAATGGGAGTTGTAGTCATGCAGCAGGGCTGGGGGGAGATGTGCAAGCGGTGACAAGCTTGTCACCTTCCCCCACTGCATGACTACAGCTCCAAGCATGCCCTTACAGTAAGGACATGCTGGGAGTTGTAGTCATGCGGCACAGGCAGAGGACAAGCTTGTCATCCACCCCCCCCATCTAACACACTCCCCCCGTGCCACACAACTACAATTCCCAGCATGTCCTTATAGTAAGGACATGCACGAAGTTGCAGTGATGTGTGGGGGAGGGTGACAAGCTTGTCACCCTCCTGTACATCTCCTACTTGCTTGTCCCACCGTGCCTGTGAAAACGAAAGTTGAAAAAAAGGCACAAAAAAGTCTCACCTGTAACATTTTGCACAGCTTCGCTCCCCTACCACCCGCCCACATATACCACCCACCCGCTAGCTATTGCAGGACTACAACTCTCAGCATGCCCTTACAGTGAGGACATGCTGGGATTTGTAGTCCCAACACCTTGCAGGCAGGTGGTGGATGTGAGTGGGTGCCGGGGAGCGAAGCTGTGCAAAAAGCCTCACGTGCAACTTTTTGTGCCACTTTTTAAAAAAGCTGTCATAGGCCAGGTCTGACCTTTCTGACACTTGCGACTTTGTGAAGGGAGTTTGCGACTTTTATTTGCTTACGTGCGACTTTCGCAATGATAAATCCTGGATCACTGCAAAGTAAAAACTGAAAAAGTAGGGCAGATTGGTAAAAATTGCTTAGGTGCACGTGCGACCTTTGTAAGCAAAAAAAGCTTCTTAAATCCCTTCATAAATCTCCCTCTAAGTGTTAAAGGCTGGAATACCCATTTAAGTATAAGCTCAATTTGTCATGTCTCCTAAGGGAAAGCCACCCGACAAAACAGTCATTAGATGTGTTACTTACACATGTCAGAATGTCACCCTTTTAGGCTTTAGATATCAGGGCTCCAATTCATGTGAGAGCCTCAACCTGCAGACTGAGCTACACCTTGTTTTTTAGCCCAATAACCGGCTGTCATAAGCACCTATGCTGATTTGGCCAAACTGAAAACCAGGACTGGCCTGAAAACAGACTTTAGTCATCAGCAGCAATGGTCTGCTAGGGATTCAACTATTCTTGGATTCTTCATATCTGATCCAGCTTTTCCTCGATAAGAAATGCGCTTTCTAAACAGGGTAGCTACGTCAACCAGCAGTCTAAGCTACACTTTTTTTTAAAGTCTATTAGGCTGGGTTCACATCACGTTTTTGCCATACTGTTTTCAATCTGTTTTTCTAAAGAAAACCGTATGGCAAAAAAAGGATGGAACAGTATGGAAAAAAGTAAACTGTATGAGTTTTTAAACAGTATACTGTTTTTAAAAGTGCATACAGTTCCGTCAGTTTTTATAGAAAAAAAAAACCCATACGTTTTAGAAAATGTCCATTTTTAATGGAAGGGGTCTTGGGTGAGGACTTTAGGATGCAAATGCGCATGTGCAAAGTAAAAAAAGTATACGTTTTCCCATATGGAACCGTATACATGTGCGTTTTCCATTGACGTCTATGTTAAAAAAAAAATGTATGCGGTTGCAGTACGGTTTTTAAACCGGAGACAAAATCGTGGTCAACCACTGTTTTGACTCCTGTTTAAAAACCGTACTGCAACCACATAGGTTTTTTTTAACAATGACGAGTGACGTCCTCAACGCGATGTCACCGTGCACAGTGACAGCGCAGGACGCCGCCGGAGCCAGAAGTACCCCGGGAACAGGTAATTATAACACCGGGGATGGGGGAGGCAATGGGGCAGCGGTGGTGGTTGGACTCAGGAGGACCCCAGGACAGGCCGGGGGAGAGAAGCGGGTGGCGGTCTCTGGCCCCACAAAAGCCGCTGCAGTTCATTGATTTAAAGCGCCCGCGTTAAATCATTGATCTGCAGCGGCTTCTGCCCCGGCGGGGGGGGAGGGAAGAAATAGCTGATAACTTATACCGGGATATCGGTATAAGTTATCGCCTATCGGCCTGAAAGGTACCAGATTATCGGCCCTAAAAAATCAATATCCTTATAAATTCTTCAGCATGTTTTCGTATCCATCTATGCCCCTCATGACCCATTCCAATATCTGTCATGGCTTCACAGCAGCTGTCTAAAATTGGTTGCTGTAGACAAATTTGTTATTACAGTTATCTTGCATATAAGAACAAAGCACGTCAGGATTTTCTGTCTGTCATATATGAAAAAGAAATAAAGTATTGAGGCAAATAGACGTACACTTGCGCACTATTATTAGAGCGCTATGGAAGCTATGTACATGTGAAATAGGGCCATGTGCTGGTGGCTGGAGAGTGCTACATAGTGATGTTTTCTATACACAGACGTTGCGTCAGAATTTAAAGAACTGGTATTTTACAATGACTTTGTTCAGCAGTTTGGCTGTGATCTGCTGTGCAGCAATCTATTACCAAGAGTACAGTGGTCCCTCAACATACGATGGTAATCCGTTCCAAATGGACCATCGTTTGTTGAAACCATCGTATGTTGAGGGATCCGTGCAATGTAAAGTATAGGACAGTGGTCTACAACCTGCGGACCTCCAGATGTTGCAAAACTACAACACCCAGCATGCCCGGACAGCCGTTGGCTGTCCGGGCATGCTGGGAGTTGTTGTTTTGCAACATCTGGAGATCCGCAGGTTGAAGACTACTGGTATAGGAAGTTGTACTCGCCTGTCCACGCCGCTCCGGACGTCACCGCTCGTCACCGCTGCCCTGGATGTCGCCTTCAATCGCTGTCGCCACGTCCCCGAGGTGTCCCCGACGCTTCGGCAAGGCCTCTGCTTCCCCAGCATCCTCGCTCTCTGTCGCCGCCATCACGCTGCTACGCACGCTGCTCCTATTGGATGACGGGACGGCGTGCGCAGCGACGTGATGACGACGATGGAGAGTGTCGACCATGCAGGGGATCCCGAAGAGGACGCGCCGGAGCCCCGAGGACAGGTAAGTGATCGTCAGTGGACCACACGGAGCACCGTAAATGGCTATATGGTGACAGCTGAAGCAGTCAGCGCTGCCGGATAGCCGTTTATGCGATGGCCCTGACATAAAAAAGCATTGTATGTTGATGCTGGCCTCTGAGAGGCCATCGCATATGGAAATTATCGTATGTCGGGGCCATCGTAGGTCGGGGGGGTCACAAGATTATGATATGAGCCCAATCATGACTACACTGCTGTTTAGCTCTAAAACCTATATAACAATTCGCAAAGCATCCATGACATCCTACCATGATTTTTGATGGCCAAAGTCAAAATCTTTAGTCGACGCTTCGTAGAACACCATGTTATTGGTGCACGCTACATTTGCTTTTTAATATTTTCCGCCATACAATTACATTGCACAAATTAGAATTAGAGCATTGGCAGCTGAAAGAACAGATCAGTTCACCGCAAACCACACTGCTGTAATTGGAAGGCAGATGTATAAATTAATAGAGGTTATCAGAAAGCAGGGCAGCACAACAGACTTGAGGGGAGTGCAAGCTGGATGACTCGGTCACAAGTCCCATAAATCCATATAGAAAAACAGCAGCACACCAGGAATCCGTGAATAATGTGTGGCTTTTATTCACCAAAACATCAGAGGTTGCGACGTTTCAGCCGTCTCGCACGGCCTTTGTCAAGCAGTGACTAGTACAAAATGCAAAGTATATATAGCATACAGGTGTGATTCAATTAGTGATGTGACATGTTTACAATCAAAAGAAGAAACGGTTCAGTGACAGTATGATCATAGGCTACAGGACATATGACAATCACCGCATATACAGTACAGACCAAAAGTTTGGAAACACCTTCTCATTCAGAGTTTTCTTTATTTTCATGACTATGAAAATTGTAGATTCACACTGAAGGCATCAAAACTATGAATTAACACATGTGGAATTATATACAAAACAAAAAAGTGTGAAACAACTGAAAATATGTCATATTCTAGGTTCTTCAAAGTAGCCACTTTTTGCTTTGATTACTGCTTTGCACACTCTTGGCATTGTCTTGTTGAACTTCAAGAGGTAGTCACCTGAAATGGTCTTCCAACAGTCTTGAAGGAGTTCCCAGAGATGCTTAGCACTTGTTGGCCCTTTTTGCCTTCACTCTGCGGTCCAGCTCACCCCAAACCATCTTGATTGGGTTCAGGTCCGGTGACTGTGGAGGCCAGGTCATCTGGTGCAGCACCCCATCACTCTTCTTCTTGGTCAAATAACCCTTACACAGCCTGGAGGTTTGTTTGGGGTCATTGTCCTGTTTAAAAATAAATGATGGTCCAACTAAACGCAAACCGGATGGAATAGCATGCCGCTGCAAGATGCTGTGGTAGCCATGCTGGTTCAGTATGCCTTCAATTTTGAATAAATCCCCAACAGTGTCACCAGCAAAGCACCCCCACACCATCACACCTCCTCCTCCTCCACACCAGCACACCTGTGAAGTGAAAACCATTTCTGGTAACTACCTCTTGAATCTCAACAAGAGAATGCCAAGAGTGTGCAAAGCAGTAATCAAAGCAAAAGGTGGCTACTTTGAAGAACCTAGAATATGACAGATTTTCAGTTGTTTCACACTTTTCTGTTATATATATAATTCCACATGTGTTACTTCATAGTTTTGATGCCTTCAGTGTGAATCTACAATTTTCTTAGTCATGAAAATAAAGAAAACTCTGAATGAGAAGGTCCAAACTTTTGGTCTGTACTGTACATAAGATGCCTGCCGCATATGACATTAAAACAATCGTGAAAATACATTCACACACGTGTTCTTTTGTTTACCCGATGTCATATCCGGTCTGGGCCGGAAATGGTAGAGACACCATTGCATTGTACTCCGTACAGCGTTCCCGCATGTCCCCTTGGGCGATGCAAGTGCCGAAGCTCCTCCTCCTAGGTAGGTACACTCATTATGGATATCACCTGCACTGATATTATTTACTTTATGACTGTTGCTGTGTTGTATTTTCCCGATTGTTTTAATTTCATATGCGGCAGGCATGTACCTTATTTTTCGCCTGGGGGAAAAAGCCGATGCATCTTATACGGCGAATACACCCCTATCGCGGCGGTCCCTGCGGCCATCAGCGGCCGGGACCCGCGGCTAATACAGGACATCACCGATCACGGTGATGCCCTGTATTAACCCTTCAGACGCGGCGATCAAAGCTGACCACGTCTGAAGGGAAAGTGACACTAACCCGGCTGTTCAGTCAGGCTGTTCGGGACCGCCACGATTTCACCGCGGCGGTCCCGAACAGCCCAACTGAATAGCCGGGTTAGTGCTTACAGGACACCGGGAGGGACCTTACCTGCCTCCTCGGTGTCTTCTCCGTTCAGGGATCCCCTGTATGGCCAGCACTCTCCCTCCTCGTCATCACGTCGTGGCGTACGTGCTTCGGCGTGCGTAACGACGTGATGATGGCGACGGAGAGCAAGGATACCCGGCCGGCAGCAGAGACATTCCGGAGCAACAGGGACACGGCGACAGCGATGGAGCGACATCCAGGGCAGCGGTGACGGGTCCGGAGCGGCGGGGACACGTGAGTATTACCTCCTATGCAGTGGTCTTCAATCTGTGGACCTCCAGATGTTGCAAAACTACAACTTCCAGCATGCCCGGACAGCCAACGGTTGCTTCATGTCCTGTAGCCTATGATCATACTGTCACTGAACCGTTTCTCCTTTTGATTGTAAACATGTCACGTCACTAATTGAATCACACCTGTATGCTATATATACTTTGCATTGTTTACTAGTCACTGCTTGACAAAGGCTGTGCGAGACGGCTGAAACGTCGCAACCTCTGATGTTTTGCTGAATAAAAGCCACACATTATTCACGGATTCCTGGTGTGCTGCTGTTTTTCTATATAAATTAATAGAGGATCACGTGGAAGAGGGTTCTGGTCCAATTCCTTGCACTTGTGTCTATTATTTATGCATCTGGGGCATTTCAGTTTATGTTGTTCTTTGAAGTTTTGTTAATGTTTGAACATTTCCCATATGAATTCCCTTGTGGATTGCTCTGAACGGCTTCAGAAAAGGCACTTGCCCTACAATCTGTGTTTACTGCAGGGATAAAATGAATCATATTTACTTTTTCAGGGTGATGAGAATTTTTGTTTTGAACAGGAAAAAAATATTTTCTATTTTCAAGCAACTCTATTAGCTTGAAGGATAAGTCCTATTTATCCTTCTCGTAGTATATTCCTCCCAGAAGTAACATGGTGGGTAACATAATACCAATAAGACCATCTATACCAGAGGTCTTCAACCCAGTCCTCAAAGCCCGCCAACAGTCCAGGATTTGAAATTTCCCCTGTTCCAATCTAATGGAGTAACTAAGAAACCCCGGAATGTTCATGGACCTTGAGGACTGGGTTGAGGACCACTGATCTATACTACATGTGCACATTTATCTATAGACTGTGGAAGACAGAATCACTTGAGGACCTGCTGAGTTGCACAACCATCAGCCAGTGAATTACTGACTGCGGGTCTGAGTCCTCTGTCCCTAAACACAAGGCTTCTGAACCAGTTAGGTAAACAGCAATAGTTTCATATGTTGTTGAAATTTCCATTCGTTGCCGATTTATTACTACTGTTCTTGGATAATAATGTGGTAGCTTTACCACCTGGGTGGAAAAGTTGCAGTAGGAACCGCTGACTATATTTGTGCACAGTATGAGAAAATATTATAAACCTAAGCCTTATAAAAAACAGGTAGGGCTGATTTATTCTTATAAGCTAGTTCTCCAACTTGTAGATTAAAAAGACCAAGTGTCATCTCTGCCCTCTTTTAACACTGGCATATTTAAAGGGATTATCCTACCAACAACACTTATCCCTAGAATATGAGATAAGTGCATGATTCCTAGAGCTCTAACCACTTTGACCCTGAAGAACAATGACCCAGAGTCTCCAGTCACACATGCACACTGCCGCTTTATATGTGTACATTGGGCTGTCAGAATTAGATGAGCACTGTACCCATCTATCCATTAGCTCCCATAAGCAGTGAATGGAGTGGTGGCTTGCATGCATAACTACTAAGGACCTCCATTCTTGAGATCTCTATGGGGGATTGCGGTGGCCAGACCCCAAGTGATCATACACTTTTTGCCTATACTGTGGTTGAGCAGCTCCTTTTAAATAGAAGCCAATGAACACCTGCTAAGAAATGTATGCTGTGGCCATTGGTAACCATATCTCCTTTTACAGCAGAAGCAGGAATACTTGTGATGTGTATAATTACTTGATATCATGTTTTTTATTAGTCCAAAATATGATTAAAAAAAAACAAGTGTCACGCACCATGGTTGCTCTACTTTATGTTTCTGTATTACTTACAGAAACAACGTGTTTTGTGTCTTGGCATACAAGCGGGTATGCACTGTTAGTGACAGCTGTTTCACGTTAATCTGTGCTTCTACAAACCTCGTCCCCCCCCCCCCTACTAGCATCACCACTGATACACAAACATATTGTGGCCTTATTTAGAAGGGGTGCGATTTTAGAAAAGTGCAGTAAAAAACAAATTAAAACCATACGAAAAGGTAAGCTGCTACTTATATTAGGGTTTCTAAAAAAAATGCCAAAGTCTATCCTAGTACCTGTGTCCTACCTTCATGATGTTGTAATGTCCCAGTACAGGACATGGTCCTGCACTACACTTAGGCCCTGTCAGGTTGAGTCCCTCAGTGACCTGGGGGCTCCCCTGCAGTGTCTCCCCTGCTGTTATTATAATTGTCCTTTATTGTCAAAGGATTGTAGTCAGTGTTCTAATGTATAGCTAGTCTAAGGGACTTGTGAGATGTCTGAAGGACCTGTGGAATGTCACCTGTTGTGTTATGTTGTCACATGATGTTACCCAGAGAGCACCAGCTTAACCTATGACCCGCAGCTTGACCAATGGACTTTAGTCCAGCCCCCACTATATAAAGGGGCGACCATTACAATTCACTCTCTTCTCTTACCACCTGCTACTGAGCACAGAAAACACCAGAGATCTCAGTGCTAGTGACCAGCATCTGGAAGGCCGCAAAGCTACAGTCATTCCAGTAAATCAAAAGAATATGTCTGCTGTCACTACCCATAGTAAAGTCCAGTTTAAAGTCAAGCCTCAAGATAATTATCTAAAGTCTAATACCAGTCTAATTGGTCCCAGCAAGCTGCGAGGTTATTCTGTGTTCCTGACCACCTCTGTGGTATTCTGGCCTAGCTGTGAAGAGAATACCATGTATCTAAACTCAGTAAAGCCTCCGTTAAACCATAACTGGATGTGGACTCTCCTTTCACTACCTAGCCATTGGAATAGCGGAAATACAGTTCGTTTGGTTCCGGTACCCAAAAACCACTCTGGTGTCATGAACACTAGGGGTTAACAACATCTTGCCCCAGGGGTTAATACCATCTGGCTCCACCGCTCCACTCCGTGGTCCCGCCATACACCATGGGTCACCACAGTGTGTTTTAACATGTTCAATTAAAGGACATCTATAGTGCAAAATAACTTATCCCCTATCCGAAGGATAGGGGATAAGTTATAGATCGCAGGGGGTCCGAGCGCTGGGGCCCCCCGCGATCTTCAGTACGGGGCCGTGGCAATATACAGGAAAGGGGGCGTTCCGTCCCCGAATGACGCAGCGGCCGACACGCCCCCTCCATGAATCCCATAGAGATACATGAAGGGGGAGTGTCTGCTGCGGCTTTCTGCTGGGGACGAAACTTCACTTCCGGCAGACTGCCGCGGCCCCGTCCAGGAGATCCCGGGGGGCCCCAGCGCTCGGACCCCCAGCGATCTATAACTTATCCCCTATCCTTTGGATAGGGGATAAGTTATTTTGCGCTGGAATACTACTTTAACTGCAATAAAACTTTTCCTGACTTTATTGACCATTTATGTTCTCTGAACCTTGTATGTAGCGTGCACATTGTACTACCATGTAGAAACTATTACGATCGCACAGAACTACATACCCTACAAGGCCAATTCTTTTATTGGTCGATATACAGAATTTCATACATAGAGCTTATGGGGCCCTTCCTAGTGCTAGTTAACACCACCAAACTTATTTGACCCACCCCTACCTATTTTAAGGTAAATTACCAACACATTGGCCCCTAGTTAGTAAGGGTTGGGTTGTATTTGTTGTTGGTTTAACACCTTGAGGGGCATACCTGTATGCCCTTGTCACACACCCCTTCTATGACGCGGGCTCAGGAGCTGACCCTGCATCAGCTGCCGGGACCCATGGTTAATGCCGGGGTCAAAAATTTTCTCCACAGAATTCAGAATTCTCTTTTTTTTTTTTTTGGAAACCTTAATAAATATGTAGGTTTCTTATTTGTTGCCATGCTCCTTTGGTTGGGTTTTATTTGATTTTGGTTGGTTTTGTGGGTTTTTCCTGCGCAATATGTCACACAATTGCGCAGCCATGTTGCAAACAGCGGTACCCCCCCCCCCCCCACCTGAAAAAAAAAAAAGAACCTGTTAGAAAGAGCTTGGTAAATAAGGGCCATTGGTTGCTAAAGTTGTAGTACTAGTGGCGAGGTACCTACACAGGTTCTTACCAGCTATCAGTCAAAAGGGGCGACACGCCTTCTTTACCGTGAGGACTGTGAATTTATGGAACGGTCTACCTCAGGAACTGGTCACAGCAGGAACAATTAACAGCTTTAAAACAGGGTTAGATACATTCCTGGAACAAAATAACATTAATGCTTATGCAGAATTATAAAACTACATCCCTTTCCCTTATCCCCTTACACCCTTCCCTTCAATTCCCTGGTTGGACTTGATGGACGTATGTCTTTTTTCAACCATACTAACTATGTAACTATGTAAGGAATTCAACCAACCTGAGCCTGGCATCTTCTGGGGCCTAAAAGCAACCATACTGGATGCCTCCATTGACATCACACTTGGCATGAAATGTAACATATTTATAGCATTTTTTATGAAGCTACACAAGACACAAAAAGTCTATTTCAAATATTTTTAATGAAATAGCGCCTTTCCTTATACATTCTTCCTGTGCATTAAGATGACACATTTTAATCTTTCTAAAGACTGGCATAAAGAGTTCTTCATAAATTTGCTGATGATCACATATATCTCTTATTTAGTCTTTTATTTTCTTCACGTATTTAGTATTTTATTTTCTTCACATATAGACCACAAAGATCTCTAACTTAGCTCAATATATAGCCTACCAGAGATGTCTGGCCTAAATGACAAGGCCCCTTAATAATATTCATAATATTAATAATAATTATGTATCAGTATATAATATAGAATTCATGCTAATAGTAGTATTGAGTACAATGCATATTCTTATACATTCACATTATACAATATATATATCTATATAATATAGTCAACATTTCCCAATGTCTTTGCTCTTGTAAATAATCTGACATATTTATTTGTAGATTTTCAGGAGTAAGAAAATAGCTTGCCCTTTTTATTACAGGTGAGAGTCTATGCTGCTTTTAGTATATTATGAGGAAGGAAATCTCCCACCTTGAACTCTTTGCATAACAAGAACCAGATATTGGAAAAAAAAAAGTTTGTTTTCATTCCACAGAACAGCACCATTCATGTCCACTGGCTGTGTCTGGTATTGCAGCTGAGCCAGACACTACCCATAAAAATAGAGGTGCTGATTTTTGGAAAGAAAACAGACCTTTTTTTTTTTTTTTCCGAATACTGGAGCATTCCTGATGAACCGGTCACTGACTTAAAGACTGCGCAAGCTTAAAATGTCGGTTTTGCACATTACAGTTCTGACGTCACATTCTTTCACTGTCATCACTGAATAACAATCATGTTTATCTTAACTAGGCTTATTTCCAACCAGGGAGCGGCAAATTTTGACATTGAGTCTGTAACTCTGTATGTAAATATTGAAAGCTCACTGAGGGGGCCAAATGTGGCTCTTTATGGTTCTGAACTTTTAAGAGGCAAATTATCCTAAATTCAAATAAAAAAATACATGTAATGCTAAAAGCAAGAATCGCTGTCAATGTATCGAAGAAAGGCACGAAAGATGGAATGATTGTGTATTGCTGTTCTTTTGATGCTGCATCATCTCTTTGGCTGTTCACCGTTTGTCCTCTAAATGTCTTGTTCCTTTTCTCTTATGCAGATGAATGCTGAATTCACATCTTTGAGGTCTGTGCATGTATGTCAGCTTGATGTGTCTTCTTTGTTGTGGTTTTTATACTGTCTGATGACTATCCAAGAGGATCTCTCTGGAGGGAGGAGGATTTGCCATAGTGTAATTCCTACGCCTATTATCTGAGTTCATAGAAAATGCTAGCATCATACCTTTAATGTGCACATTGTGAGTGTCCTATATATATATATTGTTCCATATCTTTTAGTTTCTACTCCACAGGGATTGATGTATATCAGTAGCTATATTTACCCATTCCTGGTCAGTATACACAGGATTCATGGGGAGTGCAAGTTGAGCAGTCTTTCTGTTTCTGGAGATTAGGACTTCATGGTGCAAATAGGTACCACAATGACTAAAATTACCGTACAGGCAGCTGCGGTGATAAGCGCCGCCATCTTACAGACCTTGGCTCGCCGGAACTCTGCTTCCTTTCTTTTCAGCAGAGAATCGTAACCCGGTGTGTAAATGTCTTCCATCCAAAACTCCAAATTATTTGGGTTCAGGGATTCCTGAGTCTGTAAGGGAAAAAAATCACAGTAGATCCCAGAAATTATAGAGGCACAGTTTGAAAAAGATTAAACTTTACCTGGCCAACAGGAAGCATTAGTATACATATCGTTCAATACATGATATTCTGATTGTATAATGTATCTATGATCTACTTTTCATCCAAAGTTGGGTTCACACATATTCTTTAAGGGTACGTTCACACGAGCGGAACCACAACGTATTTTGCGCTGCAGATCTGCCGCTGAAGGACCCCTGCATGGTGGCTTTACATGTGCCTGCTTGGAGCGGCAATACGTCGCTACAAGCAGACACACTGAGATGTGCGAGTCGCAGTGCGCATGCGCAGTATACTCGCACATTGCGGCAGCTCTCGGCCTAGCTCATGGAGCAGGGGGAGCAGCCGCGATGTGTGCGAGTACACGCGCATGAGCGGCAATTCACACATAGCAGAGTGTCTGCTTGTGACGGCGTATTGCCGCTCCGAGCAGGCACATGTGAAGCCACCATGCAGCGGTGCGGGTCCGCTGGTGTGAATGTACCCTTAGTCAGTATGTGTTTCTCATTTTATTCTGTATTTTTAACCATAACCAGGGGTGTGTAAAAAAAACATTTAAAAAGTGCAAATCCTTTGTAGTTTTTCTCTATATTGGTTCCACCCCTGTTTTTGGCTAAAAAATACTAAACTAAATAAGCTCTAAAATCTGGTTCTGTTTTTCTGTAAGTGAATATTAATCTTCTGGTTTACATCTAAAGTATGTAAACCTGAGTGAAAATCTGTCCAGACCAAATACTGTCCTAGTTCAAATATGTCTGGCAATCTGACACAGTTACCTACCATTAGAGATGAGCAAATCAAATCTGACGAATCCAAAATCGTTCCGAATTTCCTGAAAAATTTGAATCGTAATGAATCCAAATATCGCCGTGATTCAATAAAATGAATCGCTTCATACTCCATTTAGCGCGTTCCAGGCTCCAGGGCATCTAAAATGGCGGCTCCACGTGTGAGGACATGGGGCAAGGAACTCTGGGAAGGCGGGTAGGCGGGCTCACCCTGAATCACATGCCATTGCTGCGGCATGTCATTTAAGCATTTTATTACAGAGAGAGATTGTGTGTGTGTTCCACAGAGAAACAGCTTTACAGCAGCGATTCACCACAAGCCCAAATCACTGCAGAAAAGCACTGACAGGGAAGAGAGAGAGAGAGAAAGTACACTTCTGCACTGGGGTGTACAACAACTCTAGTTAGGGTGAGCATTAAAAGCCATAGTCACCTGCTTTTAGTGCATAATGATACTGTACTGGGCTGTACTACACAGCGACTCTGTACTGCAGCATTGGTGTGTACTACAACTCTCAATTTAATAGGGGCCAGTTAGGGTGAGCACTAAAAGCCATAGTCACATGCTTTTAGTGCCTAATACAGGTTGCGTAGTGGAGTGTATTGTCCTCATCTCATGAGTGTAAACTGTAAGTACACCTACGTGGTGTACATTTTTTTCCCTGTTAAACTAATCTTGACCAGTTACTGTGAAAGGCCAGTCAAAGCTACACACTTGTTTTTGTAGCCTAATACAGTTTTAGGCATAGTGGAGTGTATTGTCCTCCTCTCATAAGTGTAAACTGCATGTACACCTACGTGGTCTATGATTTATTTTCCTGTTAAGGGGGTATTCCGGGCAAATTTTTTTATCCCCTATCCAAAGGATAGGGGATAAGATGTCTGATCGCGGGGAGCCCGCTGCTGGGACCCCCCCCCCCCCCCCCGGAATCTCCCTGCAGCACCTCTGGGTTTCCGGGACTGGGGACGGGACGTGATGTCATGCCACGCCCCCTCCATTCATGTCTATGGGAGGGGTCATCATGCCCCCTTCCATATACATGAATGGACGGGGCGTGGCATGACGTCACGTCCCCAGTCCCGGAAACCCGGAGATTTCCGAAACTGGAGACGCAGCTCCCGCATAGAATGCGGGTGCTCCAGGGAGATCGCGGGGGGTCCCAGTAGCGGGCTCCCCGCAATCAGACATCTTATCCCCTATCCTTTGGATAGGGGATAAAATGTTTTTGCTCGGAATACCCCTTTAAACTAATTTGAGCCAGTTACTGTGAAAGGCCAGCCAAAGCCACACACTTGTTTTTCTAGCCTAATACAGTTGTAAGCGTAGTGGAGTGTATTGTCCTCCTCTCATAAGTGTAACATATATGCACTCAGCTGGTGTATAAGTATGTCAGTCAGAGAAGTGCAAGGACATGCACAGAGGAGTGGCAGAGGCCTAAATTCATCAGGCGCAGGCAGAGGTCACAGCAGACTAGGGGCGCGTGGCAGCAGTCGCAGAGAGAGGCCAGAGCTCCCGGTATCAGCTAGCGGTCGTGTCTCGACCAGCAACCCATCTGCCATCATTGTTTAACTTGGTCATTCACTCCCAAGTGACATCTGACACCCCCAGTCAACAGTCGATGAGTTCCTCAGACACAACCCTCAGTTGGCATGGCCCGGGAGCAGTCCCTGTCCTCCAATTGCCTCTGTCCTATGCTGTTCTCTCACCCACAGAAATATCATATGCTGTGGGTTCAGCTCCATTATTTAGTGAGGAGGATCTACTAGAGGACAGTCAGTAGTTACTGCCCAGCCAAGAATTGGAGAAGACATACGCCACTTCCTCCACTAGGCGGGCAAGTAGTGAGAGTGTCGTGGGAGGTGGTGTTGCGAGCATTCAGGCTCCTGAAGCAGACACCGTTGAGGAACCGGTGGAGGACATAAGTGACATACAGATTACAACAACTCTGCCATAAAGACAGAATAAAGGTCCCCTTTTTATCCCTCACTGAAAAAACTAAAACTTAACCCCTTAACGACCACGGATGTATATTTACGTCCGTGGCTGGCTCCCGAGATACAACGCACGGTCACGCGGTGACCGCGTTTCATATTGGGTCGGTCCCGACATGTATCTGAAGCCGGGACCCGGGCTAATAGTGCGCAGCAGCAATCGCGGTGCCGCGCATTATTAACCCTTTAGACGAAGCGTTCGAAGTTGAAAGCCGCGTCTAAAACAAAAGTAAAACCCTCCCGGCTGCTCAGTGGATCTGATCAGGGCCACCGCAGTGAAAATGCGGTGTCCCGATCAGCTAGGACGTGAGCGGAGGGTCACTCACCTTCCTCCGACACATCTGATCGGCGATTGATTGCTCCAAGCCTGAGATTCAGGCTTGAGCAATCGAGCACCGATAACATGGGGGCTATAACACCCCACCCTATGGGGGCTATAACATTGCAAAAAAAAAAAAAAGTTAATAAACGTGATTTAACCCTTTCCCTAATAAAAGTCCAAATCACCCCCTTTTCCCATAAAAAAAAACATGTAAATAAAAATAGTTATAAACATATGTGGTATTGCCACGTGTGTAAATGTCCGAACTATAAAAAAAAATATCATGAATTACACCGCAGGGTCAATGGCGTACATGCAAAAAATTCCAAAGTCCAAAATAGCGTATTTTTGGTCACTTTTTATATCATGAAAAAATTAATAAAAAGTAATCAAAAAGTCTGATCAATACAAAAATTGTAAAATGACTGATGTCACTGCAAATTAGAATTGGTGGTGCAAAAATAAGCCATCATTTGGATTTTTAAGTGCAAAATTGAAAGGGTTATGATTTTTAAAAGGTGAGGAGGAAAAAACGAAAGTGCAAAAATGGAAAAACCCGTGGTCCTTAAGGGGTTAACTTTTATTAGAAGGTGAATAATAGTGAGCTAAACAGTGATATTTTAAAAGCCCAGCACTAACTCACACCTGTCATAACATAGTCCAGGTCGCTCATTGGCGTACCGTTTGACACTATTGCCAAGCACACCTTCAGTGTGACACTCACAGTGCCCTCCCTAACATGTTTTGTCACAGACGTGATAGCCTCAGAGGTTATGGGGCAATCGACGTGCAGACACAACTCGATGATGATGAAGCCGATCGCATTTGGGAGCTGGGTGCAGAATTGGCTTCTTCATCATCATCAGGAGCATAGGGTTGCAGGTTGCCCGTGAGGCAGCAGTTGAGCCAGCAAGGTGGAAGCATGGTTGGGAGTCAACATGGTGGCAGCAGTAGGAAGTCTGGGCCAAACGTGCCTGGGGTAGACCACCTGCTTTGCGGCAGCCTACCTGCCTGGGAAGTAGTGGAACTGGGGTTCCTGGAGTCGGCGGCAGTAGCAGTCAGTCAGTGCGGACTGTTGGGGAAAATCAGCTACTCGGTGGTGTGGCAGTTTTTCATCAACCATTCAGAGGATGTAAATCTGGCCACATGCAAGATGTGTCGGCAGAAGGTGAAGCATGGCAGGGGTTCCAATGTTGGCACTATGGCCCTGTGTCAACATATGCAGCGTCACCATAAAGTGGCCTGGGAGAACCGTGGCTCCGATTCGATGGTCCAGCCTGCTGCATCACCCAGTGGTATGCCGCTCCCTGTTTCAGCCAGCCAAGGCTTTACCACCTCAGCCGAAGGGAGCTGTCTGTCATACCTGATGCTCCTGCTACTTCTACTTTGAGTGAGTCATTTCGGCAGCAATCCATCAGTGAAGCCATGTCCAAAAGACAGCATTATGCGCCCACTCATCCAACGGCAGAGAAGCTGAATGTGCTCCGGTCCTGTTGCTGCAGTCCTTCCCTTTTTTAGGTGGTGGGCTCTGCACCTTTCAGAGAACTAATGGCTTGTGCCGTGCCGAGGTGGAGAGTCCCAAGCTGTCATTTTTTTGCGAAAAAGACAGTACCAGCCCTCCACAATTATATAGAATAAAAGGTGGGCCCGTCCTTGAGCCTGTCGGTGTGGCAGCCCTGACGTGTGGAGCTGTAACTACGGTCAGGGACAATACATGTCCTTTACGGCCCATTGAGTGAATGTGGTTCCTGCACAGCCACACCAGCAACTTGGCCAGGTCACGCCGCTTCCACCTCCACCTCCACACTCTCAGTCCATTGGCTCTCATCCTCCACCGTGTCCTCAGCCTCCACTGCAAGGACAAGTCTCAGTGCCTCTCCAGCCTACTAAGTGTGCAGGGCACGGCAGAGTCACACTGTTCTTCACGTGGTTTGCCTTGGCGAACGGAGTCACACAGGGGAGGAACTGTTAAAAATGATTTGTCAAGAAATCGAATCATAGCTTTCTCCACGAAAACTGGAAATGGGAACCATGGTGACCGACAACGGGAAGAACATCTTGTCTGCGCTGCGTCATGGAAGCCTGAGCCATGCGCCCTGCATGGCACCCGTGTTCAATCTAGGAAACTTTGCATGCACTTCAGCCACTGGTACACTGCAAAGTACACCCTCCTTGAGTTGCAGCATCAGAACGGCATCCTCCAACATAGTCTGATATGCAACGTTTCCACCCGTTGGAATTCCACCCTCCATATGTTGGACCAACTCTATAAACAGAGAAAGGCCATCACCGATTTCTAGATGATCCAAGCGTAAAGGTGTACTCCCCTGTGTAACTTCAATGTCAACCAGTGGCAACTCATACGTGACACCTGCCGTTTGCTCAGGCCCTTTCAGGAAGCCACATTATTTGCCAGGATTACGGGATTCAACTGCTTCATTTCCTACAACAGATGGTGGAAAGGATGGCAGGTCAGAGCACTGTAGCCATGGCGCCTACATCTCACGGCCACATGAGCCCTGTGGAGGCTGAACTGGAAGAGGAGGAGGAGGGGGACAGTTGAGTGAGCGAAATGGGTGGTTGTTATAGTCATCTGACAGGAGAGGAGGAGCAGGAGAAGCCTGTGGAGCTACAGGGTGATGAAGAAGGCAAGAGAGAAGACTTAGACACACCATGGCAGTATGCAGTGAAGATGGAGGCAGGGAGACCCTCCGAGTCACTTGTACAAATGGCATGATGCATGCTCACTTGCTTGCGTAGTGACTGCCGAATTGTCACCATTCGGCAGCAGGATGACTTCTGGCTCTCCACCTTGTTGGACCCTCGCTACCGGCAAAAAATGGGGGCCTTTTTTATACCCACTGAGAGGGAGGACAAACTGACCTACTACAGAGACATCCTACGTAGTGAGTTGGCCAATGCCTATCTGCGCCGCAGTACCAGTTCCATCAGCAGCAGCCTGAGTCTACAGTCGCTGATAAGTAGCTTTCTTCACCTGCATAGTGAAGCAACTCATCAGCAGCAGGTTGATCTTGAGCAGGACCTGAACAAGCAGGTGGTGGCATACCTTGACATGACCCTGCCAACACACTTTGAAGATCCGCTGGACTTCTGGGCAGCCAAACTGGATTTGTGGCCGCAACTAGCACCTACACCACCAAGTATTGATGTGATACAAAGACCTCTAAAAGACAGAAGGAAACAATGTATGGTCCATTGTAACAGGTGGGGGTAAAAACTTCCCCTTTAAGGCCCTACTCTCGCCCTATTAATTCCCTTCTTGGCAAGTGTTACTTGCCCTAAAAAGGGCAGTCCCACACAGGAACCTCTTCCTATTTGCACCTAAAAATACCATTTCCCAGGGTTTTTAGGTGGAAATAGGGAGCGGTTCCTGTGTGGGGCTGCCCTTTTTAGGGCAAGTAACACTTGCCAAGAAGGGAATTAATAGGGCGAGAGTAGGGCCTTACAGGGGAAGTTTTTACCCCACCTGTTACAATGGACCATACGTTGTTCCCTTCCACCTTTTGGAGGCAAGTGTTACTCGTTCTAAAAAGGGCAGCCCCACACAGGAACCTCTCCCTATTTCCAACAAAAAAACCTAGGAAATGGCAGTGTTTTTAGGTGGAAATAGGGAGAGATTCCTGTGTGGGGCCACCCTTTTTAGGGCGAGTAACATTCGGAAAGAAGGGAATTAATAGGGAGAGAGTAGGGCCTTGTAGGGGAAGTTTTTACCTCCACCTGTTACAATGGACCATACGTTGTTCCCTTCCACCTTTTAGAGGTCTTTGTTTCACATCAATACTTGATGGTGTAGGTGGCACATGGTGTTTTTTGCACACCTTTCATTTTGTTTAATTTCAAAAAATGTTGGGGTCCATATATTTTATCCTAAGAATAATAGGATAATAAGATATTGCATATCCTCAGTACTTACTTGTGCACACCAACACTTTGACAAAAGATACAGTTTGCTTCTGCCTACCTGGTTCAGCTACTATTCTGATCCTGCCACCCACCTGATGCAACACATCTGATGCCAAGTGCTCCTTCTTTCACCCACCTTCATCACCGGGTACTGGTATTGCCACCCACCACCCCACTCACGGTCACCGGGTCACTTTCAGGGCTCCTGATGCTGCTGATGCCACCTCCAGGCTATGTCATTCTGCCACTATGTGGTCTACTCATTCTGCCGCCACCTCCAGGCTCTGTTATTCTGCCACCATATGTTCTACTCATGCTGATGCCACCTCCAGGCTGTGTCATTCTGCCACCATATGTTCTCTTCTTGTTGCTACCATTTCCAGGCTGTGTCATTCAGCCACTATATGGTCTCCTCATGCTTCCCCCACCTCCAGGCTGTGTCATTCAGCCACTTTATGGTCTCTTCATGCTTCCGCCACCTCCAGTCTGTGTCATTCAGCCACTATATGGTCTCCTCATGCTTCCGCCACCTCCAGGCTTTGTCATTCTGCCATGTGGTCTCTTCATGCTGCTGGCATATTAAATTAAAATTTTTATGTTCTTCTTCTATTTAAAATCTACAATTTACATTTAAAAAAATATCTTTAATCTTTTCAATTGTTAGGCTCTATGGTCTCGTCAGGCTGCTGCCACATCTAGACTCTGTCATTGTGCCGCCATGTGATATCCTTGTTATATTGATCTTGTAGAGGTAATTATACACTATTGGAGCTGGAATTACCGAGACTGCTGCTGCCACCTCTAGGCTTTGTCATTGTACCGCCATGTCATATCCTTATTATATTGATCTTGCAGTAGTAATTATACACTATTGGAGCTGGAATTACTGTGACTTCTTCTGCCACCTCCAGGCTGTGTCATTCTGCCCCATTTGGTCTCCACTGGCTCATGTCAGTTTTTTATAGCTATTCGACCCAAATAAATTTCTATCGAACAAAATTTTTCAGAAAATTCTGCTAATGGGGCAAATTAAATTTTTAATAAAATCCGATCATCGCTAGTCCTCATATGTTATCTCTGGAATTACCACAAGTGTTACGCCTAGCGCTCCGGGTCCCCGCTCCTCCCCGGAGCGCTCACGGCGTCTCTCTCCCTGCAGCGCCCCGGTCAGTCCCGCTGACCGGGAGCGCTGCACTGACATGGCCGTCGGGGATGCGATTCGCACAGCAGGACGCGCCCGCTCGCGAGTCGCATCCCAGGTCACTTACCCGTCCCGGTCCCCTGCTGTCATGTGCTGGCGCGCGCGGCTCCGCTCTCTAGGGCGCGCGCGCGCCAGCTCTCTGAGACTTAAAGGGCCAGTGCACCAATGATTGGTGCCTGGCCCAATTAGCTTAATTGGCTTCCATCTGTTCCCAGACTATATCTGCTCACTGCCCCTGCACTCCCTTGCCGGATCTTGTTGCCTTGTGCCAGTGAAAGCGTTTAGTGTTGTCCAAGCCTGTGTTACCTGAACTTTTGCTATCCATCTTGACTACGAACCTTGCCGCCTGCCCCGACCTTCTGCTACGTCTGACCTTGCCTCTGCCTAGTCCTTCTGTACCACGCCTTCTCAGCAGTCAGCGAGGTTGAGCCGTTGCTAGTGGATACGACCTGGTTGCTACTGCCGCAGCAAGACCATCACGCTTTGCGGCGGGCTCTGGTGAACACCAGTAGCCTCTTAGAACCGGTCCACCAGCACGGTCCACGCCAATCCCTCGCTGACACAGAGGATCCACTACCAGCAAGCCGAATCGTGACAGTAGATCCGGCCATGGATCCCGCTGAGGTGCCGCTGCCAAGTCTCGCTGACCTTACCACGGTGGTCGCTCAGCAATCGCAGCAAATTGCCCAACAAGGACAGCAGCTGTCGCAGTTGACCGCCACGTTACAGCAACTTCTGCCTCTGCTACAGCAGCAACCATCTCCTCCGCCAGCTCCTGCACCTTCTCCGCAGCGAGTGGCCGCTCCTAGCCTCCGCTTGTCCCTGCCGGACAAATTTGATGGCGACTCTAGACTCTGCCGTGGATTTTTGTCTCAATGTTCCCTGCATATGGAGATGTTGTCGGACTTGTTTCCTACAGAACGGTCTAAGGTGGCGTTCGTAGTGAGCCTTCTTTCAGGAAAGGCCTTGTCTTGGGCCACACCGCTCTGGGACCGCAATGATCCTGCCACAGCCACAGTCCAGTCCTTCTTCGCTGAAGTCCGGAGTGTCTTCGAGGAACCAGCCCGAGCTTCTTCTGCCGAGACTGCCCTGCTGAACCTGGTCCAGGGTAATTCTTCAGTGGGCGAGTACACCATCCAATTTCGTACTCTTGCTTCTGAATTATCATGGAATAATGAGGCTCTCTGCGCGACCTTTAAAAAAGGCCTATCCAGTAACATCAAGGATGTGCTGGCCGCACGAGAGATTCCTGCCAACCTGCAAGAACTTATCCATTTGGCCACCCGCATTGACATGCGTTTTTCTGAGAGACATCAGGAGCTCCGCCAGGAAAAAGACTTAGATCTCTGGGCACCTCTCCCACAGCATCCTTTGCAGTCTTCGCCTGGGCCTCCCGCCGAGGAGGCCATGCAAGTGGATCGGTCTCGCCTGACCCAGGAAGAGAGGAATCGCCGTAGGGAAGAAAATCTTTGTCTGTACTGTGCCAGTACCGAGCATTTCTTGGTGAATAAATTCTGCATCCCGGTGACCCGTCTCGTCAAGCCGCTCTACATTTCCGCGGTCAACGGAGTCAGATTGGATTGCACCGTGCGTTACCGCACAAAACCCCTCTTAATGTGCATTGGACCCCACCACGAAAGGATTGAGTTATTCGTCCTTCCCAACTGTACCTCTGAGGTCCTCCTCGGTCTGCCATGGCTCCGGCTTCATTCTCCCACCCTTGACTGGACCACCGGGGAGATCAAGAACTGGGACTCTGCCTGCCATAGGAAGTGCCTCTCCCCCCCTCCCAGTCCCGTCAGGCAAGCCTCTGTGCCTCCTCATGGCCCCGTCCTTGTGTCACCCTGCCCCGTGCCAAGCTTCGCCCTCTGCCCTCCCTCCCCATTCCCACTCCTGCTGTACTCCCTGCCTTTGAGGAAACCCTCCATTCACTCCCGGTGTCCTCGTCCCAGTTAGAGCACTTGTCGGACAAAAAAAGGGGGAGACCTAAGGGGGGGGGTACTGTTACGCCTAGCGCTCCGGGTCCCCGCTCCTCCCCGGAGCGCTCACGGTGTCTCTCTCCCTGCAGCGCCCCGGTCAGTCCCGCTGACCGGGAGCGCTGCACTGACATGGCCGTCGGGGATGCGATTCGCACAGCGGGACGCGCCCGCTCGCGATTCGCATCCCAGGTCACTTACCCGTCCCGGTCCCCTGCTGTCATGTGCTGGCGCGCGCGGCTCCGCTCTCTAGGGCGCGTGCGCGCCAGCTCTCTGAGACTTAAAGGGCCAGTGCACCAATGATTGGTGCCTGGTCCAATTAGCTTAATTGGCTTCCATCTGCTCCCAGACTATATCTGCTCAATGCCCCTGCACTCCCTTGCCGGATCTTGTTGCCTTGTGCCAGTGAAAGCGTTTAGTGTTGTCCAAGCCTGTGTTACCTGAACTTTTGCTATCCATCTTGACTACGAACCTTGCCGCCTGCCCCGACCTTCTGCTACGTCTGACCTTGCCTCTGCCTAGTCCTTCTGTACCACGCCTTCTCAGCAGTCAGTGAGGTTGAGCCGTTGCTAGTGGATACGACCTGGTTGCTACTGCCGCAGCAAGACCATCCCGCTTTGCGGCGGGCTCTGGTGAACACCAGTAGCCTCTTAGAACCGGTCCACCAGCACGGTCCACGCCAATCCCTCGCTGACACAGAGGATCCACTACCAGCAAGCCAAATCGTGACAACAAGAATCCAAAGAAACAGGTTGAAGCGAAACATTAAACCACAACTGAGTTTCATACGCAGTTTCGCAGTACCAGCCGTGTTTACTTACATGTGCATGGTTTGATATTTTTTTAACAAGCATTTCATACTGGCAGGATTTACCCAGTAACAACAAACTGACACACTACTCTAAAATTGTGCCGCTCTGCAGCCTACATAAGCTGCCGCCACCTCCAGACTGTGTCATTGTGCCGCCATATGGTCTCCTCATACTGCTGCCATCTCTAGGCTCTGTCATTGTGCCGCAATTTGATCTCCTTGTTATGTTGATCTTGTAGTTTGACAGTATTTTTTTTAAAGTAAATGCTTCGAAGGGGAGGATGGGTTGGGACAGCTGGAACCTGGCATCGTGGCAGACCGTCAGCTTGATTTTAGGATACAAGAACGACCTTTTTCACTGCAGCAACTTATAGCAGTATGCGCCCACTCATCCAAGGGCACATGGTGTTGCAGTCCCTCCCCTTTCAGGTGGATAATCAGTCATGAGCATGGGGCAGTTTGCTGAGAGGCAGGGGCTGGGACAGGCGGTAGCTGGCCTCACGGCGGACCGCCAGCTCGATTTTAAGATACAAGTACGAGCTTTTTCACTGCAGCAACTATACACTATTGGAGCTGGAATTACTGCGGCTGCTGGCTGGCACCAGACTTGCCCTCCAATGGGTCCTCAAAAAAGGATTTAAAGTCTGCTCATTCCAATTACCAGGCTCTGTCATTGTGCCGCTGTGCGGCAGTGATTCTAATTGCGACGCCTGTAATCTGCATGCCATACTAAATAACAGTATGTGTGTTAGGACAAGGCAAAGTGCTCTACACCCCTATTGAGGCTCTCTATAGCCCAGAAATAGCCGTTTTTAATAACGATTTGCCGTGATTAAATTCGGATAGAATCGAATTTCTTCGGAAAATTCTGCAAATCGTCTGAATCAAATTTTTCAAAAATTCGCTCATCTCTACCTACCATAGTATGGTCTAATTCAAAACATTACATTCAGCATTTTTCAATCTTTTGAGTCGATAGGTGCAGTTTCATGGCCTTTAGTCTGGCACTTAGCCTCATTATAACCTATGAAGGGCCAAAGAGTATTCTTGTTGCTCCCATCTGGGTGACTCCGGATCACTAGACATATGAGAACCTAGCCTTATAGCTAAAAGTTTGCTTCATTGTATCTAGTGTAGGTAATAGGTAACTTTGTTAGCTTAATAGCCTAGATTCCAGGATGATACATTTTACCTACCTTAATTTGATGGAGGAGTAACTATAAAGAAGAGAAAGATTTGTGCAGGCAGTGGATTGCATAGACTAAATAAAATGTAGCACACTTGGAGTTGTGATCGAAACTAGATGATAAAAGGTTTTCTTTATCTTGATATAAGCACAGATATTATTTGACAGCAAACAGAGATATTGGAAATCGTACACATCTGAAACATAAAATATATTAAAAAATTGCCACATTTTATTTTATGATAAAATGATTCAGGTTTGTTTACATAAAACTTGAACCCCTTCCATAGCAAACAATAGTCCAGTGATTCTCGCATTTAGTATACATGAGAAAAGTGTATGTATTACAATTTACCTGGATATCCAGTGCTGTCAGACGCCCCTTTTCTCCTGAGTTGTGTGCACATTCTTCTATAGTCCATGATGGTTGGGTTCGTTTTATCTCTGACATTTCTGTTAGATGCATGTCTGTGTAAATGGGGTTGCCTTTCATGTGGGACTTCAGAGATGATGGATAAGGATGAGGACTAAACACTTGTTCCACAATATATGAGTCCCTGCCTGGCTTTGGCATCCTGTGCAAATGAGGTATTTCATGCTGGCGATCCACCTGATACAAATGACACAATAAAGGTACAATGTAGAAATATTTATACTGTATCTTTTGCTTAAAAAACAAAAAAAGCCCATAAGATTACATTCTGAAGTTTTTTATTATTTACTAGCTGAATACCCAGCGTTGCCCGGTTTTTCCTTCCTAATCCTTGTTGGGGAGGAAAATAAACAAAGGAGGAAGCTTTTGACTTCATATGCCGTCCTCATATATTGTTGTCATATCCCAAAACCAATGTCAGACCATGTTGGAGCAGGTTTAAATATAGACTAAAGCATAGATCATGCAGTCTGTGCACAGAATTTATCAAGAGCCGTGCGCCATTTGATAAATTAGGTGCACAATAGACCGGCCTAACCCTCTGTAGTTTGGTCTATATTGATGCGGGACATAGACAACTTTGATAAATATCCCCCGTTGAGTTTTATATATATAGATTGGTTCTTTTACCTCTTTCGATTTGCGGTGCCAGTCTCTACTTGATCCTCCTTTATCCTTCTTTTCTTCCTCCGATACGCTGGATTGTTTGGGAAATCCCCAAGGTCGACATTCATGCTGGGAATTTCCCGGCTTAGACTCACTGGTAGTAATATCTTCAGTTAATGAACGGACAGACCTTTGTGAGAAAAGATTTTTTTTCATGGCTTTGACTCTGAGACTTTCCGTGGTAGCATTAGTAATGTCTGGACAACAGCAGTCAGACTTGTCCGTGTTCCCATTGTGGGATGAATTTTGATCTTGGAATGAACTTGGCGAAGCTCTTGTACTGGAAATGACATCACTATGAGGCTGACTTTCAGTCTCTAACTTTGCTTTCTCTGGGGGCTGTATTCTTTCATCTAACTTATTTAGCTTGGCCAACACTTGGGATACCTCATCACGCACACCAGAAAGCGACTCTAACTTCTTCTCTATCTCTCCAATTCTTCTGACTAACTTTCTGACACTACTTTTCAGTTCTTCTTCTTCCATAGTCTCACTCCGTGGGCCCTTGGTTGGTATTTTGTTAGCTCTACCTGAAGCATGTTCTGGAGAACTTTCAATGTCAGCTCTTGGAAGTTGAGCTAAGGAACCACAGCTATTGTAGCATGAGGATTGAGGAATGCCAGAAGATCCACAAAGACTCATATCGTCCAGGAATCTGAATATGTCACTTATGTCATCACTAATGATTTCAGAGTCCGCTTCTGACTGGTTACGAGCCCTGCCTTCTATATAGCGGCTGCAGTTGGAGGGGATGTTTGATTCCTTTCCTTTCTTTGCATCAATTTGTTCTGTCTGTGTACCAACGCTTTCAGACTTCTCTACACTGAATTGACAGGATGGAGTTTTTGTGCCCTTGTCTCTGAATCTCCTTAATGCCTCTTGTTTCTCAACATCTTGGGGCTCACAAAATTTCTTTCCATTATTTTTTAGTGCTAGATCTGGTAAGTAAGAATGATGTCTTTCTGGTACTGTAACAAAATTTGTTGTCTGTAAACTAGTGGTTGGGTAGCACATAGCTTCCTCTTTCCTATTAAAAAATGAGCGTTCAAAATCTGGTACCTCTTCAGTGTTTAAACTCCAGCTTTTTACAGGCTTTCCTATAAGGTGTTTGGGCTTGGTAATAAACCTTTTTTGATCTTGTAATCCTGAACCAGTTGTTGGACCAAAGTATGTGGAGGCCTGAAGATCATCTAAGCTTTCATGCTTTGCCCTTCGAAAGTCCTCAGAAGAGGAGTATGCTGTGTTAAGATAGTGAGAGCTGTATGGCATCTCGAAACTGTGATTGAAAAAAACTGTCTTGGGGCTTATTTTCCCTTCATTCTTTTTCATTGTGACATTCGGTGACGTTCTGAATAAGTTATGGAAATCATCCTTAAAAACATTTCTTCTCTGCCCAGAAGAAGCTGGAAGTCTGAAAGGCTCTTCACTTGGTGTAGGTGGCAGTGATTCCGGCTCAGATAATGGCTGACTGGGGAAATAGGTGCTTTGCATTTCACAGGATTGCGGTGTTACCATTGGATACGAGTCCAAAGCTTGCAATCTTTCCATAGAAGCCGCGCGCTCATTTCCCTCTTTCTTAACTCCTAGGAGGAAATTTGGCTCAGGAAGAAATGTATGACATCCTTCACACTCTTCTTTGTGGCAGCTGGAGGACCTGGTGATGGAATAGCTCCGACTGGTATCTCGTTTCTGTGCTTCTTTATGAGGGGCTTTCTCTTTGCCACTGTAAACATCCATGTCAGATTCCATGCCCTCTTTCTGTTGAGACTGCTGTTGAATGGGCAATTTTTCTTTGGCAGCTCCATCATTCATTTGTATCAAGTTAAATATAGTGACTATATCGGCAGCTGCTATGATTTTCTTGGACTGTTGATTTTCTGCTGCATTTCTCATCTTGTCTCGGAAGAGACTTGCAGGAAAGCTGGGATCTTGACAAGCAGTGTAGTACAGGAGGCTGCGCAGCTTTGCAAGTTCAGGTAGTTCATATCGGGAACATAGAGATTTACATAGGTCTTGGTAAGAGACTGAATTCTGTTTTGAGTCTAAATCTTCTAAAATCTTCACAAGAAGATAGGACGGGTCCTGGGAATCACTCATGGTGACAAGTATCTATATTCCTGCAAAGGAGAAAACAAATAAAATGATATTCCAGACAACAAATATGCAAAATCATTCTATTGGCAACCAGATTTCCCACCATGTAACTGATTAAGAGCTTCTGTTTGTGAGCTGAACAATTTGTACTTTTTCATGTATGCAAATGAGCAGAAAGTGCCCAAAGGGCAAGGCTGATCTATTTAATTGCCCAGAATTTCATCCCCTTTTGCTGATTTCATCCTCCGGCTGCACTGACTGACAGCCTGTGTGGATGGAAATGATGGGAATTTAAAGGGGTTCTCTGGTGGAAAACTATTTTTTTCAAATCAACTGGTGGCAGAAAGTTCAACAGATTTGTAAATTACTTCTAATAAAAAATCTCAATCCTTCCAATACTTATTAGCTGCTGTATACTACAGAGGAAGTTGAGTTTTTCTTTTCTGTTTGACCACAGTGCTCTCTGATGCCACCTCTGTCCATGTCAGGAGCTGTTCAGAGCAGGATAGATTTGCTATGTGGATTTGCTCCTACTCTGGACAGTTTCTGACTAGTGTTGGGCGCAAATATTGGCATTTCATTATCGTGAATATCGCAAATTCGCGAATATTGCACATATATTCGCTATAAATTCGAAATTACGAATATTCACTTTTTTCCGCATATTCGCATATTCCTTCTTTTCACTTGTGGGCCAACTAAAATTATGCAAATACACTTGTCAGAAGTTGTCAACAACATCCCTAGCAACCAATAGTAAAGTCGCCCACTCCCTCACTGTTTTCTTCATCGAATACAATAATATGCGAATATTCGCATATGCGAATATAACAAATACGCGAAATTCGCGAATATAGGACGAATATTTATCTATATATTCGCAAAATATCACAAATTTGAATATGGGTAATGCTGCTCCTCACTATTCCTGACACGGACAGAAGTGTCAGCAGAGAGAACTGTGGTCAGAGAGAAAAGAACAACTCAACTTCCTCTGTAGTATACAGCAGCTTATAAGTACTGGAAGGATTAAGATTTTAATTTACAAAACTTTTATGGACATTCAACCAACATTATTTCACCATATACAGACTGTTTAGTATCCGGACGTCCAGTAGCTGAATTTAGTAATTTACTGTATGTTTTATACGGTCAATTTTTTACATTGATTTTATCACTGCATATTTTATGTTATATTTGCCATTTATTTTTCCTCCCACAAGGGCCCTGTGTGAGGAATATAAGCAATAAAAATCTTATACATCTAATAAAATATCTGTTTAATTGAAGCACGGTCTTGAAAATATTTTTTAACTTTTTTTTTTTTTTTTTAAACTACTATCCTTGAGGTTTGGGCTATTTTTTGCACAACTAATTTACAAATCTGTTTAATATTCTGGAACCAGTTGATATGAAAAAAAGAATTTGTTTTCCACTGGAGTACTCCTTCAAGGCAACTGGCCCTGCCCTGTAGACGTTTGTTCTCAGAGGAAAGAAAGCACTGTGGCGCTACCATCACGGATCAGACTTGAAGATTAAAAGTATAAACACATTTTAAAGACACATCATATAAAAAATTTAAAAAAAAACAGGTGTACATTTGGCAAGACGTGTTTCGGGAGCTAACACTCCTTTTTTCAAGTGCAGTAAAAGCTTATACTGCAATTGAAAAAGGGAGTCCTAGCTCCTGAAATGCGTCTTGCCAGATGTATACCTCTGGATTCCAGTCATACCACTGCTGGCTAGCCACTTAGGATCACCACTGTACCCCTGATATATAAGGGTAATATGCATGAACCAAAGTCATACTCCAGGTAAGTCTTCTTTGCTGTGGGCATTTGTGACTCAATTGCATATATGAAAAAAACACAAATTTATCACCTCACAAGCAGCAGTGCCTTATAGGAGTACTCCAGCACTGCTTTTCTTTATCCTATTGTGCACGGGCTGCAAAAAAAAAAAAAAAAAAAAACTTAACTCACCTTCCCTCACTCCCCCATTGCTTCTTCTTCCTGCTTCCGTGTTCACGGATGGTCACACTGCGGTCAGCGTATTGACGGCCGCAGCAATGTCCTGTCTTGGCCGATGACAGGCTGAGCGCAGTGTAATGTAAGGAGCCTGGGCCCCGCCTTCTACCTGCTGCCCGGGCCTGTTGCATGACACTGCACTTGGCCGAGGCAGGACAACCCTGTGGCTGGCGATACGCTGACCGCAGTGTGATGAACCTTGCACACGGAAGCAGGAAGATGACCGGACCAGAGGACCCAAGACCGATAGTGGCGGAATGGAGGAAGGTGTTTTTTTTTTTGGTTTTTTTATGCATCTCGGCACAGTAGGATAAGGAAAAGCAGTGCTGGAGTACTCCTTTAATCTAAAGGTATGCCTGTGAAGGAGCTTTTAACCTCTATCTGGTACTATGATTAGCTACATAACATAAACCATGTAACAGATTCTTTTTAAAGCCTATCTCCTCAGAAACCTTAAATCCTACTCTTCAGCCAAGTCATACAGAGATCTGGTACTCTGGTGCTTTAACAGGGATCATGCAACAAGCAACAGTTAGTTGTTAGCCTTCCCTCTTCCTGAAGAATTATGGGAACAAGATGATAGTTTAATAATGGAGCTTCCAACCATTAGTGGTGAAAGCCGGGGTCCCGTTCCGGAGATCATGGGGGGTCGCAATGTTCGGACCCATTGTGATCAGGTACCTCTCCCCTATCCTATGAATAGGGGATAAGACAAAGGTTGTCCAGGCATGCTGGGAGTTGTACTGTTGCAAGGGCTGGAGGCGCACTATTAGGAAAACAGTGGCCTAGGCCCTCACATTAGAATGTGTCATTCTCAGCAGTCAGCTCATTATTAGCACAGGGATCATTACAATGACTGGTAAACACACACACACACACACACACATATATATATATACATAGATAACACAGGATCTGCCAATAGTATGACCACAGCTCTCCTACCCTGCACATTCACCTTCATATATGTCCCAGAGCATGCCCATAACACTCCCCCATAGAAATCAATAGGCTTATGGCTGCTGTAATAGAAATCTATGAACCACTGAGTAAGAATATATACAATCAGAATAAACAGATGGAAAAAAAAAGATTATGTTTCAGTATCTGGTTTTAATTAGCTAAAAATCTAGGTGCTACTTCCCCTTCAGAATGTCTTGAGTTGTATTACTAATGTAGATGGTGGAGCAATTTTGAGTTGCTATGGGATTCTACTATTTATATCTCTTGTTATCTCTCCAAGTTTAAAGAAGTGTTAAATGTAATCAAAACTACAAATCTGGAAGCCTAATTAATAGAAGACGAGAGGGAGAATAATTAACATGCACCGTGTAAGTACATAGAGGGATGCAGCTGATCCAGCATCTCTCCCATGGATAGTCTGTTTAAATTGTTTTTTTACATTGTGTGTTAAGATTTCATATGAACTTTGAATATTTTTCAGAAGAATTGTTCCATATCAGCTCACGTTCTAATTGTTTGGTAATTTTTATTATGAAAGGCAGATATCTAATTTAATGTATTACTTAAATTGTACCTGTCTTTTCAGTATAAACTGTCCTGTGTGGGTACATGAAGAGTAGCTCTATTTCTGCTCTGCAGGCCACATTTGTAATTTGCAGTTCTCTCAGAGCTGATGGGCAGAGCTCCCTCCTCCTCCTCCATAGACTTAGACAGTAACATAGGGGGAGATTTATGAACACCTGTGCAGAGGAAAAGTTGCCTATAGCAACCAATCAGATCGCTTCTTTGATTTTTAACAAGGCCTCTGCAAAATGAAAAAAAAACGATCTGATTGGTTGCTGTGGGCAACTGGGCAATTTTTCCTCTGCACAGGTTTTGATAAATCTCCCCCATAGTTTCATAGCGTCTATTAAGTTCAACCTAAAACCCTACTGTGTTGACTTGGCTTGTCTTGTAGACACAGGACAAAGCTGAGCTGATTTTTAGAGAGGAATACAGTTTCATAGGAGAGGGGAGAATTTTGATCAACGAAGCATTTTTTCCTAATAAATGCTTTAAAAAGTTTACTCCAAACATGAATGTCAGCACTGAACAGGGCCAAGACTGAAACCCACAAGTACATAAACCCCAAAAAAGAATAATTACAGTTGCTAGGAATATATCAAAGGTACCAACTGTTATGCCGAGCGCTCCGGGTCCCTGCTCCTCCCCGGAGCGCTCGCGGCGTTCACCTCCGTGCAGCCCCCGGTCAGACCCGCTGACCGGGAACGCTGCACTAGTGTCACCAGCGGGGATGCGATCCGCGTAGTGGGACGTGCCCGCCCGCGGCTCGCATCCCAAACTCACCTGCCCCGTCCTCCGTCTGCTCAGTCCCGGCACGCGCGACCCCGCTCCCTAGGGTGCGCGCGCGCCGGCTCTGTAAGATTTAAAGGGCCAGTGCGCCATTGATTGGCGTCTGGCCCAATCAGTACCTGCACCTGTGCCTTCCTCATATAAACCCACATCCCCTTCCTGTCATCGCCGGATCTTGTTGCCTAGTGCCAGTGAAAGTGTTTTGTGTGTTCCCAAGCCAGTGTTTCCAGACCCTTTGCTGTTGCCCCTGACTACGACCCTTGCTGCCTGCCCTGACCTTCTGCTACGTCCGACCTTGCTCTTGCCTTGTCCCTTGTACTGTGCCTGTCTCAGCTGTCAGCTGGGGTTGAGTCGCTATCGGGTGGAACGACCTGGGGGTTACCTGCCGCTGCAAGTCCATCCCGCTTTGTGGCGGGCTCTGGTGAAAACCAGTAACCCCTTAGACTCTGTTCCCCTGGTACGGCCCACGTCATCACCCCACTGACACAGAGGATCCACCACCAATGTCCTCGCTGCATACCTATCCGGATCCTGACACCAACATTATTATTCAATGTGCAGAAAATAAAGTAAAAAATCATAGAAAGAGGAGGTGGCACAAAGACTACACAGACAGAAATTAAGTTGGCGATGACAGGTTCTTCAACATAGAGCTAAATAAAAACAGGCATAAAAGAATTGCATAAGTAAAGTAGAACGTCATAGCAACAAAGGAATACCGGACACAAGTGCTGGTTAAGACAGAGGAACTGGACAACTACATAAAAAAGAAAAGCATGTGGCATATCAATAAAACCAAGTTAGATAGCATACACAGATACCTTACATGTGAAGAGCCAGACATCACAACATCTTTATGTACCCCTTCATACATTTCACTTTTCTTAGGAGGTGCCCCATTCCAGATTTTGGCTTACAAATACTGAAACAAAAAATACGGAGCCAAATACTGCCATGTAAAACCAGTCTTAGGCTAGCTTCAGGTTACATACTCTGAAAAAACACCAGTTGATGACAATTTATATAAATAAAAAATTAACAATACTTGATTATTCCATTTAAAAAACATACACATGCTCAGTGATGAACAGATTTCAATAGCCAGGAGAACACCAAATAATTACATAATACACTCCATAATAGGATATACTAAAGCATAATGGTAATACCTAGGACCACCACAATTAGGGGATGTTGCAATGATATAACAACCCTAGACACTAAAGAGGCAGTGGAAGGCTGCAAAAAATATAACCACTATGGGATTTGCACCCTGTACCACTCCTGCCCAATATAATTGCTCAATACAGGACTATGTATTCACATATAACAATATTGAAACTCACCCATGCCGTATAATAGAGTGTGATCCCTGACCCTGAGCACGCTTTCGCTCCTTCCTCAGGGGAATCATAGAGTGTGCTCCCGGACCCCAAGCGTGCTTTCGCTCCTTCCTTAGGGGGATCATAGAGTGTGGTCCAAGACCCCAAGCACGCTTTCGCTCCTTCCTCAGGGGGATCATAGAGTATGCTCCCGGACCCCGAGTGCGCTTTCGCTCCTTCCTCAGGGGGATCATAGAGTGTGCTCCCAGACCCCGAGCACGCTTTCCCTCCTTCCTCAGGGGGATCATAGAGTGTGCTCCCAGACCCCAAGCACGCTTTTGCTCCTTCCTTAGGGGGATCATAGAGTGTGCTCCCGGACCCCGAGAGCGCTTTTGCTCCTTCCTCAGGGGGATCGTAGAGTGTGCTCCTGGACCCCGAGCACACTTTCACTCCTTCCTCAGGGGGATCATAAAGTGTGCTCCCGGACCCCGAGCACGCTTTCGCTCCTTCCGAGCTTCAGGTTATGCTGGCTAACTGTTGAATGGCCATCGGATGGACAAGACCTGAGGCTTTGTTTGCTCCATACACCAAGCATGGGGACATTTAAAGTGCAGCAATTGAAAAGATGAATGGCACTCACCAGTCTTGTGGTATAGCAAACGTGTTGTATTCCATGAAGTGCAACATAGTAACAGGCAAGGCAAGGGAGGACTCGGACACCATCCACGCAGCGGTGATAGCTATTTTGTGCGCAAAGCGCACTTCCTCGGACCAGGAAGTGCGCTTTGCGCACGAAATAGCTATCACCGCTGCGTGGACGGTGACCAAGTCCTCCCTCGCCTTGCCTGTTACTATGTTGCACTTCATGGAATAAAACACATTTGCTATGCCACGAGACTGGTGAGTGCCATTCATCTTTTCAATTGCTGCATTCTTATAGACTGTCTTCTAAGAATTGAGCACCCCAATCCGGTTGCCTTTGACACAGGTGTACACGAACTTGCCATATAGCCACATTTATGTAGTGCAGTGTCGAACGCTATCTCTATACTGCCGGTCATTTAAAGTGGTTGTCTATCTTTTTGAATTGCATAGGTCATCAGTATTAGATCAGCGGGGGTCCAACTCACGACACTCCCAAGGATCGTCTATTTGAACATGTCATGGTGTTCAGGCTAGCACCACAGCCTGTTAAAGGGGTACTCCGGTGGAAAACTTTTTTTTTTTTAAATCAACTGGTGCCAGAAAGTTAAACAGATTTGTAAATTACTTCTATTAAAAAAATCTTAATCCTTACAGTACTTATTAGCTGCTGAATACTACAGAGGAAATCCTTTTCTTTTTGGAACACAGTGCTCTCTGCTGACATCTCTGTCATTTTTAGGAACTGTCCAGAGCAGCATATGTTTGCTATGGGGATTTTCTCCTACTCTGGACAGTACAGTGCTTAAACATGGATAAAACCAGTATATACTTACTACAATATGAAGAGGCTGCAATAGCGCTAACCGAAGATAATAGTTTAGATGATATTTGTATCATAATGTACTGGATGTTCCTTTTACACCAGTGTGTGATAATCCCACCACAGATAGTCCCTGTGTGGATAATCAGATGGTGGTCTTGCTGTGCGCTTATATTGATAATTAACTAATGACGTGCAGAATGGAATTAAGCTGACATAATCCATGTCTCTGATGCCCATTTGTACTAACTGGCTCCAGACCATTTTAAACAGGTTTTCCAGGCTTAGAAAAACATGGTCCTATCTACAGGATAGAGGATAAAAAAAAGTGTCTGATCAGGGGGGGGGGGGGGGGGATCAACCTGTTAAAGGGGTACTCTGCCCCAAGACATCTTATCCCCTATCCAAAGGATAGGGCATAAGATGTCTGATTGTGGGGGTCCCGCAGTTGGGGACCTCCACGATCTCTGTGCAGCACCGTGCAGCGTTCATTTTGAACTCTGGGTGCCGGCAGCAGGGGTCTTGACTTCACACCACGTCCCTCGTGACGTCACACCACGCCCCCTCAATGCAAGTCTATGGGAGGAGACGGGGCAGTCACCACACCCCCTCCCATAGACTTGCATTGAGGGGGCATTGTGTGACGTCACGAGGGGTGTGGTTGTGATGTCACCACCCCGCCGCCAACTCCAAGCTTTCGGAACAGAACGGAACAATGGGGCAGCGGATTACCCCTTTGAGGATGTGTGAACTGACCCTAAGGTTAGATCCACACATGGAAGATTCAGTTGAGTAACATTATTTCCCCTATACCCATTTCTGCAGTGCCAAATCTGTTGGATAGAAATAGTCTCAGAAATTTCTGCAGCTAAATCTGCCGCATGTTACTCCTTTGTACCAATCATCAAATCCATTCAGTAACAATGTAAAGCTGAATGCTGTATATTATAACTAGGCCTAGAATATGAAGAATACATTTGTCTGCTGAATGAGAGGCAGAGAATGTAATGTGTAGTTCTCTTGAAAAGACTAAGCTTTCAGGTCATAGCTTCTGCAAATCGTAAAATTCATCGGAGGCAGCCTTGTGATGTTATTGATGTCCTCCTTGTTTGGCATGACTGCTCTCTCAGCTTCCATTTACATCGAATTAATTGATTTTGACACATAGGCTCTGGTTTAGACTGGGAAAGCCATTGATTAGCATTTAGATTTCCAACCACCTGTAAATATACAGCATGTTCCTTTTAGCATTGCTTATAGTATCAGTTGTAGGTATTTAACTTCAGTTTTAACAATTGTAAGAGTATTTTATATTCTCTGTCCCTCCCCATGTATGATATCTGCACCACTGCCTCACACCTATAGTGAGAAACTTAAAGGGGTACTCTGCCCCTAGACATCTTATCCCCTATCCAAAGGAGAGGGGATATGATGTCTGATTGTGGGGGTCCCGCCACTGGGAACCCCCACGATCTCTGTGCAGCATCCAGTGTTCTAAACAGTATGTTTAGAACGATGTGTTCCCACAGCAGGGGTCGTGACATCACATCACACTCCCTCCATTCATGTAAATTAGAAGGCCGGGTGCTGCACGGAGAACATGGGGGGGGGGGTCTGCTGGGGGGTCCTAGCGGCAGGACCCCTATCCTTTGGATGTGCAAAACTAGGTAGTTAATAAAAAATTGGTTTATCTCTCCAAATTGTATCTGCCCATCCTAAAGGGGTTAACCATGATGTATGAGCCAATTTTTAACAATTGCTTCCACCTGGGGCGTAAATTAATTGTACTGTCACATACAGTCATTACATCCCGTTACCTGTCATCTCAAACTAAAGGATCTCAGTGTCTCTCAGCTGACACTGTGGAAAGTGGAGCAACTCGCTGCAGTCATATAAATAACATTGTGTAAAAGAGAGGATTTGGAATCGCTTGTATATCCCCTATGACATTTTCACTGCTCGTATTTTCATTTTTTATACTATTAATTGCATTGTGGTATGAGACATTTTGCTGACTTTTTTGTGAAACACGACCAAGTCTATTTCTAGCAAAATGTTTAGCACTTCAGCAACACTGAACGCAACACATTTGCAATCCACCAATGTAGAAAATAAGACACTATGGGGAAATTCATTAACACTGGTGTCTCATATTCCAGTCTTAATGGAAAGTGTGCTGGAGTAAGATGAAGATAAATTTATGAACACGCACTGGCCTCCTAATAAACTGCATGCATCTGTGACTGTGCATACACAACATGGCACACCAGCTCGCAATGTCTGGCATAATTCATTGCATACAGTATCTGCATATAGTTTGACTTGTTGTCTACTTCAATTTCTTTTCACTGTACATGTAGGTATTGTTGTCAAACAGCTCATCTGCAGGGGTGCTGGGTGTTAGATGCCCACTGATCCAATATTGATGGCCTATCCTAAGCATAAGCTATTAAAAATAAAATCCTATAATTCCCCTTTAAAGATTTAGGGGGTCAATTATTAAAGAGGTACTCTTGTAGAGGACGTCATATCCCCAATCCACAGGATAGGGTATAAGTGTCTGACCGCGGGGTTTGACCCTCTGCCATCTCCTGCCTGGCACTCCCTCTCTTTCCATACACAGAGCGTCCTCCGCACCATGCATGGATTACTGTTGATCATGGAGCAGTGGCCCAAATGCCCCTCCATGTGTCTCTATGGGAGATGCATGAAAGCTGTATCTTCACCACTCCCATAGAGATATGTAGAGGGGTGTATCAGCCACCGCTCCATGCGGTGATCAACAGTAATCCATGCACTGAGCAAAGGTCACTCCATGCATGTAGAGCCAGGGTGCTGGGCAGGAGCCCCCTGGTTAGACACTTATTCCCTATACTGTGGACAGAGGATAGAATGCCCCGTACCAGAGAACCCGGGCAGGAGGCTTGTGACGTCACAGCCATGCCCCTTTGTGATGTCATGGCCACGCTCCCTTAATGCAAGTCTATGGGAGGGGGCATGACGACAGTCATGCCCCCTCCCATAGACTTGCATTGAGGGGTGTGGCTGTGACATAACGAGGGGTTATGGCCGTAAGGTTAGAGCCTCTGGCGCTGCACCTGATGCTTGAAAAGAACGCCAGGTGCAGTAGGGAGCTCACGGGGGTCCCCAGCAATCAGACATCTTATCCTCTATCTTTTGGATAGGGGATAATATGTCTAGGGGCGGAGTACCCCTTTAATGGGGCAAACACTGTTGAGAACAATTAGACTAATTTGTCCATTAATAAATGACCCCCTTAGTTTGGGTACCTATCTGGATTTCTGAAGCAGTTGCTCTCTGTATAAAAGCAAAAGTTCCCTAGAAAATCCATTCAAACACTGAAGGATGTTATGATGCATAGTATGACAAAAGAAAGAAAAACAGTCCTCTAGGGTGCTTTTATACAAACTTGTTGGTATAAGTACCCTAGAAGACTGCTTTTCTTTCTTTTTATTTTGTGGGTATAGGCAAGAACAGTGACCTTAAGTTATTCTGCCCCAGGTCGGCTATGGAAAATACGGAGCTGCAGCATCTCATTGTTTTGCTGCATCATTCACACTACGGAAATTCCAGATCTCAGACTCTGCCGAAAGAATGAGCCTGTTCCAGCTTATTCTGGCGGTACCCATTGCACATTATTAGCACTCATTCCATAGTGTGAATAAGCAATAATAATAGTAATCTTCATGCATCAGCATATGCCACAATCTTTACAATTGTTGAAGGGAAAAACTTAAAATGACAAATAATCAATACAAATGAATAATCAATGAGGCAAAAGGAAAAGTAGGAAAAGAGAAACAATACCAGACCTTACAATCTTTTTGGAACTGGAGGAGTAACACAATACCAGACATTACAATCTAATTGAACAGGAGGAGTGACAAAATACCAGAGCTTACAACCCAATTTACAGGAAGAGTGACACAATAGGTACATGCTGGTAATTTTACCAAGGTGGTAGACTGCTTGCAAATATTTCCATAAACCTGTCACTCAGCCAGTGTCTGAGCTAACACGAATACAAAGGGCAGAGGGATGGGTGGATGAGAGTTGTAGTTCATTAGCTGAACAAAGTGCACAAGTGGGTTGATGGGTGGAGATGAGACTAGTGTGGTGTTCCGGTATGGGACATGGTCCTGTACCCTCCCTAAGTCTCCCCAGGAAGAGTCCCTGCAGTCCATAGGGCTCTACTGCAGGGTTTACCCCTTTGCTCACCTTCTATTGTCTCATATAAATGCATTGTATATATTGTGTATGCATTGTCAATATGTATGAAGTTTGTACAAACGTGTACAGAAGTGTTAGTCATGTAAAGCACTGTCATGTTACATACCCAGAGTTCCTTGGGTACAGGACCCACAGGCTGTGCAACCAATGGGCTTTAGTCCAGCCTCCTTAGTATATAAGGGGCTGTAGTCTCTAAACTCTCTCTCTTATCTCCTGGATTTCAGCCAAGCACAATACCTGTACTATCTAAATTCATCTCATCTAGGCCAAAGCCTAAAGAACCTGCAGCCACTTCAAAACGTGAGTTATCAAGCTCTATCTACAATTCTAGTGACTACTACTCAACTCAAGAATAATATTAGTAGTACAGTGGCCTGCATAGATATTCTCAATACTACAAGTCTCAGCAAGCCTGCGAGGTATCCTGTGTCCCGGTTGCCTCTAGAGAAACTGCATAACTGTAAAGACTGTTTCTTAAGAACTACAAGTAAAAGTTCCAGTTCTTGCATAATTTCTGCTGTGGACATTCCTTTATTGAAAACCGTTTTGGGTTGGTTGATGGCGGTTAACCTACCGGAATAACCCCATCCTGGCGTCACAAATAATCAGGGGTTAATAACACCTTACCCCACAGGGTTAATACCACCAGACCCTGCTACACTATAGTAACACCCCAGATCACCACACCAGTAATGTATGTCAAACTGGTGAAAGATGCTCAACCAACTATATACATATGACTCTTTATATTAGGTATGGAGGAGAGCCATAAATTATAAAAAGGACAAAAGAAAACCCCTAAAATTATTTTAAGATTCCATATTCATATATATTTTTTATATTAGCATGGTCTTGAAACAGGTAACCTGCTTTGCCATCACAATATAGTACATTGTTGCAAAAAGAATAGAATGAACAATTCAAATTGACCCATAAGCAATACAGTAGTGAGGTTTTCTAGAAATAAGCAGTTTTTTACTTTGATGATAAATGTTTCTCATATAATGCCCCCACCGTAAGGAAATAAAGTTTTGCACTGCTCCATAGAAATAAGTATTGACAGCACATTGTAGGATGTCAGACCGAGAACTAGACGTCTACATTCCATCAAAGTGACTTGTAGCTCTTTGAAGTTACAACCCAGAATGATTCATGTGGCTGCACGGAGCAGGAATGTTTTCTTCCATGTCACAAGTCACCTGTCACCTCAGAGAGACTATAATCACCATTGCTTCAGGTAGCTGTCAGGAAATAAAGCGTGTAATGTCAGCTGAAATGACGAGGCTCAGAGTTTATAGATACCAATATCAGAGAGCAAGGATGGAATTATATGGTTGGGGGTCCAGATAGTTAGTCATTTTATAGTTTACCAAAAACAAAGGATCATATTCCAATGTTTGATGGGTATAGTTTATTTGAGAAATAAAATAGGCGTCTCTAGAACTGGCACAATGAGTGGAAGATAAGCAATGCATGAAGGTCCAAAATGTTCATCCAAGATGGCTATTGGAAGACTAAAGGGGCAGACTGGTCTAGAAAACCCATATAACTGCGCCACTAATTCTACTTTGTAATGACATCAGTAATTCTACCCAAAAATCTACGACAAAATGGAGAAAAAAATAATTGTGTGGCAAAATTGAAGAAAAAGCACAATTTTTTAAACTTTTTGGGGGCTTCCGTTTCTACACAGTACATTTTTTGGTAAAAATGACACATTCTCTTTATTCTGTAGGTCCATACAATTAAAATGATACCCTACTTATATATGTTTGATTTTGTCGGACTTCTGGAAAAAATCATAACTACATGCAGGAAAATTAATATGTTTAAAATTGTCATCTTCTGACCCCTATAACTTTTTATTTATCCGCGTATGGGGTAGTATGAGGGCTCATTTTTTTTCTCTGTGATCTGAAGTTTTTAGCGGTACCATTTTTTGTATTGATTGGACTTTTTGATCGCTTTTATTCATTTTTTCATGATATAAAAAGTGACCAAAAATACACTATTTTGGACTTTGGAATTTTTTTACGCATACGCCATTGACCGTGCGGTTTAATTAACAATATATTTTTATAATTCGGACATTACAGCACGCACACAATACCAATATGTTTATTTTTATTTCCACAGTTTTTTTTTTTAAATGGGAAAAGGGGGGTGATTCTTACTTTTATTATGCAAGGGGTTAAATGATCTTTACCTTTTTCTTTTTTTTTCACTTTCTTTTTGCAATGTTAAAACCCCCAAAGGGGGCTATAACACTGCAAACACTGATCTTTTATATTGATCATTGTTCTCCCATTGGGATCTCAGGCACTGAGCAGTCATTCGGCGAGTGGACACACAGGAGGAAGGTAGGGGATCCTCCATGTGTCATCCAGCTGTTCGGGACACCAAGATTTCGCCGTAGCGGTCCCGAACAGCCAACTGTGCTAGCCGGGGATAATTTACTTTCACTTTAGACGCGGCGATTAGCTTTGAACGCCGCATCTAAAGAGTTAATAGCGCACGGCACTGCAATCAGTGCCACGCGCTGTTAGCCACGGGTCCTGGCCGTTGTAAGAGGCTGGGCCAGACCTACTATGATGTGGGGCAATGTCATCGCCCCACGTTATAGAAAGGGAGCGGACTCAGGGCATACAGGTACGCCCTGTGTCCTTAATGGGTTAAATGGGAACAGTCTAATTCAACAATTCTTCTGGAGTAGTGCAGCCTGTTTTCCCTTGTCCAAGAGATGCTCTATAATAGTGTTTCCCAAGTGTCAGGGTTTCTTTAGTCTTTCACAGGTGATATACCTATGGTTCTTGCATCAGGCATCGCCACATTATATCACCTATGAAAGACTAAGAAAATCCTGAAAACATGACCTGTTAGGGGTACTTGAGGACCTCGCTTGGGAAACATTACTCTATTAGATTAAGATCTGGGGACTTTGACAGTTGGGCAAGCAAGGTAAAAATGTTGCCTTTTTCCTGGAACCAATCGATGTCTATACAACCCTTGTGTCATGTTGTATTGCATTGTCCTGCTGGAATTGTCCTTCTACAGCTGCGATGAAGAGAGAAACTTGGTCGTCCCATTGTCCAAACATTTATCCACAAGTTCCAAAGTAGCCAAAGTGAGTCAAGAAATAATTTCCCACACAAATACACCACATTTAGGGCCCACACAGTGGAATATCCGCCCAGAGGAGTTCCAGGGGGCATTGTTTGCGCAACAGTCACTGACTTAATCAGTCAGCACTAGGACCGCTCAGAAATGCTCCATCTCCATAGATGGTAATGCAGTTAGGAGTGGATTCTGCAGAAAGAATGAGCATGTTTATTTTTTTCTGCAGAGTCCGAAATTTTTACTTCTGCCGCAGGATTTCGGCAGTGTACACGGTTTAGCAGAATCCTGATTAAAACAATTCTCCCATGTGAATCCTTGTACTGTAACTAGTTGTCTGCTATTATATCCTATCTGTGCCAGATAAATGGAGAACCAGCATTTACTCTTGACTGTGCCCTGCCTGTTCTCCAGAACATTTCTTGACATTCCACTCCAACTTTTTTATTTCTCCATCTTTAAAGCTTGTACATTCTTTCATCACTCTGACCATGAGCTTAACAGAACTGCCCAATTTTGAACACATCTGGCGTTCTTTAAGGGGATGTCCCACAAAGTAAAGTTGGTCAAATCAGATGTGTACTACATACATATATGCAATGGAGTGCAAATGTGCTGTTTTTATGTAAAACATCATACATCCCAATAGAGTTCTTCTCCTTCATAGATCTAATCATTTTTTGGTTTTCTCTTTGAACTGTGACCCTGCTGTTGCTAGGCAACAGTGAGGGCACTTTCCCACAGCCCCTTGCTTACATGCACAGTGGAGACCAGCTGCAATTACCTTCAGGAGACGGCATATGAACTGAGCATATGTGACCACCTTAGTGGGTCCTCAGTGGGTCGTAACCATGAACAACAGTTCTCAAAACAAAGCAGGCGCATGGGGCATTAGTAACCTTATATCTCTCAAACAATACATTTTTAGAACTGCTTGTACATTTGAAATATGGTTAATTTCACATAATATATCAGTTTAGACCTATCTATACCTATATATATATATATATATATATATATATAAAGATATATAAAAAGAGAAGACCTGACTCACTGACTCATCAACACCCAGCCTAAATCCATGGCCCTAGAAAGCAGAATTTTTTCACAGGTGTTGTTTTTAAGACATAGACGAAAAATAAGAAAGGATTTTTTCAAAATTCAACCCTTGAAGGGGTATTCCGCCCCTAGACATCTTATCCCCTATCCAAAGGATAGGGGATAAGATGTCAGATCGCCGCGGTGCCACTGCTGGGGAGCCCTGGGATTTCGCTCTGTGTGTAATGACAGGCGATACGGGGGACGGAGCAGCTTGACATCATGGCGCCGCCCCTCATGACATCACTGCCCGTCCCCTTAATGCAAGTCTATGGGAGGGGGCGTGACGACCGCCATGCCCCCTCCCATAGACTTGTATTGAAAGGGGCAGGCCGTGACATCATGAGGGGCGGAGCCGTGACGTAACGATGCTCCGGCCCCTGTACCGCCCATCATTACGTGCAGAGCGAACTCGCTCTGTGCTGTAATGATGGCGGGGTGCCGCAGCGGGGATCCCAGGGGTCCCCAGCAGCGGGACCGCGGCGATCTGACATCTTATCCCCTATCCTTTGGATAGGGGATAAGATGTCTAGGGGCGGAATACCCCTTTAAGGGGGTGAAAAATGGGTTGAAAGTGTGTATGGATGTCCATAATTTTTGAAGCTAGAAGCATGAAACTTTGTTTTTAGGCTAACAATTAGAGATAAACAAACGTGTTTTAACGTTTTCTAAAATTCCACCCCTGAAGGGGTGAAACGGGGGTTCAGAGTTTGTATGAATTAACCCCTTGCCGCAGAACGCCGGGTATACCCAGTGCTGCGGCACGGGAGGGTAATAAAGCGAGCCCAGAAGCTGATCCCGCATCATACTCGCACGGTCCTGGCTGCTATCAGCAGCCGGGACCCGTGGCTGATGCCGGTCATCACCGTTCTGGCAGATGTCTGACATTAACTGTTTAGACGCGGCGATCAAAGTTGAAAGAATTCTGGTTGTTTGGATGCCGTAGACTTTACCCAGAGCAGCCTCATTACTATAGGATCGTAAAAAGTAGATCTATGTTACCCCAAATTTAACGCGAGTGAAGCCGTGGGCAAAAGCTAGTTTATTATACTAGGACAAAATCTTTAATCATGGCAATCATTATATTCTTGCAACACTTAACATGCCTCGTTCTAAGCCTCTCATATAACTTGATCTTTCCTATTCTAATGGGGATTCACACTGAACCTAATCTACAGTATCCTATCTGAACCTTATCTGCTCACTTTATTTTATGCTGCACTCCAGCAGGGAAGCTCCAATTGTGAAAAGGCATTCCTTGTATATACTGGAATAATGCAGTATCAGCTCCGTCCGTCTCTTCTGGTTCCCGTGCTCGGAATGGTGGGTGGCGTTCCCATCCGTAGGTAAACAGCAAAATGAAAAGATGTCCAGCACCAGGAAGGCAGGTAAAATCTCTTCTTTATTGTGGCACCAATAAAAGTAGGATACACAGAACAAGTAGCCTACGCTTTCCGGGCTGTAGTGCCGTTAATCATGGCATAAAAACTTATAGTAACATCATTGTATTTATACACATAGATGGTAGATCACATGGGTGTTGCTAATTACACAAAGCTAAAAAATGCGGTATGGATTTCAACGGGAATGGGTTCTGGAGGTTATAAGACATGGATATAAGGATTAGAACATTCAATATACAAACCTATTAAATACAAAGAAAAACTGTGGCTTCATATAAGGCAGAATATAAATTATGAATTATAACTAATATGTTAGAATAAGATCCTGTCTTAAATTCAAACCACTTGGTTCCCTACTCTCTAGAAGCAATATCCAAAAGGATTCCCTGTTTAGGAGTAATCTCCTCATGTTACCTCCCCGGGTAGGCCTTCGAATTTTCTCTATACCCTGCACTTGTAGAGTGCTAGTGTCACCGGTATGAATATCCCTAAAATGTTTTGAAAGGGCAGATATGTTGTGGTTGAAATTCATTGTATTCTTGCAGTCTGAAATATGTCTACGGATTCTAACTTTCAGACTATTTGAAGTGCAACCTACATATTGTTTGTAGCATGTTGTACAGGAGGCCAAATATATCAAATACTGGGAATTGCAATTCATATAATCCCGAATTTGAAAGCACTTCCCATTAGCATAAGATTGAAATTGCTTTGTAACTTGCATGTAGTTGCATGTGGTCCAAATTTTATGTCCACATTTCCAATTTCCAGTATGTTGTAACCATGTGGATCCAGCAGATGGCCTATCTCTGGATCTGTTACTGTACATGCTGGGAGAAAGAATAGAGCCCAGTGACGGTCCCTTTCTAGAAGCCATTTTAAATTTGTCACAAAACAGGTTACCAATAATGGGATCCTGTTGTGATACTGGTAAGTATTTTCTCAAAATATTGCCTATCTTATGATATTGTTTACTGTATTGAGTGACAAAAAATGGGGGATTGTTATTATCTGTTGTTTGTTTGGTTCTTTTTGTATTTCTGATGTTACATTGTGTAATAAGTTCCTTCCGGTCAAGTTTTTGGCTCTTTCTCTAGCATCATTCAATACAAGAGTGAGTCAGATTCTCTAGAAAACGTACTGTCCTCGGTACAATTCCTTCTTAATCTGTACCATTCCCCGTAGGGAATATTTTTCAGGACATGTTGTGGATGACAAGATGATGCCTGTAATATGGAGTTACCAGCATTTTCCTTTCTGTAGGGTGCCACCACAATTTTATTGTCATTGCTGATTGAAAAACACACATCCAGAAAGGAAATTTGCGGCCTGGAGAAGGCCGAAGTGAAAGACAAATTTAAAGCATTGTTGTTAATGTATTTTACAAAATTTTCTAAATCATATGGGGGCTCATGGTCCTAATATTCCTAAATCTATCCTGCGTTCATCTGAATCCAATAAAAAGGGTAAATACCGCAAGAGAAATCGCAATGCTAAACGCAGGGTTAGTTTTTCGGATGTGGACAGTGCTCAAGAGTTGTCTTCTTCCAATGAGAACTTACCCGCAGCTATTGGATCTCACAAACATCCCACACCTGGAGGTAATAATAAAAACAGTCGGGTTTCGTCCAGGAAACATGGAAGGAGGGGCGTCAGGAAGCACAGACGCGGGCGGGTATGCCCTCCGCTCCCACACACCACACAAGTGAGTGATACAGTACTTAATCTTTCAGTTACTGTCCTTACTGCCCTTAGTAAGGGATTGAATTATGTTCCTACGTGTAACTTCAACTTGTTTTCTACTATTCTGGACGCTAACAGGTGGACTGACAAATTAACCCTTTATAGACATTTTGCTCAAATACCGGACAGTAAACACAATGATATATCAATTTCTGGTGTTGATAATATCAATGTTCCTATTCCTGCTAATACTGTTACTAATGTTGGTAATGATGTAGAGATGCTGTGTGATTTCACGGATCAGATTAATACACTTACACTCAAAGCATTAAATACTGAGTCTCTAGATTTTTGTGATCAGGGCCAACCTTTCAGTAAGTCCAATCAGGATTTTTATCCCATTTCTTCCCGGCCATCTGTCCTGGACAAGTTTCAGGAACTAGTTGAACAAGACTTGGTGAAATTACATGGTAAAATTGATAATAATAAGTCTTATGGTTCAAATTTGTCCAGAGCAGAGATGTTAGCTATTCAGGAGCTTAAAAACAATTCCAATGTTGTGATCCGCAATGCGGATAAGGGGGGCTCAATTGTTGTCCTGGATGCAGGTTTATACGAAACTTTAAGTGTGGACATGCTCCAGGGCAGCACCACTTACAGAAAACTGCAAGGAGATCCCACTAAAAGCTGCCAAATAGCCCTGAATAAATTGTTGGATGAGGGTATTTCTATGGCAGTTATTGATGTCAAAATGAAAGAATATCTGTTGGTGCAACATCCTGTCACGCCAGTCCTCCACTATCTCCCCAAGGTCCATAAAGGTGTTTTTCCACCTCCCCTCTGCCCTATTGTGGCTGGTATTGGATCCTTGGGAGAGAGACTGGGGGACTGGCTTGACAGCTACCTCCAACCTCTCACAAGAGTGACACCTACGTTTCTTAAGGACACCTCACATGCACTCAATATTATGGAACATCTCAATTGGGAATCTTCCTTCTCCTGGGCCACATGTGATGTTACAACCCTTTATCCTTCTATCCCTTGGACAGAAGGACTTTTGACATTGGCCAAACATATGGATATGCACAGTACATACTCCCCTGGTTTGAAGGAATTTATTTTATTGGCCACAGAATTTCTGTTAAAAAACAATTTTTTATGTTTAATGGCCAATTTTTCCTTCAAACCAGGGGAGCATCTATGGGAGCTAAATACTCCCCTTTGTTCGCAAATATATACATGAGCCAATGGGAGGAAAATGTTATATATGCGGACAGCAATCCATTCCAACCTCACATCAAATGGATGGGTCGATTTATTGATGACCTAATATTTGTTTGGAGGGGCACTCAAAATGATTTTGAAAATTTTGTAAAATACATTAACAACAATGCTTTAAATTTGTCTTTCACTTCGGCCTTCTCCAGGCAGCAAATTTCCTTTCTGGATGTGTGTTTTTCAATCAGCAATGACAATAAAATTGTGGTGGCACCCTACAGAAAGGAAAATGCTAGTAACTCCATATTACAGGCATCATCTTGTCATCCACAACATGTCCTGAAAAATATTCCCTACGGGGAATGGTACAGATTAAGAAGGAATTGTACCGAGGACAGTATGTTTTCTAGAGAATCTGACTCACTCTTTGATAGGTTAAACAATAGGGGATATGCATCAAATGTATTGAATGATGCTAGAGAAAGAGCCAAAAAACTTGACCGGAAGGAACTTATTACACAATGTAACACCAGAAATACAAAAAGAACCAAACAAACAACAGATAATTAAAATCCCCCATTTTTTGTAAACAATATCATAAGATAGGCAATATTATGAGAAAATACTTACCAGTATCACAACAGGATCCCATTATTGGTAACCTGTTTTGTGACAAATTTAAAATGGCTTCTAGAAAGGGACCGTCACTGGGCTCTATTCTTTCTCCCAGCATGTACAGTAACAGATCCAGAGATAGGCCATCTGCTGGATCCACATGGTTACAACATACTGGAAATTGGAAATGTGGACATAAAATTTGTACCACATGCAACTACATGCAAGTTACAAAGCAATTTCAATCTTATGCTAATGGAAAGTGTTTTCAAATTCAGGATTATATGAATTGCAATTCCCAGTATTTGATATATCTGGCCTCCTGTACAACATGCTACAAACAATATGTAGGTTGCACTTCAAATAGTCTGAAAGTCAGAATCCGTAGACATATTTCAGACTGCAAGAATACAATGAATTTCAACCACAACATATCTGCCCTTTCAAAACATTTTAGGGATATTCATGCCGGTGACACTAGCAACCTACAAGTGCAGGGTATAGAGAAAATTCGAAGTCCTACCCGGGGAGGTAACATGAGGAGATTACTCCTAAACAGGGAATTCTTTTGGATATTTCTTCTAGAGAGTGGGGAACCAAGTGGTTTGAATTTAAGACAGGATCTTATTCTAACATATTAGTTATAATTCATAATTTATATTCTGCCTTATATGAAGCCACAGGTTTTCTTTGTATTTAATAGGTTTGTATATTGAATGTTCTACCATTGTGATCTACCATCTATGCGTATAAATACAATGGTGTTACTATAAGTTTTTATGCCATGATTAAGGGCACTACAGCCCGAAACACGTAGGCTACTTGTTCTGTGTATCCTACTTTTATTGATGCCACAATAAAGAAGAGATTTACCTGCCTTCCTGGTGCTGGACATCTTTTCATTCCTTGTATATAGGTATACAGACCATCTACAAGGACCTCTTAGAGTGGTTCCAATATGTCTGAACACATTATTATCTACTAACATTCGCAATGCCATAAACACCCATCTGATGGAAATTCAACTGTTTGCCTACAGAAACAATCCTATTTTCCTATGTCATTATTTATATTATGACATACTGTTACTTTTCATTGCTTTATCTCACGGCAAGGATGTTTTGTGGACATTGAGGCTATTATTGCCCCTTTTGACAATCTTTTCAAGATAAGGTATCATATGTGTGTACATGAGAAGCCCTACTATTTCTGATTATTATATAACTCGTATATGACATTTTTTACCACTTGTCCCCCTGGAGCCTCCATCTTTAAAGGAGATATCCTATGCAGAAATATGCTTGGGCTGCCAGAATATAAAAACAACAAACGGGATCCATGGTCAACGTGTCAGACTGCGGCTCAGCTAATCACCAGCCACAGCAATGTCCCACCTAATCCCACCTAATGCATCACACTGCTGCTCAGCTAATCTCCCACCGAGGTAGGACATCAATGTGGCCGGTGATTAGCTTAAGCACAGTGGGACACGTTGACCATGGGCAACTAGGAAGAAGGCGGAGGCAGCAGAGGAATGGAGATGCGGCAGGTGAGCCCCATGTGTTGTTTTATATTCTGGCCACCTGGGTATAATGGCAGAAGATTTTTCTGCATGGGATATCTCCTTTAATTTTCAATTTGTGATGAGTGAAGGCTATTTCTGTAGATCACCCTCTGAAGTAGCAGCAGCATGGAGGACATTCTAGATCATTACTGAGCAGTGTAAGCTGTTTATTCACCACTGGGATGATGTATAACACTTATACTAGATGTTTAATCAGCTCCTCTGTATCTCTCCCTTTGTGTTACTTCGCAGCTATCTCCTAAAAATAAAATAGAAATAAGTGTCTTCTTAATTGTTTTATTTATTTTATTAAAAGCACAAAAGAGATGTTAAATATTTTTTTTTATTTGTGACACCTTTCCATTACTGTCATATATAACGGATGTAGGGGGCTACAAGCATATTTTAGGACACTTTTTTTTCTTATATTTATTATTTAGAAGAGCCTGTCTACTACTCTTGCAGTGGCACAATCATGGGAACGTTTGTAGAGTTAATTGCCGATCAACTGTACGTTTACAGTCTACGGGTGGTTGGAAAGTGAATAATGTCAGAAATGAGGAAAAATAAATAATTTTTAATGTTTTCTGAGCTTTCTGGCATTTTGTCAGGACACAGTAATGTTCTGGGTAGAGTGTTTTCTCTATAGGACTTTAAAAAAAAACACCAGTTTTTAAAAAAACTGAAAAAAATGTGTTTGTATATAGAAATTTATTTATATATATATATATATATATATATATATATCTCACTGGGCCCCTACAGATCTCAAGAACTGCAGAAAATCCTTAAGATTTCTCCTACTCACAGTGCCATTTCCGCCCATCACAATTATGGTAATTTCTCTAAACAACAGGTGTAATTCACTAACAATGGTCCCTTCAATTGTTTACTCCTTTTCCATATTAAAGAATAATTTTACATAATTTAATACAAATAATACATCATAGATATAGTGATTGATTACCTAGGCTTTCTTCTGCAAACACTTCTGGTCTATTCAGCTACAAACTGCTTCCCTAACTGTCAAAGATTGTCGCATTTATTTTTAGATCTTTAAAAAGGTTTTAAATGGGATTATGTAGATCCATTATTAGCCTCTTTTTGAAGTGTAAAGTTATAACTGCATCAGATGTGTTTTGGCCATTTTATCACAAGTGCCACATTTTTGCCCCAGTTATAATAGTGGCTACAAAAAAGGACAAAACTGCAAAACTAAACCTGCAGTTATGTCTTGGGCCTATAGGTAAATGACTACAGGAAGTCTGACTAGACAGTGGGTCTTGCCATAGGAGCATGTAAAAGTGCTACCCCCTGCTTCCCTCTAAAAAGGCTCTCTCAAGGGCTACTTATACCTCTTAATGAAAGATTGTCAACTGCTAGACATGCCTCTCTAACATATTTGGACCAAGATAGCAGATTTTGTCGACACATTGCAGCACTGTCCTGGCTCAGCCAGTGATTGGCTGTCCAACCCAGAAGCAGGCAGAAATGGTAAACAATGGGGGACTGGAAGTGCATGGAACAGGAGTTGCGGGGGACCTGGGTAGGTAAGTATGTCTTAAAGTAATTTTTTCTTCATTCTCAGGAACATCTTTTTTTCCAGCTAGAATACCCTTTTACTTAATAAAACTTATTGCCACATTATCTTAGCAAAACTACATGGATTATGGCAATAAATAGAAAAATTAGCAGTTTTCAATCCTGACTGCTTGGATTTAGCTATATGAGATCTGAGACTAATGTTTAGACTGTTTGGGGACACAACATATTCACAAGAGGCCAAATAAAGGCCCTCTTATACAGACCGATTCTTGGGTCAATGAGCGTTCGTAGAAACTCTCACAAGGGGCCAGTGATCAGTTGAAAAACTAGGAACTGCTCTTAGCATCCTTTTTGTGGCCAGTGGTTAGCTATGTTGCCTTGCAGTGTTGGGGTCCTATGTTCAAATCCCACCACAAGGACAACATCTGCATGGAGTTTGAATGTTCTCCCTGTGTTTACATGGATAGTCCAGTTTCCTCCCAGAACATATTGATAGGTGAATTTAGAATCTAGATTGTGAGCCCCAATGTGAACAGGTAGCGACTGAGTAATCACAAGCTTTGTACATTGCTGCAGAATACTGCATGTCAGGACTATGTAAACAAAAGGAATAATAATGGAATAATAATAATCATGCTTATTGGGCACACATTATCCTGTGCAAATAGGTGATGTATGTTCAACAATTATAAAGGCAAACAAGGCGCAACACGAACAGTTCAGCAATCATTTATTTGGCCCAGCCTGTGATTTATTAAGCTGTATGAATGGCTGATCATAGAGATTGGAACTTGCCATCATGCCCCCATCAGCCCAATGTGAAAGGGGTTCTCATTTGCCTTAAAGGGTTTATCCAGGAAAAAAACTTTTTTTTTATATAAATCAACTGGCTCCAGAAAGTTAAACAGATTTGTAAATTACTTCTATTAAAAAAAATCTTAATCCTTTTAGTACTTATGAGCTGCTGAAGTTAAGTTGTTTTTTTCCGTCTAAGTGCTTTCTGATGACACCTGTCTCGTGAACTGTCCAGAGTAGAAGCAAATCCCCATAGCAAACCTCTTCTACTCTGTGCAGTTCCCGAGACAAGCAGAGATGTCAGCAGAGAGCACTGTTGTCAGACAGAAAAGAATAACTCAACTTCAGCATCTGATAATTACTGGAAGGATTACGATTTTTTAATAGAAGTCATTTACAAATCTGTTTAATTTTCTGGAGCCAGTTGATATAATATAATATATATATTTAAAAAAAATTCTGTAATACCCCTTTAAATAGGTTTTCCCATAAAGCAAAGTCAGCAGAGAGCACTGTGGTCAGACAGAAAGGAAATTCGAAAAGAAAAGAACTTCCCCTGAAACATACAGCAGCTGATAACTACTGGAAGGGTTCATATTTTTAAATAGAAGTAATTTACAAATCTATTTAACTTCCTGGCACCAGTTGATTAAAAAAATATGTTTTCCAGTGGAGTACCCCTTTAACCAAGCAAAAAATGTTTTGGTACATTAGGGATTAGTAAATGTATATATCTTTGCAATAGTACATCAGAAATACTTGTATGTTCAAAATATGTTTAATTTTACAGAATAAAAAAGATATGGAGGCACTTCAGGTAAGTTGCGGGTGCTTTAATGTGAACATTAAAGCACCCGCTACTTACCTGAAGTGCCGCCGTATCTTTTATATTCTATGGATCTCTTGTCGTCTGGAAGAGCACCTGGAGCAAGCGGGGATCCGTGAGTAGCCTTGTTGAAGTGCACAAGGCCATATTGATTCCTGTGGCAGTGCCAACAAGGACTTTTGTTTCTGTGATTTGGATTGTTGAATTTTACACAATGCATCAGTTTAGACCTATTTATCTTTGGGGTAAAACCCATTAGTGAGGAATAAAGCGGCATCGTAGACAAAAATTTAGATTCAAAGTCCGGAGAAACACAACTCTAACGGTGACCACTCAATTCTATGGCGGCACTCCAATATACATTCAGTTTCGTTTTTTTCACCTATAGGATACTGTACGCAAGTCAACGATGAGGAGGTAGTCAGCCAAGCAGAAAAAATCCATGAACTTTACTGTCAAATGCCAATTCCACAACCATTGTAGTCAAGCAGAAAGCAGTATTGCAAAACTGTAGCAATTCACAGTAAAATACATGCGTACATAATTGCATTCTAAACATTCCAAACTTTTCTCATATAAAATAAATACTTGCTATTTCTTAATAACATAAAGCTGTGTCTCTATGTACATACAGTGCAGTTCATTGATTCATATAAAGCAATAAAATATGAGCTAGCCCTCATCCTCATCCATCAGTATTATGTCAGCATATCATATGTTCTATTGCACATGCACTGCCTGCAAATGCCTGCAAGTTTGATTATACAGTATATTGTGGTGGCGGGTCTTACCCTAGGGGCAGATGGCATTAACCCCTTGTATTCGTGATGCTAGGACGTGGTTTAGCCTATAACCACCCGAAGGTATACCGCCGAACCCTGGGCTAGGCACGGGGGCAATAAAGACTCCGACGCCAAGTTACGGACAATGGTAGCTTTACTGAGGGTAGACCGTTTGTTAAAGTCTATATAGTTTAGCCAGGGCCCAAGGAGGGGACCAGTGAGGCAGAGACCTTAAAGGCTTGCTGGGACTTGTGGTAGGACTGGACAATTGAATGCAGACCACGCTGACTTGACAGGTGACGGGGACTGACTTAACTTGACTCATAAAGCTGTGACTTTATCTTACTTAAATTGATGGTGGCTGCAGGACTTGAATTTGAGGCCTCCAACACTCTGGACACACACACTAGGCGACTGCACTGGACCTCAGCAGGAAGCAAGAGCTAAGAGGAGGGAAGAAGCTAGCTCCACCCAGGGCTTATATGGGGGAGACTAGCAGGGAGCCCATAGGTCACTCTTGGGATAACCTGGTCACTGGTACCTCCTGGGCAACAATCACATGACATAACTCTTAAAGGATAGGGGATAAGATGTCAGATCGCCGGGGTCCCGCTGCTGGGGACCCCGGGGATCGCCGCTGCAGCACCCCGCCATCATTACTGCGCAGAGCGAGTTCGCTCTGTGTGTAATGACGGGAGATACAGGGGCCGGAGCAGCGTGACGTCATGGCTCCGCCCCTCATGACATCACGGCCCGTCCCCTTAATGCAAGTCTATGGCAGGGGGCGTGGCGACCACCACGCCCCCTCCCATAGACTTGTATTGACGGGGACGGACCGTGACATCACGAGGGGCGGAACCGTGACGTAACGATGCTCCGGCCCCTGTATCGCTCGTCATTACATGCAGAGCGATCTCGCTCTACGCAGTAATGATGGCGGGGTGCTGCAGCAGCGATCCCCGGGGTCCCCAGCAGCGGGACCCCGGCGATCTGACATCTTATCCCCTATCCTTTGGTTAGGGGATAAGATGTCTAGGGGCGGAGTACCCCTTTAAAGATACAACAAATTTTATATTACAATACACTGCAGAACATATGTGCAGGGGGAAACAGGTGCAAGGGGCCCTGGGGACACTTAAGGAGGCTGCCTGACAGGACAGCAAGGGTACGGGGCCACATCTCCCATACTGGGCCACCGCAATAAAATACATCAGATTTATTACAGTACAGTACTTGAATGCTACATTATCCTATAAGTTGAATAAATCAAACATCCTCATCTATTGGACTACAACCTTTTGTGCTACTGACAAGAGGAAAAGTGATGCCCGGTTGGAAGTTTTTTTTCTTTCCCCTACATTAGCAAAAATATGTTCCAGGATTGTTATTTCATGAATATGTTTTTACTACAACCCCTGGCAAAAAAATACCCATAGTATTTTAATATATAGCACACATATATGTATGTGTATATATATATAGATGTGTTTGTGTGTGTGTGTGTAGAGATCAGATCAAGATCAAGTAGAGAAAAAATATCAACAAATAAAATCCCAGATAGTGCTGTGTATGGGATATATCTGTATGTATTATATAATGGTCTATATCTGTATATATCCTATTATGGTGTGTATCTGAATGTATTATGTAATGGTGTGTATCTGAATGTATTATGTAATGGTGTGTATCTGAATGTATTATGTAATGGTGTGTATCTGAATTTATCCTATAATTCTATATATGTATGTATCCCATAATGGTATGTATCTGTATGTATTATATAATGTTGTATATCTGTATGTATTATGTAATGGTCTATATCTGGATGTATTATATAATGTTGTATATCTGTATGTATTATATAATGGTCTATATCTGGATGTATTATATAATGTTGTATATCTGTATGCTTTACGGTATATAATGGTGTATATCTGGATGTATTATATAATGGTATATATCTGTATGTATTATATAATGGTGTATATCTGTATGTATTATATAATGGTGTGTATCTGTATGTATTATTGATGATATATATCTGTATGTATCCTATAATTGTGTATATGTATGTATCCTATAATGGTGTGTATCTGTATGTATCCTGTAATGGTGTGTATCTGTATGTATTATATAATGGTATATATCTGTATGTATTATATAATGGTATATATCTGTATGTATCTGTATGTATTATATAATGGTATATATCTGTATGTATTATATAATGGTGTGTATCTGTATGTATTATATAATGGTATATATCTGTATGTATTATATAATGGTGTGTATCTGTATGTATTATATAATGGTATATATCTGTATGTATTATATAATGGTGTATATCTGTATGTATTATATAATGGTATATATCTGTATGTATTATATAATGGTGTGTATCTGTATGTATTATATAATGGTGTGTATCTGTATGTATTATATAATGGTATATATCTGTATGTATTATATAATGGTATATATATGTATGTATCCTATAATTGTGTATATCTGTATGTATTATATAATGTTGTATATCTGTATGTATTATATAATGGTATATATCTGTATGTATCTGTATGTATTATATAATGGTATATATCTGTATGTATTATATAATGGTGTGTATCTGTATGTATTATATAATGGTATATATCTGTATGTATTATATAATGGTGTGTATCTGTATGTATCTGTATGTATTATATAATGGTATATATCTGTATGTATCTGTATGTATTATATAATGTTGTATATCTGTATGTATTATATAATGGTATATATCTGTATGTATCTGTATGTATTATATAATGGTATATATCTGTATGTATTATATAATGGTGTGTATCTGTATGTATTATATAATGGTATGTATCTGTATGTATTATATAATGGTGTGTATCTGTATGTATTATATAATGGTATTTATCTGGATGTATCCTAGAATCGTGTATTTGTATGTGTTCTATAATGGTATATATCTGTATGTATTATATAATGGTATATATCTGTATGTATTATATAATGGTATATATATATGTATGTATCCTATAATTGTGTATATCTGTATGTATTATATAATGTTGTATATCTGTATGTATTATATAATGGTATATATCTGGATGTATTCTAGAATCGTGTATTTGTATGTGTTCTATAATTGTGTATGGGCTCTAAACATTTTACTTGATCCAGCTTCCCCTTTGATTTTTTTTTTCTTATTACTGCAAACAATAATTTTTATTTTGCTATTAAGTCAAGTAAATCTTTATTGATTTTCAATCATGTGAAGTATTTAACATAGCCGAGATGTAGAATTTGAAATAAGAAATGGAAGAAACTGAGAAGTGATGCCAATTACAGGGATTCAGCGTCTGTATCAATGGAACCGAACATAATTACCGCTACCGTATTATGAGGTATTATGCTATAAATACATGTTCTGCATATAGCATGTACCGCCACTTATGAAGCATGTAATAGAAATGCTATTAGCATTATTATTTTCATCCTGCATGCACAACTGGCTGGTATAAAATAACTGGCGAGAGATTCATTTATGAGATTTTTTGCTTGAAATATAAATGTATGGCCTTTGTTGATGACTGCAATAGGGATACTTTCATGTTATTGATACATTTAATTACTAAATCTCAAGATGTCAGCCAGGGTATGTTCTCATTGCCACCAGCCCTGTATAATTAACTTCTGCTTAATAAACTGAAGAGCTATTATTAACATCCTAAAGGCCACCATCAGCGTTCTGCACCACAGGCTTCCACATACCCAATCTCCTTCTTATAATGGGATCATATTAGTGACAGGGTTGAGTTATTACTTAGTGTTTTACTTGTAAAGTTGGTAAGCTTAGTCTAAAATCCATGTAGAAAGTGCAAAAAAAAGGGGGGGGGGGATTTACCAATTGTTTTGGGCTAAGGTCTATGTATATTTTCACATCTATTACCGTATATACTCGAGTATAAGCCGAGTTTTGCAGCACGATTTTTCGTGCTGAAAACGCCCCCCTCGGCTTATACTCGATTGAACTCTCCGCCTGTCAATCCCTTCTCAGTGGTTTTCAACCTGCGGACCTCCAGAAGTTGCAAAACTACAACTCCCAGGATGCCCAGACAGCCATCGGCTGTCCGGGCATGCTGGGAGCTGTAGTTTTGAAACCTCTGGAGGTCCGCAGATTGAAGACCACTGCGTCCTTCGTCATCATCCAGATCCCCCCCCCCCCCCTTTAGTTTTCTACTCAACTCCCCTCGGTGGGAAGGAAGGGTGAGCCTCCCTGCGCATGAACGTCCCTGTGCGTCATCGTCAAGGTAACGTCACTAGTCCAGGGCCAGGCCTGTACCGGAGAAGAGGGCCCCCCAGTGAAAAAGGACAGCCCGGAACGACTAACCCTCCCCACTGGAAGGTCCCTGCAGCATAGATGGCCCGGACCAGCTCACCCTTTCTTCCCACCGAGGGGAGGTGAGTAGAAAACTAAAGGGGGGAGGGGGTCTGGATGATGACAAAGGCCGCAGTGGTCTTCAACCTGCAGACCTCCAGAGGTTTCAAAACTACAACTCCCAGCATGCCTGGACAGCCCATGGCTGTCCGGGCATGCTGGGAGTTGTAGTTTTGCAACATCTGGAGGTGCGCAGGTTGAAGACCACTGATGAAGGGATTGACAGGCGGTGATGATGAAGGGGGGGGATGATGACGGGGGTCTGGATGATGACAGGGGGTGATGATGACGGAGGTGTTAATGACGGGGGTCTGGATGATTACATGGGGGGATGATGTGTTTCCCACCCTAGGCTTATAGTTGAGTCAATAACTTTTCCTGGGTTTTCGGGGTGAAATTAGGGGCCTCGGCTTATATTCGGGACGGCTTATACTTGAGTATATACGGTCATTTTTTTTTAAACAATTTTTGTTAATTTCTCAAACATCTGTATCACTGTTCTTTCAACAAAAGTGACTAGCTAGGTGTTTTCCACTGGATGTGCATGCAGTAGTAATGAATTTATCATAAGATAAAAACACAGAATCACAGCGCAAAAGCACTAAAAATTCGCAAATCTACACCACCCCACTTTTTAATCTCACAGCCTTCTTTATTGTACTTTTGCAAACTATACCACACAAAATGCTAATGTTTAATAACGGAAAAAAGAGAAAAACAACTACACACAAGAACCAATGATAAATTTCCCCCATAGAACGTAAATGAAGTTCAAAAACATAGAACTCCACTTCTCTTGTTTGGATATTTAGTGTATAATATTGTAATGTCTAATATTTGTATTTGTATGCATAAAATTGTAAAGTGCTTCTTAATTTGTTGATGTTAAATATATGAAAATGTGGTGTCAGCGGAGTGCAATGCAGGGTAGATGTTATAACCCAAGGGCAGATGTTATTAACCCCTTCTTGTCATGAGGCCACTGAACCTCAGCAGGAATAGCAATGAGCTAAGAGAGAGATTGTAGCCCCTCCCATGGTTATATAGGGGGCTGTGCAAGGAGCCCATAGGTCACTTGGGGGGTCACCTGGTCACTAGTGCCTCCTGGGTAACAATCACATGGTCATAGCAATTAAAGAAACATTACACTTTTTAATGTACAGTATAACATATGTACACTGTGGGTAACACAGGAGGGGGGCCCTGGGGACATGAAGGGACACTGCCTGACAGGGCAGGAGAGGTATGGGGAAACACCATCTCCTACGGGCCACCACATAAATTATTATTATCGTGAGGGCAGCCTGACCCACCGACACCCATCAGACATAGAACATATAAATATGGCACCGGTCAAGGAGTATGATATATGTTAGGCAGCAAGTGAACAGGCAGTTCTTGTAGTTGATGGCTTTGAAGTAAGAAAAATGGGCAAGTGTAAAAGAGTGGATGTTTGACCTATTCACTCCATTATAGTCTATAAAGTGAATGAGTTGGAACAGCGAAATTTACCGCCTTGTAGCTCGTAATTGCAGGGGGTCCCAGGACTAAGACCCAGTGCAATCTAAATTATTGAATACATACTATAGAATACATACAGATACACACCCTTATAAAATACATACAGATACACACCATTATAGGATACATACAGATACTCAATTATAGAATACATACTATAGAATACATACAGATACACACCATTATAGGATACATACAGAGATACACAATTATATAGTATATACTATAGAATACATACAGATACACACCATTATAGGATACATACAGATACACAATTATAGAATACATACTATAGAATACATACAGATACACACCATTATAGGATACATACAGAGATACACAATTATATAATATATACTATAGAATACATACAGATACACACCATTATAGAATACATACTATAGAATGCATACAGATACACATTAATATAAATTACATACGTACACCTTTACAGATCGAAAAGGAAATTGTACGGATTGCTATGAGCAGTTTTCTGTTTTAATTGCAAAATACATTTGTCAGTAGGTGATCCCATGTTAGAGCACATGTAAAGTTTTGTGTCGAGAGATACAGCACGGGCTGGGTGGTACAGTTGTTGAGGTAACCGTACGATGCCCAGTGAATTCTGTGCATCAGCCCTTTTCTTATAGGACTTGTACATGGAACTCACTGAGTGTCGGTACGGTTGCCCTGGCATCGGTACCTCCCAATGTGTACAGCGTCTCTCCAGTGTCTCACTGAACTTTGCAGAAAGGTTGGGAGAGCAATGCTAGACTTGTGCTTTAAGTATTTATGAAATATCCATAGGATTTATCATTGGTCCTTGTATGTAGTTGTTTTTCTCTTTTTTTGTGTTGAATTTCGTGGTGCTGAGGGAAACTTTATTAAACATTTGCAGTTTGTGTGGTATATTTTGAAAAAGTACAATAAAGAAGGCTGTGAGTTTAAAAAGTGGGGTGGTGTAGATTTGCAAATTTTTGGTGGGTTTGCGCTGTGATTCTGTGTTTTTAGGCAGATTCCTCTTATGATAAATTCATTACTACTGCATGCACATCCAGTGGAAAACACCTAGCTAGTCATTTTTGTTGGAAGAACGGTGCTGACAGATGTTTGAGAAATTAACAAAACATTTTTAATTTATAGGATGAGCTATAAATTCTTTATAGGTCCTATGGATCCTGTGACCTGTGTTTGCCAATTACAGGTCCTATGGGTCCTGTGACCAATTCCTGGCAGCCAAATCCTCCACTGAAGTCTATGGGAGTTTCCACAGTATCCTGGGTATATGCCATACCTGCTTAAAGTGTCCCTTTCATTAAAACAAACATATCACAATAAAGTTTTGATCAGTCAGGGACCCTCACCGATCTCTAGATATAGCCAGGATAAGGGCACGTTTTTGCATCACTCCAGGCTCCCAGAGATCTCCATCTCACTACACGAAAAAAGTCCCAAAGACTTATAATGGAGCTAGTTATGTGCACTGAGACAGAAAACAGTGAGTCAGGGAGTGAAGCACAAAGCCGTGCCCTTATCCTGGCTATATCTAGAGATTGGTAGGCGTTTAAACAGTCACATTTTTGACATGGCATGTCAACGTTTTTCTTTAATGAGATGAGAATTCCCCTTTTGGTGCGTAAGGTATAGTTTAATATCCACTCCATTATATTACTGCTGCATATAGCCTCCAAGTTATACTGAGCTCTAATACCTTACTTTACCTTTGTATGCCTCTATTTCTTAACTCTATATGTGAAAAGTCTAAACCGCTTTGGCTTTGAATTTGTCCTTATGTAAAGTAGATGAATAGGTAACAATGGACTTATGTCCATTTTTATGGCTGACATGTGATCCAATAATGTGTACCCATTGAGTACCCATCTGACCATTTTGTTCTCCCTGGAGATAAACACCACTAGAGGGGTCTAGCAGCAGCATGTTTCTCTTCTCTCCCCACTCAAAGTTCAAGAATACCCAGTTAGTCTAGGTTCACATGGCCGTCCCGTCCCGCTATTCTCCTGTCATTGCTGCTAACTGGACCATACTAACAAATGGATGCAAACTGATGCAAAAGGATGTCATTTAAGTAGCATCCTTTTGCATCTTTTTTTAATCTGTTTGTATCTTTTAGGCTAGGTTCACACTACGGAATTTCCGCCTGCAATTCCGCTTTGAAATTACAGGCAGAAATTCTGCTTACTAAAATGTATAGTGTAGTGAATGGGTTTCCGTTCACAAATTCCCACTTCAGAATTTTTTAAGCGAAATTTGTGAATGGAAAATCCGCTTGAAAATTTCCACCTAAAGAATGGCGTTGCTCAGTCTTCAGGCGGAAATACTAGCGAAACACATTGCAGTCGGCGCTGAATCAGTCGGATCAATTTTATGCCCAGAGTTTCTCCAGTGTGAACCTAGCCTTATTGTCTGTTTTTATTTCTGTCTAGGTCAATGGGTCATTAATGGGATCCATTTACTGAGACAGATGTCAATGTGAACGAGCCCTTAACCCCTTAAGGACCGGGGTTTTTTCCGTTTTTGCATTTTCGTTTTTTGCTCCTTGCCTTTAAAAAATCATAACTCAATTTTGCACCTAAAAATCCATATGATGGCTTATTTTTTGCACCACCAATTCTACTTTGTAATGACGTCAGTCATTGTGCCCAAAAATCTACGGTGAAACGGGAAAAAAAATCATTGTGAGACAAAATTGAAAAAAAAAACGCCATTTTGTAACTTTTGGGGGCTTCCGTTTCTACGTAGTACATTTTTCGGTAAAAATGACACCTTACCTTTATTCTGTAGGTCCATATGATTAAAATGATACCCTACTTATACAGGTTTGAATTTGTCGCACTTCTGGAAAAAATCATAACTTCATGCAGAAAAATGTATACGTTTAAAATTGTCATCTTCTGACCCCTATAACTTTTTTATTTTTCCGTGTATGGGGCGGTATGAGGGCTCATTTTTTGCGCCGTGATCTGAAGTTTTTAACTGTACCATTTTTGCATTGATAGGACTTATTGATCGCTTTTTATTCATTTTTTCATGATATAAAAAGTGACCAAAAATGCACTATTTTGGACTTTGGAATTTTTTTGCGCGCACGCCATTGACCGCGCGGTTTAATTAACGATATATTTTTATAATTCAGACATTTCCGCACGCGGCGATACCATTTATGTTTATTTTTATTTTTATTTACACTGTGTTTTTTCTTTTATGGGAAAAGGGGGGTGATTCAAACTTTTAATAGGGAAGGGGTTAAATGATGTTTATTCACTTTTTTTTTGCACTTTTTTTTTGCAGTGTTATAGGTCCCATAGGGACCTATAACACTGCACACACTGATCTTTTACATTGATCACTGGTTTCTCATAAGAAACCAGTGATCGATGATTCTGCCGCATGACTGCTCATGCCTGGATCTCAGGCACTGAGCTGTCATTCGGCGATCGGACAGCGAGGAGGCAGGTAGGGGCCCTCCCGCTGTCCTGTCAGCTGTTCGGGATGCCGAGATTTCACCGCGGCTATCCCGAACAGCCCACTGAGCTAGCCGGCATGCTTTCGGTTTCACTTTAGACGCGGCGTTCAACTTTGAACGCCGCGTCTAAAGGGTTAATAGCGCGCGGCACAGCGATCAATGCCGCGCGCTATTAGCCGTGGCCCCGCGTTATAGATCGGGAGTGGACACATGACGTTCCAGTACGTCATGTGTCCTTAAGGGGTTAAATGGGCACTGTCAGATACAAAAAGTTTAGATATGTTGTAAAGCATGCCAATAGGTTTTGCAATTGCTTTCATTAGAACATTTCTGTATTTCATACAGAAAAAGCCATCCAAGCAACTGCCCCCCTGCCTGCTTAGACACATACTTGTCCTGCTGTGTCCATGCATCATCACCTATGTCATGGACACACTTCCTTGATTGACAGCTGTGAGCGCTGGGCTTACAGCTGGAGGAAAAATCCTCCCACTGTCAGCTTGTGTCCCGCTTCTCAGTGAGGACAAGCTGGGAGTTTTCGTTTTGCTAATGGTAGGGGAGCATACTGAGGAAGGGGGCGGAGACCTGCACAGTGAGGCCACACCCCCTTCCTTTGAGAGGAATTCAGACTAGTGAGCTAAATTAAAAGTGTAATAAAAAAATAAATAAAGGTGATAGACACATAAAAAGTAGATGTACATGGTCAGGATTAGGTACTGAGTGATATATTTAAAAAATAAATTTTTTTGTTGCATCTGACGGTTAGGCTTTAAGGCTCTGTTCACATCAGTATTGTGGAGCTCTGTTAGGGAGCTTCGTCACAACTGCTGCTTTCGGGGCTGGGACGTAGGTTGTGACACCGGTCATCAGTGGATCCCGACAGGTATCATTCAATTTGAATTGGATCTGATGGGGTTTTATTAGATGCCCGTTAGTTTTCATGATTTTAGCGGAGAAGAAAACCTGACAGGATTTTTTTCATCCAATCATTTCAATGGAATTAGCACCAAATGCTAATGTGAACATAGCCTAAACCAAGAGTGTATGTGTTTGTAGGTATAGTTGCTGCGCAAACACACTTGCATAGTTACTTCAAATCTAGTACTGAAAATACAATTAAATATCAGAAAAATTATTTTATGCACATTATGCTCATGTATTAATAATTAATATTGTGACCTTGGCACTTTTGTTAATAAGTGAATATTTGGAGCCAGTGATTTATCTGAGCCTCCCCATTATATAGCAGGTTTGACCCTTGGGCCAATTGCCCAAGCCTTGTTTGCTAACAATGCTTTACTTGCCAGCCAATTACAAAGAGCCCAACCAAACAGAGCTCAGGCCCCTCTCTCTAAGGGTATGTGCACACTGCAGAATCTCTGCTCACAGAATTCCCCAAGTGGAGATTCTATCTAGCGGCCACCACCGAAAATACCTCAGCGTTAGGACTGCGTCGTCACCTTTGACGGCTATGCAGTGCTTGTGGACTTCTGCCCAATTGTCTGCCACTGAAATTCATCAGTGTGAACGGATCTTGCCGAAGACCCATTCACACTGATGCTGCAAATGTTGATGCCCCCTGAGGAAGCCATTTTGTGAAATATACGTAGGGGTAGGTTGTGTCCTATTTCCAGATGGCATGCTTGTCAGCAAGTGTTATCTAGTCAGTACATCTTCCGTGTCTTCTTTCATTTCTTGCTATTTTCATCACTCTCTTGATTCAGTGTACATGTGGTAATATCCCTGTGTAACTATGATACTTAGTCTATGTCTTTATGTACTGTGATACACCTTATACTCTATACCATGGATGCCTTGTATGCAGTTCTGTGATTAGCACCATCTGTTTTTCTATGTCTAGGTAAAATATAGTGTCATTTCCTTAATTTTTTATTATTTTTAATATTCTGAAGTAATAAAGTATACATATTCCAAAAAGTGACTAGTGTATTATCTTTGGTGTTATAGTGGTAAACATTACCCAGTGACGGCGAGTAGCTCTGCTGTATATTACTTTGGTGTAATGATGCTAATGTTCACAGCACGTAATCCCAATCGTGGAATTCCGCTCACCGAATTCCCGAGGGAATTACGCAGTGTGAACATACCCTAAGCCTATCTTCACAGCACAGAATTCCCATCTGAAATTCCGCTTAGGATTTTTCTGATGCAGCAGTATCCCATTGCTGGCAGTGCACACCACGGAATATCAGTGGTGGATATTTTACTGCCGAAATTCTGCCACTAAAAGACCAAGCTTGCTCATTCATTAGGTGGAATCCATGTTTCAAACATTGCTGCCTATAGGAATGTCAATGTCTGTGCTATGTTCAGTCGGCTTTGGGAACACTCAGAATTTCTGGTGAGAATTTTTACGCCCAGACCATTCTCAGTTTGAACCTATCCTAAGGGTATATTTAAATTGCAGAATCTCCGCCCACAGACAGTGTGTTAGAGATTCCATCTGAGTGTCCGGTACTGAAATCCTTTGGCGCTAGGACCATGCGGACCTGCGTCATCACCACTGACGGCAGTGCAGTCCAAATATAATCCTGCCAGGAGAATGAACATGGCCTTCTGCTCTTGTATGTGCACCTTGCTGTTGCTGTGTACAGTTGGAAACAAATATTCCTTGAGTGCGGCATTTCATTGCTGGCCTCATTCCTTCAGTTATCTTATGTGAACCCATTCAAATAACCATAGAGGGAGATTTACCTCTCTAGAAAGTGTGTTTTAAAGGGGTACTCCGCCTCTAGACATCTTATCCCCTATTCAAAGGATATGATGTCTGATCTCGGCTGTGGCACCCCAGACACTTCGCTCCGTACCGGATGATTTGCAATGCGGGGAGGAGGCTCGTGATGTCACGGTCACACCCCGCTCGTGATGTCACGGTCATGCCTCCTCAATGCAAGTCTATCGGAGGGGGCGTGATAGCCATCAAGCCCCTTCCCATAGACTTGCATTGAGGGGGCATGGCCGTGACATCACGTGCCTCCAGCGCTGCACCCAATGCTCAAAAGGAATGCCGGATGGAGCAGGGAGATTGCGGGGGTCCCGACACTGGGGTCCCCCGCGATCAGACATCTTATCCCCTATCCTTTGGATAGGGGATAAGATGTCTGGGGGCAGAGTACCCCATTAAGGCTTTTATTTTTGCTTTGGTTTTGCTTACATGTGACATATTTATTATACTATTAAGGGGGGTTGATACATTTGGAGCAAAAAAATTATAAATCACTTCAGAACACCATCCTCCTTTCCTACACAAAAAGTTGAAGCTGCGCCAAAGATTTACGACTTTTGGAAAGTGCTTTCCAAAGGTAGTTTTGTAAGCCAGGTCTGGGCTGGTGTAGATTTGTGGTGTTTTGGAGGGGTTTGACACTTTTTGTGCAAAGTTCACACTTGATAAATTCGTTACCACGGAAAGTAAAAAACGGATATTTACTTTTGAAAGGTCATTTGCAGGTTTTGGTTCACAGCTAAAAAGTATTTTTTTTAAAATGCTTGGTCGCACCTGCAAAACTTCAAGCGCCCTACGTTGGAAAAAAAAAAGCTCGAAAGACAACAATAAATCTCCCCCTTACACTTTTAGACATACCCCACCATCTCTACAGGAAAAACTACTCAATAATGATTCAGTGAGAACATGCTAAAGATACATTCACACCAGTGTCTTTATTTAGATGTGTAAACCTGTAGTTTCTAGGTGTAGCATGATAACTGATGCATTTTTTATTCTTCTCCATTCTATACTGTATAGAATTTAATGTTAAAAGAAATGTAGGGAAATAAGTTTTTTGGGAGAAGCGTGTTTTTCCCTACCTGCCATTGTAGGGCTCTACAGCAGTGGTCTCCAAACTGTGGCCCTTCTGAAGTTGCAAAACTACAACTCCCAGCATGCCCACACAGCCAACGGCTGTCCGGGCATGCTGGGAGTTATAGTTTTGCAACACTAGGAGGTCCACGGTTTGGAGACCACTGCTCTACTGCAACAATACATCACATTTCTGACAATATTGTAATGGATTCCTTTGGGGGTTGCATGAATTGCAATCCGATCATGTTGTAGTTTTTGTCATAATTGCAAATCCTGTGCAACTTCATCCTCCGTAGTGTTGGGTGGGAATATTCGCATTTCAAATTTTTATTGCGAATATTGCAAATTTGCGAATATTGCTATATATTCAAAATTATAAATATTCGCTTTTTTTCGCATATTCGCATATTCCTTCACTTGTGGGGCAATTAGAATGATGAAAAATACACTTGTCAGAGGTTCTCAACAACATCCCTAGCAACCAATAGTAAAGTTGCCCACCCCTCACTGTTTTCTTCCTCGAATATGCGATTATAACGAATACGCAAAATTCGCGAATATAAGACCAATATTCGTCTATATATTTGCAAAATATCACAAATTTGAATATGGTGAACGACATATTGTGCAAATGAGATAATATTCGATATCACAATGCAATGTGTCTTTTGTTTTCTTTCTCAAACAAGGCTCAATGCTGACAATGAAGTGTAATATCGTGATTTATTGCATTCCTTTTCAGCCGTGATATCGCATAACCATGGAGCTAGATAAGGCTAGACACCAGGATTCCAAGCATACATTTTTTTTCTCTCTATAATCCTTTGCGTCACCAAAAAATAAGTATTTTTGTTAATGTGCAGATTAGGTTCAAAAGCTCAGGGAGCGTTCCCCAGCAGGGCAAGAACTCAGATTAGTCCAACATATTTCCTCCTAATCTATGAGGACAGGGGTAAAATGTACAGCCTTAAAGGGGTACTCCGGTGAAAACCTTTTTTCTTTTAAATCAACTGGTGGCAGTAAGTTAAACATATTTGTAAATTACTTCTATTAAAAAATCTTAATCCTTCCTGTACTTATTAGCTGCTGAATGCTACAGAGGAAATTCCTTTCTTTTTGGAACACTGATGACATCACGAGCACAGTGCTCTCTGCTGACATCTCTGTCCATTTTAGCAACCATGCATAGCAGATGTATGCTAAGGGCAGCATGGTGGCTCAGTGGTTAGCACTGCTGCCTTGCAGTGCTGGGGACTTGGGTTCAAATCCCACTAAGGACAACAATAAATAAAGCATTATTATTATAATAACATCAGCAGAGAGAACTGTGCTCGTGATGTCATCAGAGAACATTCCAAAAAGAAAATAATTTCCTCTATAGTATTCAGCAGCTAATAAGTACAGGAAGGATTAAGATTTTTTAATAGAAGTAATTTACAAATATGTTTAACTTTCTGCCACCAGTTGATTTAAAAGAAAAAAGGTTTTCACCGGAGTACCCCTTTAATCTCCACCTCAACACCCCTGTCCCTGCCTACTTGGAGAATCTAGCCTAGATAGTGGCCCCCAGCTGGGCAACGGTTCCTTTCTATCACGTACAAAGATGAGGGAACAGGAAGGACAGGAAACTCACGGTCAGTACCCAGGGCCGGTCCTGCCTATAGGGGGCGGTACTCTGCACGCTGCAAGATGGGGGCGGCTCCCAGCGAGCACCACCCAGTCTCTCCAGTAGTAAGGCAATAACATGAGAAGGAGGTTTGCTACAGTGTGTTCTCCCAGTAGTAAGGTGATTACAAGAGGGGGAGGATTAATACAGTGTGTCACCCCAATAATAAGGAGATTACATAAGGAGTGGGTTTGTTACAGTGTTTCACCCTAGCAAGGTGATTACATGATAAGGAGGTTTGTTACAGTGTGTCACCGCAGAAGTAAGGTGATAACATGAGGAGGAGGTTTGTTACAGTGTGTCACCCCAGTAGTAAGGTGGGGCGTGTCAAAGGGTGGAGCCAATGGGTGGGGTCAAGGGAAGGCAAAATTATCTTTCGCTTAGGGTGGAAAAAAATCCTGCACCATCCCTGTCAGTACCAGGATGTTTACTCAAGATCTTACAACCGAAAGTAAAACAGGTCCAAGGATCATGGTTCAAGAGAGTACTTATAGGTCCAAACCATAAGGCAGAAGGAGTGATCTAGGTCACCATAAAAGGTTCCAAAGCATAAAAATATCCAACTGGTAACAATGTGCGTGAGGCTTGATATGCTTGTTGGACCTGAGGTTTGTCGAAATGCGTAATCTGTCCCTTTTACTCAATAAATATCTTATTATTAAACTTGCGGTTTGTCTTACGATCCAACTTCCCATCTAGACTCATCGAGGCTCACCAAATCTGAAAGTTTTTAATAAGCCTGTGTTACCGGTCATATTTTTATTATACTTGTTGTTAGGACTACAGCCATCAACAGTTTATATGGTATGAGAGCGCATGCACTCATGTCACAGTGACATATACCTATTACGGTTGGACTGGTGACACTGGTGTTTAAAAAAAATAATAATTTGGATTATACCTTTTAAGAAAAATGTTAATAAAAGTGATGTTTTAGGTTGGGGTAATAAAAAGGGTATTTTTGATCCTGGGAAAGGGATTTGTTGGTTCACAGGAGTTTGCTAGCAAGCAAGTCCCCTCTACAGACACACAGCCAGCTTAGGCTAGGTTCACATTACATTAAAGCCTTTTTTGATACATATACACTGGAAGTATTGTATAACATAAACTACAGTGTAGACATACAGTAGTAGAATTTACCCTTAGACTCCTGTGCTTAAAGGAGTACTCCGGTAAAAAAAATTTACTTATCCCCTATCCACAGGATGGGGAGATAATTTGCTGATTGCGGGAGACCCCGACTCTCTCAGTGAAGATCGTGTGTCATCTACCAGTAGACGGCAAGGGCTCCATTCATTTTTATGGGAGCGCCGCTGATAACCGAGAGATGTACTCAGGTCTTTTCGGCGCTACTATAGGAATGAATGGAGTGTGTGATGGAGCGTGAGCTTCACTGAGTGCCAGGTCCCATCTCGGTGATCGTGGGGGGCTATTTATCCCCTACCCTGTGGGTAGTGAATAAGTTATTTCTCGCCAGAGATCTCCATTTAAAAAAAAAGGATGCCTCTGCATTAAAAAACATAGTTCACTATTCTTATCTATACAGAAAAAAATATACAAAGAACTATAATTGCAGCAGCAGAATGTAGTCAATTAAAAAATCTTTATTAATGAATCTGAACATACAAATTAAAAGCATTATAAAATTACATATAAAGAGAATGGTGGCAAAAGAAAAAAATCTAAACTGATGTCTGATGTCTGAGGCCTGGTTTATTTATTCATTGTTTGCATAAGATATTCACATTATCATTTTTTTTCTCTAATGATCTATCCATCTATTTATCTATCTCCTGCAGCTGACACCAGTAGGGAGGAATTAAAGGGCTGCAGTAACTCAAACCTCCTACATTGCCAATATTAGAATTAATGTAGTGTTCAGCTTGTAATTAACTTATATTAATAGACATAAGAGAATTCTCAATAATAAACTCTTTATTACAAGCACACTGTAACACTCACGTTTCAGTAGACTGGAACACTGATGATAGTGGATCCGCTGGACCTGTGTGGTAGATGACTCGGACCGTACCAGGGAGCAGAGTCTAGGGTGCGGCTGGTTTTCACCAGAGCCCACCGCAAAGTGGGAAGGATTTGCTGCGGCAGGCGGCACCCAGGTCGCTACCCCTGGCACAGCTTGACCACACAGGTGACGGAGGAGATACGAGGCACAAGTGGGATAAGGAGACTCGTGGTCTGAATAGCAGGAGGTCAGGGCAGGCGACACAGTAGCGTAGTCAGAAACATAGCAAATAGTCAGTAGGCAGGCGGCAAAGTATCAAGGTCAGGTCACGGAGCAAGGGTATGATACACAGCAAGGCAATATACAGGAATGCTTTCTCTAAGGCTCTAGGGCAACACAGATCTGGCAGGGAAGTGTGGGAGGTGGAGGAATTTATCAATGAGCCACAGATGTTACTTCACTAATTGGCGCACTGACCCTTTAAATCTTAAAGCTCCAGCGCGCATGCCCTATGGGTCGGGGACACGCGCACTGGAGCAGAGAGGCAGAGGTGGGGGCAGGAGAAGCACCAGGTGGGTGACGGACTGGGATTCGCATGCGGGCGCATCCAACGATGCGAATCCCAGCCCCGACGGCAGCAGCAGGTAACAGGACCATGCGCTCACGGACAGCGTGTGAGGCCGGAGCACATAACGTAGCAGTACCTCCCCCTTTGGTCTCCCCCTAGTTTTAACGATTCAAAAAACTCCTGAGAAGGTCATGGCCCAGGATATTCTCCTCAGGCTCCCAAGATCTCTCCTCAGGACCGTAACCCTCCCAGTCGACCAGAATTTTTTTTTACCTCTCATGGTTTTAGTGGCAAGAATCTCTTTAACTTTGTAGATGTACGAAGAGCCGGTAACAGGGGTGGGGACAAGATTCTTTTAAGAAAACCGGTTTATGACTGTCACGATCCCGGCTGGTAGGAGGTGGATTCTCTGTGCCAGAGAGGGATTGGCGAGGACCGTGCTAGTGGACCGGTTCTAAGTCACTACTGGTTTTCACCAGAGCCCGCCGCAAAGCGGGATGGTCTTGCTGCGGCGGTAGTGACCAGGTCGTATCCACTAGCAACGGCTCAACCTCTCTGACTGCTGAAGATAGGCGCGGTACAAGGGAGTAGACAAAGGCAAGGTCGGACGTAGCAGAAGGTCGGGGCAGGCAGCAAGGATCGTAGTCAGGGGCAACGGCAGGAGGTCTGGAACACAGGCTAGGAACAAACAAGGGAACGCTTTCACTAGGCACAAGGGCAACAAGATCCGGCAAGGGAGTGCAGGGGAAGTGAGGTATAAGTAGGGAGTGCACAGGTGGAAACTAATCAAGGTAATTGGGAAGATTGGACCAGGCACCATCATTGGTGCACTGGCCCTTTAAATCGCAGAGACCCGGCGCGCGCGCGCCCTAGGGAGCGGGGCCGCGCGCGCCGGGACAGGACCGACGGAGAGCGAGTCAGGCACGGGAGTCGGGGTGCGCATCGCGAGCGGGCGCCACCCGCATCGCGAATCGCATCCCGGCTGGAGGCGGTACCGCAGCGCACCCGGTCAGTGGATCTGACCGGGGCGCTGCAGCAACGAGGATGAGGCGAGCGCTCCGGGGAGGAACGGGGACCCGGAGCGCTCGGCGTAACAATGACAAGAGGCTTGAGGAGAGAGACGTGGAAGAAATTGGAATACGTAACGTAGCAGGTAGACGGAGTTTGTAGGAGACAGGATACATTTTTTGTAGAATCTGGAAGGGACCAAGGTAGCGAGGACCAAGCTTGTAACAGGGCATCTTGAAGCGGATGCACTTGGATGAAAGCCACACCATGTCACCAGGAGAGGTGGACGGAGGAGGTCTTCTACTCTTATCAGCTTGCACCTTCATGCATGAAGAAGCCTGGGATAACGACTTTGGGGTCTGTTGTCAGATGGTGGAGAAGTCACGGACCAGCTCATCAACAGCAGGCACACTGGAGGAAACTGGGAGAAGAAGAGGAGAACGGAGATGGAGTCCGTAGACAACAAAAAAGGGAGACAACCTCGTGGACTCGGAATCCTTATGATTATATGAGAATTCAGCCCATAGGGAGAAGGTCGACACAATCATCTTGGCGAGCTGAAACAAAATGCCGAAGATAAGTCTCTAGGATTTGATTAACCCTTTCCACCTGACCGTTGGACTGAGGGTGGTAGGCTGAGGAGAAGTCCAGATTGATGTCCAGATGGTTACAAAGGGCTTGCCAGAACTTAGAGATACTGCACAAAACAATCCGAAAAAATATGTTGAGGAACACCATGTAAACGAAAAACATACAACAAGAATTACTTTGCCAGCTGTGGGGCAGAAGGAAGACCTGGTAGAGGAATAAAATGAGCCATCTTGGAAAACCGATTTACAACGACCCAAATGACAGTGTTAAGAGATGGTGGCAAATCGGTGATGAAATCCATGGCGATATGGGACCAGGGAGTCTCCGGAATGGGTAAAGGCTGTAAGAGTCCTGCAGGTCTCTGTCGAGGAGTTTTGTCATGGGCACAAGTTTCACAGGAACGAACAAAATTAGAAACATCACGTTCAAGATGGGGCCACCAGTAGTGCCGGGAGATTAGAAGTAGAGTCTGTATACCAGGATGACCTGCTGTCAAGGAAGAATGACCCCATTTCAGTACCTTGCGTCTCAATCTGACGGGCACAAAGGATTTTCACGAGGAACTTACTGAATTTCAGCAGGAGTGTCAGGAATCAAACGGTCAGGAGGAATAATATGCCTAGGCGTGGAGTCCAAACCGATGACGTCCGAGGACCTGGAGAAAGCATCTGGAAGTGGATGAAGAAGTTGAACCTAGAAAAGAACAATGACCACCTTGCCTGGCGGGGGTTAAGGTATAGAATGTATAGAAGATTCTTATGGTTGGAGTCGATGCTGACCGGATGAGAAGAACCTTCCAATAAAAATTCCTCCAAAGCTAGCTTGATAGCAAGGAGTTCACGATCTCCAGTGGAGTAATTCCTCTCAGCAGGAGAGAAGGTCTTGGAGAAGAACCCACAAGTTACAGTCTTGCCCTTGGCGTTTTTCCGTGTAAGAACAGCACTCGCTCCAATAGATGAGGCATCAACCTCCAAAGCAAAGGGCCTCTCCGGATCTGGTTTTGTAAGCACGGGAGCAGAGGCAAACACAGACTTTAAACAGGAGAAGGTTTCTTCAGCCTATTGAGGCCAAGATTTAGGATTAGAAGTCTTGTTAATGAGAGCCACAAAAATGTGGGAGAGGACAAAAAATGTGGGATAAATTGACTATAATAGTTAGCAAACTTTAGGCTGAACTGGTTGGAGGCAAAGATTTTGACAGGATTGTTCCCAGAGAATTATTTCTCCAGTTCTCCAATCCTTTTGCAGAGAAAGGCCAAGAAGAATCTCTGAAGTACAGTGTGGCAGAACATAGAAATCAATCTTTTCTTTATGCAATACATCCACTTGCATGACGAGAGATTCTGTACGGAAGTAAACCATACAGTCCAGATTTTGTCCATTAACAAAGGAGATGAACAAGGGCTTGGCAAGCCGACTGACAGGAAGATGATACTTGTGGACCAAAGAAGCATCAATAAAGTCACCTGCTGATCCAGAATCCAAAAATGCTGTAGGACTGAAGTAAGACTTGGCTGAAGCGAAGACTTGTACTGAAATAGTTAAGCGTGGAGAGGTAGTATTTACACCCAGGGACCCTTCTCCCACGTACCCTAGGTGTGGGCGTTTCCCGGATGCTGTGGGCGATCTGTACAGTCTTTGAGGAAGTGCTCCGAGCTAGCACAATACAAGCACAATTTCTCAATGCGTTGTCATGACCTCTCCTGTTGTGTAAGATGAGAACTTTCCATTGTATAACCTCTTCGGCAAGGGGGGATTGAGGGGGGATAGTCGTGACATCACGACCCCCTCAACCCGCGCCCAGCATTCGGAACATAATATTCCAAATGCTGGGGCAGTGGAGTACCTCTTTAAGCCGTAATCACTGGGAGCACAGGGAGCATTTTACAATGCTGGAGTCATACTTATGACACTTATCTTGACACCATCACTTAGTCAGCATGCCTACCGTCAGGAAAACTGAGGAGTCGCATTAGCTATGAGATGTAATCCCCAGCCAGATTTATATCCATGTCTCCCTTTCTCCTCCATATGTTACATTGGTTCAATCTATGTATGAACATCAAAGAATAAACACAAGCATTATAATCTAATAAACTAGCAATCTATAAAAGCCTGCTAGTTCCAAATGTTCTTAGGATTCTAGTCTCATTCTATCCAGGGAAAGAGACCTTCTCTGCATAACATCATACAGCACAGAGGCTACAGTCATTACATGTGATCCATCCATATGGTTTGTCTTTTCAAGACTAATTTACCATGGCAGCACATGCAGGAAAGGGGATAAACATCCATGTAAAAGGATGTGTTAAATTGAGGCTGGTGGCATTATGTTCACCAATGTATATCTATCTGTAACGATTATACACTCATTGTGCCTCACCACATTGGTACAATCAGGACAAAAATAGCAACTAAAGTAAAATAAAAGCGCAGAGAAGAACTCTGGAAGAACTGGCCAAGCTCCAGTTCTTGCTCCGGAGGATGTCCAGTGTCTCAGCCATTACATCATCTTCCTGGCATCAGATCCAGACCGATAGACAAAGCAGCATCTTTACTGATACCGTACATAAACCAAGAAAATCAATCCTGTCACTGCTAAAATTATTAGAAACTTGTTATCCTGTATTCTCAGAAGTAACCCTAAATCACCCAAAAAGCAATGTAGACCAAATATCGACAGATCACCAAATAATTCCTCCAATACTATCCTTCATGTGAAGCGGTTTGTTTTAATATAACTCTATACTACCACATAAAAGGATGGAAAGGCCTAAAGCACACTTTAGAATGGTGCACGGGAGCCTATAATGTAGCACCCATCATACTTCATGTGGTGCCAAATCATACTCCATCATGCACCACATGTACACAACTATTCTCTTTTAAGAAAAACACCAGCAAAAATTTACTTCCATAAGTCCTACGATCTCTGACCCCTTTCAGTGAGGAGGGCGTGTTTTCAAAGTGCTGTACTTAGGTCTCTTCAGCGCTCCCATAGAAATGAATGGAACGCATGATATCTACCCCTTGAGCTCCTCAATGAGAGCCACATCCTGTTCCTGAGATCATGGGGGGGGGGGGCACATGGTCTGATCCACCGCGATCAGCTACTTATCCCCTATTCTGTGGATAGGGGATAAGTTAATTCTGGCTGGAGTTTTCCTTTAAATTTCTGACGTGAACCAAGAGCATTACATGTCCTCAGTCTCTTTTGTGCTTGCATATAATGAAATTAGAATGTAAAAAAGACAAAATGATTGAAATTTCAGTTAAAAAGCAAACAAAACTATACATATTATACATTGAAATGAATAAATAAAGATCTGTTTATCAAATGTAAGTGACAATGACTTATGCAAGGACTAAAGTGTGAGTGCAGCCTTAAAATTCACAATAACTATGAGTAAGACCAATAATATTTGACTAGAATGGGTGGACGAGACCCACCAAGACTCAGTATTATATTGTGCTAAGTAGCATATGGGTCATGAATTTTTAGACTTAAAAAAAAAAAATAATACTTAGAAAAGTTAAATCAATGTGGTTTAGATTGAGCATTACGAATTAAACTTAGTTACGGGCTGGTTAGTGGCATGGTCACAGTATGGTGTTGAGTGCCCTCAACAGACATTACATTGGCCGAAGGCAAGGTTCTTATTTTTCCTGCTTCATGTTGTTCTGGTCACTTAAGCAAAACCTAGTGTTATATCATGCCAGAATGCAAGAATAATCTTTGACTTAAAGTGTACCTGTCATTTGGAAAAAACGTTTTATATAATGTAGATGCTTCCATTATGTGTGTTTGTAATATACTTTGGTTAAACAATGTGTATATTTTTGGGTAGAAAAATGCTGTCCCTGCTGCTATTGCCTGTGTGTCTCTTTGCGGAGACAAAATACAGGAAGTGTAGGCAGGACATGCAGGGCTCTGTGAAGGCGCCTGGCTTGTCAATCAGCCTCCTGTGTGAGCCGGGCTTGTCACAGAGCCTCACTGAACAGAGCCTTACTTGTCCTCAGTGTACAGAGCCCTGCTTGCCTTCAGTGTACAGAGCCCCGCTTGTCCTCAATGTACAGAGCCTTGCTTGTCCTCAGTGCACAGAGCCCTGCTTGTCCTGAGTGTACAGAGCACTGCTTGTCCTCAGTGCACAGAGCCCTGCTTGTCCTCAGTGTACAGAGTCCTGTTTGTCCTCACTGTACAGTGCCCTGCTTGTCCTCAGTGTACAGTTCCCTGCTTGTCCTCAGTGTACAGAGTCCTGCTTGCCCTCAGTGTACAGAGCCCTGCTTGTCCTCAGTACATAGAGCCTGCTTGTTCTCAATGTATAGAGCCCCACTTGTCCTCAATGTACAGAGCCCCGCTTGTCCTCAATGTACAGAGCCCTGCTTGTCCTCAGTGTACAGAGTCCTGCTTGTCCTCAGTGAGCAGAGTCCTGCTTGTCCTCAGTGTACAGAGCCCTGCTTGTCCTCAGTGTACAGAGCCCTGCTTGTCCTCAATGTAGAGATCCCTGCTTGTCCTCAGTGTACAGATCCCTGCTTATCCTCAGTGCATAGAGCGCTACTTGTTCTGTGTACAGAGCCCTGCTTGTCCTCAGTGCACAGAGCCCTGCTTGTCCTCCTTGTCCTCAGTGTACAGAGCCCTGCTTGTCCTCAGTGTACAGAACCCTGCTTGTCCTCAGTGTGCAGAGCCCTGTTTGTCCTCAGTGTACAGAACCCTGCTTGTCCTCAGTGTACAGAGCACTGCTTGTCCTCAGCGTTCAGAGACTCACTTGTCCTCAGTGTACAGAGCCCTGCCTGTCCTCAATGCACAGAGCCCTGCTTGTCCTCAGTGTACAGAGCCCTGCTTGTCCTGCCCACACTTGTCCTGCCCACACTTCCTTTCCCAGCCGAGACACAGGCAATAGCTGCAGGAACTAGCCAGGATTTTTTCACCCTAAAATATACACATTTTTTTTTACCAAAGTATTTTGCAAATATACATATAATGTTATTATTATAAAACGTAAAGCTGGCATACATACACATTAGATCGTTGTTGGTCAAATACTTATTTAGCCAACAATTCTCACTCCCAATCCCAAATTTCCTTATCTTCCCTAGCATCAGCCATCAGGGGACAGTTGGGAGGCCTGCATATACTTTACATGCAAAACAGTGAGTTTAGCTGATTTTATCTAGTGTTGCATTTGCAACTTTATTCATGTCGAACACAAAAATATTTTAGACCATTTAAACTCTAAAATAGGGTTATTGCAGGAGAACATTCATGACTGTTGAAACTGGGAAAGGCTGAAGCTTAGAAAATGAGAGTTGTACTCCGTGGGCAGGCTGTTACACAATCATTGCTCTGTTACAATGGATTTCACTGAGCTGACTTCTGAACAGTTCAGCCGTGGCGGTAATGCAATTTTGATATTGACATACCTGCATCTAATCAAGTGAACTTCAATACCAGTCTTCAGGGATCCCCCCAACATTTGGCCTTTTGCAGGGTTGTGATGACGTGAGCTGAGCGCACAGGCCTGAACTGCTCACTAAATTGGCTACTTAGAATTCTTTGTGCATATCGACCTTGAAGGGATTTATATGCAGTGAAAGATCCAAGATTGTTGCGTAATCAGATTTTAATAAAACATGCAACAAGAACGGTAAGCAATTAACCTTAACTTGCATTTCTCTATAGACATGGGGCTACATTGTATGGGAGTTTTGATTGAACATGACAATCTTTATGGCATTCATTACATTACCTTTGTATTTTATCAGATGATTCTTGTTGGTTTGGTGACCTGTGAAAATTTTTGGCCAACAGTTGATTAATGAATGATTGGTTCAGAATTAAGATGGCTTGTTCTACTTAGGATTCTTAGAATTCAAACAAGTTTTTAAATGGGCACTGTCAGATATAAAAATGTTTTTTTATATGTTGTACATCTTGGCAAAACATTAACCTTTTCTAATCTGAAACACAGCACTAAGGGTCCCCATATCATATAGAACATAATCCTGTCTAGCTGCAGCATCATCTTTGTCTATGAGTCATGGACAAAGTCCAAAAAGTGAGGGTGGGACTGGCACTCCTCTATTCTCACTCCTGTCCTATCAGACTGCAGCAGGGAGGAGGGGGTTACAGAACAACCTTCAGTGATTGGATGAAGAGACCCAGCAGTCAGGGAGGAAGATGTGGGATATGACACGTACTCTTTAAGGGGGGGTTTATAAACAGACTCTAAAAATATTTATATTGACCCATTGTGTACTGTTTTTCCATTTTTGTATTTATTTTTATTTTGCTCAGATTTTAGCTGCCCAAAGAAATCTTTGGGAAGACGACGGAAAAGGAATAGTAGTGGGACAGAGACAGGAAGAAACTCAGATACATTTAAAAGCACTAGTGAGAGTTATATCTCAGCCCAGTGCTGGATTCACATCTTCCACTGCTCAATACTGCTCTATACTGTCCTCCTTGCTGCTGCGGCTGCTGCTAAGGATGTGCTATAGAGTAATAGAGGAGCCTACCCTATTCTGCATTAGTGCACTCCACATGCACACACACATACTGTAACAGCTAATCATGAAGACTTATGAAGGTTTGACCAGTGGCTTAACTTAAATATTTTGGGCCCCAATGCAAAATCTGTAACACGGCCACTAAGTAAAATGTTTCATTTATAGTAAAGGCCTTCTCATATGGGGAGGAGATACTTTTCGGGCTCCCTTAGGTTCCTGGGTCCAGGTTCAACACCCCTTCTGCACCCACTAAAGTTACACCAATATGCTTGACATGCAAAGACATTATCGTAGAAATATAATGAAAAATGGCTGCAAAGATGTATGGGGGCCAGTTCCTCATTCTTTTTAAGTAAAGCAACCATACATGTTTTGTCTCTTAGATGCAATCCTAGGGCCAAAGTGGCAATTACGTGAGGGTGCCCATGCTAGTTGGGCTCAGGGCTAAATAATCTCTCAAGGGCAATTGCTAAATCAATCATTAAATTTCAATACCTAACCTAAAAGACTCCACTAGGGTTATATGTCATTAAAGTAGCAATTATGAACCTACATAGATTTTTATGCTAATATAATGGCAATTTCTATCCTTCAAAAGGTCATCACTCTGGGATTCCTAAGATCAAATGTTCAACTGGTTTCAAAGAACGTGCTGTGCTTGGAACTAAAATTCACTGCAGTTCACTTCAAAGTCCCTAGTGACCTTATGTTCTATAAGGATTGGAAAATCATGCAAATTATTTTGTATGTTGCGTGTAATAGATCCAGTGATTAGCAGACAAACAAGCAATCACTAGTTTGTTGGCTGATCGCATAGTTTTGGCAGGTTAAAATAAGCCGCACATATCCCGGTGTATTTAGGGATGTGCAGCAGACAAATGATAAAAGAAGATGGCCACATGAATTATTTAGCCATCATTTGTGCAGCCCTGCCTGCTTGATAGTTGAGCCATGCAAAGGCTCTTTAAATGAGCGCCAATCTATCAGGTCATCACTTGTTTCTGTGAAAGGATTGACCAATCTAAAAGGTCCTTACGATTTACTTCCAATTCTCTGCAAATCTCCCACTTACTGCACTGGAAGTGGTAAAATCTGCTGTGAAAATCTGCCACAAATCTGCCACATAATAATACAAAGAAATGGTTGAAAAAGTCAGCATCATGTGGACAAACCTTGTGAAATGCACAATACTATAAATTAGACCTCACAAAAGAATGATACCAAATTCCATTAAATATATGTCTTTATTCGAATCAATTAAAATAAGTGAATAACAAAAATAAGTGACCCCACATAAATCCCGTAAAAACTATAACATACATGCACAAGACATTTAAAATACATAGGAGGGGAAACAGGAGTGACCAGCCCATTAATAAATTAGGGACCTATTAAAGAGGTATCCACAATATTGCACTATAACTCTATATTCCAATGTGAGGATGTGGTGTCAATAGAAATACAGGCTAAAAATTGGAGAATGCAGTACAAATAACACAATATATATATATATATATATATATATATATATATATATATATATATATATATATATATAAATGTCAATTTTAATGCTACTCCAAACCAAAGCCACCATACAGATCATTGCACATATCCCCATAGGTAAACACAGACTCACATGTGCTCCGTGCCCAGCCAGTCACTTGCGTTCCCCCGCATTATCCTCCGATGCGCTTCGCTATCCTACTTTGTCCAGGAGCGGTGAGATGGGGGTGCAAGAGCAACTATTTATATCCCTGTAAATGACCACTTACTTGCTTGTTTGGCGTGAACTATTGGGCGCTCTGTGCGCATCCGCCGGAAGTGACCGCCGGCAGAAGTGCGCAACCGCCATGTCAGCGAAGACGAAGGCTTGTGGCGTCACTGAGCAGGTTAAGACACACCCCGAAGCGCGTCATCCCCGAGGATGGGGTGTGTGTCTCGGCCTGCTCAGTGACGCCGCATGCCTGCGGCCTCACTGATGTGGCGGTCACTCACTTCCATCGGCGGTCACTTCCGGTGCACAGAATGCCCGATAGTTTGCGCCAAACAAGCAAGTAAGTGGTCATTTACAGGGATATAAATAGTCCCTCTCACACCCAAACCTCACCGCTCCTGGACAAAGCAGGATAGCGAAACACATTGGAGGGTGAGGCGGCCGGGCATGGAGCACATGTAAGTTTGTGTTTACCTATAGGGATATGTGCAATCATCTGTATGGTGGCTTTGGTTTGGAGTAGCAATGAAATAGACATATATATATATATATATATATATATATATATATATATATATATATATTGTGTTATTTGTACTAGATTCTTCAATTTTTAGCCTGTATTTCTTCTATTGACACCACATCCTCACATTGGAATAGTGCAATATTGTGGATACCTCTTTAGTAGGTCCCTAATTTATTAATGGGCTGGTCACTCCTGTTTCCCCTCCTATGTATTTTAAATGTCTTGTGCATGTATGTTATAGTTTTTATGGGATTTATGTGCGTTTACTTATTTCAATTGATTTGAATAAGGACATATTAATGGCATTTTGGTATCATTCTTTTGTAAAGTGAGGTCTCACACAGAGGATGGGTCTCACACAGAGGTTGGTTTAATAATATAATTTTGGTTGCTATATTTGTAGGCTTATAAACCTTGTGAAAGATCATGCGCTCGATCACATCTGTAATCGGTTGCAGATTTTGTTTTACCTGCAAAAATCTACAGATAAGATCTTCAGAAATTCTTTCCTATGAGGATTGATTCTTTGAGTAGACATAGATGAATTAATATCCCACTAACCATTGACAAAGTGCATCAGCAGTGCTTACCACCATTGGCTTGTAAGGGACCTGGTAGCCCCTTACCAAATGATATGGTTAACATGTTAATTGCCATTGAAGTGGGAACTTTTATATGATTCTAATACCCAAGTTATCCTTCTTCTTAGGGCCCACGTTTATATCCATGAGCAATGACATTGCTAACTATTCATAGCAGTCGCCATCCTGTGTATATATGTATATATCCTTAGATGTTTATGAAGAGCAACACTTTAAACATACAATGTACTGCGATGCAGCAAAGGATAGGAAGCAGCACACAATAAATGAATATAATTACTATACATACTGTAGAACGGGACCCTCTAAACAGTCATTCCAGCAAGCAAACAGACCCAAACAGGCAGGTGTCACAGTTCAGTAGTTTCAGGTTTATTGTAATAATTCAGTATATCTGTATCCAACATACCATCAGGTTCAGGATTCCAACACACACACCAGATTTGGAGTATGGGAGTGACTTTATCTCCAAAATCTTCTATCACAAATCTGGTCCCAAACTCCAGTCTTATGTCACTAAGGAAAGAAGCCTCAGTATTACATAGTTCCCATCCGCCATTTTACCAGCTGCTTGTTTATATACATACCGCACAAAGCACAGGTCTCCCTATGCCACACATTATACCACATGCTACACTAAAATTCCTGCACAGATAAAAAAAATAAGTCAAACAAGAAAGCATTGCAGATTGATAGGGCATGGGATTTGGGAAAGACACTGTCGGGAAAATAGCAGTAAATCTGGGTCAATGTATTTGTAGTGTAGGTTGTCTAAAAGATGGACAATGTAACACTGCTTACAGGGACCCCATAGAGCTAAACGAGGTCGACACATGAGAATTACTTTATTTATTCACAGACAGAAGCCATCATTAAAATGCAGCTTTTTTCCTTAAAATCCAATGCCAATTTTCTATGCACTGTAACATTCTTGAACATAAATTCCTGGAAGAGCTCCAAAAGCATCAGTTTGTCTTTTCTGTGTAATCTTGCAGCAGAAAGTAACAACGTAACGCAAGAATAAGCCACATTACAGCGGGAGAATCTGCAAGCATTTGCATATAACAGAGTTCCTCTCATGAAATTATGCATTTTTCTACCTAAGGAATTACAGAGCCGACTTCTCAACGTAGGTTTTGTTTAATCCACACAAAATTGAGTTTTCTCTCTATTATAGTCTTTCTCTTGGTCATTGTCTGATGAAACCCATTTTCTTCTTTTATTTTTATTGCTTCGGAACCACTAAATAACATTTAAACTGCTGTAAGAGTAGTAACACAAGTTGCATATATGCTGCAGATTTTCTGCAGCAGAAAATGTGCCAAAGGCCGAAGTGGATCCAGCTGGAAGAGGAAAGATCAAGGGAGGTGTTATACTTCTCCCTTCCAGTTTAATCCACTTCTGCCTATGACAACATGTGTTTCTATTTTAATAGGGAGTTCATTGCAAAAAAATGCAGGACCAGGCAACATTGCTGTCACTCATCAGCAGGGCTACAGAACTAACTAGGTGTGTAATAGAGGTCACAAATAGAGTTGTAATACATATCTAGTAGCGCTGAGTTTGCCATTTAGCACGATTTAATATAATATGATGTGTGACGTGGTTTTACATGGCCCTGCTGTTAATACCTGCCCCATTAAGGGGAATATATTCATTTTCTTCTTATCTGGCTTTATTTTTGTAGATTTTTGTAGATTTTTTCTTTTTTCTGCACCTGATAGTTGGTACATCTGAAAGAACATATGTTCATTCAGTTCACAGACCATAGTCTCACTGCTCTTACAGTAAAGAATCTCCTTCTGTGTTGGTGTAGAGTTTGTTTTTGTAGATGTAGAGATAACCACCTTGTTTTAGTCCGTGGTATCAATAGATCATGGAAAAGATCTCTGTATTGATCTCTGATATTTTTTGAGACAGTGACAGGAATTGTCATTGGTATGCTTCCCCAAGGTACTTGATGCGTGGATATCAGATTTCAGGAAGGATCTCACATTAGTGAGGCTAAGTGAGATCTGGGAAATCCAGAAATTGTTAAATTCCTGGTGAGGCTTATCTTACTAGGATAAGTCCCGTATTGTGCCTATATTTTTATGTGGTAAAAAGGCATGTTTGGTAGTTGGGGGGCCTTTTATTTGCTTCCCGGACTACTCTAGGTTTTCAGACTAGCCCAGATCAGCACAGGTGCTGAAGACAGCTAATCGGCTTCAAAACTAAAAACTACAACTGTGAGCAAACTATACAGAGGGGGAAACTACCTACAGGGGGTCCTACATACATGGGGGCCTATATACAGGAGGAAAACTGCCCATTGAAGGTCCTATATACAGGAGGCAAGCTGGGGACCTATACATTGGGAAAACTACTTACTGTTGGCACCTACCTAATGGCAGAGACTACATACTGGGGGAACCTGTCAACTTACTGGGGCAACCTACCTAAGTATTAGGCAGGCCTACTTACCCCTAATGCCCAACCGATGTGCCTTACCACTTTACCGTCTGACAGGTACTGCAGAGTTGTGGATGGCAGAAATCATGACCGACATCGATCAGAGAAGACGTCACCTTTGAGTCTGCACTGTAATCACTTATAGAAACTATTAATAATCACTTCAGAAACTATTTATACCTGGTATCTACCACTGTATGGGGGATATTGGTCTGAGTATACTCCTATTTAGTTGAGTAACAGTATGGTCATAATATGTGGTCAAGGTGTGGCAGAATTATTTTCTATAGGGAGGGTGTGCCATCTATTGGTAGATGGCACACGCTCCTCACTGAGAGAGCCGGGGTCCTGTCCCCGAGAACTCCCCTGAGTAAATATTTGATGGAGTTCTCCTTTAACCTCTTTAAGACTACAGTTTTTTTTTCCATTTTTGCACTTAATTTTTTCTTCCTCACCTTCTAAAAATCCTAACGTTTTCAATTTTCCACCTACAGAGGGCTTGTTATTTTGCGACACCAATTTTAAGAGTCAAACCATGAAGCTTTATTGTATCACATAAGAAAACATACAATATAGCATGTTATATGGGAAATAAAATAAACAGTGGCAAACATAGCCAAAACATAAAAAACAGACAGGTACATAATACAGGTAAGATGACACAGGAAGGTATGCCGGTAATATGGATGTATCAATAATTTCGGTTCACATAAGCGAAAATAAGCAATGGTGGTCCGTCCCTAGAATTAAAAAGGAGACATCACAAAAAGGAGACATAGTCCCCTCCCTACTTCAATACATTGAGAGGCAGTGACGAAGTGCTTGACAATGGGTAAAGGAAATCCATGGTTCCCACATCCCTTCAAACATTGTGACAGTATCATCCCTGATAACGGACAACTTTTCATTAAGCATGATAAGATTAACCCTATCTATTACTCTTGTGTAGTCTACAACTGACTGTTTCCATTGTGAAGCAATATAACTGTGAGCTGCCAGTATGACAAATTGTGTAAAACGAAAGGTTTTATATGGTGTCCTACTCGACTTAGAACCAAGGAGACAAAAAGCAGGAGTGCGAGTGATATGAGACGTGATGAGAGCAGCCAATAAATCTAGGATATGCGTCCAGAAACCAACCACTGTCGAGCAGCTCCACCAAACATGATACATGGTTCCCCGTTGACCACAACCACGGAAGCATAGTGGGGAAACCTCTGGGTATATAGAGTGAATCAGTGAGGGGACCATGTATGAACGATGTAGGACCCTCAATGCTTTCTCCATGAGCGATACTTGTCAGCTACACTTACCCAGTGCCACGCATCCATCTCTCCATTGAGATAGAGAAATGGAGGTATGCATGTCTGCCTCCCAATCTTCCATAAACTTACATTTTTGGTCCTGAGGGGTCGGGGGGGGGGGCATTCAAATGGGCATAAAGCATATAGAGAAGGCCAGGTGTGAGGGTCCTGGAGGGATAGATCTGGAGGTATGGGTGTGATAAAAAGAGAGTATTTAATTAGCTATAAACACCTGCCTATTGAATCATACCTAGTTCGAAGAGAAGTTAATGAGTGGAGGACTCTGCCATAAGTAAGGTCGTGTAACCGAATACGTTTCTTCTCTATCCACCACAGGTATAGGGACCAGGAAAGGCCAGGGGGCCAGGTATAAACAGTAGATTCACAGACTATCCCTAAGTGTGGACTCCTATCACATCAGTGGATTATACAAACCATCCACCGGTTTCACTGTGAACTGTGTAATGCTTCATTTCCCCTGCGGAGGTGCTGCAGAAAAATTGAACACATGCAATCAGATTTTCCCTACAGATTACAGCTGTAAAACATCATTCATCTAGACGGTAAATTCAACGTATCTTTTCCCAGGTAAGGAATACAGTAATATTAATTCACTAGAGAATGAGAAGTATGCCATGCTCGGGTCACATTGGTGTCAAGACTTGACGTTCTAATAGATCTGGGTACAGGAGCTCTATGTATGTATCCTTAATCCTTATAGATTTAACGGTATTTCTCATGTGTCCAGTTAGAGAATCAAAAACGCTGTGGGCAGAGCTGGAAACCGATGTATTTAGGCGCTCTCCAGGGCAAGTAAATAATTTTAACTGAAAAAGTTTATTAAACATAAAATGTATACGGATAACGCATTTCGAGGGGTGGGACCCCCTCTTCGTCAGGTCCAGTGATTGCATAGTACGAGCAATGACGGATATGTAGTTTTGCAAACATCTGGAGGGCCACAGTTTGGAAACCACTGGTCTATAGGGTTGCAGTGGCCGTGTTTAAGCTATACAGTAGCCAACAGCGGGACACCTTATCAGTTCTCGGCTATATGTTTTTTTTGTCATGATGTGCCATGGTGATACCAACATGGTGAAATGCGTTGAGACAATGGAACAATAACTTCCTGAATTATTCTACTATTTTGTAGCTAGTGTGCTGTGAGAAAAGACACCACTTGAGACACATCAGTGTTACGCAGCTAGTGCAATATTAACCTAGTGCTAGTATTAGGGGAATAGGGGAAAGGCAGGAGGAAACGTTTTATTGTATTATTGTGTATAGAAATAAATTGTCCGCTGGAAAAGCTGGCTTGCAGAACGTGACAATGCGTGATTATATGTTCTGTGCCGGCACAAGTTTTATAATGATCTGCTGTTTTTTGACGGGTAAATTTAGAAGAGATGGATACTCATATTGAGGTCATTGATCAATGCCAGTGAGAAGCAAACACACGTCTACCAAAGCCAGTGACTAAGCCAGTGTTTCCTAACCAGTGTGCCTCCAGCTGTTGCAAAACTAAAATTCCCAGCATGCCTGAGGGAAAGTATTACCTAAGCCCTACTTCTACCATGAACATTGGAATACCATGAAATGTCACCATCAACGCAATATATATATATATATATATATATATATATATATATATATATATCTCCATTCTTTTAGGGAATGCAATACAAACTAGTGCACATGTAAAATGTGAACTATAGTGGATTCCAGGTATAGGGGTTGTATGTATTGAATCCTTAGCTATACGCCCTATTAAAGGGGTTATCCAGGAAAAAACAGATTTGTAAATTACTTCTATTAAAAAATCCTAATCCTTTCAGTACTTATGAGCTTCTGAAGTTAAGGTTGTTCTTTTCTGTCTAAGTGCTCTCTGATGACACGTGTCTCGGGGACCGCCCAGTTTAGAAGCAGATCCCCATAGCAAACCTCTTTTAAACTGGGCGGTTCCCGAGACACGTGTCATCAGAGAGCACTTAGACAGAAGAGAACAACCTTAACTTCAGAAGCTCATAAGTACTGAAAGGATTAAGATTTTTTTAATAGAAGTAATTTACAAATCTGTTTAACTTTCTGGAGCCAGTTGATATATAAAAAAAATTTTTTCCCTGGATAACCCCTTTAACCCCTTAACGACGAAGGACGTAAATGTACATCCTGGTGATGCGGTACTTAACGCACCAGGACGTACATTTATGTCTTAAGCATAACCGCGGGCATCAGAGCGATGCCCGGATCATGCGCGGCAGGTCCTGGCTGTTGATCGCAGCCAGGGACATGCCGGTAATGGCGGACACCCGTAATCCCGCGGATGTCCGCCATTAACCCCTCAGATGCCGATACATACAGATCATGGCATCTGCAGCATCGCGGTCACTTACTTGGATGATCGGATCACCTGCAGCGCTGCCGCGGCGATCCGATCATCCAGAATGGCAGACGGAGGTCCCCTCACCTGCCTCCACTGTCTTCCGGGAGTCTTCTGCTCTGATCTGCCTTCCCGCAGACCAGAGCAGAAGATGACCGATAACCCTGATCAGTGCTATGTCCTATACTTAGCACTGAACAGGATTAGCAATCGAGTGATTGCTATAAATAGTCCCCTATGGGGACTATTATAGTGTAAAAATAAAAGTAAAAAAAGTAAAAGAATAAAGTAAAAAAAATTTGAAAAACCCCCTCCTCCAATAAAAACGTAAATTGACCCATTTTCCCTATTTCAGCCCCAAAAAGAGTTAAAAAAATATTTTATATACATATTTGGTATCACCGTGTGCGTAAATATCTGAAATATTAAAATAAAATGTTAATGATACCGTACGGTGAACGGCGTGAGCGTAAAAAAATAAGTCCAAAATAGCTGCTTTTTTATAACATTTTATTCCCAAAAAAATAATAAAAAATGTATTAAAAGTTTTATATAAGCAAATATGGTATCAATAAAAAGTAATGATCATGGTGCAAAAAATGAGCACTCATACCGCCGCTTATACGGAAAAATGAAAAAGTTATAGGTCTTCAAAATAGGGGGATATTAAACGTACTAATTTGGTTAAAAAGTTTGTGATTTTTTTTTTAAGCGCAAGAGTAATAGAAAAGTAAGTTATCATGGGTATCATTTTAATCGTATTGACCCAAAAAATAAAGAACACGTGTCACTTTTACGGTAAATTGTATGGCGTGAAAACGAAACCTTCCAAAATTGGCAAAATTGCGGTTTTCTTTTTTATTTCCCCACACAAATAGTATTTTTTTGGTTGCGCCATACATTTTATGGTAAAGTGAGTGATGGCATTACAACGAACAACTGGTCGCACAAAAAAAAAAGCCCTCATACTAGTCTGTGGATGAAAATATAAAAGAGTTATGATTTTTTGAAGGCGAGGAGGAAAAAATGAAAACGTAAAAATAAAGTTTTCTGCGTAATTAAGGCCCAAATGGGCTGCGTCCTTAAGGGGTTAAACCATGGTGAGCAAATGGAGGAGGTCCTCTGAGGACCATAGCCAGTAGCAATGTGAGTGTTTTTAGCCAACAGGCAGATTGTCTAACACTGGTCTATATTTGCTGCATATAAGACAAAGAAGGCTGAAATACTAGAAAACAAATATTTATTTCTGCCTCTATTGTCTTCTATGTGGCAAATATGCCGGTTCACAGTATGGACACCAGTCTTAACTATTCTAGCTTTGGCTAAGTTCCCACGTTCGTTATGCTCCGGTAAAGGGAGGTCCGCCGCTCAGTTTGTCAGAAGGACGGGAGTTGTTTTATCTGCTCAACTCCCTTAAAATACTGGACACCCAATGGACCCCATTCCAGTAAATGGGATCCAACAGGGCCCAGTCGTTTAAGCTGTGTTTGGCACACCAATTAAAAAAGAGCCAAACGGACTCATACATACAAACCATGGCACATCATCTATGAATCCAATATACTATTTGTACATTTAAAAAAAAAAATTGGAACACAGAGAAAACCCATATAGGCAATGGATAAAAAAGCATGCAAACTGCCTCATAGATAGGGTCCACACATGGTATTTTGATTGAAATCTATACCAAAGCACAGGAAAAGGTTCAAATATTTCCCTATGTCCATTTTAGTACTGGTTTGGGCTAAATATACTGGCCAAAATAGTATGTTCACACCCAACTATATACCTTCAGTGGGGCTCGGTGCAATATTCAATAACCACTGACACCCTTAAAAGGTAAACAAGCAGCGATACCTGTTTTCTCAGATAGGGTTGTCTAAAACTGTCATTTTTTATTACTTTAATATGTCTTTTTAGCCCTACCACTGAGTTTACCACTATATTTATTGTGTAATAGTTTTTTTTTTATTTTATGGATAGATTGTTTTTTGCACTAAGACACCAAGATTTCTAGATGCATTTTCTAGGCTTGCCAAGATATTTGATCCAAGCACAACACATAGTCAACTATGCAAAATAACATTCTAGATATTCTAATTTTACTAAGTACTGGAAAGGGGTAACCCAGCAAGGGCATCAAATGATATGGCCCTATAAAGACATAATATACAGATAAATGTTACAGCAAAAATATGACCAAGTCTACAGAAGGATGGATAAGAACAATAGAACTATTGCTACTCTAGGGCAATCTGCATGAAGCAGAGCCATGTGCATTAGCCTGTATCGCAACAAGCACAGATGCCATGCATCGTGCTGAGGTGCTCCTTTTTTAGTTATTGCTTAATGTTATGATATTATAACTTGCTAATATGGCATACAATAGAGTTTGCCACAATTTTCCTGTCAGATCTATACAGAATCTTACAGAAAATTCCAGAAGTATAGGTATAGTAAGGAATAGTACAGTAGGACCCCATTAAAGCCCCGAAAATTTTATGGAGCTTAAGGTAGGGATGTGTGTAAGTGGGTAAATAACTGGCTCAGTGATAGGAAACAGAGGGTGGTTATTAATGGTAGTTATTCTGATTGGGTGACTGTTACTAGTGGGGTACCACAGGGGTCAGTCTTGGGTCCTGTTCTATTTAATATATTCACTAATGACCTCGTAGAGGGGTTGAATAATAAAGTAGCAACCTTTGCAGATGATACTAAACTCTGTAAAAAGGTTAACACAATAGAGGACAGTGCACTGTTACAAATGTATCTGGATAGGTTGGAAGCTTGGGCTGGGAAGTGGCAGATGAGGTTCAACACTGATAAATGTAAGGTAATGCACATGGGGAAGAAAAATCCGGGCTGGGATTATATATTAAATAGGAGAACACTTGGGACGACTGATGTGGAAAAGGACTTGGGAGTCATAGTTAACAGTAAATTTAGCTGTAGTGACCAGTGTCGGGCAGCTGCTGCCAAGGCAAATAAAATCATAGGGTGCATCAATAGGGGCATAGATGCCCACGACAAGGAAATAATTCTACCGCTGTACAAATCACTAGTCAAACCACACATAGAATACTGTGTACAGTACTGGGCACCAGTGTACAAGAAAGATATAGTGGCGCTGGAGAGGGTTCAGAGACAGGCAACCAGGGTAATAAGGGGAATGGGAGGACTACAGTACCCAGAAAGATTATCAGAATTAGGGTTATTTAGTTTAGAAAAAAGAAGGCTTAGGGGTGACCTAATAAATATGTATAAATATATCAGGGGACAGTACAGAGATCTCTGCCATGATCTATTCATACCCCAGACTGTATCTATAACAAGGGGGCATCCTCTACGTTTAGAGGAAAGAAGGTTTCTACACCGGCACAGACGGAGGTTCTTTAGTGTAAGAGACTGTGGAATTCTCTGCCAGAGGAGGTGGTCATGGTTAACTCGGTAAAAGAGTTCAAAAGGGGTCTGGATGCATTTTTGGAGAATAACAACATTACAGGATATGGATTCTAGATCTATAGGGACAGAAGGTTGACCCAGGGATTTATTCTGATGCCATATTTGGAGTCGGGAAGGGATTTTTACCCCTAGTATGAGGGTTTTTTGCCTTCCTCTGGATCAACTCAGTAGGGACTCATTAGGGATATAGGCTGAACTTGATGGACTCACCCTTATGAACTATGTTACTAAATGTTCATGTGCACGAGGAGCTGTTTTAAGACCAGATTCGTGCACTGTGGTTGCATTGCAGTTTCCACTTATAATTTTTTAGGCGCAACAAGGAATGGACCCAAACAAGAACAAAGAAGGAAAATGTTACATTACTTTCTTTGGTCTTCTTTATCCTTGGAGAATTACCCAGTTTTCCATAAAACACAGAAGCATAAGTCTTGACATGGCAGTGTGAAGCTAGCCCTAGGCACCATTTTAATGGGGGGCTTTGGCACTATGGTTGTAAACTTAGCCCTGGAAAAAAATCCCCTTAGTCAAAGTATAAGGCTGTGTTCACACTGCTTTTTTTTTGTTTATGTATAACATATACTATTGAAAGTGATACAATGTATGCATTAAAAGGATGAAAAAAATGGATTCCTCTGTATGCTCCGTTTCCCATTGACTTACATTATAACAAGAAAAAAAACACATTGCAATGTATCCTTTTTTTTTTTTGCAGTGTAGTCAACTTTGCTTTTGTATATAACAAAATTAAACATCACAAAATGGAAAAGCACAAAGCGCAGTGTGAGCCTAGCCTTACTAATATTAATAAAGTATTGATCTGTTGTGTTGATTTTGACCTGTATCTGTGTCCAAACTTAACTTTTGGTACAGTATAGCAGATTTTCTCCATTGCTTGTCTATAATAGAGATCAGACAGTCTTTTATATTGTATTAGTGCTTGTATTGCATGCTAGACACAAAAATCACAATGTCCCCAAATGTATAAACACAAGCTTCATGACTTCTTAATGAATGACCTTCCTCATGTTTAAGGTAAATGCTACAAGGGTGGGAAGAAGAAAGATAACTGCAAATGAATAGACCCCCAAGTGTTTCCTCCAGCTAATCTGCTGAGCCTTGTCCCCCTCCCTCCTGGGATTGGCAGCATTCCCTCCCTTGGCCCTTTCCCTGATCTCCCGCCACTTACCTGTAGCTCAGTGCTGGACGTTGATTAGGCAAGAACTGGTAGATTGTGTTTGTTTGTGAGTGACTATTGTATAGCTGTGCAGTGTGAATACAGCTCTATGCACAGAGCAGTGCCTGTTATTTTAACTCTGTTCAGTTTGGCTGTGTCATAATATTTGCAACGTGTGCGTTAATGTGATCTTTCCTGCAGGGAGATGCCTATGTGTGGTGCTATAGGTAAACAGTGATTTGTGCGTGTCAGCGACAATAGCTGGCTCTCAATTTTTTTTCTTTTAGAAACTGACTGTAAATGTGTCTAAAAAAAAAGAAAAGAAACGTGTTTGTCGGTTCATGTCATGACGAGTATATGTCTATATATAAATCACAGTGCAGACATATACTGGATGTCGTGGACGGATTGCAGTTGTAGATGTGGATTGCTCAGCAAATGTTGATGTGGATAAATGAACATATCGCGCTTAGTTCAGGAGTAACGTGTGTGCCTGTGTATGTATGGTAGTGCCTTTATTAGCGGATGTCTTGTTTCCTGGAGAAGCAGTGTTGTGTCTGGTAGCATGTGTGTGCGGATGCTGGCACTGGTGCTGCTGCCATGTCTCTTCTCTTCTATGTGGTCCAGTCTTCAGACTCCGGCATCCTCAGTCCAGGGAGCAGTGTCTTTTCCTCACATCCTCAGCTGCACGAATGAAGGAAGGTGTCCGGCAGACACAAAGCTTTGTAGACACCAGCCCAATGCTGCACAGTTGACTGCTGCAGAAGTCCTTGCTGCTCATTCTCGCAGGCATCCAGCAGCACCCGGCTGCACTGCTTTCCTGTCACACCATCCCCCTTTCTCCCATTCCATTTTACATTAGTGTCTCTGGGTCTATCCTGCAGCCTGATTTGTTGCTCTTCTTTATCTTCCCTTCCTTCTCATTCTAACCTTCCACCTCCCAACATCTCATACCCCTCCTCTTATTTATCATCCCAGACTGGATTTCAAGGGGCACCCATATAATATCTTAAGATTCTGAATGAAGGGTTCTGTTGTGGTCCCTCCTTTTTTTCCCCCTGAAAGGGAGGAGGAAAAAGTGTATGTATCCCTTGTGGCTTATGAGATAGATTGCTGCTGCTGTGTACCTTTAGATCTGACACGAGTACACAGGGTCTCTTCTATCGCAGCTTACTGCAGTGTGAGATGAATTAAATAGTATAAAGACAGAATAGTGTAAGGACAACCCCCAGCCTGTAACCACGATGAGGGCACCATAGGTCCTCCTGTGTATGATGCTCTATGTGCATCCCAAATATTGCACAGCATTCAATTAGCATTAATTACAGCTCCCGGGCCCTAGTTGTCTTGCCGGTCAGGTTTGTAGAGAGAGAACATACATACCCCTGATGATTCTTGACTTGGATGTAGGAAGATAGGAAAGGGGAAGAATGAACCCCCCATTGCTTATGTACTCAACCTTATCAAATGGGTAGAATCAATAATTGAAATACAGCTCCACCACCATAAAACAAAAGAGGACGGCCGCCGTGGGCATATCAACTTAATTACACTGGCAAACCTTGAACTTCACAAGAACCTAGATCTACTGTGGGTGGTGTATGAATGTTCTAGATTTCTTTTAGTGATGTTTTACATTGGCTTCCTGTTTTCCACTGGAGGTTTCCATTTCTATTATTTGTTTTTAGTTAAAAAGTTTTGGAATAGAAGCCTCTGTCCCAATTTTGAAACCAAGAGATATACGTTGCTGTGGCTTGTAAGATTTAGAGCATTGTTGGAAGGGCTGTGGAGAAGTCTTCAAATGGAAAAAAAAGAAATGTAAAAAAAAGGCATGATATGTGTTACGCCGAGCGCTCCGGGTCCCCGCTCCTCCCCGGAGCGCTCGCTTCTCTCTCGCTACCGCAGCGCTCCGGGCAGCTCCACTGACCCGGTGCGCTGCGATACCGTCTCCAGCCGGGATGCGATTCGCGATGCGGGTAGCGCCCGCTCGCGATGCACATCCCGGCTCCCGTACCTGACTCGCTCTCCGTCTGTCCTGTCCCGGCGCGCGCGGCCCCGCTCCCTAGGGCGCGCGCGCGCCGGGTCTCTGCGATTTAAAGGGCCACTGCGCCGCTGATTGGCGCAGTGGTTCCAATTAGTGTGTTCACCTGTGCACTCCCTATTTATACCTCACTTCCCCTTCACTCCCTCGCCGGATCTTGTTGCCATTGTGCCAGTGAAAGCGTTTCCTTGTGTGTTCCTAGCCTGTGTTCCAGACCTCCTGCCGTTGCCCCTGACTACGATTCTTGCTGCCTGCCCCGACCTTCTGCTACGTCCGACCTTGCTTCTGTCTACTCCCTTGTACCGCGCCTATCTTCAGCAGTCAGAGAGGTTGAGCCGTTGCTAGTGGATACGACCTGGTCACTACCGCCGCAGCAAGACCATCCCGCTTTGCGGCGGGCTCTGGTGAAAACCAGTAGTGACTTAGAACCGATCCACTAGCACGGTCCACGCCAATCCCTCTCTGGCACAGAGGATCCACTACCTGCCAGCCGGCATCGTGACAGTAGATCCGGCCATGGATCCCGCTGAAGTTCCTCTGCCAGTTGTCGCCGACCTCACCACGGTGGTCGCCCAGCAGTCACAACAGATAGCGCAACAAGGCCAACAGCTGTCTCAACTGACCGTGATGCTACAGCAGCTACTACCACAGCTTCAGCAATCATCTCCTCCGCCAGCTCCTGCACCTCCTCCGCAGCGAGTGGCCGCTTCTGGTCTACGACTATCCTTGCCGGATAAATTTGATGGGGACTCTAAATTCTGCCGTGGCTTTCTTTCCCAATGTTCCCTGCACTTGGAGATGATGTCGGACCAGTTCCCTACTGAGAGGTCTAAGGTGGCTTTCGTAGTCAGCCTTCTGTCTGGAAAAGCTCTGTCATGGGCCACACCGCTCTGGGACCGCAATGACCCCGTCACTGCCTCTATACACTCCTTCTTCTCAGAAATTCGAAGTGTCTTTGAGGAACCTGCCCGAGCCTCTTCTGCTGAGACTGCCCTGTTGAACCTGGTCCAGGGTAATTCTTCCGTTGGCGAGTACGCCGTACAATTCCGTACTCTTGCTTCAGAATTATCCTGGAATAATGAGGCCCTCTGCGCGACCTTTAAAAAAGGCCTATCCAGCAACATTAAAGATGTTCTGGCCGCACGAGAAATCCCTGCTAATCTACATGAACTCATCCATCTTGCCACTCGCATTGACATGCGTTTTTCCGAAAGGCGTCAGGAGCTCCGCCAGGATATGGACTTTGTTCGCACAAGACGTTTTTTCTCCCCGGCTCCTCTCTCCTCTGGTCCCCTGCAATCCGTTTCTGTGCCTCCCGCCGTGGAGGCTATGCAGGTCGACCGGTCTCGCCTGACACCTCAAGAGAGGACACGACGCCGCATGGAGAATCTCTGTCTGTACTGTGCCAGTACCGAACACTTCCTGAAGGATTGTCCTATCCGTCCTCCCCGCCTGGAAAGACGTACGCTGACTCCGCACAAAGGTGAGACAGTCCTTGATGTCTACTCTGCTTCTCCACGTCTTACTGTGCCTGTGCGGATATCTGCCTCTGCCTTCTCCTTCTCTACTATGGCCTTCTTGGATTCCGGATCTGCAGGAAATTTTATTTTGGCCTCTCTCGTCAACAGGTTCAACATCCCAGTGACCAGTCTCGCCAGACCCCTCTACATCAATTGTGTAAACAATGAAAGATTGGATTGTTCCATACGTTTCCGCACGGAGCCCCTTCTAATGTGCATCGGACCTCATCACGAGAAGATTGAATTTTTGGTCCTCCCCAATTGCACTTCCGAAATCCTCCTTGGACTACCCTGGCTTCAACTCCATTCCCCAACCCTGGATTGGTCCACTGGGGAGATCAAGAGTTGGGGGCCCTCTTGTTTCAAGAACTGCCTAAAACCGGTTCCCAGTACCCCTTGCCGTGACTCTGTGGTTCCCCCTGTAACCGGTCTCCCTAAGGCCTATATGGACTTTGCGGATGTTTTTTGCAAAAAACAAGCTGAGACTCTACCTCCTCACAGGCCTTATGATTGTCCTATTGACCTCCTCCCGGGCACTACTCCACCCCGGGGCAGAATCTATCCTCTGTCCGCCCCAGAGACTCTTGCTATGTCGGAGTACATCCAGGAAAATTTAAAAAAAGGCTTTATCCGTAAATCCTCCTCTCCTGCCGGAGCCGGATTTTTCTTTGTGTCCAAAAAAGATGGCTCTCTACGCCCTTGCATTGACTACCGCGGTCTTAATAAAATCACGATAAAGAACCGCTACCCTCTACCCCTCATCTCTGAACTCTTTGATCGCCTCCAAGGTGCCCACATCTTTACCAAACTGGACTTAAGAGGTGCTTATAATCTCATCCGCATCAGAGAGGGGGATGAATGGAAAACGGCATTTAACACTAGAGATGGACACTTTGAGTATCTGGTCATGCCCTTTGGCCTGTGCAACGCCCCTGCCGTCTTCCAAGACTTTGTTAATGAAATTTTTCGTGATCTCTTATACTCCTGTGTTGTTGTATATCTGGACGATATCCTGATTTTTTCTGCCAATCTAGAAGAACACCGCCAGCATGTCCGTATGGTTCTTCAGAGACTTCGTGACAATCAACTTTATGCCAAGATAGAGAAATGTCTGTTTGAATGCCAATCTCTTCCTTTCCTAGGATACTTGGTCTCTGGCCAGGGACTACAAATGGATCCAGACAAACTCTCTGCCGTCTTAGATTGGCCACGCCCCTCCGGACTCCGTGCTATCCAACGTTTTTTGGGGTTCGCCAATTATTACAGGCAATTTATTCCACATTTTTCTACCGTTGTGGCCCCTATCGTGGCTTTAACCAAAAAAAATGCCAATCCCAAGTCTTGGCCTCCTCAAGCGGAAGACGCCTTTAAACGGCTCAAGTCTGCCTTTTCTTCGGCTCCCGTGCTCTCCAGACCTGACCCATCTAAACCCTTCCTATTGGAGGTTGATGCCTCCTCTGTAGGAGCTGGAGCGGTCCTTCTACAAAAAAATTCTTCCGGGCATGCTGTTACTTGTGGTTTTTTTTCTAGGACCTTCTCTCCGGCGGAGAGGAACTACTCCATCGGGGATCGAGAGCTTCTAGCCATTAAATTAGCACTTGAGGAATGGAGGCATCTGCTGGAGGGATCAAGATTTCCTGTTATTATTTACACCGATCACAAGAACCTCTCCTATCTCCAGTCTGCCCAACGGCTGAATCCTCGCCAGGCCAGGTGGTCTCTGTTCTTTGCCCGATTTAATTTTGAAATTCACTTTCGGCCTGCCGATAAGAACATTAGGGCCGATGCTCTCTCTCGTTCCTCGGATGCCTCGGAAGTCGAACTCTCTCCGCAACACATCATTCCTCCTGACTGCCTGATCTCCACTTCTCCAGCCTCCATCAGGCAAACTCCTCCAGGAAAGACCTTCGTCTCTCCACGCCAACGCCTCGGAATCCTCAAATGGGGTCACTCCTCCCATCTCGCAGGTCATACAGGCATCAAGAAATCTGTGCAACTCATCTCTCGCTTCTATTGGTGGCCGACTCTGGAGACGGATGTCGTGGACTTTGTGCGAGCCTGCACTGTCTGTGCTCGGGATAAGACTCCTCGCCAGAAGCCCGCTGGTTTTCTTCATCCTCTGCCTGTCCCCGAACAGCCTTGGTCTCTGATTGGTATGGATTTTATTACAGACCTACCCCCATCCCGTGGCAACACTGTTGTTTGGGTGGTCGTTGATCGATTCTCCAAGATGGCACATTTCATCCCTCTTCCTGGTCTTCCTTCAGCGCCTCAGTTGGCTAAACAATTTTTTGTACACATTTTTCGTCTTCACGGGTTGCCCACACAAATAGTCTCGGATAGAGGCGTCCAATTCGTGTCAAAATTCTGGAGGGCTCTCTGTAAACAACTCAAGATTAAATTAAACTTTTCTTCTGCATATCATCCTCAATCCAATGGACAAGTAGAAAGAATTAACCAGGTCTTGGGTGATTATTTACGACATTTTGTTTCCTCCCGCCAGGATGATTGGGCAGATCTTCTACCATGGGCCGAATTCTCGTATAACTTTAGAGTCTCTGAATCTTCCTCCAAATCCCCATTTTTCGTGGTGTACGGCCGTCACCCTCTTCCCCCCCTCCCTACTCCCTTGCCCTCTGGTTTGCCCGCGGTAGATGAAGTGACTCGTGATCTTTCCACCATATGGAAAGAGACCCAAGTTTCTCTTTTACAGGCTTCATCTCGCATGAAAAAGTTTGCCGACAAGAAAAGAAGAGCTCCCCCCATTTTTGCTCCCGGAGACAAGGTATGGCTCTCCGCTAAATATGTCCGCTTTCGTGTCCCCAGTTACAAACTGGGTCCACGCTATCTTGGTCCCTTCAAAGTCTTGTGCCAAATTAATCCTGTCTCTTACAAACTTCTTCTTCCTCCTTCTCTCCGTATTCCTAATGCCTTTCATGTCTCTCTTCTTAAACCACTCATCATCAACCGTTTCTCTCCCAAATTAGTTTCTCCCACTCCTGTCTCCGGTTCTTCTGACGTCTTCTCAGTGAAAGAGATACTGGCCTCCAAGACGGTCAGAGGAAAAAAGTTCTTTTTGGTGGATTGGGAGGGCTGTGGACCTGAAGAGAGATCCTGGGAACCTGAGGACAACATCCTAGACAAAAGTCTGCTCCTCAGGTTCTCAGGCTCTAAGAAGAGGGGGAGACCCAAGGGGGGGGGTACTGTTACGCCGAGCGCTCCGGGTCCCCGCTCCTCCCCGGAGCGCTCGCTTCTCTCTCGCTACCGCAGCGCTCCGGGCAGCTCCACTGACCCGGTGCGCTGCGATACCGTCTCCAGCCGGGATGCGATTCGCGATGCGGGTAGCGCCCGCTCGCGATGCACATCCCGGCTCTCGTACCTGACTCGCTCTCCGTCTGTCCTGTCCCGGCGCGCGCGGCCCCGCTCCCTAGGGCGCGCGCGCGCCGGGTCTCTGCGATTTAAAGGGCCACTGCGCCGCTGATTGGCGCAGTGGTTCCAATTAGTGTGTTCACCTGTGCACTCCCTATTTATACCTCACTTCCCCTTCACTCCCTCGCCGGATCTTGTTGCCATTGTGCCAGTGAAAGCGTTTCCTTGTGTGTTCCTAGCCTGTGTTCCAGACCTCCTGCCGTTGCCCCTGACTACGATTCTTGCTGCCTGCCCCGACCTTCTGCTACGTCCGACCTTGCTTCTGTCTACTCCCTTGTACCGCGCCTATCTTCAGCAGTCAGAGAGGTTGAGCCGTTGCTAGTGGATACGACCTGGTCACTACCGCCGCAGCAAGACCATCCCGCTTTGCGGCGTGCTCTGGTGAAAACCAGTAGTGACTTAGAACCGATCCACTAGCACGGTCCACGCCAATCCCTCTCTGGCACAGAGGATCCACTACCTGCCAGCCGGCATCGTGACAATATGTTTAATGCAACAGAGCTATGCATAGAGTGTTTTTGGACTTTGTGAAAGCATTTGACACTGTCCCACATGGATAACAAATAGATTTTGAAAATGTAACATGTACCTGGATTAATAACTGGCTTAACCCCTTAAGGACCAAGCCCATTTTCACCTTTAAGGACCAGGCCAATTTTATTTTTGCGTCTTCGTTTTTTCCTCCTCGCCTTCTAAAATCCATAACTCTTTTATATTTCCATCTACAGACCCATATAAGGGCTTGTTTTTTGCGTGACCAATTGTAATTTGGAATGAAACCTCTCATTTTACCATAAAATGTACGGCGAACATAAAAAAATATTTTTTAGGGAGGAAATTTAAATGAAAACCACAATTTTGCACATTTTGGAGGGTTTCATTTTCACACTGTACAATTTATGGTAAAAATGACATGTGTTCTTTATTCTGTGGGTCAATACGATTAAAATGATTCCCATGGATAGATACTTTTATATTTTTGTACCGCTTAAAAAAAATCTTAAACTTTTTGTACAAAATCAATAATCTAAAAGTGCCCTATTTTGACCACCTATAACTTTTTAATTTTTCCGTATATAGGGCGGTATGAGGGCTCATTTTTGTGCCGTCGTCAGGACTTTTTATTGATACCACATTTGCATATATAAATCTTTTATATAATTTTTTATTATTTTTTTGGGAATAAAATGTGACAAAAAAGCTGCATTTTTGGAAATTTTTTACATTTTTTTACGTTTACACCGTTCATTCATTAACATTATATTTTGATATTTTGGACATTTACGCACGCGGCGATACCAAATATGTTTATAAAAAAAATATAAATTAACGATATTTAGTGGTAAAATGGTGAAAAAAGGACAATTTTCATTTTTATTGGGGAGGGGATTTTTCACTTCTTTTTACTTTTTATTTTTACATTTTTCAACTTTTTATGTCTCCATAGGGGACTATCTATAGCAATCATTTGATTGCTAATACTGTTCAGTGCTATGCATAGGACATAACACTGATCAGTATTATTGGCTATCTCCTGCTCTGGCCTGCTCGATCTCCGTCCGCCGTTACAGATGATCGGATCACCGCAGCAGCGCTGCGGGTGATCCGATCATCTATTTTAACATCTATTTTAATTTCTGTACCCCAAATTTCAGTACTGGGTCCACTTTTATTTAAAGGGTACTCCAGCATTTAAAAACCTATCCCCTATGCTCTGGAACCCCTACAATCTCCATAATGGGGGTCCTGAATCTGCCCTCTGTATGAAGCGTGGGGTTGGCATATGCTCTATACATTCTCTAATGGAGCGTCAGAAATGCACAAGCTCTGTATTCCTTTATCTACAGCGCTGTCTTAGAGATTGCATGGAGCACATGCAGACCCCTCACTCCATGCAGCGGGTAAATTCAGTGCCCTCATTCTGGAGATTACAGGTGCCCCAGAAGTCAGGCCCCCTGCAATCAGACACTTATCACCTATACTGTGAATAGGGATAGTTTTATAACACTGGATTACCCCTTTAACTTATTTTTTTATGATACAGAAGAGGAGATAAACAGCACGGGTTCTATTTTTGTAGATGACATCAAACTATATATCACAGTACAGTCTATGGAAGATGTGCAAGTTGAACTAGACACTAGCCCCCCTCCCCGTCCCAGGACATGGGACAGGGACATAATATTACCGCTTCATAAAGCATCAGTGTAGCCTCATCCAGAATATGCTGTTCAGTTCTGGGCACCAGTTCATAGAAAGGATGCCCTGAAGCTGGAAAAACTTATTAGAAGGGCAGCTAAATGAATATGAATAATTATACTTGTGTGGAGTTCTTTAAAGCCACAGTCAGGAATTTGAAGGTATAAGAAGAATGGAACTTATGTTAATTTAAGTCAGAAAGAACGTGTAGCCCTGCAGGTTTAAAAAAATGATAATACAGTTGTTATAAAACCAGCAGATAAGGGGGGGGGGATTATTAGGCTGAGAGGGGGGAGATCCATCGTTGGTAATACACTGCATAACAATCAGGAAAAAATTCTCCTGGCCGCACTATTGTTTCGACATTGGTTCAATTACCTGCTAGCTATCAGAATATATAAAGTCATGGACGTAAATGTTGGCATCCCTGAATTTTTTCAGGAAAATTAAGTATTTCTCACAGAAAAGGATTTCAGTAACACATGTTTTGCTATACACATGTTTATTCCCTTTGTGTGTATTGGAACTAAACCAAAAAAGGTAGGAAAAAAAGCAATTTGGACACAATGTCACACCAAACTCCAAAAATGGGCTGGACAAAATTATTGGCACTTTTAACTTAATATTTGGTTGCACACCCTTTAGAAAAAATAACTGAAATCAGTTGCATCCTATAACCATCAATAAGTTTTGGAATCTTGAACCACTCTTCCTTTGCAGACTGCTCCAGGTCTATCCTATTGGAAGGGCGCCTTTTCAGGTAATGGATCAAGGATAAGGAACACAGTATGCTTTCACTAGGGCACAAGGCAACAAAGATCCGGCCCAGGGCAGGGGGAGGTGCACACACTTATAGGGAAGGAACAGGTGAAGACACTAATTAAGGCGAACTGGCCCCTTAAATCACAGAGCTCTTGCGCGCGCCTTATGAGGTGGGGGCACGCGCGCTGGGACTGAGAACACGGAAGACCAGGGAGGTGAGTGACGAGCTGGAACCGGCATGCGGGCGTGTCACGCGATGCGAATCCCAGCCCAGCCGGCAGCAAGGACATGAGAGGAGAGAGCTCATGGCCAGCGTGTCTGGCCAGAGCGCTGACGTTACATTTGTGGTGTCATCATCCTGCCCAGAAAAGATTGGCACAAAACCTGGATATGGATTATGGAGTTTGTGCTGATGTGTATTTATTTTTTTGATTTGACAGGACCTTCTATGTGCAGTGCCCTGGTATTGTGATGGTGAAAATGTTGCACCCTTTTTTGCTCATTTGTGCATGAAGCTCTGGGAGGGGAGGACCCTGTTTATTGAACAATATCCATTTAAAGGGGTACTCTGGTGAAAACATTTTTTAAAGTCAACTGGTGCCAGAAAGTTAAACATATTTGTAAATCACTTCTATTTAAAAATCTTAATCCTTCCAGTACTTATCAGCTGTTGTATACTACAGAGGAAGCTGTATAGTTCTTTCCAGTCTGACCACAGTGCTCTCTGTTGACACCTCTGGACGTGTTATGAACTGTCCAGAGCAGGAGAGGTTTGCTATGGTGATTTGCTTCTACTCTGCACAGTTACTGATACGGACAGAGGTGCACTACAAAGAAGAGAGCACTACAAAGAACTACACAACTTCCTCTGGAGCTTACAGCAGCTGATAAGTGCTGGAAGGAGTAAGAATTTTAAATAGAAGTAATTTACAAATCTGTATAACTTTCTTGCACCAGTTGATTTTAAAAACAGATTTGTTTTCCACTGTAGTCCCCCTTTAAGTCCAATATGGTGCTATATAGAAGATGCAAAAGAAGAACTTTCTACCTCCTTTTTTTTATATGTCACTCATAGATAATACAACCAAAAGTTTCCTTTTCAAATCCAATCTAGGGGAATTTGTGTACTAGACATTACTATGTGATGTCGGGTGAGGGTAATGTGTGAATTAACCTTTTCCTGATGCCAGGTCGTGGTTGACCTATACACCCTCTGAGGTAGACCAGCTTCTCCTTTTTCCAGACATGGGGCAAATAATCACTCGGATGCAAGCTTACGGATAATTGGTTTACTTTACTGAGGTTGGAAAATGGTACAATCCATTAGAGCTCAGATTAGCATGAAGGAGATGCAGGGTGAACTTTGGGAAGCTTATCGGCTTGCTGGATCTTATAGTTGATTGTGCTGTATATGACTGACTTGACTTGTATGCAGCCCATGCTAGACTATAGTTACTTGGACTTGACTAATGTGACTTGAATTGATCCTCGGACTGTAGTGCTTACCACAAGGCTTTGACATTCACCTGGGTACTGGGGTTAACTGGTAGTAGATGCGTGGTTGCTGGACTAGGCCTCAGTCCTCCTTCAGAATCACCTCACAGACAGACTCCACACTTCTCTCAACTGTACCTCAGCATTGCACTGCACTCTGAACTCTGGTTACACTATACATGGAGCAGGTTTTGCATTCCCATTGGGCAGATAAGTCACATGGTTCACCCCTGTATACTCCCCTAACAACAAGGTTCATGACAACAGATTTCTTAAAGTAACAAGTGCATAGAAAATACTAATACATTAACCATTGCATAGCTTTGTATAATAATGTGAAATATAGAGAGTCCTGAGGAGTGTGGGCCCAAGACGGACATTGAAGTAGCATTTGCCACACAGGACGGGCAGGAGTACAGAAGAACACGTGATTCTGTACTGGGTCACCACAACCCCCCCCCCCCCCCTCTAGAGAAATCTGTCCTCGGTGTAACGTCCTTGAGGGCAGATGGCCTAATGGGCCTTGGTTAGAAGGAACAAAATAGTTCCTGGGGCATTAGTAAAAAACGTCCTGCACAGGGCAACTTACATTTTTCCTGGATCATTAATCAGAATGTCCTTCACAGGGATGTAAATAGTTGTAAGAGCTCATGTGGCCTTTATACGAATGTCCTTACATACTCCAGGTCAAGAAGAAAGTAACTGTTATTGTAACTGTTTGTTGTAATGGTACTGACAATAGCATATACAGTAGGGATCAAAAGTTTGGGCACACCAGGTAAAAATTAGTATTAATGTGCATAAAGAAGCCAAGGAAAGATGTAAAAATCTCCAAAAGGCATCAAATTACAGATTAGGCATTCTTATAATATGTCAACAAAAGTTAGATTTTATTTCCATCATTTACAATTTCAAAATAACAGAAAACTAAAAAATGGCATCTGCAAAAGTTTGGGCACCCTGCAGAGTTAATATCTTGTACTGCCCCCTTTGGCAAGTATCACAGCTTGCAAACACTTTTTGTAGCCAGTTAAGAGTCTTTCAATTCTTGTTTGAGGTAGCTTTGCCCATTCTTCCTTACAAAAGTCTTTCAGTTCTTTGAGATTTCTTGACTGTCTGTCACGCACTGCTCTTTTAAGGTCTATCCATAGATTTTCAATTATGTTGAGGTCAGGAGATTGTGAAGGCCATGGCAAAACCTTCAGTTTACGCCTCTTGATGTAATCCTCCGTGGATTTGGAGGAGTGTTTAGGATCATTATCCATTTGTAGAAGCCATCCTCTCTTTAACTTCCGCTTTTTCACAGATGGCTTCAAGTTAGCATCCAAAATTTGCTGAAATTTTATTGAATCAATTTTTCCTTCTACTCGTGAGATGTTCCCTGTGCCACTGGCTGCCATACAACCCCAAATCATGATTGAACCACCCCCATGCTTAACAGTTGGACAGAGGTTCTTTTCATTAAATTCTGTTCCCCTTCTTCTCCAAACGTACCTTTGCTCATTCCGGCCAAAAAGTTCAAGTTTAGCCTCATCAGTCCACAGAACTGGTTTTCAAAATGCATCAGGCTTGTCTATATGTTCATTTGCAAAGTTCAAACGCAGATTTTTGTGGTGAGGACGTAGAAGAGGTTTTCTTCTGATGACTCTTCCATGAAGACCATATTTGTACAAGTATCTCTTTATAGTGGAATAGTGTACCACAACTCCAGTGTCTGCCAGATCTTTCTGGAGGGATTGTGCAGTCAAACGTGGGTTTTGAATTGTTTTTCTCACAATCCTGCGAGCTGTTCTGTCTGATATTTTTCTTGGTCTTCCAGATCTTGCTTTAACTTCCACTGTTCCTGATGACTGCCATTTCTTAATTACATTCCGAACAGAGAATATTGACATCTGAAGATGTTTTGCTATCTTCCTTTAGCCTTCTCCAGCTTTGTGAGCGTCAACTATTTTCAGTTTCAGATTTCTAGACAACTGCTTAGAAGAACCCATGGTACTGATTGTTGGGGCAAGGTCAGATGAGTCTGGGCATTTAAAACCTTTGAGATTGACATCACCTGGTCTGCCCAGATGATGATTGAGAACAATTCATGACACTGGCAGGTCTCAGCTTTGCAAAGGGAGCAGTGCATGCTATAAATTCTGCAGGGTGCCCAAACTTTTGCAGATGCCATTTTTTTTGTTTTCTGTTATTTTGAAAGTGTAAATGATGGAAAAATAAGAATGTCTAATCTGTAATTTGATGCTTTTTGGATATTTTTTCCATCTTTCCTTGGCTTCTTTATGCACATTAATACCATTTTTTTCCTGGGGTGCCCAAACTTTTGACCCCCACTGTACATATATTAAACCATATATAAGCATTTTTCTTTTGTATGAAATGACTATACATATTTCTGATCGAGCTGCCAGAGTCTTTCTTCCCAGAAGCCTGTGCTAAGGGGCCCATCGGCTTTTTGCTTGTTCTCCCCGATACATTGACTTCACTTAAGGTGCTATTTTAACTTAGCAAAAGAAAACAAAGTGATCCAGCACTTGGAAAAACAGCAGACTTTATTTTTCAAATCCTCTTAAAATAGTATAAGACTGCTACACTTTACATGTTCTGAGGGATCTTGACGTGTTTCGAGCGCATGCACTCTTTGTCAAAAGATACATGCTCTACTTCCTGGAGCCTAGATATAGGCAAATTCCAGGTTGGTTAAATCTGTTAAAATGACAGGCTGCTAGAGAAAAAGCACACCTTCAACGTGTCATATGAGAGAGAGAGATATATATCAATACATTCAATATGTTCGGTTCCATTCAATAAACGGTATATAGCAACAAAAAATGTGTATCTTATGATGCGTTGAAGCATATATTAACTGCTTTACTAATTTTTGCTTTGTATGTGCATGTAAGGAAATTAACGCACAATAAAATCGCATTGTCTGAATCATATTCACGCACAATCGAATGGAAGCGACAAAACAACCCATGTTGTTGCACTACATAAACCAGAGTTGAGAATTGACATTTTGAAATAAAAAATGGCATTTTGAAATAAAGGAGAAGGGAGAAAACCGATTGGTTAAGAATGTTAATAGATTTTAACTTACCAGGTGCTATCTGTGGCCACTTAGAGAACCCCGTGCACAGTGGACAGGAAAAACAATTAATACTGACATTATACTTTTCAGCATTGATATGGACTGGAGTATATACATACTGACTATGAGATAACAGTTCTGACTTAACCCCTTAAGGACGCAGCCCTTTTTCACCTTAAAGGGGTACTCTGCCCCTAGACATCTTATCCCCTATCCTATCCGCTGCTGGGGACCCCTGGGATCCCCGCCGCGGCACCGCGCTATCATTACTGCACAGAGCGAGTTCGCTCTGTGCGTAATGACGGGCGATACGGGGGACGGAGCAGCGTGACGTCATGGCTTCGCCCCTCGTGACATCACGGTCCGTCCCCTTAATGCAAGTCTATGGGAGGGGGCGTGACGACCGCCACGCCCCCTCCCTTAGATTTGTATTCAAAGGGGCGGACCGTGATGTCACGAGGGGTGGAGCCATGATGTAACGATGCTCCGGCCCCTGTACTGCCCATCATTACGTGCAGAGCAAACTCGCTCTGCGCAGTAATGATAGCGCGGTGCCGCAGCGGGGATCCCAGGGGTCCCCAGCAGCGGGACCGCGGCGATCTGACATCTTATCCCCTATCCTTTGGATAGGGGATAAGATGTCTTGGGGCGGAGTACCCCTTTAAGGACTGAGCCCTTTTTCGCAATTATGACCCCCGTCACTTTACGAATTAATAACGCGAAAACGCTTTTACCGAATATTCTGATTCTGAGATAGTTTTTTCGTGACATATTCTACTTTATTTTGGTGGTAAATTTTCGGCGTCAATTGCATCCTTTTTTGGTGAAAAATCCCCAAATTTCATGAAAATTTTGAAAATTTAGCATTTTTCGAACTTTGAAGCTCTCTAATTGTAAGGAAAATGGATATTCCAAATAAATTTTATTTTTCTTCACAAATACAATATGTCCACTTTATATTGGCATCATAAAATGGACATATTTTAGCTTTTTGATAAAATTAGAGGGCTTCAAAGTAGAGCAGCAATTTAAAAAAATTTCATGAAAATTGCTAAATCTGAAGGGACAGATGTTACAGAACTACAACTCCCAGCATGCCTGGGCAGTCGAGGCATGCTGAGAGTTGTACTTTGGCAACATTTGGAGGGCTACTTTTTGGGCACCACTGTAACAGTGGTCTCCAAACTGTGACCCTCCAGATGTTGCAAGACTACAACTCCCAGCATGCCCCGACAGTTGCAGTTTGTCCCCCCTAGTGGTTGCCACAGTAAAGATCGTTTTACTTTCACTTTCAATTATCCCCCCACTGTCGATTCCCTACCTAAGCAAAGATCCAGCAGGCTCCAGCGAAGATCCCAGGTCCCCAGGCATCTTCTCCTGCAGGTACGGCCTCCATCTTCTTCCCATATCCCCTCGACATCCAGGGGCGGGCAGAACGGGGGGTCACCAGAGACCCGATCAGCCCGGAATTGGAGAAAATCGCATGTCTGTATTGACATGCGATTTTCTCCGATCGCCGACATGGGGGGGTCTCAGGACCCCCCTGGGCGATGTGCCAGGGTGCCTGCTGAATGGATACGCCCTCGGTCCTTAAGGACTCGGAATGCAGGGCGTTTCCATACGCCCTGTGTCCTGAAGAGGTTAAGACACATTTTTACTACTGTACATTAACTCACTTTCTGTACACAATATGTAATATATACATTTCTGACTATTATACAATGTACTTTTTTTTCCTTTTCTGACTGTACATGATATTGGTTTAGAATGAATACCAAAGTCCTAAAAAAATACACCATACACTCCCATGTGCCCCAATGGCACCCATAGGGGAGTGTGTACTAATCCTGTCAAGGACAGGGGAACTCCATGAATGAATGTATACAGAGAAATTGGAGTTATAACACCACCTTAAGTATAAACGTATAAATCTTTATTGAAAATGTTTTACATAAAAAACATATAGATGCAAAAAAGTGAAGTATTGCAATGGAAATCCAACACAAAAATATCTGGCGCAGAGTAAGAATAATACATACAAATGAGTACATAGAAATTGTCCACACCCTGTATATAGCAATCTATGGAATAATACAGTTTAGCCACTGTGGGCTATCCATACAAATGCTGCATAATAATGTATCAGGATTAGCTAGTAATATAACCCAGAGCTGGTATATAGCCAGGTCTGAGAGTGCATAGTGAAATACAATGATATTGAGGACAACATGTCTAAGTATTCAGTAAGAATCAATATGTAACCTACCCATGTGGGATAATGAACTCTGCAACCGACCCCTACGATCGTTTCGGTTTCCCTTTTTCAAGAGGTACTGACTATGTGAGTGGTGTGGTGGTTTATATGTGTTGCCATAATGATGTAAATTACCTACAGCGGTGTGGAGATTCCATCGGCGCCTGCGCCATGTCCCGCCGGAACAAAAGGCTGGCCCCACTTCCGGCGTCTACGTCCATCTGCACAGGACCGAGAAACAGTGTTCCCGGGCATGCGCACTGGACTCCAGTCGCTTCGGAGGGCCGCGTCACTGGCGAAGAACACGGCGCAGGCGCACTGGACATCGCACCGCTGAGAAGAATGTCCTAAGTAATCACTGCATTCACCATGCACTCGCTTACATACCTGGAGGATCAGAAAAATATACAAGTGAGAAAAAGACATAAAATAACATAATCACAAAATCATATTAGTGTATCAAAAATACAGAGTACAAGAAAAGCTGGTTATAAACAATCAAGTGCAAAAAATATATAAAAAAATATGTAAAAGAAAGGGGGGATAAAAAATATATTAATATAAGTTGTATTTTATAATGTGTGATGGTGAATATAAAATGTGATACACATGAGGATCCAAACTGTGATCATATAATAATCTAAGTGTCTCAACCACTAAAATATATGTAGCTGACTAGTGAAAAATATATTATAATAATATATCTTTCCCGACAGTAGACGAATCATTTAGAAACAAATGGGAGGAATATGCGAACCATTGCTCCAAGGGATTTATGCAATTACTTATTGAGAATAACTCCCAAACCCTACAAACAATGGAGCAGGAAATTGAAGGGATACAGAATGAAATTAAAAACCATCTCCCTAATAACCAACTGGAAAAACTTAATGGTGAATTGGAAAATCTTTTTGAGAAATGGGGCAAGGAGATTAAAGAGAACAAAACTAAGAAACTTCAGCGAGATAATCAAGACTTTATAAGAAACAGAGTCTATAGATGGCATCCTAACCGTGATCGTTCTCGCTCAAGATCAAGGGGTAGATCCCTTTCCGTTACATCATCTACATCAGGAGATGATCCCCATAGGTTCAGAGAGACTAAGGTGCAGAATGGTTCACATGCACCTTCTGGTCCCCGGGGAAGATCTGCACAGAAAAGGAAAAAATCACCAACACCAAATCAGGAGAAAAAAACCCGAAATAGTATGGAGGTGATTAATTTATCTAAACATATATTGTCAGACAAGCATTGTGAAGTTCTAAAAAAAGGCTTGACCTTTTCACCCACTAATAATTTTGATTTTTTTGTAGCTGTAAAGGATCTTCACCTTTACTCTCGTAAATTATTATTGAAAAAACTGCACGCCAAGAGAGAGAACCCTGACTTTTCGCCACAGGAGAGAGAGGCGTTACAAGCTCTAGAGGACCTACTTCAGGAACAGACAGATACTGATCCAGGTAGGCAGATTGACACAATATTACCGAAAACTAAAACGTTTCCCCCTTTGTCCTTATGTCCGGCAATAGATATCTTCACCAAAATGGTGGTGGAGGAGTTTAAACAAATTTCTACTAGACGTCATAGAGATAATCTGACTCAAGCTCAGCGCAAGGCGCTGCAGGAGTTGCAAAAACTTGATGATGTAGTCTACAAGCCGGCGGACAAGGGGGGGAATGTGGTAGTGTGGCCTATTGCCCTATACGAACGGGAAGCATTCCGCCAATTAAAAGATAAAACCACATATCAAAAACTCACTAGTAATCCTGTAGTGTCATACGGACAAGAACTTAGAAGTATCTTAGAAATGGCGGTAGATAGAGGGATTATCTCTAAAAGACAGATGGATGCCTTGATACCAATATACCCCCAGATACCCACCCTTTATCTGCTACCTAAAATCCACAAAAATCCCCTGGATCCTCCTGGCCGTCCCATAGTGTCAGGAATAGAAGGGATTTGTGATCTTACCTGTAAATTTATTGATATTTATCTTAAACCTTTGGTGGAGAGTCTGCCATCTTATGTACGGGACACTATGGACGTGCTCAGGAGGATCGATGGGATTTTTGTGGAAGATGATGTGCTGATTGTTACCGCAGATGTGGAATCACTATATACTTGTATAGCTCACAGTGATGGACTCAAGGCTGTTGGATTCTATCTAGAGTCCAGCAATATTCCAACTGATTTGAGCACTTTGATTTTGGAGTTGTTGGAGTTTGTTTTAACTCATAATTTTTTTATTTTCAAAAATTATTTTTACCTGCAGAGGCGTGGCACTGCCATGGGCGCGGCCTGCGCCCCATCGTACGCTAACCTCTTCCTGGGTTTCTGGGAGAGGGAGGTGTTTCAGTGCGGTGGGGCGCAGGGCGTTGCCCATGTGCAGTGCTGGCTCCGCTATATTGATGACGTGCTATTTTTGTGGCATGGTTCAGCAGAATCGTTAAAGGATTTTATGATTGATTTGAATAATAACTCCATTAACCTCAAGCTAACATATACTTACAGCTCCACTTCTGCAAATTTTCTGGATATTCAACTTCAACGTCAACCTGATGGACATCTGGCAACAGATATTTACAGAAAAGAGACTGCTACGAACTCTTTATTACATGCTAGTTCATCTCATATACCATCTACAATTAATGCAGTACCAATTGGGCAATTTCTACGCCTGAAACGGACCTGCTCGAGCACTGAAAAATTTGAAGCACAATGTTGTGAGCTGAGTAAAAGGTTTGAGGAAAGAGGGTACAGTAAAAGATCTATCAAAAAAGCGTACAGGAGAGCAAGATATACCCCTAGGGAAGAGTTATTGGTTACAAAGAAACACAAACAGCAAAGTAGTGGGAGCGAACAAACACGCTTTATTTCCACATATAATTGTCAATGGCAACAAATGCGGGAAGCAATACATAGACATATCGGGATCCTTAAGATGGACCCCGTTTTAGCCACTAAAGTGACAGATAGGGTACCAATGACTGCCCGACGCAGCCGTAACTTAAAAGATCTTCTGGTGAAGAGTCACTATACACCAAAAGTCTCTCACCCTCTCTCCACAACAGCACCCAGGGTGGGATGCTATCCCTGTGGTGATTGCTTAGCTTGTAACAACTCAAATATAGTAAGAGCTAAAACTTTTTCTTCAACTAACGGTAACCGTGAATATACCATCCGACAATATGTCTCGTGCAGCAGCACACACGTGATTTACTATGCTACCTGTGAATGTCAGAAGGTGTACATAGGGTTAACATCTCGACAACTACGTATCCGTGTGCGCGAGCATGTACGTGACATATTGTCGGCTAGGAACTGCATTGATTTGTCCATCTTAAAAACGATACCAAGACACTTTAAAGAAAAACATAATTGTGACCCAAATGGGTTAAAAATAAAAGGTATAGAAAAAATTCAAGGTAATATTCGTGGTGGTAATTTGAAAAAATTTTTGGCGCAAAAGGAGTGCCGCTGGATCATTATGCTGGATACGATGGTCCCTAATGGACTCAATGAGCAATTGAGCTTTTCCCCTTTTTTATAGCATAAGAATTATTATTATTATTCTTAGATATTGAGACTCTATAGCAGCATCTCTCTCCCAGTGGTAGATGGTCTTGTTTGTACTCTCTTGGCTTGCAGTTTAAAATCTCCATATCTATTAGTCATAGTAAATTTATGGCTGATTCAATTCCCTAGATAGGGTATACTGGGGGGGTGAACTCTCTACTTTTTAATTTCTCTCCCTCCTCATGTGGTTTAAATCTTTTTGATTCAACCCCACACTCTGTATACCCCAGGATACTATTGGGGTGTTACGCATTTCAGCACGGGATCTATTGTGCAGCGTCCCTTACTTTAAATATATAGGTATACTATATCCGTCCGTCTCCAATATTGTTTTTAATATAGTTTTTACCATGTGTGTTCAATTTTAACAGTTTGTTTGTTAACACAACATTCTTGAGTTTATTTTCTAGGACCCATTTCACATGGTTCTACATGGTGTCTTGGTTTGGTTTAGATGTTGGCAGTACTGTATTACCCATTTGGTCCATAAGGAACCATCAGTGGATATGAAAATATTATATTCCCTGCATCCACCCTCTTTTTCGCTTGCAGCTTGGTGTATTCACGGTACACATTCATTTCACCAATTATTATAATATATTTTTCACTAGTCAGCTACATATATTTTAGTGGTTGAGACACTTAGATTATTATATGATCACAGTTTGGATCCTCATGTGTATCACATTTTATATTCACCATCACACATTATAAAATACAACTTATATTAATATATTTTTTATCCCCCCTTTCTTTTACATATTTTTTTATATATTTTTTGCACTTGATTGTTTATAACCAGCTTTTCTTGTACTCTGTATTTTTGATACACTAATATGATTTTGTGATTATGTTATTTTATGTCTTTTTCTCACTTGTATATTTTTCTGATCCTCCAGGCATGTAAGCGAGTGCATGGTGAATGCAGTGATTACTTAGGACATTCTTCTCAGCGGTGCGATGTCCAGTGCGCCTGCGCCGTGTTCTTCGCCAGTGACGCGGCCCTCCGAAGCGACTGGAGTCCAGTGCGCATGCCCGGGAACACTGTTTCTCGGTCCTGCGCAGATGGACGTAGACGCCGGAAGTGGGGCCAGCCTTTTGTTCCGGCAGGACATGGCGCAGGCGCCGATGGAATCTCCACACCGCTGTAGGTAATTTACATCATTATGGCAACACATATAAACCACCACACCACTCACATAGTCAGTACCTCTTGAAAAAGGGAAACCGAAACGATCGTAGGGGTCGGTTGCAGAGTTCATTATCCCACATGGGTAGGTTACATATTGATTCTTACTGAATACTTAGACATGTTGTCCTCAATATCATTGTATTTCACTATGCACTCTAAGACCTGGCTATATACCAGCTCTGGGTTATATTACTAGCTAATCCTGATACATTATTATGCAGCATTTGTATGGATAGCCCACAGTGGCTAAACTGTATTATTCCATAGATTGCTATATACAGGGTGTGGACAATTTCTATGTACTCATTTGTATGTATTATTCTTACTCTGCGCCAGATATTTTTGTGTTGGATTTCCATTGCAATACTTCACTTTTTTGCATCTATATGTTTTTTATGTAAAACATTTTCAATAAAGATTTATACGTTTATACTTAAGGTGGTGTTATAACTCCAATTTCTCTGTATACATGATATTGGTTTAGTATCTGTACCAATTTTTTGCAGGCTATACAATCCTATTGTAATGCTATATACATTTTGTTACTAGTAATATGTGCAAATTTTTGCTACAAAGTATCGCTATTCTTGGTCAGGATACCTTCGGCACGACCAATCCTGCTGAAAGAAAGAAAGACATAAGGCACAGGATAGGGGGGCATGAACATTTTTATATATACATTTTTTACAGTTCTAGCCCATTAGTACCTCTTACATCATCATCACCATCACATACATTTTTTTTTCCATTAGGGCCATATTAACAGTTCTACATCATCATCTTTTGCCCTGTGATTTAATGTAGCACCCTATAAAAGTTCTGGGTAATATAGTCTTTAGAAGTTCACGGGTGAAGCAGGGTACATACTTACGAATATGGTTGCGGTTAGAGTTATTGGCATGGTTGCCAGGCACATTTGCTTGGACGGTTGCAAAAACTATAAAAACAGAAACAAAACAACGCTCAACTTTTTACTGGACTGTCCATAAGACACAAATAGAATAGTAGGTACTTTTCGCCGTAAAGGTTTACAGACAGGAAGCTTTCCATCCCAGCCTTGCCAGTCTCCAGTCTTCTTGGGCTTGGACATGAAGCGGGGCCCTCTGGACTGAACCCCCTCCATTGGGTTGACTGTGGTGTTCCACACCACCCGTGACAGACTAGAGTGTGAGATGGTGGGGCTCACAGTAACCACCATCTGTACTACGGCGGCTTGTGCCTCTGGAGGACAAATTTTCAGTGCCTGATGAGACGGCCAAACCTCCTCCTCAGCAGGAGTAGACCAAGGCACTTTAGTCGATGCTCGTTGGGGGGGGGCAAACCTCCTCAATGCCAGGAGTAGACGGGGCACATCTGTAGACGATTTCTTCTTCTTCTTGGAGCTGAATGCATACTTGAATGCCAGGACAGGCATCTCAGGCAAGAATTTCTCTTCCTCAACATGACCTTTTATCTTTGGGGACAGCAGACCAAATGGATCGGAGTTCCAATCCTCCATTGGGAAGCACACAAAAGGAAGCTGGGTAGGATGTTTGTGCCAAGTCACTGCTGCCGCCCATTCTCCGGGAGCACTTTGAACTGGAGTATATTCTACAATCTCCCCGCTCTATAAGGAGTGTAGATGTGTTGGGAGATAGTCCCTCTTTACAACTCGTTGGTTAACCAGGATGGTGCCGCCATGGTGACAATCCATAAACGTGCCAAACCCCCTGACTTGGTCAAACGTGATCACTGTGGCTCTCCTGGCCTGCGTTGTTCTAACATTCTTTCCAGGTGTTTGGTGTCCCTCTGTTGCACTTGGCGCACCTCATAAAGCAATTCTTTGGGATCATACTCCTGCCTCCTCTTCTCCCTCATTTCCTCGACTATGGCAGCCATTCAGGCCTCTTGTTCAGTTCTTGATAACAGGGCTGCTGGAACTTGGGGGTGCTCCTTCCCGGGCAGAAGGTGCTGGTGCATGTACCGGATGATTTTTGGCTCATCGCCGAATACCGAACTGAGTAGTGGGGTGACTGAGGCTGTGTTGTGGGCAGCGGGACCTGGGGTGTGGACTCTGGGCTTGACAAAGTAGAGGGAGTAGAAAAACCAGCTTCTTCCGGGGTACTCACATCAGACTCCTCTGTGTAGATCTCCACCCAGGATCCCCAGGTCACAGACGACGATCCCCTCAATGACGCCGGCGTTCCGCATTCTGGTGTAGCTGGCCACTGGTTGGCGCTTTCCGGTAGGGGAATTTGAAGGCATCGGTCCTCCAGGTAGAGTTTCTGTAGACAATCCGCCAGCTCCTGGAACACATGGGCAGCGGCCGCTGCTATTTCTCTGGCGCAAGCAAGATGGCTGCCGTCCGTAAACACGTGAGCAGTGCACCCTCTTCAGCCGCCCCCAGGCAACAGGAGCCGGCTCTTTAGGTTCCACCTCAGGTTCGGCATGGAGTCCTGGCTTCAATGCCCAGGGACGGGGCGCAAACTTTCGCAGGCATTCTTCGCATGTTTTTCTCTGACTCCATTAACCCTTGCTGGTACCGGACATTTTGGATAACGAAATATGGCTTCTGTTTGCACTTTGCACATGACGGACACAGACTTTGAACTTTCACAGTGGCAGACAATAAACTTTTCTCCTCCCCCTCTATGTTTCAAGCGCCTCTTCACATAAGCATTTTCACAGACAAAGTCCCATACAATATTGGCGGAATTTCTGTTGGACAGACGTGCATTTTTCTGCAATATGGACACAGTTCAGACTGGGGGGGGGGGGGGGGGGCGGTATTTGCATAAGGCACACACCCGTATCCTGTTTGTAGGATGCCAAAAGTTGTGATGTCAGGTGAGGGTAATGTGCAGGGGCAGACTGACCGGCTGGTCCGAGGGCCCTCCTTGTCCGTGGTCCGAGGGCTCTGCTGGGTAAAAGGCCCGCTGCCGCCGCTACTGTGTATCCAGGACGCTCATTCCGGATTCACAGCAGACAGCGCTGCTTTCTACTGTTTGTGCAGCTCATGCACATACAACAGAAAGCATCCTCTCTGTGAGACGTGACCAATGCTGCATATACCTATTGTGGGGGAACTCTGCTGAGTGTACCTAATGTGGGTGAACTCTGCTGACTACCTAATGTGGGGAAACTCCACTGACGGTACCTACTGTAGGGGGAACTCTACTGACTCTGCCAACTGTAACTACTGTGGGGGACAATGCTGCCTGTACCTATTGTGGGGGACAGTGCTACCTATATCTATTGGGTAAAGGGCCTGCTGCCGCTGCTACTGTGGGTCCAGGGCACATACAGGGGAGCAAACTTTGTTTTTATTCCCCTTCCTGGGGTTGGGGGGGGGGACAATGCTGCCTGCACCTACTGTGGGGGACAATGCTGCCTGTACCTATTGTGGAGGACAATGCTGCCTGTACTTATTGTGGGGGACAATTCTGCCTTTAACCTATTGTGGGGGACAATGCTGCCTGTACCTATTGTGGGGGACAATTCTGCCTGTACCTACTGTGGTGGACAATGTTGCCTGTACCTATTGTGGGGGGCAATGCTGCCTGCTGGTGCCTATTGTGGGGGACAATGCTGCCTGCTTGTACCTATTGTGGGGGATAATGCTGCCTGTATCTACTTTGGGGGACAATGCTGCCTGTACCTACTGTGGGGATAAGCTGCTGCTTGTACTTGCTGTGGGGGAACGCTGCTGCCTGTACCTGCTGTGGGGGAATGCAGCTGCCTGTACCTATTGTGGGGGACTAACTTCTATGTTCCTGCCTAGCTAATATGGGGACAAACTACCAAACTAATTAGGGGGTTACATACTACCTACATTGGGGGTTTTCATACAGGGGCCAGCTATCTGGGGGACTTACTGGCTATCTAACTACCTATTTATGTACATACCTGTCCTTCATACATGGCTGCCTAACTACCTAGCTATCCACCTACCTACCTGGCTAGTCACCTCCCTACATATCTGGCTTCCTGATTTACCTACCTACCTGGCTACCTACTTACTTATCCTTTTACTGTGCAGGACACTAAGGAGGGCTTTATAACAGTTAGGGGCCTATAGATGGGGAGATTATGGAGGGGAGGGGAGGGCACTGGAAAAATGCAGAGTCTAACATGTTTGTCCTGCAGATGTTAGGAGATGGACATGGCAGTCTGATCCGGATGGACAAGAAAAGGAAAGAGGACACCGCTGATCAGAAAAGATGTAATTGTTAATCCCTAGATGTAACTGTAATCACTGTAATACACTATGGTATACAGATCCCGTGTACAGCTGATATCAACTGCCATATGGTCCTGTATATAATCACTTACATGATATACAGATATCTGTACAGCTGGTATCTACCACTACATGGGCTCTGTATATAATCACTTATATAGTATACAGATCCTGTATATTATACTGGTCTGTGTATAGTGGTTTTACTTGGTACAATATTGCGGTATTATCCAGTTATTGTGTAATAATTTCCTCTTTGTATACTGGTATTATTGGTAATGGAAAATAATGTTTTCTACGATAAAGTGTTTCATAAACATATATATATATATATATATATATATATATATATATATATACACACACATACACACACATATATATACATTTTAGTTTATTTTGTGTGTAGGGGTGGTGGAGGGATTTGGGTGGAATAGGGGCATGGCAGAAGGGTGACCAGTGGCGGAGCCTCGCATGGGGCCCTTGCTATTTTTGGTCCGGGGGCCCTGAGTGTTGTCAGTCCGCCTCTGGTAATGTGTGAATTAACCTTTTTGTGACGCCAGGGCGTAGTTGACCTATACACCACCCGAGGTAGAATAGCTTCTCCTGTGCCAGGCACGGGGCATTTTAATCACTCCGACACAAGCTTACGGATAACTGGCTTGCTTTACTGAGGTTAAAAAGATGGTACAATCCGTTACAGAGAAAAGGAATAGAAGATAGGGTCCGGCTCCTGGGTAGAAGTATCCAATAAAACTTAACCTTTAATGGCAACTATTAAAACATGGAAATTCCCCACTGGGTGGCAAGTGACATGTCACTTAAAAAAAAGGGGGGGGGTGAAACGCCGACGCATTTCGAGCAGTTGCAGTTCAGATTAGCATGAAGGAGATGCAGGGTGAACTTTGGGAAGCATATCGGCTTGCTGGGACTTATAGTTGATTGTGCTGTATATGACTGACTTGACTTGTATGCAGCCCACACTAGACTTTAGTTACTTGGACTTGACTTAAAATGATCCCCGGACTGTAGTGCTTACCGCAAGGCTTTGACTTTCACCTGGGCAGTGGGGTTAACTGGTAGTAGATGCGTGGTTGCTGGACTAGGCCTCAGGCCTACTTCAGAATCACCTCACAGACAGACTCCACACTTCTCTCAGCTGTACCTCAGCATTGCACTGCACTCTGGACTCTGGTTACACTATATATGGAGCAGGTTTTGAGCATTCCCATTGGGCAGTAGTGTTGAGCGGCATAGGTCGTATTGGAATTCGCGAATATATGGACGAATATTCGTCATATATTCGCTAAATTCGCATATTCGTAATATTCACATTTTTTTCACATATGTGAAAATGTATGAACTTTATAGCAAGTTTACTAGTGTAACTTGATAGAAGCAGCAGAAGGGAGCAATATTCGCGAATATTCGCCCGGCGGTCTCACACAGTAGTATTAGAGCCTTCTTTAGACCACACAAGCTGGAAGCAGAGAGGGATGATCACTGTGATGTGTACTGTGAAAAAAAAAAAGCAAATATTCGTAATTTCGAATATATAGTGCTATATTTTCAAATATTCGCGAATATGCGATATTCGCGAATAAAATTCGAATTGCGAATATTCGCGAGCAACACTATTGGGCAGATAAGTCACATGGTTGACCTCTGCGTACTCCACTAACAACAAGGTTCATGACAACAGATTTCTTAAAGTAACAAGAGCATAGAAAATACCAATACATTAACCATTGCATAGATTTGTATAATACTGTGAAATATAGAGAGTCCCGAGGAGTGCGGACCCAAGACGGACATTGAAGCAGAATCTGTTACGCAGGATGGGCAGGAATACAGAAAAACACGGGATTCTGTACTGGGTCACCACAATTATAGTTAAGATTGGAAAGAAGTTAAAAACTAAGGGGGAGGTTTATCATCTACAGTGTTTTGGTGTGCCATGCAATGAGCTGGTGTATATTTCTGTGACTTTAGGTGTCACAAGTTGGCCATAAAGTCACTGCGAGGATGGTGCATCCCTAGCATGCCCCTTCTACTGTAATTTTTGAGAAAACATTGCCATTTCTGTGCAAAAATTTGCTACTTTTGAGGATTTGTGCCACTGGCACAGCTTCATACAGTTGGTCAAAAAAGTATTTACTCAGCCACCAAGTTCTCCCACTGCAATTTTCATTACACATGACCGGGTCCATCTGAAGTTTGCGAGAGAGCATTTGGATGATCCAGAAGAGGATTGGGAGAATGTCATATGGTCAGATGAAACCAAACTAGAACTTTTTGGTAAAAATTCAACTCGTGTTTGTAGGAGAAAGAATGCTGAGTTGCATCCAAAGAACAGTATACCTACTGTGAAGCATGGGTGTGAAAACATCATGCTTTGGGGATGTTTTTCTGGAAAGGGACCAGGACGACTGATCCATGTAAAGGAAAGGAACGGGGCCTTATATCGTGAGATTTTGAGTTAAAACCTCCTTTCATCAGCAAGGGCTTTGAATATGAAACGTGGCTGGGTCTTTCAGCATGACAATGATCCCAAACACACCGCCCGGGCAACGAAGGAGTGGCTTTGTAAGAAGCATTTCATGGTCCTGGAGTGGCCTAGCCAGTCTCCACATCTCAACCCCATAGAAAACCTTTGGAGGGAGTTGAAAGTCTCTGTTGCCCAGCGACAGCCCCAAAACATCACTGCTCTAGAGGAGATCTGCATGGAGGAATGGGCCAAAATACCAGCAACAATGTGTGAAAACCTTGTGAAGGCTTACAGAAAATGTTTGACCTCTGTCATTGCCAACAAAGGGTATATAACAAAGTATTGAGATGAACTTTTGTTATCGACCAAACACTTATTTTCCACCATAATTTGCAAATAAATTCTTTAAAAATCAGGCAATGTAACATAATAACATAGTTCATAAGGTTGACAAAAGACCAGAGTCCATCAAGTTCAATCTATGACCCTAATGAGTTCCTACTGAGTTGATCCAGAGGAAGGCAAAAAACCCTCATACTAGAGTTAAAAATTCCTTCCCGACTCCCGACGTCAGAATAAATCCCTGGATCAACGTTCTGTCCCTATAAATCTAGTATACATAACCGGTGATGTTATTATTCTCCAAGAATGCATCCAGGCCTCTTTTTAACTCTATTACAGAGTTCACCATGACCACCTCCTCTGGCAGAGAATTCCACAGTCTCACTGTTCTTACAGTAAAGAACCCCCATCTGTGCTGGTGTAGAAACCTTCTTTCCTCTAAACGTAGAGGATGCCCCCTTGTCATAGATACAGTCCTGGGTATAAATAGATCATGGGAGAGATCTCTGTACTTTCCCCTGATATATTTATAGTTACTAACCTATAGTTATTAGGTAGCCCCTAAGCCTTCTTTTTTCTAAACTAAATAACCCTAATTCTAATAATTTTTCTGGGTACTGTAGTCCTCCCATTCCCCGTATTACCCTGGTTGCCCGTCTTTGAACCCTCTCCAGCTGGACTATATCTTTTTTGTACACTGGTTCCCAGTACTGTACATAGTATTCTATGTTTGGTCTGACTAGTGATTTGTACAGCGATAGAATTATTTCCTTGTTGTAGGCATCTATGCCCCTATTGATGCACCCCATGATTTTATTTGCCTTGGCCGCAGCTGCCCGACACTGGTCACCACAGCTAAATTTACTGTTAACTATGACTCCCAAGTCCTTTTCCACGTTAGTCATCCCAAGTGTGCTCCCATTTAATACATAATCCCAGCCTGGATTTTTCCTCCCCATGTGCATTACCTTACATTTATCAGTGTTGAACCTCATCTGTCATTTCCCAGCCCAAGCCTCCAACCTATTCAGATGCATTTTTGTAACAGTGCACTGTCCTCTATTGTGTTTACCGCTTTACAGAGTTTAGCATCATTTGAAAAGATTGCTACTTTACTATTCAACCCCTCTACAAGGTAATTAATGAATATATTAAATAGAACAGGACCAAAGACTGACCCCTGTGGTTCCCCACTAGTAACAGTCACCCAATCAGAATAAGTACCATTAATAATCACCCTGTTTCCTATCACTGAGCCAGTTACTTACCCACTTGCACACATTCTCCCCAGCCCCATCCTTTTCATTTTATGCACCAATTTTTGATGTGGCACCGTATCAAATGCTTTGGAAAAATCCAGATATACGACATCCAGGGATTCCCCCTGGACCAGTCTGGAGCTCACCTCCTCATAAAAGCTGATCAGGTTAGTTTGACAGGACCGATCCCTCATAAAGCCATGCTGATATGGAGTCATACATTTATTTTTATCAAGATACTACAAAATAGCATCTCTTAGAAAACCCTCAACAACTTACATACAACAGAGGTTAAACTAACAGGTCTATAATTCCCAGGGTCACCTTTTGACCCCTTTTTAAATATTGGTACCACATTTGCCATGCGCCAGTCCTGGGGAACAGTCCCTGTGACTATAGAGTCCCTGAATATTAAAAATAGGGGTCTTTCTATTACATTACTTAATTCCTTTAGAACACGGGGGTGAATGCCATCTGGATTTTATGGATTTTTTTTCTCATTCTGTCTCTCATAGTTGAGGTATACCTATGATGAAAATAATAGGCCTCTTTCATCTTTTTAAGTGGGAGAACTTGCACAATTGATGGCTGACTAAATACTTTTTTGCCCCACTGTATATGTCACGTAAATGGTTATATTCAATCTGATAATTATCATTATCACCCCTGGATTAACAACTGTTATTATACTTATTACAATAATCTCTATATATAAAACTCAACGTGTGTGTGTGTGTGTATGTATGTATGTGTGTATGTATGTGTGTATGTTCCAGCATCACGTCCAAACGGCTAAAGATATTAACATGAAACTTGGCACACATGTTACTTATATGTCAACAACAAACATAGGATAGATGACTTAACCCTTACCCATCCCGATTTGCCAGCGGCGGCGTTTATGTCAATGGGAAATATATGTTACTGCATAACTTCCAAACGGCTGGAGATATTTCCATAATACTTGGTCACATGTTGCTTCTTTGTCCACTTGAAATATAGGATAGTTAATTTAACCATTAACTACCCCAATTTGTGAGGGTCAGGGCTTTTGTTTAAAGTCCCATGCAAATCAATGGGAAATGTATGTTTCCACATAACTTCCGTACAGCTGGAGATATTTCAATACCTGGTACACATATTACAGGTCAGGATAGGAGGTCAAGATAGGAGGTCGGGATAGGAGGACGGGATAGGAGGTCGGGATAGGAGGACGGGATAGGAGGACGGGATAGGAGGACGGGATAGGAGGTCGGGATAGGAGGACGGGATAGGAGGTCGGGATAGGAGGTCGGGGTAGGAAGTCGGGATAGGAGGTCGAGATATGAGGTTGGGATAGATGGATTGGATAGGAGGACGGGATATGTGATTGGGATAGGAGATTGGGATAGGAGGTCAGGATAGGAGGTCGAGATAGGAGGTCGAGATAGGAGCAGGGGATATGAGGATGGGATAGGAGGTCAGGATAGGAGGTCGAGATAGGAGGTTGGGATAGATGGATTGGATAGGAGGACGGGATAGGAGGTAGGCATTGGAGGTCGGGAGAGGAGGTCTGGATAGGAGGTCTGGATAGGAGGTTGAGATAGGAGGTCGGGATAGGAGGTCGAGATAGGAGGTCGAGATAAGGATAGGAGGTAGGCATAGGAGGTCGAGATAGGAGGTCGAGATAGGATGACGGGATAGGAGGACAGGATAAGAGGACGGGATAGGAGGTCGGGATAGGAGGTCAGAATAGGAGGTCGGGATAGGAGCTCGGGATAGGAGGTCAAGATAGGACGTCAAGATAGGAGGTCAAAATAGGAGGATGGGAAAAGAGGACGGGATAGGAGATTGAGATAGGAGGTTGAGATAGGAGGAAAGGATAGGAGGTCGGGATAGGAGGACGAGATAGGAGAACGGGATAGGACGGGATAGGACGGGATGGGAGGACGAGATAGGAGGTCGAGATAGGAGGACGGGATAGGAGGACGGGATAGGAGGACGGGATAGGAGGTCGGGATAGGAGGACGGGATAGTAGGACGGGATAGGAGGACGGGATAGGAGGACAGGATAGTTGGTTGGGATATGACAACAATATATGAGGACGGGATATGAAGTCAAAAGCTTCCTCCTTTGTTTATTTTCCTTCCCAACAAGGATTAGGAAGGAAAAAACGGGCAACGCCGGGTACTCAGCTAGTATATATATATAAAACTCAACGTGTGTGTGTGTGTATATATGTTCCACAAAAACTTCCAAACGGCTAAAGATATTAACATGAAACTTGGCAAACATGTTACTTATATGTCAACAACAAACATAGGATAGGTGATTTAACCCTTACTCACCCCCATTTGCCAGGGGCGGAGTTTATCTTTAAAGTCCTATACAAGTCTATGGAAAATATATGTTACTGCATAACTTCCAAACGGCTGGAGATATTTCGATAATACTTGGTTACATGTTACTTATATGTCCACTTAAAATATAGGACAGTTAATTTAACCCTTAACTACCCCCATTTGTGAGGGTCGGGGTTTTTGTTTAAAGTCCCATGCAAATCAATGGGAAATGTATGTTCTCACATAACTTCTGTACAGCTGGAGATATTTCAATACCTGGTACACATATTACAGGTCGGGATATGAGGACGGGATGGGAGGTCGAGATAGGAGGTCAAGATAGGAGGACGGGATGGTCGGAATAGGAGGACGGGATATGAGGACGGGATATGAGGATGGGATATGAGGACGGCATAGGAGGTGGAGATAGGAGGACTGGATAGGAGGTCGAGATAGGAGGTCGGGATAGGAGGCCGGGATAGGAGGACGGGATAGGAGGTTGAGATAGGAGGTGGAGATAGGAGGTCAAGATAGGAGGTCGGGATTGGAGGCCGGGATAGGAGGTCAAGATAGGAGGACGGGATAGGAGGTTGAGATAGGAGGTCGGCATAAGAGGTGGAGATAGGAGGACGGGATAGGGGGTTGAGATAGGAGGACGGGATAGGAGGTCGAGATAGGAGGACGGGATAGGAGGACGGGATAGGAGGTCGAGATAGGAGGACGGGATAGGAGGACGGGATAGGAGGTCGAGATAGGAGGACGGGATAGGAGGTCGGGATAGGAGGTCGAGATAGGAGGACGGAATAGGAGGTCGAGATAGGAGGTCGAGATAGGAGGATAGGATAGGAGGATGGGATAGGAGGACGGGATAGGAGGAAGGAATAGGAGGACGGGATAGGAGGTCGGGATAGGAGGTCGGGTATGAGGACGGGATATGGGGTTGGGATATGACAAGAATATATGGGGATGGGATTTGAAGTCAAAAGCTTCCTCCTTTGTTGATTTTCCTCCCCAACAAGGATGAGGAAGGAAAAACCGGGCAACGCCGGGTACTTAGATAGTTATATATTTATATATAATATTTATTTATTATAGTAATACTTATTAAATAATAAAGGGCAAATACAGAGGGTCAGGAAGAAGTGTACAGAAGAGGAGAATTTTGAAAAACAGACAAAAATGTTTATTAGAAAATGTAACCAGAAAAACCTTCTTTTGGGCAACAAAGAAAAGATATGAAGGTTATATAAATTATTCTTAGCGTAAGAATCCAAATTATTCAATTTCTGCATTTAAACCTCTAGGGATAACAGTGTCAAATTGGTAAATAATTCTTGATTCAGAATGTGACATCTTTTGAATGTGGTCCCCTCCTCTCCTTTTATATCAAAAAGTACTAATATTATATATAGTAGGGCCACCTCCGCGTGGTGGATGGGGTACACGTTTTGATCTAAAAGGTATATAATTAATTGATATATATATATAACAAGAAAAACCGAACAGTTTTTCTTATAACAAGAAAAATAACTGTGATAAGGGCTTCTAGTCCTAGGTGTTGGTGTCCTGCTTCCCAAGGCATGACTCCTGGCCTTATGATCCAATAATATCCAAAAAAAGAAGAGATGCAGCACTTGGCTTGATAAAAATCTGATTGTAAAGCGTTGCATTGTAATACTAATGGGTAAAAAAAGAGCCACTTCATTTCACTGAACTGGAGTGCCACATCTCTTTTTTTGGGATATTAATTAATTAATATATATGGGCACAGTAGGTAATTTGGGGGCATAGTATGTAATTAATTAATATCTGGGGGCACAGTATATATCTTATCCATATCGGGTGGCACCTTATATATCTAAACTAAACCTGGGGCACAGTTTATATATAATGGGGGGCACATCTGAGGGCATAGAATATCAATAATCCATTTCTGGGGAACAGTATGTATATAGTCCATATCTGTGGGCCAATATATATCTGGGGGCACAATATGTATAGTCCATATCTAGGGACACTGTATATAAATAATCCATATTTGATTATATATATCTGGGGGCACAATATGTATAGACCATATCTAGGGACACTGGGGGAGATTTATAAAAACCTGCCCAGAGGAAAAGTTGCTGAGTTGCCCATAGCAACCAATCAGATCGATTCTTTCATTTTCAAAAGGGCCTCTGAAAAATGAAAGAAGCTGTCTGATTGGTTGTTATGGGCAACTCAGCAACTTTTCCTCTGGACAGGTTTTGATAAATTTCCCTCACTGTATATAAATAATCCATATTTGATGGCTCAGTATATCATTTTATTTATGGGCATACTATATAATAAATTCACTTATGAGACACAGAGCGGCATTTATCAAAAGTGAACTTGGTTTTTGTTCACTTTAGATAAAAAAAAGTTGCGGGCAAATTTATCAAATGGCACAGGGACGTTGATGAATTCTCGCTGAACTGCTCTGTTTAAATGTCGCAGAGCAATGGCGGGAAAAGTGGCATCCGTGCGACAATTGTATTAAAAGTTGCACTGACCTTAATACAATTGTCGCATACAGACATATAGGGCAGGGTTGAAATGCCCTGTGATTTCTTCTAAATATTGTACGTGTCGCACATACTAAATTAGTTACCACTGCACAAAGTGATTAAATCAGATCACTTTGTGGTAATAAAAAACGTTCTTAATGAAATGTCACAGGAAAAGTCGCACGGAACCAGCTTGTAAATTTCCTGTGACAAATTTAGACGAAAAAATTTGTCTAAATTGCTTGATAAATTCTCTTCACGGTTTATAATTATTTTGTTAGGGGGCACAGTATATAATAAATGTATTTTAGGGGCACAGTGTATTATAATAGATTTTCGAAGGCACAGTGTGTTTTCAATTTCAGCAGTATGGTTTGTATTGTAAAGAATTTCTGCGGTGAAACAGTTTCAGGTGCTAGAGTATGTGGCAGTATTGTATTCAGAACCACACACTGAATATAATACTACCACACACTTTGTACCCAAATATAATCCCGCCACACACTGTACTCTCTGAATAAAATACTACTTCACACTTTGCCCTGTGAATTTAAAGGGGTACTCCTGTGAAAACCTTTTTTCTTTTAAATCAACTGGTGCCAGAAAGTTAAACATATTTGTAAATTACTTCTACTAAAAAATCTTAATCCTTCCAGTACTTATTAGCTGCTGAATGCTACAGAGGAAATTCCTTTCTGTTTGGAACACTGATGACATCACGAGCACAGTGCTCTCTGCTGACATCTCTGTCCATTTTAGCAACCATGCATAGCAGATGCATAGCAGATGTATGCTAAGGGAAGCATGGTGGCTTAGTGGTTAACACTGCTGCCTTGCAGTGCTGGGGCCTTGGGTTCAATTCCCACTAAGGACAACAATAAATAAATAAAGACTTATTATTATTATAATAACATCAGCAGAGAGTACTGTGCTCGTGATGTCATCAGAGAGCACTCCAAAAAGAAAAGAATTTCCTCTGTAGTATTCAGCAGCTAATAAGTACAGGAAGGATTAAGATTTTTTAAAAGAAGTAATTTACAAATCTGTTTAACTTTCCGGAGACAGTTGATTTAAAAGAAAAAAGGTTTTCACCGGAGTACCCCTTTAACCTTGCCCTTGACCTTTAAATAAAGGTCTGTCACCCCAGACGTGTGACACAGTTGCCAGGGACTAACAATAGCTTACAGGTGTCCCATGTACATAAGCCTAACAAAAAATATATATTTATCTATAGATAATTGTTATCTACCCATACGTAACAACCAATGAGATAAAATGGTAATCTTGGAATAATAAACACTAAAATAAAATAAAAAACTAAGAAAACAAAATTACTAACAACTGAAGTGATTTGAAAAAAATGCTTAAAAAAACACAACAAATGTAAATTTAAATCAGCATATAAAAATTTAAAAAACTATTTGAATTGCTCCCAATGAAAAAAGAGAAAGGTTTGCGTCATCAAGTGCCAAACTAAATGGTGGGCCATTTATATGGATACACCTTAGTAAAATGGGAATGGTTGGTGATATTAACTTCCTGTTTGTGGCACATTAGTATATGTGAGGGGGGGGGGAACTTTTCAAGATGGGTGGTGACCAAGGTGGCCATTTTGAAGTCAGCCATTTTGAATCCAACTTTTGTTTTTTCAATAGGAAAATGGTCATGTGACACATCAAACTTATTGGGAATTTCACAAGAAAAACAATGATGTGATTGGTTTTAGCGTAACTTTATTCTTTCATGAGTTATTTACAAGTTTCTGACCACTTATAAAATGTGTTCAATGTGCTGCCCATTGTGTTGAATTGTCAATGCCACCCTCTTCTCCCACTCTTCACACACTGATAGCAACACCGCAGCAGAAATGCTAGCACATGCTTCCAGTATCCGTAGTTTCAGGTGCTGCACATCTCGTATCTTCACAGCATTGACAATTTCCTTCAGATGACCCCAAAGATAAAAGTCTAAAGTGGTCAGATCGGGAGACCTTGGGGGCCATTCAACTGGCCCACGAAGACCATTCCACTTTCCAGGAAACTGTTCATCTAGGAATGCTCGGACCTGACACCCATAATGGGGTGGTTCACCATCTTGCAGGAAAAACTCAGGGAACGTGCCAGCTTCAGTGCATAAAGAGGGAAACACATCATCATGTAGCAATTTCACATATCCAGTGGCCTTGAGGTTTCCATTGATGAAGAATGGCTCCACTATCTTTGCACCCCATATACCACACCATATCATCAATTTTTGTCTTCCAACAGTCCTGGAGGGATCTATCCAATGTGGGTTAGTGTCAGACCAATAGCGGTGGTTTTGTTTGTTAACTTCACCATTCACATAAAAGTTTGCCTCATAACTGAACAAAATCTTCTGCGTAAACTGAGGGTCCTGTTCCAATTTTTGTTTTGCCCATTCTGCAGCACCTGAAACTACGGATGTTGGAAGCCTGTGCTAGCATTTCTCCTGCGGTGTTGCTATCAGTGTGTGAAGAGTGGGAGAAGAGGGTTGCATTAACAATCCAACACAATGGGCAGCACATTGAACACATTTTATAAGTGGTCAGAAACTTGTAAATAACTCATGAAAGAATAAAGTTACGTTAAAACCAAGCACATCGTTGTTTTTCTTGTGAAATTCTCAATAAGTTTGATGTGTCACATGACCCTCTTCCTATTGAAAAAACAAAAGTTGGATTCAAAATGTCTGACTTCAAAATGGCCACCATGGTCACCACCCATCTTGAAAAGTTTCCCCCCTCACATATACTAATGTGCCACAAACAGGAAGTTAATATCACCAACCATTCCCATTTTAGTAAGGTGTATCCATATAAATGGCCCACCCTGTAGACTGCATCCTTAAAGGGGTTATCTGACCAGTTATGAAAAAAATAAAGCTACCGTGTCCATGTGGTGTTCAGTAGAAAAAAATAAAAAAACATTTGTAGGTGACCCCCATATCTGTTGTATCCTGGTGCGAAACACCCTTGTCTTCCTGCCCTGTCAGGTGAATGTCAGCTTATGTGTCCACTTCTGGCCCACAGCTCCATGTTAAAATGTATTTTGAAACCTGTCTTTACTGTAGTTTCATTGTCTAATGTAATTGCATTCCTATGTAATGTAAGGAGTTAATGTTATCTCTGGAGCAGTATGGGTAAAAAACAACATGAGCAATACAGCCAATCAGGGCCTCCTGCCCTTCTCCATCCTGGTCTGTGCTGACGGGAGGAGTTTAGTCTGAGGAGAGTTACTTGAGAGTTGGTAGAGATCAAGGCAAGACCTCTGCAGTGTGTCCTGTCCCTCACCGCATGGAGACAGGGCCCAAAGACCCAGTTGAACAATTCCATCTCTGAGCAACATCCCTCTTCACTAGCATCCTGCCGACATGGTTATCAGTCTAAGCTTTGGGGAGAATAGAAGAGTCTCGCAGGCCCCATATCAAACTACAGATAAAGGGGTGAAGATCCTCCGGCCACTCCTGTCCACTAAAGTCCACCCTGGCAGTTAGCACCCACATTTGACTGCAAACTGTGAAGCAGCGCAAGGCAGTGATACTCAGCTTCCAAGTCAAGTCTAGTCTTATTCAGTCATGTCTAAGTCAGTCAAATCAAATCATGTAAAGGCTAGCTAAGTCAAGTCTGTCCAAGTTAAGTCCAGCCAAGTAAAAGTATTTCAGACAGAAAAGAGTACAAGTTCCAGAATGCCCATTAATGCAACTGTTATTTTCTTACTGTCTCCTTCAGTCAAATTGCACTACTACTGAACTGATCTGTTTGTACAATCTGTCTGCAATTGTTGAAGTAAAGTTTCAAGTGGTTTCCCTAACCTGGCATTGGAGGTATTCTTTACCCAGCCCTTAGCACCGGCACTGCTTTACCTTGGAGTGTAGTAGGTTAACACTCCTGGCATCACAAACATTCATATGGTCACATCACCTTACAGCATGGGTGTCAAACATGCGGCCCGGCATCCCTGTGTCCCGAAAAATCTTTTCAGAACACAAGGATGCCCCGGTTACCTCTCTGTGGCCCCGGGTAAACTTTAAAAATGCAGGGGCCGCCATGTGTGCACCCATAGAAGAGCAGAGCGGAGCAGCGAGGAGGAGGCACGCGCATGGTAAGTCACCAGCAGCACGTCATGTTCAGTGCTCCGACCACCGCTCCTCTCCGGTCCCGGGACCTACTGCTATGGCCCATAGGCCATAGCAGTAGATCGTGGGGAACTGTACTGCGCCTAATGTGGGGAACTATACTGCACCTAATGTGGGGAACTATACTGCATCTAATGTGGGGGAACTATTCTGCCAACCTAATGTGGGGAACTATGCTGCCAACCTAATGTTGGGAACTATACTGCACCTAATGTGGGAGAACTGTACTGACAACCTAATGTGGAGGACAATACTGCACCTAATGTGGGGAACTATACTGCATCTAATGTGGGGAACTATACTGCACCTAATGTGGGGGAACTGTACTGCACCTAATGTGGGGGAACTGTACTGCACCTAATGTGGGGGAACTACTGCACCTAATGTGGGGGAACTATACTGCACCTAATGTGGGGGAACTGTACTGCACAGTCTTGTGCAGGGGGCAGGGTCTTGTGCAGGGGGCAGGGTCTTGTGCAGGGGGGCATGGAGTGTTGTACAAAAGGAGCAAGGGGGCCTTGTGAAGGGGGGTCATGGGGTGTTGTGAAGGGGGTCATGAGGTGTTGTGCAGGGGGGCGTAGGGTCTTGTGTAGAGTGGGCATGGGGTCTTGTGATGGGGGCATAGGGTATTGTGCAGAGGGGGACATGGGGTCTTGTGCAGGGGGGTATGAGATGTTGTGCAGGGGGGCATGGGTTGTTGTGCAAAGGGGACATGGGGTGTTGTGCAGGGAGGGCATGTTTTTTTTTTTTTTTGTGCGGTCCACATAAACTTTTTTTGGCCCATGTTAGCCTTTGAGTTTGACATGCTTGCCTTACAGTCAACATACAGGCCATCAACCCAATACCACATATCCTTATTCCCTGATCAGCAAATGCTCCTCACCTCCTGTTCAGCAGTGCCGCTGTATACTACAGTTCCCAGCATGTCTTTGTTTCTCCTAGCAAACTGGCCACTCTGCCCATTTTTCATCCACTACAATCAACTAGGTGCTGACTGGTGCTGTTTGAGCTGTCAATCACAGCTTTGCCTGTCCCCAATACAGCCAACACACGGGGAGATAAATGTCCAGATCACTTCTTTCATTTTTCACAGGCCATTTAGAAAATGTGTCTGCAGTCACAGGCCACACAGTGAGACCCGACAGCTACAGCGCCACAAAGCAGTAACATGGTTGTCTCACATCCCCGACTTTCCTATGCCTGTAACAAGCCCCATTCTGCATTTTAGAGCAGGGGGCTGAATTACTTGCAGAACAACAAGCCACGTCCTCTGTGAAGAGAAAAGTCATGTGATCCTTGTCTTGGCTGGGGGGTGAGTAGAGAGATAAGCGAAGACCAAGTGGAAGGCAGACTGGGACTTTTACAGCACTTCCTGCATATAAGGGACTATGGAAAGTGGGAAAATGGCTCTGAAACAGTTAATCATCAAACAGTCTATTACAAAAGCAATTTACTATAAAAGAGGGGACAAAAGTATCCAGATTACCCCTTCAAGAAGTTTGAAAAATTATTTTGGGCCTGTGAGAATGATGCTCCCTGTGTGAGCTATGTGCCTGGTATCACTTGGATAATGAATTGAGCTATTGGGCTGAGTCAGACCCCTTTAGCCCTAGAAGTCTGTGCGTCAGGGCTAGGAAAGTCGTATAGAAGAAGAAATATGTTGCCGCCTTAGGCCTTGGACTGTGTAGTAACTATGCCTGGGTGCAGAGGGTAATAATCCATCATACTGACAGGAGCTGTTCGCAGCCTATGGGTTAAATAGGAAAACAAGCAGTGTGCTACGGTGGTAAGTGTGAACGGGGAGGGGAGGATCTACTCTAATTAGCATAGTGTTTAATTATAACCATTTGTCATCTTTATTTTAGGATTATTTCCTCTTTTATGCAGATAGTTTAACCTTTATAAATATTAAAATAAAAACTCTCACTTTTAATGCCATTTCTATAGTGGTGATAGATTTGACCTTCTTTATAGACTTAGACGCAGTATATTTATCCTATAGAATATAACAGCAATGCCATTTAGCTGTAACCTTTGTTTTAGGGAACTGTAACATTTCGTATTCCCCTTTTAGTATACATAGATTTTTGTGTGAGAGGAGCTTTAATGTTCTGAGGATTACATCCCACATCATGCTGTCAGGTCCTGTAATTCTTATTCATAGTAAATGCAAAGGAGTTGTAATTTCCCACCAGTTCTTATGGTCTACTGCATTGCTACAATGACAACCATGAGAGTGTCACTCAGCTTTTTACAGATAACTAGAAGGGTCTCATCAAGATAACCCTACTCCAATAAAGCTGTCCAAGCATGGAAAAATTTGTATTTCATGGCACCTATTCAAAGCAATAGGCAACTTACTTATTGCCCCCCTGCTCTGGCTTACAGAGGGAAGTCTAGTGGAAGAATAGCTTGAGAGAAAGACTAGACAGAGGGGATATAATAGAAACTTTAAGAAACATAAAAGGAATCAACACGATAAAGGATGAGGGGATATTTAAATGAGGAAAACTACCACAAGAAGACATAGTTTTACATTAGAGGGGTAAAGATTTATGTAGTAATATCAGGAAGTATTACTTTACTGAGAGAGTAGTGGATGCATGGAATAGCCTTCCTGCAGAAGTGGTCTCTGTAAATACAGTGAAGGAGTTTAAGCATGCATGGGATAGGCATAAGGCTATCCTTCATATAAGATAGGGCCAGGGACTATACATAGTATTCAGATTATTGGGCAGACTACCCTATATACTCGAGTATAAGCCGAGTTTTTCAGCACGATTTTACGTGCTGAAAACACCCCCCTCGGCTTATACTCGAGTGAGCTCTCCGCCCTCAGTGGTCTTCTACCTGTGGACCTCCAGAGGTTTCAAACCTACAACCCCCAGCAAGCCCGGGCAGCCATCGGCTGTCCGGGCTTGCTGGGAGTTGTAGTTTTGAAACCTCTGGAGGTCCACAGGTTGAAGACCACTGCGGCCCTCTACATCATCCAGCCCCCCCCCCCCCCCCCCTCACCCCCTTTAGTTCTGTACTCACCTCCGCTCGCCGGGACGTTAGGGTGCGCTGGTCCGGTGCTGCAGGACTGTCCGGTGGGGAGGTCGTCTGGATACTCGTTCCGGGCCGCCATCTTCACCTCTTCTCCGCGCTTCGGGCCCGGCCCCGGAATAGTCACGTTGCCTTGACAACGACGCAGAGGGACGTTCATTACCAACTGTTACGCCGAGCGCTCCGGGTCCCCTCTCCTCCCCGGAGCGCTCGCAACACCCTCGCTACTGCAGCGCCCTGGTCAGATCTACTGACCGGGTGCGCTGCGATACCGCCCCCAGCCGGGATGCGATTCGCGATGCGGGTGGCGCCCGCTCGCGATGCGCACCCCGGCTCCCGTACCTGACTCGATCTCCGTCGGTCCTGTCCCGGCGCGCGCGGCCCCGCTCCCTAGGGCGCGCGCGCCGGGTCTCTGCGATTTAAAGGGCCACTGCGCCACTGATTGCCGCAGTTGGTCTAATTAGTGTGTTCACCTGTGCACTCCCTATGTATACCTCACTTCCCCTGCACTCCCTCGCCGGATCTTGTTGCCATTGTGCCAGTGAAAGCGTTTCCTTGTGTGTTCCTAGCCTGTGTTCCAGACCTCCTGCCGTTGCCCCTGACTACGATCCTTGCTGCCTGCCCCGACCTTCTGCTACGTCCGACCTTGCTCTTGTCTACTCCCTTGTACCGCGCCTATCTTCAGCAGTCAGAGAGGTTGAGCCGTTGCTAGTGGATACGACCTGGTTACTACCGCCGCTGCAAGACCATCCCGCTTTGCGGCGGGCTCTGGTGAAAACCAGTAGTAACTTAGAACCGGTCCACTAGCACGGTCCACGCCAATCCCTCTCTGGCACAGAGGATCCACCTCCTGCCAGCCGAACCGTGACAGTAGATCCGGCCATGGATCCCGCTGAAGTTCCACTGCCAGTTGTCGCCGACCTCACCACGGTGGTCGCCCAGCAGTCGCAACAGATAGCGCAACAAGGCCACCAGCTGTCTCAACTGACCGTGATGCTACAGCAGCTACTACCACAGCTTCAGCAATCATCTCCTCCGCCAGCTCCTGCACCTCCTCCGCAGCGAGTGGCCGCTTCCGGCCTACGACTATCCTTGCCGGATAAATTTGATGGGGACTCTAAGTTTTGCCGTGGCTTTCTTTCACAATGTTCCCTGCACTTGGAGATGATGTCGGACCAGTTTCCTACTGAAAGGTCTAAGGTGGCTTTCGTAGTCAGCCTTCTGTCTGGGAAAGCTCTGTCATGGGCCACACCGCCATGGGACCGCAATGACCCTGTCACTGCCTCTGTACACTCCTTCTTCTCGGAAATTCGAAGTGTCTTTGAGGAACCTGCCGAGCCTCTTCTGCTGAGACTGCCCTGCTGAACCTGGTCCAGGGTAATTCTTCCGTTGGCGAGTACGCCATCCAATTCCGTACTCTTGCTTCCGAATTATCCTGGAATAATGAGGCCCTCTGCGCGACCTTTAAAAAAGGCCTATCCAGCAACATTAAAGATGTTCTGGCTGCACGAGAAATTCCTGCTAACCTGCATGAACTCATTCATCTAGCCACTCGCATTGACATGCGTTTTTCCGAAAGGCGTCAGGAGCTCAGCCAGGATATGGACTTTATTCGCACGAGGCGTTTTTTCTCCCCGGCTCCTCTCTCCTCTGGTCCTCTGCAATCCGTTCCTGTGCCTCCCGCCGTGGAGGCTATGCAAGTTGACCGGTCTCGCTTGACACCTCAAGAGAGGACACGACGCCGCATGGAGAATCTTTGCCTGTACTGTGCCGGTACCGAACACATCCTGAAGGATTGTCCTATCCGTCCTCTCCGCCTGGAAAGACGTACGCTGACTCCGCACAAGGGTGAGACAGTTCTTGATGTCAACTCTGCTTCTCCACGCCTTACTGTGACTGTGCGGATATCTGCCTCTACCTTCTCCTTCTCTACTATGGCCTTCTTGGATTCCGGATCTGCAGGAAAATTTATTTTCGCCTCTCTCATCAACAGGTTCAACATCCCGGTGACCAGTCTCGCCAGACCCCTCTACATCAATTGTGTTAACAATGAAAGATTGGACTGTACCGTGCGTTACCGCACGGAGCCCCTCCTAATGTGCATCGGACCTCATCACGAAAAAATTGAGTTTTTGGTCCTCTCCAATTGCACTTCCGAAATTCTCCTTGGACTACCGTGGCTTCAACGCCATTCCCCAACCCTTGATTGGTCCACAGGAGAGATCAAGAGCTGGGGTACTTCTTGTTTCAAGGACTGTCTTAAACCGGTTCCCAGTACTCCCTGCCGTGACCCTGTGGTTCCCCCTGTAACCGGTCTTCCTAAGGCTTATATGGACTATGCTGACGTATTTTGCAAAAAGCAAGCTGAGACTTTACCTCCTCACAGGCCTTATGACTGTCCTATTGACCTCCTCCCGGGCACTACTCCACCCCGGGGCAGAATTTATCCTCTGTCCGCCCCAGAGACTCTTGCTATGTCTGAATACATCCAGGAAAATTTAAAAAAGGGGTTTATCGGCAAACCCTCCTCTCCTGCCGGAGCTGGATTTTTCTTTGTGTCCAAAAAAGATGGCTCCCTACGTCCTTGCATTGATTACCGCGGACTTAATAAAATCACGGTAAAGAACCGCTACCCTCTACCTCTTATCTCTGAACTCTTTGATCGCCTTCAAGGTGCCCACATCTTTCCCAAACTGGACTTAAGAGGTGCATACAATCTCATCCGCATCAGGGAGGGGGACGAATGGAAAACTGCATTTAACACCAGAGATGGACACTTTGAGTATCTGTTCATGCCCTTTGGCCTGTGCAACGCCCCTGCCGTCTTCCAAGACTTTGTTAATGAAATTTTTCGTGATCTCTTATATTCCTGTGTTGTTGTGTATCTGGACGATATTCTGATTTTTTCTGCCAACTTAGAAGAACATCGCCAGCATGTCCGCATGGTTCTTCAGAGACTTCGAGACAATCAACTCTATGCCAAAATGGAGAAATGTCTGTTTGAATGTCAATCTCTTCCTTTCCTAGGATACTTGGTCTCTGGCCAGGGACTACAAATGGACCCAGATAACCTCTCTGCCGTCTTAGATTGGCCACGCCCCTCCGGACTCCGTGCTATCCAACGTTTTTTGGGGTTCGCCAATTATTACAGACAATTTATTCCACATTTTTCCACTATTGTGGCTCCTATCGTGGCTTTAACCAAGAAGAATGCCAATCCTAAGTCCTGGTCTCCCCAAGCGGAAGACGCATTTAAACGGCTCAAGTCTGCCTTTTCTTCTGCTCCCGTGCTCTCCAGACCTGACCCATCTAAACCCTTCCTATTGGAGGTTGATGCCTCCTCAGTGGGAGCTGGAGCGGTCCTTCTACAAAAAAATTCTTCCGGGCATGCTGTTACTTGTGGTTTTTTTTCTAGGACCTTCTCTCCGGCGGAGAGGAACTACTCCATCGGGGATCGAGAACTACTGGCCATTAAATTGGCACTTGAGGAATGGAGGCATCTGCTGGAGGGATCAAAATTTCCAGTTATCATTTACACCGATCACAAGAATCTCTCCTATCTCCAGTCTGCCCAACGGCTGAATCCTCGCCAGGCCAGGTGGTCGTTGTTCTTTGCCCGTTTTAACTTTGAAATTCATTTTCGCCCTGCCGACAAGAACATTAGGGCCGATGCTCTCTCTCGTTCCTCGGATGCCTCGGAAGTAGAGGTCTCTCCGCAACACATCATTCCTCCTGACTGTCTGATCTCCACTTCTCCAGCCTCCATCAGGCAAACTCCTCCAGGGAAGACCTTCGTTTCTCCACGCCAACGTCTCGGGATTCTCAAATGGGGTCACTCCTCCCACCTCGCAGGCCATGCGGGCATCAAAAAGTCCTTGCAACTCATCTCTCGTTTCTAGTGGTGGCCGACTCTGGAGACGGATGTTGTTGATTTTGTGCGGGCCTGTACTGTCTGTGCCCGGGATAAGACTCCTCGCCAGAAGCCTGCTGGTCTCCTTCACCCTCTGCCTGTCCCCGAACAGCCTTGGTCTCTGATTGGTATGGACTTTATTACAGACCTACCCCCATCCCGTGGCAACACTGTTGTTTGGGTGGTCGTTGATCGATTTTCCAAGATGGCACATTTTATTCCTCTTCCTGGTCTTCCTTCAGCGCCTCAGTTGGCAAAACAATTTTTTGTACACATTTTTCGTCTTCACGGTTTGCCCACGCAGATCGTCTCGGATAGAGGCGTCCAATTCGTGTCAAAATTCTGGAGGGCTCTCTGTAAACAACTCAAGATTAAATTAAACTTCTCTTCTGCTTATCATCCTCAATCCAATGGGCAAGTAGAAAGAATTAACCAGGTCCTGGGTGACTATTTACGGCATTTTGTTTCCTCCCGCCAGGATGACTGGGCAGATCTTCTACCTTGGGCCGAATTCTCGTACAACTTCAGAGTCTCTGAATCTTCTGCTAAATCCCCATTTTTCGTGGTGTACGGCCGTCACCCTCTTCCCCCCCTCCCTATTCCCTTGCCCTCTGGTTTGCCCGCTGTGGATGAAGTGACTCGTGATCTTTCCACCATATGGAAAGAGACCCAAAATTATCTTTTACAGGCTTCATCTCGCATGAAAAAGTTTGCCGATAAGAAAAGAAGAGCTCCCCCCATTTTTGCTCCCGGAGACAAGGTATGGCTCTCCGCTAAATATGTCCGCTTTCGTGTCCCCAGTTACAAACTGGGACCACGCTATCTGGGTCCTTTCAAAGTCTTGTGCCAAATTAATCCTGTCTCTTACAAACTTCTTCTTCCTCCTTCTCTTCGTATTCCCAATGCCTTTCATGTCTCTCTCCTTAAACCACTCATCATCAACCGTTTCTCTCCCAAACTTGTTTCTCCCACTCCTGTTTCCGGTTCTTCTGACATCTTCTCCGTGAAGGAGATACTGGCCTCCAAGACGGTCAGAGGGAAAAAATTTTTTTTGGTTGATTGGGAGGGCTGTGGTCCTGAAGAGAGATCCTGGGAACCTGAGGACAACATCCTAGACAAAAGTCTGGTCCTCAGGTTCTCAGGCTCCAAGAAGAGGGGGAGACCCAAGGGGGGGGGTACTGTTACGCCGAGCGCTCCGGGTCCCCGCTCCTCCCCGGAGCGCTCGCAACACCCTCGCTACTGCAGCGCCCCGGTCAGATCTACTGACCGGGTGCGCTGCGATACCGCCCCCAGCCGGGATGCGATTCGCGATGCGGGTGGCGCCCGCTCGCGATGCGCACCCCGGCTCCCGTACCTGACTCGCTCTCCGTCGGTCCTGTCCCGGCGCGCGCGGCCCCGCTCCCTAGGGTGCGCGCACCGGGTCTCTGCGATTTAAAGGGCCACTGCGCCACTGATTGCCGCAGTTGGTCTAATTAGTGTGTTCACCTGTGCACTCCCTATGTATACCTCACTTCCCCTGCACTCCCTCGCCGGATCTTGTTGCCATTGTGCCAGTGAAAGCGTTTCCTTGTGTGTTCCTAGCCTGTGTTCCAGACCTCCTGCCGTTGCCCCTGACTACGATCCTTGCTGCCTGCCCCGACCTTCTGCTACGTCCGACCTTGCTCTTGTCTACTCCCTTGTACCGCGCCTATCTTCAGCAGTCAGAGAGGTTGAGCCGTTGCTAGTGGATACGACCTGGTTACTACCGCCGCTGCAAGACCATCCCGCTTTGCGGCGGGCTCTGGTGAAAACCAGTAGTAACTTAGAACCGGTCCACTAGCACGGTCCACGCCAATCCCTCTCTGGCACAGAGGATCCACCTCCTGCCAGCCGAACCGTGACACCAACGTCCCTCTGCGTCATCGTCATGGCAACGCCTCTATTCCGGGCTCGAAGCGCGGAGAAGAGGCCCCCCGGTGAAGATGGCAGTCTGGAACGACTATCCCACCGGACGACCTCCCCGCCGGACAGTCCTGCAGCACCGGACCAGCGGAGCACCGTCCCGCCGAGCGGAGGTGAGTACAGAACTAAAGGGGGTGAGAGGGGGGGGCTGGATGATGTCGAAGGCCGCAGTGGTCTTCAACCTGCGGACCTCCAGAGGTTTCAAAACTACAACTTCCAGCAAGCCCGGACAGCCGATGGCTGCCCGGGCTTGCTGGGAGTTGTAGTTTTGAAACATCTGGAGGTCCGCAGGTTGAAGACCACTGTAACAGACATTAACAAGCGGTGATGATGAAGGGGGGGGGTGATGATGATGACATGTGGGGATGATGTCAAGGGGATGATGAAGGGGGGGTGTGGGATGATGACAAGGGGATGATGAAGGGGGGGTGTAGATTATGACAAGGGGATGATGAAGGGGGGGTTTGGGATGATGACAGGGGGATGATGAAGGGGAGGTGTGGGATGATGACAAGAGGATGATGACAAGGGGATGATGAAGGGGGGTGGGGATGATGACAAGGGGATGATGACAAGGGGATGATGAAGGGGGTGTGGGATAATGACAAGGGGATGATGAAGGGGGGGTGGGATGATGACAAGGGGATGATGAAGGGGGGGGTGGGATGATGACAGGCGGTGATGATGAAGGGGGGATGATGACAGGCGGTGATGATGAAGGGGGGATGATGACAGGGTGATGATGATGAGGGTGTTAATGACAGGGGTCTGGATGATGACAGGGAGGATGATGTATTTCCCACCCTAGGCTTATACTCGAGTCAATAACTTTTCCTGGGATTTTGGGGTGAAATTAGGGGCCTCGGCTTATATTCGGCTTGGCTTATACTCGAGTATATACGGTATATGGGCTAAATGGTTCTTATCCTCCGAAACATTCTATATACAAGTAGGGTCACAATCAGATCTATAAGTTACATTCAGGACTGACGTGGATAGAATTGTGAGAGGACAGACAGACAGATTGGTAAGGTAAATGTACCTTAGAAATAAAATGTGAACATATTAATAAGCATGGAAATGGGCACTTGGAACATTTTCTTGGAAACTTTAATATATCTAATCAAATATAACTGCAAAATGTTCACCCATTTCTAAAATATAACTTTTATTTAATTAATTAAATAATTAATGAATTAATTATTTAATTATAAGGTACAATATTCCTCCCTATGGAGACACTATTGCTGGTGTGTGGAGCTTCAAAGGCCATTAGCCCTCCTCTGGGCATTATAAGAAGAGGGAAAATGCAAAGCAGCTCAATCACACCACCTTGAGAAATATTGTGCCTAGTCAACAGGCCTCTCACAAGATAAGCTCGAACACCCTGCTCTGTAAAGACAAGGGACAACAATCCCAAAACAGCACTCTCTGCAGAGGGGTCCTCATTCCTTCTGGGTAAATATCAGATCAGTTCCTAAAACGACGTATCTGGAGTAAAAAAAATTATGTTTAGGGAAAGCTACCTGAAAAGGTGATGTGATTGAGCTGCTTTGCATCTTTCCTCTTTCCATTTAAATTAATTAAAAATGGAAACATCCAAAACTTCCTAACATGTGCTTGACACCCTATGGATGTATCAGGTACCTGCAGTGATTATCCACTTAAATAGAGGGCTCTTTCCATTCAGCAGTGCAGTATAATAAACCACATTTGCTGTTTTCTTGAGTCATACAATCACGAGCAAGTGTAAAGACACAAGATGTCACCTCTGTGCTCTCTCCTGTTTGATAGCACTCCTCTGTGCTCTCTCCTATCTGATAGTACTCCTCTGTGCTCTCTCCTGTCTGTTAGTACTCCTCTGTGCTCTCTCCTGTCTGATAGCACTCCTCTGTGCTCTCTCCTGGTTTGATAGTACTCCTCTGTCCTTTCTCCTGTTTGATAGCACTCCTCTGTGCTCTCTCCTATCTGATAGGACTCCACTGTGCTCTCTCCAGTCTGATTTAACTCCTCTGTGCTCTCTCCTGTCTGATAGTACTCCTCTGTGCTCTCTCCTGTTTGATAGCACTCCTCTGTGCTCTCTCCTGTCTGATAGTACTCCTCTGTCCTTTTTCCTGTTTAATAGCACTCCTCTGTGCTCCCTCCTGTCTGATAGCACTCCTCTGTGCTCTCTCCTGTCCGATAGTACTCCTCTGTGCTCTCTCCTGTCCAATAGTACTCCCCTGTGCTCTCTCCTATCCGGTAGGACTCCTCTGTACTCTCTCTTGTCTGATAATACTCCTCAGTGCTCTCTCCTGTCTGATAGTACTCCTCTGTGCTCTCTCCTGTTTGATAGCACTCCTCTGTGCTCTCTCCTGTCTGATAGTACTCCTCTGTCCTTTCTCCTGTTTGATAGCACTCCTCTGTGCTCTCTTCTGTCTGATAGGACTCCTCTGTGCTCTCCTGTCTGATAGCACTCCTCTGTGCTCTCTCCTGTCCGATAGTACTCCTCCGTGCTCTCTCCTGTCCGATAGTACTCCCCTGTGCTCTCTCCTATCCGATAGGACTCCTCTGTACTCTCTCTTGTCTGATAATATTCTTCTGTGCTCTCTCCTGTCTGATAGTTCTCCTCTGTGCTCTCTCCTGTCTGATACTTCTCTGGTCTCGCTCCTGTCTGATAGTACTCCTCTGTGCTCTCTCCTGTCTGATAGCACTCCTTTGTGCACTCTCCTGTCGGATATGACTCCTCTGTACTCTCTCCTGTCTGATAATACTCCTCTGTGCTCTCTCCTGTCTGATAGCACTCCTCTGTGCTCTCTTCTGTCTGATAGAACTCCTCTGTGCTCTCTTCTGTCTGATAGGACTCCTCTGTGCTCTCCTGTCTGATAGCACTCCTCTGTGCTCTCTCCTGTCCGATAGTACTCCTCCGTGCTCTCTCCTGTCCAATAGTACTCCCCTGTGCTCTCTCCTATCCGATAGGACTCCTCTGTACTCTCTCTTGTCTGATAATACTCCTCAGTGCTCTCTCCTGTCTGATAATATTCTTCTGTGCTCTCTCCTGTCTGATAGTTCTCCTCTGTGCTCTCTCCTGTCTGATACTTCTCTGGTCTCGCTCCTGTCTGATAGTACTCCTCTGTGCTCTCTCCTGTCTGATAGCACTCCTTTGTGCACTCTCCTGTCGGATATGACTCCTCTGTACTCTCTCCTGTCTGATAATACTCCTCTGTGCTCTCTCCTGTCTGATAGCACTCCTCTGTGCTCTCTTCTGTCTGATAGAACTCCTCTGTGCTCTCTTCTGTCTGATAGCACTCCTCTGTGCTCTCTCCTATCTCATAATACTCCTCTGTGCTCTCTCCTATCTCATAATACTCCTCTGTGCTCTCTAATGTCTGATAGCACTCCTCTGTGCTCTTTCCTGTCTCATAATACTCCTCTGTGCTCTTTCCTGTCTGAAAGCACTCCTCTGTGCTCTCTCCTGTCTCATAATACTCATCTGTGCTCTCTCCTGTCTGATAGCACTCCTCTGTGCTCTCTCCTGTCTCATAATACTCCTCTGTGCTCTTTCCTGTCTGATATCACTCCTTTGTGCTCTCTTCTGTCTGATATGACTCCTCTGTGTTCTCTTCTGTCTGATAGCACTCCTCTGTACTCTCTTCTGTCTGATAGGACTCCTCTGTGCTCTCTCCTGTTTGATAGGACTCCTCTGTGCTCTCTCCTGTCTGATAGTACTCCTCTGTGATCTCTCCTTTCCTATCAGACACAGAGGAGTGCTAGCCCACCCTCACTTACTGGACTTTGTCCATGATTGTGCTTCAGCTTGGATAAAGCCATGATTTTATAAGCCATGATTTCTATAAAAATAAAATACAATTTTCAACAGCACTAAATATTTTTTGTTTATTGTCGGGTATGCTCTATTAAACAAGGTTTTAATTAGGGATGAGCGAATTGAATCTTTGGAATCTGAATTCGTTATGAATTTCAGGAAAAATTTGATTCATAACAAATCTGAATATCGCCGCAATTCAATTAAATGGATCACTTCATTAACCCCTTAACGACCACGGATGTAAATGTACGTCCTGGTTTGGCGGTACTCCGCGCACCAGGACGTACATTTACATCCTGTGTATGACCGCGAGCATCGGAGCGTTGCTGGCGTCACACACGGCAGCTTCCAACTGCTATCAGCAGCCGGATACCCGCCGGTAATGGCCGACATCCGCGATTGCGCGGATGTCCGCCATTAACCCCTCAGATGCCGTGATCTGTACAGATCACGGCATCTGTGGCAATGCGCATGATAAAATAGAGGATCGGATCGCCCGTAGCACTGCCACGGCAATCAGATCCTCTGTAATGGCGGATGGAGGTCCCCTCACCTGCCTCTGTCCATCTCCCAGCGTCTCCTGAGATTGAGCAGACCAGAGCAGGAGATAGCCGATAATACTGATCAGTGCTATGTCCTATGCATAGCACTGACCAGTATTAGCAATCAAATGATTGCTATAGATAGTTCCCTATGGGGACATAAAAAGTGTGAAAAAAAAGTTGAAAAATGTAAAAATAAAAAGTAAAAAAAAGTGAAAAATCCCCTCCCCCAATAAAAATGAAAATTGTCAGTTTTTCCCATTTTACCCCCAAAAAGTGTAAAAAAAAATGTATTTTTATAAACATGTTTGATATTGCCGCGCGCGTAAATGTCAGAACTATCAAAATATAATGTTAATGATCCCGTACGGTGAACGGTGTAAACATAAAAAAATTTAAAAAGTCAAAAAAAATGCTGCTTTTTTGGCACACTTTATTCAAATTTTTTTTTATAATGTGGTATCGATAAAAAGTACAGATGAGCTCTCATACCGCTCTATATATGCAAAAATGAAAACGTTATAGGTGGTCAAAATAGGGCGATTTTAGATTACTAATTTTGTACAAAAAGTTTTAGATTTTTTTTAAGCGGTACAAAAATATAAAAGTATCTAGCCATGGGTATCATTTTAATGGTATTGACCCACAGAATGAATAACACATGTAATTTTTACCGTAAATTGTACATTGTGAAAACGAAAAATAATTACGCAAAACTACCCTTGGGGTAGTAAGGGGTCAATGACCAGAAAAAACACTAAACCCCAAGGCCAAAGCCCGGGGTGAAAAACCCCTATTGCTTACCCCTAAAAATTAACTTTTATTCAATACAGATAAAAATTCCCAAAACTGAAAAATGTTAAAACTGATGCCAGGTGTGCCTAATATTAGTAATGTCAGAAAAAAGAGAATAGTGTCCACTATTTCTCCATAGAATTAGCCCTGCAGTGGCTAGTCATATGAGAGGTCACACACTGGTATCGCTTAAAAAACAGAACTCTATTGCCGCCTCTACATGTTTCGCCGCCTCCGCGGCTTTTTCAAGAGGCAATGGCGACAATGGTGTTCTGTTTTTTAAGCGATACCAGTGTGTAACCTCTCATATGACTAGCCACTGCAGGGCTAATTCTATGGAGAAATAGTGGACACTATTCTCTTTATTCTGACATTACTAATATTAGGCACACCTGGCATCAGTTTTAACATTTTTCAGTTTTGGGAATTTTTATCTGTATTGAATAAAAGTTAATTTTTAGGGGTAAGCAATAGGGGTTTTTCACCCCGGGCTTTGGCCTTGGGGTTTAGTGTTTTTTCCTGTGAAACGAAACCCTCCAAAATGTGCAAAATTGGGGTTTTCATTAAAATTTCCTCCCTAAAAAATATTTTTTTGGGTTCGCCATACATTTTATGCTAAAATGAGTCTGTAGATGGAAATATAAAAGAGTTATGGATTTTAGAAGGTGAGGAGGAAAAAACAAAATGCTAAAATAAAATTTGACTGGCCCTTAACTCCTTGGGGACGAAGGGCATATGCATACGCCCTCACGTCCCGTCACTTAAGGACGGAGGGCGTATCCATACGCCCTCCGTATTTCCGATCACCGCAGCTTGCCGGGTGGTGATCGGACCGGGATGACTGCTGATATCTATCAGCAGGCATCCCGTGGCAACGCCTAGGGGGGTCCTGAGACCCCCCCCATGTCGGCGATCGCAGCAAATTGCAGGTCAATTCAGACCTGCGATTTCCCGCGATCCAGGCAAATCGGGTCACTGGTGACCCAATCTCCCGGAAAATAAGCGTGATCGGAGCTGTCAGAGACAGCCTAAAGGATAGGAGCGAGGTGGCACCCCCTCCTATCCCCTGCCACCCCCTCCTTTCCCCTGCCATTGGTCGGTCAGGCTGACCACCAATGGCAGGAGGGGGCTGGGGGAGTTAAAGTTCATTTCCCCCTCTCTGCCCACCGATCAGAAGTCGGTACAGAGCGGGGGAAGACGGGAGGAGAGGGGGGAGCTTCGGAGGCTGCGGAGGCAGCATCACGGAGCAGCGGCTGCAGCAGGAGGAGCGGCGGCCGGAAAGTGCGGCGGAGAAGGCTGAAGTGAAGATCACGATAAGTAAAAGCTGAAAAACTACAACTCCCAGCATGCCCACACAGACAAAGGCTGTGTAGTGGTCTCTAAACTGTGGTCCTCCAGATGTTGCAAAACTACAACTTTCAGCATGCACCGACTGGGCATGCTGGGAGTTGTAGTTTTGCAACATCTGAAGTGGCACAGTTTGGAGACCACTATATTGTGGTATCTAAACTGTAGCCCTCCAGATGTTGCAAAACTACAATTCCCAGCATGGCCAGACAGTCAGGGATGCTGGGCATGTAGTTCTGCAATATCTGGCCCTTCAGATGTTGCAGAACTACAACTCCCAGCATGCCTGGACAGTCTAGGCATGCTTGGAGTTGTAAATTTGCAACATCTGGAGGGCTACAGTTTGGAGACCACTACTTAGCGGTCTCCAAACTGTTCTTCCCCAGTTGTTGCATAACTACAACTCCTAGCATGCCCAGACTGTCCAGGCATGCTGGGAGTTGTAGTTCTGCAACATCTGAAGGGCCAGATATTGCAGAACTACACGCCCAGCATCCCTGACTGTCTGGCCGTGCTGGGAATTGTAGTTTTGCAACAGCTGCAGGCATACTGGTTGGGAAACACTGAGCTAGAGTCTGTTTCCTAACTCAGTGATTCCAACCCGTGTGCCTCCAGCTGTTGCAAAACTACAACTCCCAGAGTGCACTGACAGACTGTACATGCTGGGAGTTGTAGTATTGCAACAGCTGGTGGCACATGGGTTGGAATCACTGAGCTAGAGTCTGTTTTCTAACTCAGTGGTTCCCCACCAGTGTGCCTACAGCTGTTGTAAAACTACAACTCCCAGCATGTACGGTCTGTCAGTGCATTCTGGGAGTTGTCATTTTGCCACAGCTGAAGGTTTGGGGAGCCCCCCCCCCATGTGAATGTACAGGGTACATTCACATGGGCGGGTTTACAGTGGGTTGTAGTGTAGTGTAGTGTACCCTAAAAACACTACACTACACTACACTAACAAATAATAGTAAAACACTACACATACATCCCCTTACACGTCGCCCCCCCCCCTCCCCCCAATAAAAATGAAAAACGTCTCATACGGCAGTGTTTCCTAAACGGCGCCTCCAGCTGTTGAAAAACCACAACTCCTAGTGTTGCCGGACAGCCATAGACTGTCCTGTCAGGCTGGGAGTCTTGCAACAGCTGGAGGCACCCTGTTTGGGAAACACTGCTGTAGGGTTTTGGTGGAGACAAGCCCCATCCTTGTAACCGGGTCCACCCCTATTGCAAATTCCTAATTTAGGCCTCAAATGCGCATGGCGCTCTCTCACTTCAGAGCCCTGGCGTATTTCAAGGCAACAGTTTTGGGCCACATATGGGGTGGAAGGGAACAACGTATGGTCTATTGTAACAGGTGGGGGTAAAAACTTCCCCTGTAAGGCCCTACTCTCGCCCTATTAATTCCCTTCTTGGCAAGTGTTACTCGCCCTAAAAAGGGTGGCCCCACACAGGAACCTCTCCCTATTTCCACCTAAAAACACTGCCATTTCCCAGGGTTTTTAGTTGGAAATAGGGAGAGTTTCCTGTGTAGGGCCACCCTTTTTAGGGCGAGTAACACTTGCCAAGAAGGGAATTAATAGTGCGAGAGTAGGGCCTTACAGGGGAAGTTTTTACCCCCACCTGTTACAATGGACCATACGTTGTTCCCTTCCCCCTTTTAGAGGTCTTTGCATCACATCAATACTGTAACGCCTTCTACCTGCAGCGCCCCGGGCAGTCCCGCTGTCCGGGAGCACTGCTCTGGTGTCCCCGGCGGGATGCGATCCGCGTGGCGGGACATGCCCACCCGCGGGTCACATCCCGATCCTCTCACCTGCCCGTCCTTCTTCGGCTCCATCCCGGCGCGCGCAGCCCCGCTCTCTAGGCGTGGGAGAGGCGTTACTAGGTGTGAATTCCTCCTCTCCATGTCTGATTATACCAGTACAGATTTCCTTGCCCACTAAGTCTTCCTTCTCTGCTGAGGCCTTTCTGGACTCTGGTTCTACGGGAAATTTCATTGAAGCCTCATTGATCAATAAATTCAACATTCCGGTGATCCGTTTCCTCAAACCATTCTACATTTCCTCCGTTAATGGTCAAAATCTGGACTGTACCGTACGCTATCGCACTCAACCCTTGCGCATGGGTATTGGTGTCCTCCATCTCGAGGACATAGAATTTTTTGTACTTCCTAACTGTACCTCGGAAGTCTTACTTGGCCTGCTGTGCCTACAGCGCCACACACCTACCCTAGACTGGTCCTCTGGGGACATTAAAAGTTGGGGTCCTTCTTGTCACAAGCAATGCCTGAAGTCTCTACCCATCTGTCAAGTTTCTGTCACTACACCTCTGCCAGGCTTACCTAAGGCCTACCAGGACTTCTCCGATGTGTTCAGTAAAAAGCTAGCAGAAGTATTACCAACACGCATACCCTTTGACTGTCCTATTGACTTGCTCCCTGGTACTACTCCACCCCGTGGCAGAATTTTTCCTCTTTCCGCTCCAGAAACGCAGGCCATGTCTGAATATATACGAGAAAACCTTGAGAAGGGTTTTATCAGAAAATCTTCATCTCCTGCAGGAGCAGGCTTCTTTTTCGTCGCCAAAAAGGATGGATCCCTACGGCCTTGCATTGACTACCGCGGTCTTAACAAAATTACAGTAAAAAAACTTTATCCTCTGCCTCTCATCTCAGAACTATTTGATCGCCTGCGGGGAGCAAAGATTTTTACCAAACTCGTTCTTAGGGGTGCCTATAATCTCATCCGTATTAGAGAAGGTGAGGAATGGAAAACCGCGTTCAATACTAGAGATGGTCACTTTGAGTACCTTGTCATGCCCTTTGGACTTTGCAACGCCCCTGCAGTCTTTCAGGACTTTGTCAACGAGATTTTTCGGGACATTCTGTATTCCTGTGTGGTAGTCTATCTTGATGATATCCTCATATTTTCCTCCAACCTAGAGAAACAAGTGCTCCAGCGTCTACGCAAAAACCATCTTTATGCCAAAATTGAAAAATGCCTCTTTGAGCATAGCAGTCTACCCTTCCTGGGATACATAGTGTCTGGTCAGGGCCTTCAAATGGACCCTGACAAGCTATCTGCGGTTTTAGATTGGCCACGCCCCACTGGTCTACGAGCTATCCAACGTTTTCTCGGATTTGCTCATTATTACCGTCAATTTATTCACCACTTCTCCACCATCGTTGCTCCTATTGCAGCATTAACCAAGAAAAATTCTAATCCGAAATCCTGGCCGCCGCAGGCAGAGGAAGCCTTTAACCACCTCAAGACCACCTTTGCCTCTGCTCCTGTACTGTCCAGGCCTGATCCGTTGAAGCCCTTTACCCTCGAAGTTGATGCCTCATCTGTCGGAGCTGGTGCTATCTTAATTTAAAAAACCTGCGTTTTTTTCTCTAAAACTTTTTCTCCTGCAGAGAAAAATTACTCGATTGGTGACCGAGAACTCTTGGCCATCAAGTTGGCACTTGAGGAGTGGAGACATCTCTTGGAAGGATCCATTCACCCCATAATCATCTATACGGACCATAAAAACTTGTCCTATCTTCAATCTGCACAGCGATTGAATCCACGCCAAGCTAGATGGTCGTTGTTTTTTGCTCGCTTCAGTTTTGAAATACATTTTCGTCCTGCTGACAAAAATGACAGGGCTGATGCTCTATCACGTTCCACCGATGTCTCCGAATCTGAATCTCTTCCTCTACACATTATTCCTCCTGAGTGCCTTATCTCCTCTGCTCCTACCACCCTTGTGCAAATCCCTCCTGGAAAGACCTTCGTACCTCCACGCCTTCGGCTCAAAATCCTTAAATGGTGTCACTCATCTCATTTGGCCGGACATGCTGGTTTCAAGAAGTCTGTGCAGTTAATTTCCAGACACTATTGGTGATCTTCCCTGGAGAAGAACCTGACTGATTTTGTTCGGGCTTGTACTGTTTGTGCCCGTGACAAAACCCCACGCCAGAAACCTGCAGGTCTTCTTCTTCCTCTGCCTGTGCCTGAACAGCCATGGTCCCATATAGCCATGGACTTCATTACTGACCTTCCATTTTCTCACGGCAACACAGTCATTTGGGTGGTCGTTGATCGTTTTTTTAAAATGGCTCATTTTGTCCCTGTGCCAGGACTGCCCACTGCGCCTCAATTGGCTAAACAATTTTTCCTTCATATTTTTCGCCTCCATGGGCTTCCCACACACATCGTCTCTGACAGAGGCTTGCAATTTGTTTCCAAATTCTGGAGAGCCCTATGTAGTCAATTAAAAATCAAATTTCTCTTCTGCTTACCACCCTCAATCTAACAGTCAAGTGGAAAGAGTTAGTCAAATTCTCGGTGACTACTTGCGTAATTTTGTCTCCGCCCATCAAGATGACTGGGTGGACCTTTTGCCCTGGGCCAAATTTTCATACAATTTTAAAGATTCTGAGTCTTCTTCCAAGTCCCCATTTTTTGTGGTGTACGGCCGTCACCCGATTACCCTCCCCCCCCCCCTTCCCTATTCCCTCTTCCTCTGGAGTTCCTGCTGTGGATAACTTGACTCAAGGTTTTTTCTCCATCTGGAGTGAGACTCGTAATTCTCTTTTGCTGGCCTCATCTCGCATGAAGAAACATGCCGATAAAAAGAGAAGACCTCCTCCTGTTTTTGCCCCGGGTGACAAAGTGTGGCTTTCAGCTAGGTACATTCGTTTCCGGGTGCCTAGCTACAAGCTAGGTCCTCGGTTTTTTGGACCTTTCAAAATAAAAAAACAAATCAATTCTGTCTCCGACCAACTTCATCTTCCCCTTTGTCTTCGTATTCCCAATTCTTTCCATGTTTCTCTTCTCAAACCTCTCGTACTTAACCGTTATTCTCCCAAGGTCACTGTTCCTGCTCCGGTTTCTGGCTACTCTGATGTCTTCTCTGTCAAGGAGATCCTCGCCTCCAAGGTCGTCCAAGGTAAAAGATTTTTTTTAATTGATTCGGAGAATTTTGGTTCTGAAGAGAGGTCCCGGGAACCTGAGGTTAACATTCTTAATAAAGACCTCTTCCGCAGATTCCTGGGCTCCAAAAGAAGGGGGAGACCTAAGGGGGGGGGTACTGTAACACCGAGCGCTCTGGGTCCCTGTCCCTCCCCGGAGCGCTCGCAGCGTTCTTCTGCCTGCAGCGCCCCGGGCAGTCCCGCTGTCCGGGAGCGCTGCTCTGGTGTCCCCGGCGGGGATGCGATCCGCGTGGCGGGATGTGCCCGCCCGTGGGTCGCATCCTGATCCTCTCACCTGCCCCGTCCTCCTTCGGCTCCATCCCGGCACGCACGGCCCCGCTCTCTAGGGTGCGCGCGCGCGCCAGCTCTAAGAAATTTAAAGGGCCAGTGCACCACTAATTGGTGCCTGGCCCAATCAGTGTAATTACCTCCAAACACTACATAAACCCACTTCCCCTTCCTATTCTTGCCGGATCTTGTTGCCCTAGTGCCCTGAGAAAGAGTTTAGTGTGTATCCCTAGCCTGTGTATCCAGACCCTTGCTGTTGCCCCTGACTACGAACCTTGCCGCCTGCCTTGACCTTCTGCTACGTCTGACCTAGCCTTGCCTTGTCCTTGTGTACCGCTCCTGTCTCAGCTGTCAGTGAGGTTGAGTCGTTATCGGGTGGAACGACCTAGGGTTTACCTGCCGCAGCAAGTCCATCCCGCTTTGCGTCGGGCTCTGGTGAAAACCAGTAACCTCTTAGATTCCGTTCCCCTGGTACGGACCACGCCATCACCTCACTGACACAGAGGATCCACTCACGTGTCCTCCCCGCATACCAGTCCGGACCCTGACAAATACTTGGTGGTGTAGGTTGTACATGGTGTTTTTTGCACACCTTTCCTTTTGTTAGATTTTAAATAAAATGTAGGTCCATATATTTTATCCTAAGAATAATATTAAAAGTTAAGTTTTACGTAATGCATATCCTCAATACTTACTTGTGCACACCAACACTTTGAAAAAAGAGACCGTTTTCTTCTGCCTACCAGCCTCAGCTACTATTCTGATCCTGCCACCCACCTGATGCCACACATCTGATACCAAGTTCTCCTTCTTTCACCCACCTTCATCACTGGGTACTGGTATTAACACCCACCACCCCACTCTACCAAAGTGTACCAAAGTGCACGGTAGCGCCGACGTGTGGAGCTGTAACTACTGTCAGGGACAATACATGCCCTTTATAGCCCACTGGGTAAATGTGGTTCCTGCATAGTCACAACAGCAATTTGGACAGGTCACGCTGCTTCCGCCTCCACGCTCTCAGGCCGTTGGTCCTGCGACAGTGTGCAACTCCGCCTCCTCATCCTCCACTGTGTCCTCAGCCTTCAATGCACAGACAAGTCTCAGTGCCCATCCAGCATACCATGTGTGCAGGGCACGGCTGTGTCACGCTGTTCTTCACATGGCTTGCTTTGGAAAATGGAGTCACACAGGGGAGGAACTACTAAAAGTGATTCTTCAAGAAATCAAATCATGGCTTACTCCACGAAAACTGGAAATGGGAACCATGGTGAACAATAACGGGAAGAACATCTTGTCTGTGGAATAATGTGGCTTTGAGGAAGCCACATTATAAGTCCATCACCAGTATTACGGGATGAACAAGTTCATTCCACTGCTTTATTTCCTACAACACTTGTTGGAAATGATGGCTGGTCAAGGCACTGGAGACGTGGTGCCTACATCTCACGGCCACATGAGCCCTGTGGGGGCTGAACTGGAAGAGGAGGAGGGGGATGGGAACAGTGAGCACAGGCAAGGTTTTGCGAAATGGGTGCTTTTATAGTCATCTGACAGAAGAGGAGGAGCAGGAGCAGGCTGTGATGCTACAGGATGATGAGGAAGACAAGACAGAGGACCCAGACACACTGTGGCCATGTGGTCTCATCATGCTGCTGGCACATTAACTGAAATTTTTTAGGTTGATCTATCTGAAATCTTCAAATAAAAAAAAATATCTTTAATCTTTTCAACTGTGAGGCCCTACGGTCTCGTTAGGCTGTTGCCACCTCCAGGCTGGGTCATTCTGCCACTATATGGTCTCCTCTTGCTGACGCCAATTCCAGGCTGTGTCAATCTGCCACATTATGGTCATCTCATGCTGCTGCCACCTCCAGGATGTGTCATTGTGCCACCATATGGTCTCCTCATGCTGTTGGCACAATAAATAAAACTTTTTACATTTTTATCTATATAAAATCTTCAATCAAAATTTTACAAAATATCTTTATTCTTTTCTATTGTGAGGCCCCATGGTGTCGTCTGGCTGCTGCCTCCTCTAGGCTTTGTCATTGTGCCATGTGACTCCTTGTTATATTGGGTTTTGTGGTCATACAGTATTAGTTTAAACTAAATGCTTCAGGCACCCGGGACATTAAACTTGTGAATCTGAGAGGCTGGAACAGGTGGTAGCCCGCCTTGCGGCGGACCGCCAGCTCAATGCTCACCAGAATGGGTCCTCAAAAAAGGATTTAAAAAAATGTAAATAAATTAAAATTAAATTAAATAAAAATGAGATTAATCTCTTCAATTTTAACGCCATATGGTCACCCGACCTTGCTGCCACATCTTGATGCTCTGCGGCAGTGATTCAAATAGCGATGCCTGTAACCTGCATGTCATACTGAATAACAGTATTATTTCACTAACACAGCACACTCCCTATGCGTGTTACGACAAGGCAAAGTGTTCTATACCTCTATTGGGGCTCTCTGTAGCCCAGAAATATCCGTTTTTAATAGCAATTCGCCACGAATAAATTCGGACTGATCGGCTAATCAGCTGAATAGAATTTTTAAATTCGCTCATCTCTAGTTTTAATATATATCCCTCCTTGCCCTACTAGTTCCATATTCTAATCCCAAAACACATTTTAGTATTTGTAAGTTTTTTCACACCTACCCTTACTATTAATCCAACACAATAAATCATATTTTATCACAGTATCATTATGTATCAAGCCATATGGTGACTTTGTGATTTTCTGAGGACTGACATTCTTTTTATTTATATTCTATAGTTTTTACCCTTTTTGGGTTTGTGCTGTTACAGTTACCCTCCAATTTTTAGTTGTGAGCTGCACATAATTTTTTTTCTTACCTCTTACTCCCGCCTACCAAATGTACAGTACATAGAGTTATAGAAGTGCAGGATCTCCTCTATGTGTGTGCAGTGGCACACAGGTGGCGGATCCGCAGTGTAAAAAATACGCTGCAGATCTGTTATGTGTGACCCTACCCTAAAGGGGTATTCCAAGCTTTACAAAATATATTTGACCTGGGGCACAGAATTCAAGTGCAAATAAAGAAAGACTATGCCCACCCCTTTGCCTACTCCTGGTTAAGCACCTCTGCCATTCTGGAGTCCACACCAGAAGTGATCCAAAGATATCCCCATACACTCAGCATCAGACGGCACAGCCAATCACCAGCTTCAGCAGTGACATGCACTGGTTCGTTTGCGTGACTGCTTGGGCCAATAACTGGCTGCTGTGTCCTATGCTGAGTGTATAACAAAATATTTGAAACTCTTTCACCAGCAACTCCAGAGTGGGGGTGGTGGCACAGGTCTGGGAGTAAGCATAGTGAGTATACAGTCATGGCCGTAAATGTTGGCACCCCTGAAATTTTTCAAGAAAGTGAAGTATTTCTCACAGAAAAGGATTGCAGTAACACATGTTTTGCTATACACATGTTTATTCCCTTTGTGTGTATTGGAACTAAACCAAAAAATGGAGGAAAAAGAGCAAATTGGACATAATGTCACACCAAACTCCAAAAATGGGCTGGACAAAATTATTGCTACTCTTAACTTAATATTTGGTTGCACACCCTTTGGAAAAAATAACTGAAATCAGTTGCTTCCTATAGCCGTCAATAAGCTTCTTACACCACTCAGCCTGAATGTTGGACCACTCTTCCTTTGCAAACTGCTCCAGGTCTCTCTTATTGGAAGGCCGCCTTTTCCCAACAAGATCTCTCCACAGGTGTTCAATGGGATTTAGATCTGGACTCATTGATGGCCACTTCAGAACTCTACAGCGCTTTGTTGCCATCCATTTCTGGGTGCTTTCTGACATATGTTTGGGGTCATTGTCCTGCTGGAAGACCCAAGATCTCGGACGCAAACCCAGCTTGCTGACACTGGGCTTTACAGTGCGACACAAAATCCGTTGGTAATCCTCAGATTTCACGATGCCTTGCACACATTCAAGGCACCCAGTGCCAGAGGCAGCAAAACAACCCCAAAACATCATTGAAACTCCACCCTATTCCACTGTAGGTACTGTGTTCTTTTCTTTGTAGGCCTCATTTCATTTTTGGTAAACAGTAGAATGATGTGCTTTACCAAAAAGCTTTATCTTGGTCTCATCTGTCCACAAGACGTTTTCCCAGAAGGATTTTGGCTTGCTCAAGTTCATTTTGGCAAAATGTAATCTTGCTTTTTAATGTCTCTGTGTGAGTAGTTGGGTCCTCCTGGGTCTCCTGCCATAGCGTTTCATTTCATTTAAATGTCGATGGATAGTTTGCATTGACATTGATGCTCCCTGAGCCTGCAGGACAGCTTGAATATCTTTGGAACTTGTTTGGGGCTGCTTATCCACCATCCGGACTATCCTGCGTTGACACCTTTCATCAATTTTTCTCTTCCGTCAATCCCCAGGGAGATTAGCTACAGTGCCATGGGTTGCAAATGTGATAGCCTGGGGAAGTAGGGTATATGGGATGTAGCTGTGTTGTGACTGAAGGGTGTCTGGTTAACCCTTGCTATTCGTGATGCCAGGGTGAGGGCTCCTCTGTAACGCTTGTCCTACCGCCACCCTTCCCAAGAGCAATAGGGAGGTATAGAATAATTGAATGTCCACAACCGGAGAGTTTGCTGAAAACAGTTGGAACTTTTACTGAAGATTTTATGCAACTTCACAACAGGAACAGTCTCTACAAATGCAAGTTCTCTTGGAGATTGACAAAGGTTGGGACCTTAAGCAATTTTGAGTCTTTAGATTGATATGCGCTGTTCCACTGGATTTAGGGGAATTAGTTGCGGTCCAGTAGTCACGCTAGCTTAACCCCTTAAGGACCAAGGACGTACCGGTACGTCCTTGGTCCTGCTCTTCTGATATAACGCGGGGTTACACAGTAACCCCGCGTCATATCACGGCAGGCCCGGCGTCATAGTGAAGCCGGGACCCGCCTCTAATAGCGCGCAGCGCCGATCGCGGCGCCGCGCGCTATTAACCCTTTAGCCGCGCGCTCAGAGCTGAGCCGCGCGGCTAAAAGTGAAAGTGAAAGTTCCCGGCTAGCTCAGTCGGGCTGTTCGGGATAGCCGTGGCTAATCGCGGCATCCCGAACAGCTGACAGGACAGCGGGAGGGCCCCTACCTGCCTCCTCGCTGTCCGATCGCCGAATGACTGCTCAGTGCCTGAGATCCAGGCATGAGCAGTCATGCGGCAGAATCGTTGATAACTGGTTTCTTATGAGAAACCAGTGATCAACATAGAAGATCAGTGTGTGCAGTGTTATAGGTCCCTATGGGACCTATAACACTGCAAAAAAAAAGTGAAAAAAAAAGTGAATAAAGATCATTTAACTCCTCCCCTATTAAAAGTTTGAATCACCCCCCTTTTCCAATAATAAAAAAAACACAGTGTAAATAAAAATAAAAATAAACATATATGGTATCACCGCGTGCGTAAATGTCCGAATTATAGAAATATATCATTAATTAAACCGCTCGGTCAATGGCGTGCGCGCAAAAAAATTCCAAAGTCCAAAATAGTGCATTTTTGGTCACTTCAAAATGAATAAAAAGCGATCAATAAGTCATATCAATGCAAAAATGGTACCGTTAAAAACTTCAGATCACGGCGCAAAAAATTAGCCCTCATACCGCCCCATACACGGAAAAATAAAAAAGTTATAGGGGTCAGAAGATGACAATTTTAAACGTATTAATTTTCCTGCATGTAGTTATGATTTTTTCCAGAAGTCCGACAAAATCAAACCTATATAAGTAGGGTATCATTTTAATCGTATGGACCTACAGAATAAATATCAGGTGTCATTTTTACCCCAAAAGTTAAAAACAGCGTTTTTTTTTTCAATTTTGTCCCACAATGATTTTTTTTCCCGCTTCACCGTAGATTTTTGGGCAAAATGACTGATGTCATTACAAAGTAGAATTGGTGGCGCACAAAATAAGCCATCATATGGATTTTTAGGTGCAAATTTGAAAGAGTTATGATTTTTTAAAGGCAAGGAGCAAAAAACGAAAATGCAAAAACGGAAAACCCCCCGGTCCTTAAGGGGTTAAGCGGGGATTAGGTTAGAACTCACGGATTAGGTTCAGCTGAGGCCGGTAGATTTTCAGGCCTAGCGTGTTTTTGAAAGTTGCGCAGATCCGTCCTGCTAGTCCGGCATCCACGAGAGCAGCAACCCAAGAGAGCGATAATTGGCTACAGCTCCCTTATATGGGCAGGGGCTGGACTAGTGCTAATTGGTCCAATACTGATGTCAATCACCTTCACACAGGATTATGGGTAACATGTGACCCAAGGACCTCCAAAGGTCCTCTAACATACCATAGAGGATTTAACACAGTCACATGACCGAAGGTCCTGCAACGCTAGCAAGGTAAGTATACTATACATTATATTAAATATACATTATTATTAAATATATACATATATAGACATTACAGAGTTAGAGTAGAGGAGAGGCGACTAGGGGCTGTCCCATCTCGGGGACCCTACCTGAGCGTAGTTACTCTGACTTTGGGGACCACCATACAAGGTATGGTATGCAGTACGGTACCGGGACACCCCACAAACTTCTTGATAATGTTGCGCAGTGTGGACAAAGGCAAATCTAGATCTCTGGAGATGGACTTGTAACCTTGAGATTGTTGATGTTTTTCCACAATTTTGGTTCTCAAGTCCTCAGACAGTTCTCTTCTCCTCTTTCTATTGTCCATGCTTAGTGTGGCACACAGACACACAATGCAAAGAATAAGTGGACTTCTCTACTTTTTATCTGCTTTCAAGTGTGAATTTTATATTGCCCACACCTGTTACTTGCCCCAGGTGAGTTTAAAGGAGCATCACATGCTTGAAACAATCTTATTTTTCCACAATTTTGAAAGGGTGCAAAATAATTTTGTCCAGCCCATTTATAGAGTTTGGTGTGACATTACGTCCAATTTGTTTTTTTTTTCCTCCCTGCAATCCTTTTCTGTGAGAAATACTTCACTTTCTTGAAAAATATCAGGGGTGCCATGGCTGACAAATGAGGTTAAAAGAGCAATAAACAACAAAAAAATAGCCTTCAAAAAATACAAATCTGATGGGTAAGCTATAACATTTAAACAGTACAAGGAGCTTAATAAAATCTGTAAAAATTTAATAAAAACAGCAAAAATTCAAAATGAGAGACAGGTGGCCAAAGAAAGCAAAACTAATCCTAAATATTTTTTTAGATATATAAATACAAAAAAACCAAGGACAGAGCATGTAGGACCCCTTAATAATGATAATGGGGAGGTTGTCACGGGCGATCAAGAGAAGGCGGAGCTACTGAATGGGTTCTTTAGTTCTGTATATACTATGGAAGAAGGAGCTGACATTGGCCAGGTCAGTGCTGGTAACACATCATATAATGTATTGAACTGGCTTAATGTAGAGATGGTACAAGGTAAGTTAAGTAAAGTAAATGTAAGCAAATCTCCAGGGCCGGATGGACTACACCCAAGAGTTCTTAGAGAGGTAAGTTCAGTAATATCTGTACCCTTGTTCATGATATTTAGAGATTCTCTGGTGTCTGGTATTGTGCCAAGGGACTGGCGCAAGGCTAATGTGGTACCAATCTTCAAGAAGGGCTCTAGGTCTTCGCCAGGCAATTATAGACCGGTAAGTCTAACGTGCATTGTGGGTAAATTGTTTGAAGGACTTATAAGGGATTACATACAGGAATACATAGGGGATAATAGTATTATAAGGGATAGCCAGCATGGGTTTACTAAGGATAGAAGTTGTCAAACCAATCTAATTTGCTTTTATGAAGAGGTGAGTAGAAGCCTTGGTCAAAGGAATGGCTGTGGATATAGTGTTTCTGGATTTTGCTAAAGCGTTTGATACTGTCCCTCACAGACGTCTGACAGGTAAGTTAAGGTCCTTGGGCTTGGAAACTTTAGTTTGTAACTGGATTGAACACTGGCTCATGGATCGTACCCAGAGAGTGGTGGTCAATGATTCGTACTCTGATTGGTCCCCGGTTATTAGTGGTGTACCCCAAGGTTCAGTACTGGGCCCGCTGCTGTTTAATTTATTTATCAATGATATAGAGGATGGTATTAACAGCTCTGTTTCTATCTTTGCAGATGACACCAAGCTTTGTAGCACGGTACAGTCTATAGAGGATGAGTATAGGTTACAAGATGACTTGGATAGACTAAGTGTCTGGGCATCCACTTGGCAAATGAGGTTCAATGTGGATAAATGTAAAGTTATGCATCTGGGTACTAATATCCTGCATGCGTCGTATGTCTTAGGGGGGATTAAATTGGCAGAGTCACTGGTAGAGAAGGATCTGAGTGTACTTGTAGATCACAGACTACAGAATAGCATGCAATGTCAGGCTGCTGCTTCCAAAGCCGGCAGGATATTGTCATGTATCAAAAGAGGCATGGACTCAAGGGACAGGGACATAATACTCCCCCTTTATAAAGCATTGGTACGGCCTCACCTGGAATATGCTGTTCAGTTTTGGTTGCCTGTTCATAAAAGGGACACTGCGGAGTTGGAAAGGGTGCAGAGACGCGCGACTAAACTAATATGGGGCATGGAACATCTTAGCTATGAGGAGCGATTAAAGAAGTTACAATTGTTTAGTCTTGAGAAGAGACGTTTAAGGGGGGATATGATAAACGTATATAAGTATATAAATGGCCAATACAAAAAATATGGAGAAAAACTGTTCCAGGTTAAACCCCCCCAAAGGACGAGGGGGCACTCCCTCCGTCTGGAGAAGAAAAGGTTTAGTCTAAAGGGGCGACACGCCTTCTTTACCGTGAGGACTGTGAATTTATGGAACGGTCTACCTCAGGAACTGGTCACAGCAGGAACAATTAACAGCTTTAAAACAGGGTTAGATACATTCCTGGAACAAAATAACATTAATGCTTATGCAGAATTATAAAACTACATCTCTTTCCCTTATCCCCTTACACCCTTCCCTTCAATCCCCTGGTTGGACTTGATGGACGTATGTCTTTTTTCAACCATACTAACTATGTAACTATGTAACTATGTGCCAACATTTACGGACATGATTGTAGTTGTTTTTTTCTTTTCTTTTTATATGCCCCTCCATTCCCTGCCTCTGGGCAAATTTGTATGAACTCCAGAAAATCTCTTTAAGCACTCCTGCATGTTGCCATTATAATAGTGTATCCACTTAGTCTATATTAGCACTAGATAGGGTTCTGTTTGAACAAATGGATGCCTGCACTTTGCAGTACTAGGGTACCAGTTAATAGATTTGTTACTGTTGTGCTACTGAGATTAATGTTGCATTGAGGAAATTACCCATGACCTTTTAAACAGCCTCTCAGCAAATGTATTTTGGATGGTGTATTGAGATAAATTATTTTCTCTGCAAACGTTTGTAAATTGCCAGCACCATTGTATTATAAAGCAAACCAACAGTTAGTGTAATTTAGACAATTTAGACTTTATTACACAAATCTCTGTGAGATTCCACAACACCCCGTTATCACTTTGGAAAACATCCCATTAGTAATAAATCAGTAGGGTCTGCCAGCTAAGACCACAATCGAATTCTCTGTATTTTGCAAACAGCTTCACTTATTTACATATGTCATAAAAAGGTGATCTGGGGTTTTGAGGACAGTTCCTGATCAGTTAGCCAATCTTTAAAAATATGTGGCTTTTGAAGTTCTATGAAAATATATGGTAAGCTCTGTGCCTTTTCTATGTGCCTCTAATGTGTTATGTTATGCGCTCCGGCCGCACACGCTGGCCGTGAGCACATGGTCCCGTTACCTGCTGCCGGTGGGGCTGGGACTTGCATCGCGGGACACACCCGTCACTCACCTGGTGCTTCTCCTGCCCCCGCCTCAGCCTCGCTGCTCCGGCGCGCGTGTCCCCGTCCTCTAGGTTGCCCACATGCTGGAGCTTTAAGATTCAAAGGGCCAGTGCGCTCATTAGTGTAATTCACCTGTGCCTCATTAATAAATTCCTCAACCCTCCTCTTTTCCCTGCCAGAACTTTGTTGCCTTGAGCCTGAGAGAAAGCATTCCTGTTATTGCCTTGCTGTGTATCTGTTCCTTTGCTCCGTGACCTGACCTTGCTCCTTGCCGCCTGCCTACTGACCATTTGCTACATTCCTGACTACGCTACTGTGCCACTTGCCCTGAGCTTCTGCTATCCTGACTACGAGCTGTCTTATCCCTCCTGTGCCTCACATCTCCTCAGCCGCCTGTGTGGTCGAGCCGTGCCAGGGATAGCGACCTGGGTGCCGCCTGCCGCAGCAAGTCCATCCCGCTTTGCGGCGGGCACTGGTGAAAACCAGCATGATGAGGTCTTGTGTCCACAATCAAAAAAGGACTAAAAAAGCAGGATTAAAGATGCCCTTGCAGCACGTGATCCTCCATCCTCTTTGACTGAACTTATCCACTTGGCCACTCGCATGTGCGTTTTGTTGAGAAACAGGAGGAACTGAGCTTTGAGAGGGAACCTGCTCAAACAAGGAGATATCCTCGTGTAGCACCCATGTTTCAACGTCCACCTCTTCTGTTTCCAGCGCCTCTTGCCGAAGAGGCTATGCAAGTGGATCGTTCTCGTCTTATGCAACAGGAGAGGTCACGACAACATAGTGAGAATTTGTGCTTGTATTGTGCTAGCCCAGAGCACTTCCTCAAGGACTGTACAGCTCACCCACAGCATCCGGGAAACGCTCGCACCTAGGGTTTGTGGGAGAGGCATCCCTGGGTGTGAATACTACCTCTCCATGCTTAACTATTTCTGCACAAGTCTTCGCTTCAGCCAAGTCTTCCTTCAGTGCTACAGCATTTTTGGATTCTGGATCAGCAGGTGACTTTATTGATGCTTCTTTGGTCCACAAGTATCATCTTCCTTTTACTCGGCTTGCCAAGCCCTTGTTCATCTCCTCTGTTAATGGACAAAATCTGGACTGTATGGTAAACTTCCGTACTGAATCTTTCGTCATTCAAGTGGGAGTATAGCACAAAGAAAAGATTGAATTCTATATTCTGCCACACTGTACTTCAGAGATTCCTCTTGGCCTTCCTTGGCTGCAACGCCATTCTCTAACTGGATTGGAGAACTGGAGAGATTATTTGTTGGGGACAATCCTGTCAAAATCTTTGCCTCCGATCAGTTCAGTTTAAAATAGTTTTTCGTCCTCAACATTTATTGGAAGGTTCTTCTCATCCGGTCAGCAGGGCCGGCATCAGGAATTTCGGGGCCCCATAAAGTCATAGTGTCTGGCTAGCTACTCCGACCATAAGAATGTCCTATACCTTCAGTCTGCTCAGCGTTTGAACCCCCGCCAGGCAAGGTGGTCACTGTTCTTTTACAGGTTCAACTTCTTCATTCACTTCCGTCCAGCAGACAAGAACATCAGGGCTGATACTTTCTCCAGGTCCTCTGACGTCATTGGTTTGAACTCCACGCCAAGGCATATTATTCCTCCTGACCATTTGATTCCTGCCGCTCCTGCATAGATTCAGCAAGTTCCTCAGGGAAAATCCTTTGTGCCCGCAAGATTTAGATGCAAGGTCCTGAAATGGGGCCATTCTTCCTTGACAGCAGGACATCCTGGAATACATAAGACTCTACTTCTTATCTCCCGGTACTACTGGTGGCTCCATCTTGAACGTGATGTTTCTGATTTTGTTCGTTCCGGTGAAACTTGTGCCCGTGACAAAACTCCTCGACAGAGACCTGCAGGACTCTTACAGCCTTTACCCATTCCAGAGACTCCCTGTTCCCATATCGCCATGGATTTCATCACTGATTTGCCTCTATCTCATAATAACCCTGTCATCTGGGTCTTTGTAGATCGGTTTTCCAAGATGGCTCATTTCATTCCTCTACCAGGTCTTCCTTCTGCCCCGCAGCTGGCGAAGTACTTCTTGTTGCATGTCTTTCATTTACATGGTCTTCCTCAGTTTATCGTTTCGGATCGAGGTGTGCAGTTTGTCTCTAAGTTCTGGCGAGCCCTTTGTAACTGTCTGGACATCAATCTGGACTTCTCCTAGGCCTACCACCCTCAGACCAACGGTCAGGTGGAGAGGGTTAATCAAATCCTAGAGACTTATCTTCAGCATTTTGTTTCAGCTCGCCAAGACGATTGGGTCGACCTTCTTCCCTGAATTCTCATAGAATCATATGGATTCCGAGTCCACGAGGTCGTCTCCCTTTTTTGTTGTCTACGGACTCCATCTCCGTCCTCCTCTTCCTCTCCCAGTTTCCTCCGGTGTGACTGCTGTTGATGAGCTGGTCCGTGACTTCTCTACCATCTGGCAACAGAACTGACAGTCATTATCCCAGGCTTCTTCACGCATGAAGGCGCAAGCGGACAAAAGTAGAAGACCTCCTCCGTCCTTCTCTCCTGGTGACTTCAAGATTCCCTGTTACAAGCTCGGTCCTCACTACCTTGGTCCCTTCCAGATTCTACAAAAAATCAACCATGTCTCCTACAAACTCCGTCTACCTGCTACGTTACGTATTCCCAATTCCTAACACGTCTCTCTCCTCAAGCCTCTTGTCATAAACCGGTTTGCTCAGAAGAATCTTGTCCCCACACCTGTCTCTAACTCTTCTGACATCTTCAGAGTTAAAGAGATTCTTGCTACAAAAACTGTGAGAGGTAAAAAATATTTTTTGGTTGACTGGGAGGGTTACGGTCCTTAGGAGAGATATTGGGAGCCTGAGGAGAATATCCTGAACTATGACCTTCTCAGGAGTTTTCTGACTCGTAAAAGGAGGGGGAGACCAAAGGGGGGGGGTACTGTTATGTTATGTGCTCTGACCGCACACACTGGCCGTGAGCACATGGTCCCCGTTACCTGCTGCTGCCATCACTCACCTGGTGCTTCTCCTGCCCACGCCTCTGCCTCTCTGCTCCGACGCGCATTTCCCCAGGGCGCGTTTGTGCCGGAGCTTTAACCTCTTAAGGACTCAGGGCATACCTGTACGCCCTGAGCCCGGTCCCGGTGTGAAAAACGGGGTCACGCCGTGACCCCGCATCACACCGGGTCGGTCCCGGCTGCTAACGATAGCCGGGACCCTGGGCTAACAGTGTGCGGCACCGATCGTTGTGCCGCGCGCTGTTAACCCTTCAGGCGCGGCGATCAGCTGGGACGCAGGCGGAGGTCTCCTTACCTCTCTCTCCGCGGCGTCTGATCGGGGCTTGAGCAATCGAACCCCTATCTCGCTGATCCGTGCAAAGCTATGGCTTTGCAGGGATCAGCATAAGAGATCAGTGTGTGCAGTGTTATAGGTCCCTATGGGAGCTATAGCACTGCAAAAAAAAGTGAAAAAAAAGAGTCATTTAACCCCTTCCCTAATAAAAGTTTGAATCACCCCCTTTTCCCATAAAAAAAAAAACTGTGTAAATAAAAATAAAAATTAACATATGTGGTATCGCCGCGTGTGTAAATGTCCGAACTATAAAATTACATCATTAATTAAACCGCACGGTCAATGGCGTACGCGCAAAAAAATTCCAAAGTCCAAAATAGCGTATTTTTGGTCACTTTTTATATCATAAAAAATGAATAAAAAGCAATCAAAAATTCCGATCAACACAAAAATGGTACCGATAAAAACTTCAGAACACGGTGCAAAAAATGAGCCCTCATACCAGCCCGTACGTAGAAAAATAAAAAAGTTACAGGGGTCAGAAGATGACAATTTTAAACATATTGTTACGCCGAGCGCTCCGGGTCCCCGCTCCTCCCCGGAGCGCTCGCTACACTCTCCCCGCTGCAGCGCTCCGGTCAGATCCACTGACCCGGGGCGCTGCGATTCCACTTCCAGCCGGGATGCGATTCGCGATGCGGGTAGCGCCCGCTCGCGATGCGCACCCCGGCTCCCGTACCTGACTCGCTCTCCCTCGGTCCTGTCCCGGCGCGCGCGGCCCCGCTCCCTAGGGCGCGCGCGCGCCGGGTCTTTGCGATTTAAAGGGCCACTGCGCCGCTGATTGGCGCAGTGATCCCAATTAGTGTGTTCACCTGTGCACTTCCCTATATCACCTCACTTCCCCTGCACTCCCTTGCCGGATCTTGTTGCCATCGTGCCAGTGAAAGCGTTTCCTTGTGTGTTCCTAGCCTGTGTTCCAGACCTCCTGCCGTTGCCCCTGACTACGATCCTTGCTGCCTGCCCCGACCTTCTGCTACGTCCGACCTTGCTTCTGTCTACTCCCTTGTACCGCGCCTATCTTCAGCAGCCAGAGAGGTGAGCCGTTGCTAGTGGATACGACCTGGTCACTACCGCCGCAGCAAGACCATCCCGCTTTGCGGCGGGCTCTGGTGAAAACCAGTAGTGACTTAGAACCGATCCACTAGCACGGTCCACGCCAATCCCTCTCTGGCACAGAGGATCCACTACCTGCCAGCCGGCATCGTGACAGTAGATCCGGCCATGGATCCCGCTGAAGTTCCTCTGCCAGTTGTCGCTGACCTTACCACGGTGGTCGCCCAGCAGTCACAACAGATAGCGCAACAAGGCCAACAGCTGTCTCAACTCACCGTTATGCTACAACAGTTACTACCACAGCTTCAGCAGTCATCTCCTCCGCCAGCTCCTGCACCTCCTCCGCAGCGAGTGGCCGCTCCTGGTCTACGCCTATCCTTGCCGGATAAATTTGATGGGGACTCTAAGTTTTGCCGTGGCTTTCTTTCCCAATGTTCCCTGCATCTGGAGATGATGTCGGACCAGTTTCCCACTGAAAGGTCTAAGGTGGCTTTCGTAGTCAGCCTTCTGTCTGGAAAAGCCCTGTCTTGGGCCACACCGCTCTGGGACCGCAATGACCCCGTCACTGCCTCTGTACACTCCTTCTTCTCGGAAATCCGAAGTGTCTTTGAGGAACCTGCCCGAGCCTCTTCTGCTGAGACTGCCCTGTTGAACCTGGTCCAGGGTAATTCTTCCGTTGGCGAGTATGCCGTACAATTCCGTACTCTTGCTTCAGAATTATCCTGGAATAATGAGGCCCTCTGCGCGACCTTTAAAAAAGGCCTATCCAGCAACATTAAAGATGTTCTGGCCGCACGAGAAATTCCTGCTAATCTACATGAACTCATTCACCTAGCCACTCGCATTGACATGCGTTTTTCCGAAAGGCGTCAGGAGCTCCGCCAAGATATGGACTCTGTTCGCACGAGGCGTTTCTTCTCCTCGGCTCCTCTCTCCTCTGGTCCCCTGCAATCCGTTCCTGTGCCTCCCGCCGTGGAGGCTATGCAGGTCGACCGGTCTCGCCTGACACCTCAAGAGAGGACACGACGCCGCATGGAGAACCTCTGCCTGTACTGTGCTAGTACCGAACACTTCCTGAGAGATTGTCCTATCCGTCCTCCCCGCCTGGAAAGACGTACGCTGACTCCGCACAAAGGTGAGACAGTCCTTGATGTCTACTCTGCTTCTCCACGTCTTACTGTGCCTGTGCGGATGTCTGCCTCTGCCTTCTCCTTCTCTACTGTGGCCTTCTTGGACTCTGGATCTGCAGGAAATTTTATTTTGGCCTCTCTCGTCAACAGGTTCAACATCCCAGTGACCAGTCTCGCCAGACCCCTTTACATCAATTGTGTAAACAATGAAAGATTGGACTGTACCATACGTTTCCGCACGGAGCCCCTTCTAATGAGCATCGGATCTCATCACGAGAGGATTGAAATTTTGGTCCTCCCCAATTGCACCTCGGAAATTCTCCTTGGACTTCCCTGGCTTCAACTTCATTCCCCAACCCTGGATTGGTCCACTGGGGAGATCAAGAGTTGGGGGCCCTCTTGTTCCAAGGACTGTCTAAAACCGGTTCCCAGTAACCCTTGCCGTGACCCTGTGGTTCCTCCAGTAACCGGTCTCCCTAAGGCCTATATGGACTTCGCGGATGTTTTCTGCAAAAAACAAGCTGAAACTCTACCTCCTCCCGGGCACTACTCCACCCCGGGGCAGAATTTATCCTCTCTCTGCCCCAGAGACTCTTGCCATGTCTGAATACATCCAGGAAAATTTAAAAAAGGGCTTTATCCGTAAATCCTCCTCTCCTGCCGGAGCCGGATTTTTCTTTGTGTCCAAAAAAGATGGCTCCCTACGTCCTTGCATTGACTACCGCGGTCTTAATAAAATCACGGTTAAGAACCGCTACCCCCTACCCCTCATCTCTGAACTCTTTGATCGCCTCCAAGGTGCCCACATCTTTACTAAACTGGACTTAAGAGGTGCCTATAACCTCATCCGCATCAGAGAGGGGGATGAGTGGAAAACGGCATTTAACACCAGAGATGGACACTTTGAGTATCTGGTCATGCCCTTTGGCCTGTGCAACGCCCCTGCTGTCTTCCAAGACTTTGTTAATGAAATTTTTCGTGATCTGTTATACTCCTGTGTTGTTGTATATCTGGACGATATCCTAATTTTTTCTGCCAATCTAGAAGAACACCGCCAGCATGTCCGTATGGTTCTTCAGAGACTTCGTGACAATCAACTCTATGCCAAAATTGAGAAATGTCTGTTTGAATGCCAATCTCTTCCTTTTCTAGGATATTTGGTCTCTGGCCAGGGACTACAAATGGATCCAGACAAACTCTCTGCCGTCTTAGATTGGCCACGCCCCTCCGGACTCCGTGCTATCCAACGCTTTTTGGGGTTCGCCAATTATTACAGGCAATTTATTCCACATTTTTCTACCGTTGTGGCTCCTATCGTGGCTTTAACCAAAAAAAATGCCGATCCCAAGTCTTGGCCTCCTCAAGCGGAAGACGCCTTTAAACGACTCAAGTCTGCCTTTTCTTCGGCTCCCGTGCTCTCCAGACCTGACCCTTCCAAACCTTTCCTATTGGAGGTTGATGCCTCCTCAGTGGGAGCTGGAGCTGTTCTTCTACAAAAAAATTCTTCCGGGCATGCTGTCACTTGTGGGTTTTTTTCTAGGACCTTCTCTCCGGCGGAGAGGAACTACTCCATCGGGGATCGAGAGCTTCTAGCCATCAAATTAGCACTTGAGGAATGGAGGCATCTGCTGGAGGGATCAAGATTTCCAGTTATTATTTACACCGACCACAAGAACCTCTCCTACCTCCAGTCTGCCCAACGGCTGAATCCTCGCCAGGCCCGGTGGTCTCTGTTCTTTGCCCGATTTAATTTTGAGATTCACTTTCGGCCTGCCGATAAGAACATTAGGGCCGATGCTCTCTCTCGTTCCTCGGATGCCTCAGAAGTTGAACTCTCTCCGCAACACATCATTCCACCTGACTGCCTGATCTCCACTTCTCCAGCCTTCATCAGACAAACTCCTCCAGGAAAGACCTTTGTTTCTCCACGCCAACGCCTCGGAATCCTCAAATGGGGTCACTCCTCCCATCTCGCAGGTCATGTGGGCATCAAGAAATCTGTGCAACTCATCTCCCGCTTCTATTGGTGGCCGACTCTGGAGACGGATGTTGTGGACTTTGTGCGAGCCTGCACTATCTGTGCCCGGGATAAGACTCCTCGCCAGAAGCCCGCTGGTCTTCTTCATCCCCTGCCTGTCCCCGAACAGCCTTGGTCTCTGATTGGTATGGATTTTATTACTGATTTACCCCCTTCCCGTGGCAACACTGTTATTTGGGTGGTCGTTGATCGATTCTCCAAAATGGCACATTTCATCCCTCTTCCTGGTCTTCCTTCAGCGCCTCAGTTGGCTAAACAATTTTTTGTACACATTTTTCGTCTTCACGGGTTGCCTACGCAGATCGTCTCGGATAGAGGCGTCCAATTCGTGTCTAAATTCTGGAGGGCTCTCTGTAAACAACTCAAGATTAAATTAAATTTTTCTTCTGCATATCATCCCCAGTCCAATGGACAAGTAGAAAGAATTAACCAGGTCTTGGGTGATTATTTGCGACATTTTGTTTCCTCCCGCCAGGATGACTGGGCAGATCTCCTTCCATGGGCCGAATTCTCGTATAACTTCAGAGTCTCTGAATCTTCCTCCAAATCCCCATTTTTCGTGGTGTACGGCCGTCACCCTCTTCCCCCCCTCCCTACCCCCTTGCCCTCTGGTCTGCCCGCTGTGGATGAAATTTCTCGTGACCTTTCCATCATATGGAGAGAGACCCAAAATTCTCTCTTACAGGCTTCATCACGCATGAAGAAGTTCGCGGATAAGAAAAGAAGAGCCCCTCCCATTTTTTCCCCTGGAGACAAGGTATGGCTCTCCGCTAAATATGTCCGCTTCCGTGTCCCTAGCTACAAGTTGGGACCACGCTATCTTGGTCCTTTCAAAATTTTGTGTCAGATTAATCCTGTCTCTTACAAACTTCTTCTTCCTCCTTCTCTTCGTATCCCTAATGCCTTTCACGTTTCTCTTCTTAAACCACTCATCCTCAACCGTTTTTCTCCCAAATCTGTTCCTCCCACTCCTGTTTCCGGCTCCTCGGACATCTTCTCTGTCAAAGAGATCTTAGCTTCTAAAAAGGTCAGAGGGAAAACTTTTTTTTAGTGGATTGGGAGGGTTGTGGTCCTGAAGAGAGATCCTGGGAACCTGAGGACAACATCCTAGACAAAAGTCTGCTCCTCAGGTTCTCAGGCTCTAAGAAGAGGGGGAGACCCAAGGGGGGGGGTACTGTTACGCCGAGCGCTCCGGGTCCCCGCTCCTCCCCGGAGCGCTCGCTACACTCTCCCCGCTGCAGCGCTCCGGTCAGATCCACTGACCCGGGGCGCTGCGATTCCACTTCCAGCCGGGATGCGATTCGCGATGCGGGTAGCGCCCGCTCGCGATCCGCACCCCGGCTCCCGTACCTGACTCGCTCTCCCTCGGTCCTGTCCCGGCGCGCGCGGCCCCGCTCCCTAGGGCGCGCGCGCGCCGGGTCTTTGCGATTTAAAGGGCCACTGCGCCGCTGATTGGCGCAGTGATCCCAATTAGTGTGTTCACCTGTGCACTTCCCTATATCACCTCACTTCCCCTGCACTCCCTTGCCGGATCTTGTTGCCATCGTGCCAGTGAAAGCGTTTCCTTGTGTGTTCCTAGCCTGTGTTCCAGACCTCCTGCCGTTGCCCCTGACTACGATCCTTGCTGCCTGCCCCGACCTTCTGCTACGTCCGACCTTGCTTCTGTCTACTCCCTTGTACCGCGCCTATCTTCAGCAGCCAGAGAGGTGAGCCGTTGCTAGTGGATACGACCTGGTCACTACCGCCGCAGCAAGACCATCCCGCTTTGCGGCGGGCTCTGGTGAAAACCAGTAGTGACTTAGAACCGATCCACTAGCACGGTCCACGCCAATCCCTCTCTGGCACAGAGGATCCACTACCTGCCAGCCGGCATCGTGACACATATAAATTTTCCTTCATGTAGTTATGATTTTTTTCAGAAGTGCGACAAAATCAAACCTATATAAGTAGGGTATCATTTTAACCGTGTGAACCTACAGAATAAAGATAAGGTGTAATTTTGACCAAAAAATGCACTACGTAGAAACTGAAGCCCCCAAAATTAGAAAATGAAATTTTTTCTTCAATTTTGTCGCACAATGATTTTTTTTTCCGTTTCGCCGTGGATTTTTTTGGTAAAATGACTAATTTCAATGCAAAGTAGAATTGGTGGTGCAAAAAATAAGCCATCATATGGATTTTTAGGTGCAAAATTGAAAGAGTTATGATTTTTAGAAGGTGATGAGGAAAAAATGAAAATGCAAAATCGGAAAAACGCTGAGTCCTTAAGGGGTTAAGATTTAAAGGGCCAGTGCACTCATAAGTGTAATTCACCTGTGGCTCATTGATAAATTCCTCCACCCTCCTTACTTCCCTGATGGATCTTTGTTGCCTTGATTCTGAGAGAAAGCATTCCTCTTATTACCTTGCTGTGTATCTGATCCATGACCTGACCTTTCTCCTTGCCACCTGCCTACTGGCCATTTGCTACGTTCCTGACTACGCTACTGTGCTGTCTGCCCGGACCTTCTGCTATCCTGACTATGAGATGTCTTATCGCTGCTGTGCCTCGCATCTCCTCAGTCGCCTGTGTGGTCAAGCCGTGCCAGGGCTAGCGACCTGGGTGCCGCCTGCCGCAGCAAGTCCATTCTGCTTTGAAGCGGGCTCTGGTGAAAACCATTGGCACCTTAGACTCCGCTCCCTGGTACGGTCTAAGTCATCTGCCACACAGGTCCAGCAGATCCCCATCCACCGGGCTTCATGTCTTCTGAAACATGAGTGTTGCATAATGCCATGTTCTACTCTAGTCTTGTTATAGTTTTTCCTCCTGGTTCTTGGTTTTTCCTTGTGTTTGTATTTTAAAGCTTTTGTTGTGAATCTTAGTTGGCCATTTGTTTAGCTTCTGTTTAGTTTCTGCCATTTATAGTTTTTCCTCTGGATACTAGTACCTGCTTATATTTAAGCTTGGGAAAATTAGTCCAGGGTTCATAGAGAGATTTTTGCAGGGACAGTAAGACTTAGTGAGTCTTGTGTTAAGCTAGCCATACACATAACATAACTGCCAGCCAAATACACATTCGTCTGAGCATTTATGTGTCTCAAGTAGAGAAGGTAGGCCCCTTCCAAGTGTGTAAGACAATTGCTTATCCTTAAAACTAAAACATTGAGTTGTTGAAATTTAGCATTTCTGATCCTTCTTTCTCTTCACGTCTGTCAGGGAAGAGTCAGGAGGCCACCATAAACATTTGATGGTCGGCCCGTCCCATTGAAATCAGCAGGCTTGGCAGACACATATCTAATGTGTATGGAGGCCTTTATGGTACAGATCAGGGAAGGATCTAGGTAAAGATTAGGACAAGCGACTTAGGATCAGTCTTTTATATTTCACCCTGTTTGTCATCTACAGTACTTCCTTCCTGACTGCCATCATCATCATTTCCTCATCTCTGGTTCCTGTCATCTATTAGTAAGTTGATATTTATGTCCTTAAAGCGTACCTATCAGATCCCACAGAAAAAACAAAACTGTTGTATGTCACTCAGTACCTCATCCTGATCATGTACATGTAATTTTTATGTCTCTGTCACACATACTTCACTATATAATAGCATATTACAGCTGCTCAATGTCTTTTCCATCTTATCAAAGGGAGGGACGTGTCTCTCTTGTTGCACTGTGATGACTCCTCCCTCTCCCTCACTCTGCCTACAGCTTTTGCAAAACTACATCTCCCAGCATGTCAAGACATCTTTTGACTGTCCAGGCATGCTCGAAGTTGTTGTTTTGCAACAGCTGGAGGCATATGTTTGGCAAAACTTTGTGGTACAGCAGTGTTGCTGTAGGCTGTGTTCCTCCTGCAGCCTTGTCAATCCGCCATCTTGTGTCCATGACCCTTGGACACACTTATGCTGCTGTGGGACTCATCTGTGTCCCAGGAGGAATGGGCGCCCCTAGTGGTGGGATTTTCAAAGGCGGTTTTGTTTAATAAAAGGAGAATTTTTTTAAGTATATTAGAAAAACTATTGTTTTACCAAGATGTACAACATAAACGTATATAAGTATATAAATGGCCCATACAAAAAATATGGAGAAAAACTGTTCCAGGTTAAACCCCCCCAAAGGACGAGGGGGCACTCCCTCCGTCTGGAGAAGAAAAGGTTTAGTCTAAAGGGGCGACACGCCTTCTTTACCGTGAGGACTGTGAATTTATGGAACGGTCTACCTCAGGAACTGGTCACAGCAGGAACAATTAACAGCTTTAAAACAGGGTTAGATACATTCCTGGAACAAAATAACATTAATGCTTATGCAGAATTATAAAACTACATCCCTTCACTTCAATTCCCTGGTTGGACTTGATGGACGTATGTCTTTTTTCAACCATAATAAATATGTAATATGAAAACTTTTTATATCTGACAGTGCCCATTTAAGCCATGGAGACAGAGCCCACCGGTCTTGATTGATCCCTCTCTGTATGGGAATAGGGAAAGATTGATCAATACAGAAGCTGCTAAAGACCACCTCACTGACTCATGGTTCAAACAGCATGAAAGTGATATCAAGCTTCCTTGTTAAAGTCACCCCGTATTGTTTAGTGCCCCAGTGTAAAGAATCCCATTGTAATAACATTCCCTATATGTGATGTGATCCTAGCCTAATAATTATTTTTTTAGTAGAATTTCTCTTTAGATGATTTTGTAGCCTTTGCGTTCTGCATAATAGTTCATGTGTTCTGTGACTTGGAGATGTGATGAATACATGTGACTCACTTGTCCCTGCAGATTACTAGCATCATACTAATCCAGTACCTTCATGCCACATTATTCACTATTTTGCAGTTTTGCTAAAACTTCAGCATTTGCGGTAACAGTTGTCATAGCAATCTATTGTGCTGAAACCTTGACGGCACTCGCCTGATTTTATTCTAAGGTGGAATGGCATAGCTAGCAATGACATTATTTTCTACCATTCTAAGGCATAGAGTTGGTTTCATTTAAAAATATTCTGCTCTGTTGAACCAACTAAGAAAGAGATTTCTCTCGTTATGTAACAGGCTGCAGCGGACCTGCTAATCCATCCATATAGTGCGTCTATCAGTATTACTCATTCTGCCCATAGAAGTCTGTAATAGGATTAAGAACAGAATCCATGCCAGTGAACTCATTTCTTCACTTAGCGAAATTATCACATAACATTTAGAACAAATAAGGAACAAGAGCACTTACACTTTTTTCTTGGGGCATTCGATCAATGAAGGAAAGCATCAAATTGAATTCAAGGAATCAGGGTTATTTTTATATTCTGCCATTCACAAACCTGAAAGGAGTAACAACATAATCTACAGAGAAATAAATGTCTGATCGGATAATATTACTACAACAAGCAAGTAAAGCTCCATTTAATTGTCAAAGAAGCAGCTCTAATACTGTGGCTCTATTCCCATGCTGTGATAAAGGGTTTTACAGTTCCAGCAAATAAATGTCATTCTTTATGTAACCAAAATGTGCAGTATGCTCAATGCATCAGTTCTTTATGGTTGTCAAGATCTCTGCTTGCTGTTAACTTTCAGTGAATGAAAATCTATCATGGTCATGTGACACATAGGGGGTGGCTTATTACACAACAGAACTTTTATACATGTAGCATTACTTTCCATGGGGAAACTATGATCAATAGGGATCTGACCCCCCCAATCATGAGAACTGTGGCCTCGAGTGCCCATGTTTGAGTGGAGCAGTGATCTAATATGCACACTGCCACTTCAATTAAAGGGGTACTCTGTTGTCCCAGCATTCAGAACATTTTGTTCTGAATGCTTTGAGTGGGCGGCGGGGGCTCGTGATGTCATGGCCACGCCCCTCATGGCATCACACCATGCCACCTCAATGCAGGTCTAAGGGAGGAGGTGTAGAGGTATGGTCATGATGTCATAACCCCAGCTGCCCTCACCTAGCGTTCTAAACAAACGCAGGATGCTGCACAGAGATTGTGGGGGTCCCAGCGGCGGAACCACCGTGATCATGCATCTTATCCCCTATCCTTTGGATAGGAGATAAGATGCCTAAGGGCAGAGTACCCCTTTAAGCTCTATGGAACTGCTAGATAGCTAAATTAGCAAAGCTCTGTTCTTTGCTATTTTTGCCAGTCCTGTACAGTTTGAATGGTTATAGACTGTGGATAAATTGGAATCTTGGGATAACCCTTTAGGTAACAGCACATGGTCCCCACAAATCAACCTTGGGAAATTTTAGTTTGATGTCTCTAAAGGTTTTGTAACATTAACCCTTAAAGAATTCCAGTCATTTCATTTGACTTTTTAACATAAGCTGCCCTGTGTGTGTACATGAGGAACAGCACTATTTTAAGTTGTAGATGGTATTTCTGCTCTGGAGGCTTCATCTGTAATTTGCAGTTCTCCCAGGGCTTGTGGGTGGAGCTCCCTCCTCCCCCTCCATAGACTTGTATTGCTTGTCTTGCAGACACAGGATAAAGCTTAGTTGATATTCAGATAAAAAGATTTGAGCAGCAAAGGGGGGGGGGGGGGGGCTGGTCAATTAACAAAACAAAGAAGCACTTTTGTGTAGTGAGATATTTTACAAAGTATTTTTTATTTGCTTGTACTATTCATCCATGCAGAGGTGGTTCAAATGACGGGGCCTATTTAAAGGGGTACTCCGGTGCTTAGACATCTTATCCCCTATCCAAAGGATAGGGCATAAGATGCCTGATCGCGGGAGTCCCGCTGCTGGGGACCCCCGTGATCTTGCACGCGGCACCCCGTTTATAATCAGTCCCCGGAGCGTGTTCGCTCCGGGTCTGATTACCGGCGACCACAGGGCCGACGGCGTGTGACGTCACGCCTCCGCCCCCGTGTGACGTCACGCTCCGCCCCTCAATGCAAGCCTATGTGAGGGGCGTGATAGCTGTCACGCCCCCTCCCATAGACTTGCTTGAGGGGAGGAGCGTGAGGTCACACGGGGCGGAGGCGTGACGTCACACGCCGCCGGCCCCGTGATCGACAGTAATCAGACCCGGACCGAACACGCTCCGGGGACTGATTATAAACGGGGTGCCGCGTGCAAGATCCCAGGGGTCTCCAGCAGCCGGACTCCCGCGATCAGGCATCTTATCCCCTATCCTTTGGATAGGGGATAAGATGTCTAAGCACCGGAATACCCCTTTAAAACATTATATGATGAAGATATACAGTTTTATTGTTTTCAATGTATTTTATGTTTTGGCTCTACATCTTTTCTAAATATTTCCTTCTTGTTGGGGGGATAGAAGTGTGAGACCTGATCTTCTGTTCCTGCTGTCCTGTCCTTAGTCTTTAACCTCTCAAGGTTTTATGGCAACATGGCTCTTATAGTTATATGGGATGCCAGAAGCTGACATTGTCATTGTGGATGTCAGTAGCTGACATTGTTACCTGCACGTAGAGGATTAATCTGTTCCCATACATGTACATTGGTCCCTCAAGTTACAATATTAATTGGTTCCAGGACGACCATTGTATGTTGAAACCATTGTATGTTGAGACCATAACTTTATGGAAACCTGGAAATTGGTTCTGAAGCCCCAAAATGTCCTCCAAAAATAGGAAAAAGTGAGGATTAAAGAAAAATAAGTAGATAACTAATATAGATAAAGCAAATCCTTACATATAAAAGTAAGAAAGATCTGCTGGGAGCTGTAATCACTGTCTATGTAGAGGACAGGAGCTTATTCAGGGTCCTGTACAGTACACACAGTGTCCTATAAAAAAAAGTAAAATGTCACTAGTGTCCAAAGAAGCATCTATCCCTGGCGCAGGTTAAGAGTAGTACAGAACATGTAATACCTCGCTGCACTGTAGGGGGCGCTACCAGACAGGAATTCAGTGCATATGCTTCAGAAACACAGGTGTTTTACCAGTGAAATGCTCATTCTGATTGATCAGATCTTCCGGCCATTGACATGTTTCGCAGATCTGGACTGTCTGTAGCATTGTATGTTGAGTATGTTGAGAAAAGACCATTGTATGTTGAGGCCATTGTAAGTTGAGGGATCACTGTACACCCAGTAGGGGTAGAGGGATCTGGCTTGATGCCCTCTCTCTCGGGGCAAGTAATGTCAAACTAGGATCATAATGTAAAAAAAAAATAAGACCTCACACAGCTCTGTAGACGGAAAAATAAAAAAATGTAAAGGTTAGAAAATGGCAATGCAAACATTTTTAAAAATTGAGAATAAAATAACAAAAATAGCATGTCAGTTTTGCCGTATGGTGAATGATCTAAAAACATACCCAAAAAAGTTTTTAGGTTTTTTTCCTTCCATCAAAGCTGTGATGAAAATGGGAAGGGTATGAAAACTTGCTTCCCTAGATGAAGGCGCTTGCTCCAGGAGAGGTACTGAGCAATTTTTATTTTATCTTAGCAACGCGTTTCGATCCTGAACTAGGATCTTCATCAGGCATACATAACTTACAAACCACAATAAAATGTATACATGTTGTAGTAAACGCTTCCAGGTGACAGGTAAAAACGTGTGCAAAAATTCCGATGAATGAGAAAGTGCCGTGTGCAAAACCACATGTAAACATATTGCACTCAAATCCAAGGTAATTAATAAAATAAGAAGATAAGTATCACTATACAAAGCACATTTAAATAGTGTTGAAAATGCTGTATCTCTATCTCTGAAATTATGCAAAACTTCTTTATCCAGAAATTACAGCTATTTTAAGAATGGTCAGTAGATGGCAGTAGAGATCCATATTATGTATTGCAAAAAAGCTTTATGAGGTGGCCAGTAGGTGGCAACAATTACTAAAAAGGATGGATGGTAACAAACGGACGTAGTTAAAGAGTGAAGATTGTGGCCCCTTTCACACTACAAAATTCTCCGTTTTTAAACATCCGTATGAAGTTCCGTCTGAAAATCAGCAGAAAACGGCAGTTACAAAATCCTATACGGCCGTTAGAAAATCCCATTATAGTCTATGGGATTTTTCTAATATCCGTTTTAACCCGTTATAGTCCGTTATTAATAAGGGACGTTATTTTGTGACGGGTGATAGTAACGGCAGAAATAGTTCATGAACTATTTCTTCTGTTACTATCTTCCATCACAAAATAACAGCCGTTATTAATAACGGGCTATAATGGGTTAAAACCGCTATTAGAAAAATCCCATAGAATATAATGGGAATTTCTAACGGCCGTATAGGATTATGTTACTGCCGTTTTCTGCTGATTTTCAGACGGAACTTTGTACGGATGTTTAAAAACGGAGAATTGTGTAGTGTGAATGAAGCCTAATGCAATATGACACATGCTATCTACCCTCGGGCTGTGAACAAAATGAGAATTGGACTGGCAAAGAAATCATAGTAAGTAATAATTAGGCGCAATTATAAAAATGCAGTTTCCTAAGAGCAACTTCAATGATAGAAATACAGTTTCATGGGAGCAACTTCAGTAGATGATGAAATATAGTGCTAGCATGATTGATGTTATTTACTGTATTCTGAAGTAATATAAAGGCAACTAACAATAAATGATGATTATGGTACTCACAAAAATGTGAAGTATATTGTGACCTTCAGCTGTACAGAATAATGGAAATGGGGAAATCCTCAGCATGTGAAATAGGGAAATCCTCGCAAGTCTCAATGCTCGCATGAATGATGTTATATGCTGTATTCTGAATTATTTCCCAAACAAAAGGAGCTATTTGACACAAATGTGAGTACAAAATATATATAAATCTTTATTATTGCACAACAGCAAGATATCTAATAAAATTAATTTAAAAAGACAGGGAGAAATACACAACAAAATGGCGGCAGCCTTTGAGTATGATGTATACATTGTAGACCAAGTGGGACTTTGTACAGAGAAGAAATGGGCATAATACTAATATGTAAACATATAGCAGTGGTATGTACAAGAAGTCGCAAATTCCAGCAGCAATATAACTGTAAGGTAAGTATATAACAGTAGTCAGTGCAATACTTATATCAACTGGCTAGCAAAGATGACAAAAAGTAAAGTGCAAAATGCAAACTATAATGCCAGGTGTGCTGCTGCCTATATCAGCCCATACAAAATAGAGTAAGGTGCAGTAGATACCAACCACGTAGAGCTTAGAGAGTCAGGAAGTCCCAGGATGCCGCCACCTGTTTACTAGGGGGATTTTCTCCTGCTCTGGACAGTTCCTAAAATGGACAGCAGAGGTCAGCAAAGAGCACTGTGCTCGTGACAGAAGAGAAATCCAAAAAATCCAAAAAGAAAAGCATTTCCTCTGTAGTATACAGCCAATAGTAAGTAAGATTTTTTAATAGAATTAATTTACAAATTTGTTTAACTTTCTGGCACCAGTTGATTTTAAACGAAAAAACTTTTTCAAACGGAGAAATTATGCACACCTCTTTTGGTCCAATTCTTTAGCTCTATTAAAAGCATTAGTAATAATTTGTTGAGGATATTTTTTATTTTTAAAACATTCTTTTAAAATCCGAGATTGTGCATAAAAGTCTTCATCCTTAGTGCAGTTTTTTCTCATACTCCGATATTGACTGTATGGGATATTTTGAGGCCATTTTTTATAGTGTCCACTTAAAAAGTCAAGGTAACTATTGGCATCCAATGATTTAAAATGATTAGAAGTAAAAAAAAAAATGAATACTGATCATAGTAAATGCTCAAATCTAAAAAAAGTAATTTTGTCAGGATTGACTTCCATAGTGAAGAAAATACCCCAATTATTGTTATTTAAAGATTGTAGGAGTACAGCCTCCGATCCCACTGGACCATCCCAGACAAAAAAACAAGTCATCAAAAAAACACTGGTATAAAATGTGTGGAGCTAGTAGTGGGTTGGTCCAGATGTATTCATACTCAAATACCGTCATATAAAGATTAGCGAAAGAAAGAGCCACTTTGCCCCCATCGCTGTTCTGATTTCCTGATGAGATATTTTTTTATTATATGTAAAATAGTTATGTTGTAAAATAAATCTCAGGCAATTTTACAAAAAAATCTCTGTTTTGGGAGGTAAGAGTGGTATCTTTGTCCAGATATTCTCGGACACACTTGAGACCCCTAGTATGGTCAATGTTACTAGCGCAACACCTCAGGGTAAGGAGCCTAATTTTATTACTGCTTCATTATACCCTAGCGGTCCTCACGAGGGGCGTTCCCTGCGGTCTTTTTTGTTTCTTTCATTTTATCAAAGCTGTGATGGGCAGGCATTAATTATGATAGGGACATATTTTCTTCAGCAGGGACAGATAGGGTTTAGGAAACCTGCCTGTGCAACAGATTATATTTAAAGACCTGAAGAACTATGTTTTTCTTAAATCATTTTACTAACTGCTGATTAGTTGTGTCTTAATAGGGTTTAGGTCAAGTGTTATCAAGGTTTCAGTAAAGCTTTCTGTACTAGTAGGCACGCTCCCTCCCATAGACGTGAATAGAGGGGGCGTGGCATAATGTCTCAAACATGGAAGCCCCAAGCTTTCATGTTCAGAACGCAGTGGTGCCTACCCGGAGATTGCAGGGGCGGGGGGGTCCGGATAGGAGGTCGAGATATGAGGTCAGGATATGAGGACGGGATATGAAGTCAAGATAAGAGGACGGGATAGGAGGTCAGGATATAAGGTCGGGATATGAGGTCGGGATATGAGGACGGGATATGAGGACAAGATATGAAGACAGGATATGAGGACAGGATATGAGGACGGGATATGAGGATGGGATATGATGACAGGATAGGAGGTCGAGATATGAGGTCGAGATATGAGGTTGAGATATGAGGACGAGATAGGAGGTCGGGATAGGAGGTCGAGATATGAGGTTGGGATATGAGGTTGAGATATGAGGACGGGATATGAGGACGGGATAGGAGGTAGGGATAGAAGGGTGGGATATGAGGATGAGATAGGAGGTCGGAATAGGAGGACGGGATAGGAGGACAGGATAGGAGGTCGGGATAGGAGGTCGAGATATGAGGACGGCATATGGGGTTGGCATATGACAACAATATATGCGGAGGGGATATGAAGTCAAAAGCTTCCTCTGTTGATTTTCCTCCACAACAAGGATTTGGAAGGAAAAACCAAGAAACGCCGGGTACTCAGCTAGTATATATATAAAACTCAATGTGTGTGTATGTGTGTATGTATGTGTGTATGTTCCAGCATCACTTCCAAATGGCTAAAGATATGAATAAGAAACTATACACACATGTTACTTATATGTCAACAACAAACATAGGATAGGTGATTAAACCCTTACCCACTCCCATTTGCAAGAGTCAGGGTTTTTGTTTAAAGTCCAATACAAGTCTATGGGAAAAACAGTATATGTATTATGCATAACTTTCATTCAGCTGAAGATATTTCGATAATACTCGGTCACATGTTACTTATATATCCACTAAAATGTAGGATATTTAATTTAACCCTAACCTACCGTCATTTGCAACGGTCGGATTTTTTTTAAAGTCCAATACATATCTATGGAAAATGTATGTTCCAGCATAACTTCTGTACGGCTGGAGATATTTCTATAATACTTGGTCACATGTTACTTATATGTCAAATAAAAATATATAATAGTTATATTAACCATACCCTACCCTATGCAAGTATATAGGACTTCTGGTACCTTACTCCACAAGCTCCGCTCTACATCTCCTGGTGAATGTGTCAGTCTGGCTGGCCAACCACACCCTCCTCCCATTCCATGCCCCATCTTGAAAATACACACCCACCCTTTAAGCCACACCCCTTTAATTTTCACCTTACAATATCTTCATCCCAACTCAGATTGTGATGAAGAAATTGTAAAATGAGGGAGATGAGGATTAGAAATGAGGATAAGATATGAGGATGGGATATGAGGACGAGATGTGGGGATGGGATACGGGGAAGGGATATGAGGTCTGGATATGAGGTCGGATATTGGGACGGGATATGTGCACAGGATATAAGGATGTCATATGAGGTCGGGATATGGGAACAGGATATGGGGACGGGATATATGGATGGGATATAAGGACTGAAAATGAGGTCGGGATATGAGGTGGGATATAAGGACTGGATAAGAGGTCGGGATATGAGGAGGGAATATGGGGTCAGGATTTGAGGATGGGATATGAGAAAAAACGTGTTCTCCTTTGTTGCTTTTCCTCCCCCACAAGGTTTAGGTAGGAAAAACCGGGCAGCGCTGGGTACTCAGCTACTCTATATATAAAAAACTCAGGGGGAGATTTATCAAAACCTGTGCAGAGGAAAAGTTGACCAGTTGCCCATAGCAACCAATCAGATTGCTTCTTTCATTTTGTAGAGGCCTTGTTAAAAATGAAAGAAGCAATCTGATTGGTTGTTATGGGCAACTGGTCAACTTTTCCTCTGCACAAGTTTTGATAAATCTCCCCCTCAGTGTCTATATGTACAGTGGGGCAAAAAAGTATTTAGTCAGCCACCAATTGTGCAAGTTCTCCACTTAAAAAGATGAAAGAGGCCTGCAATTTCCATTATAGTGCAAGAAAAAGACACACCAAAAAGGTGGGGGAGAATAATAAGTGTGTGATAACAAAAATCAATAATGTACCACTGTAACACCCTCCCTAAACGTATTAAACACGTAACTGTGACTCAGAACTAAACATAACAAAAAGAAAGCAAAACAGCTCCAAAAAGAGTCACTTGGAGGAAAAAGTAAAAACAAATTTTATTGGTATGCACTAAAATTAGATACACACAAAGAGGAAAACAATGCATCACAAAAAACGGCACCACCGGATATCCTGCAGGGGAGATGGTGGTGGGGGGGTATTGCACATAAATCCGTAATCAAGTAGTACATATAAATATATATATAAGCACCATTATGAGTAAAAGTAACATGTATACAAACAGTATGAAAAGTACAACACTGCAAGTCAATAAGGTGCTATATGTTACGGTGTATAGACAATCTATACATCAGAATTGAAATATATAATAGTGCAAATAATGCTAGCAAGATACCCACAACAGCTGTAGTAGTCACTAAAAAGCTGCAGGAACCGGGGTGCTGCCACTCCAACGCGCGTTTCGGCACACTGACCTTCGTCCATCATAGGTATACCTCAACTATGAGAGACATAATGAGAAAAAAAAATCCATAAAATCACATTGTCTGATTTTGAAAGAATTTATTTGCTAATTATGGTGGAAAATAAGTATTTTGTAAGTAACAAAAGTTCATCTCAATACTTTGTTATATACCCTTTGTTGGCAATGACAGAGGTCAAACATTTTCTGTAAGTCACAAGATTTTCACACACTGTTGCTGGTATTTTGGCCCATTCCTCCATGCAGATCTTCTCTAGAGCAGCAATGTTTTGAGGCTTTCGCTGGGCAACATGGACTTTCAATTCCCTCTAAAGGTTTTCTATGGGGTTGTGATGTGGAGACTGGCTAGGCCACTCCAGGACCTTGAAATGCTTTTTATGAAGCCACTCCTTCGTTGCCCGGGCAATGTTTTTGGGATCATTGTATTACTGAAAGAACCAGCCACATTTTATCTTCAATGCCCTTGCTGATGGAAGGAGGTTTTAATTCCAAATCTCACGACTCATGGCGCCATTCATTCTTTCCTTTACACTGATCAGTTGTCCTGGTACCTTAGCAGCAAAACAGCCCCAAAGCATGATGTTTCCACCCCCCATGCTTCACAGTAGGCATGATGTTCTTTGGATGCAACTCAGCATTCTTTCTTTTCCAAATACGTCGAGTTGAGTTTTTACCAAAAATTTTCTACAATGGTTTAATATGACCATATGACATTCTCCCAATACTCTTCTGGATCATCCAAATGCTCTCTAGCAAACTTCAGAAGGGCCGGTACATGTACTGGGTAAAGCAGGGGGGCACGTCTGGCACTGCAAGATTTGAGTCCCTGGCGGCGTAGTATGTTACTGATGGTAGCCTTTGTTACTTTGGTCCCAGCTCCCTGCAGGTCATTCACTAGGTCCTCCTGTGTGGTTCTGGGATTTTAGCTCACCGTTCTTGTGATAATTTTGACACCACGGGGTAAGATCTTTCGTGGCGCCCCAGATTGACTATCAGTGGTCTTGTATGTCTTCCATTTTCTAATAATTGCTCCTACAGTTTATTTCTTCACACCAAGCTGCTTGCCTATTGCAGATTAAGTCTTCCCAGACTTGTGCAGGTCTACAATTTTGTTTCTGATGTCCTTCGACAGCTCTTTGGTCTTGGCCATAGTGGAGTTTGGAGTGTGACTTTTTGAGGTTGTGGACAGGCGTCTTTTATACTGATAACAAGTTCAAACAGGTGCCATTAATACAGGTAATGAGTGGAGGACAGAGAAGACTCTTAAAGAAGAAATTACAGGTCTGTGAGAGCCAGAAATCTTGCTTGTTTGTAGGTGACCAAATACTTATTTTCCACCATAATTTGCAAATAAATTCTTTAAAAATCAGACAATGTGATGTAATGGATTTTTTTTCTCCTTATGTCCGTCACACAGTTAAGGTATTCCTATGATGAAAATGGCAGGCCTCTCATCTTTTTAAGTGGGAGAACTTGCACAAATGGTGGCTGACTAAATACTTTTTTGCCCCACTCTATGTGTATATGTTCCAGCATCACTTCCAAATGGCTGAAGATATTTCAATAAAACTTGATACATGTGTTACTAATATGTCAACTACAAACATAGGATAGCTAAATTAACCCTAACTCACCCCCTTGCGAGGGTCTGGGTTTTTGTTAAGTCTATGGGAAATGTATGTTCCAGTATAACTTCCAAATGACTGGAGATATTTTGATGAAACAGTCATATAAAAATATATGATAGTTAAATGAACCCTATCCTATCCCCTTACGTGAAGGATGTTTTTTTTGTCTTAAGTCCCATGCAAGTATATAGGACTTCCAGTACCTTACTCCACAAGCTCCGCTCTGCATCTCCTGGTGAGTTTGTCAGTCCGGCCATACCCCTACAACATGCCACACCCCATCGTGCAAAGCCACACCCACCATTTAAGCCACATCCTTTAATTTTCTACCCTTTTTGTGCATTGGTCCAGCTTGCAAGTCATGCCCACTTCCACAAAACCATGCCTCCTTCTATCCTGAGGTCAGGATATGAGGACGGGATATAAGGATGAGCTAAGAGGGCGGGAGATGAGGTCAGGATATGAGATCGGGATATGAGGGCGAGATATGATGAGGAGATATGAGGTGGGATATGAGGTCGGGATATAAGGACAGGATATGAGGATGGGATATGAGGTTGGGATGGTGAGGTCGGGATATTAGGATGGTATATGAGGTCGGGATATGAGAATGGGATATGAGGTCAGGATAGGAGGATGGGATATGAGGTTGGGATATGAGGACAAGTACTTCCTCCTATGTTGCTTTTCCTCCCCTACAAGAATTAGGTAAGAAAAACCGGGAAATGCCGGGTACTCAGCTAGTATATCAATACAACAGAGTGGTAAAATGAAATGAAAGGGAAATGTAATTCCAAAATAGGAGAAAAAAGGACTGGAACGGCACCAAAAGTAATTTTTGAGAGAATCACATAGAATCCAAAGACTGGTCACAATCCTCTAAATCAAGGTATTCATTTTAGTCTAAGTACTAACAAAAAATTACACCATAGTTGGGGGAGAGGGAGATATGGCGGAGTACAGGGGAGAGTGGGTAAAATCAACCCAGGGGAGTCAAAGGGAAGCCTGCTTATCAGCACGAGATGTATTATACACAAGTAATTTTTCCATTCTATGTATCCTATTAATTTTAGCAAATCATTCAGTGGTTGTCGGAGCTCTATCTAGCGGCCATCAATAAAAAATGGAAACGTGATTTGCTAATACGAGGGACACTCCTTGGAGTTATAGATAGGAGCAGAGGGGCAGGATCATTTGAGAGAGATTTCCTAGTGATTGTATGAATTAGGTTTAGGACCTTCACCCAGAATACCTGAATTAAAGGGCAGGACCACCAAACATGTAACATAGTACCTATATCCCGATTACAGTGACAGCAGTGTGCTGAAGATTGAGGGTACATCTTATGGAGTAGATAGGGCACTCTGTACCATCTTGACAATATTTTATAATTGGTCTCCTGAATATCCCCAGAGAGCAACATTTTATGAATCAAAGCAAAAGACGTAGACCAACTCCCTTTCCCAGCCCGACATAAAGATCAAAGGTGGTTCAGTAGGAGAATCAAAAAGGAGAGTATAAATCAATGAGATGGGTTTGATTGTATTACTGGAAGAGATACATAAAGCCTCAAAAGCCGTCAATTCCCGGGAGAAGGAAAGAAGCAACCCCTGTGCAATTACAAAATGTCAAGCTGAGCATATTCCAGAAACTGTCTAGTTGTATGAGCACCTGAAGGTATTAATTCAGATAACAGCTTGAATAAGGAGCCTGACATGACAGTGTGAGCAACTAGGGGAGTCGTGGCTGACTGACCCAGGAAAGAGGTTACTCCCAATCCCGGTGGAAACAGTTTATTGGCAAACAGGTGCATCAAGGGACCACTTTTGGGGAGAAGTGAGGATCTAGTTAAAAAGGTCCGGCAAACTGCTCGCAGTGAGCAGGCCACAGGCAGATGAGTAGGAGACGAAACAGGGAGCATTGATAAAGGTAGCCAGGGAAAGGTTGTAAAAGAGTATGCTAGGGTCAATGACTCCAAAGATACCCAAGGTTTACTAGTAGCTACATGGTATCCATCCAGCAATCTCGCTAGCACAGATGTCAAATAATAGGATAAACAATCTTGGAGGCCTAGTCTCCCATTCAATTTTCATCTAATTAAATGCTTTTGGGCTAAACGGGAGGTTTTTGAGACCAGATGAAGGAAGAAAAGGAGGAATTAAGAGAAATGAAAAAAGAGCACGGTAGATAAACTGGCAACGTTTGGAACAGATATAATAACCTAGGGAGAATATTCATCTTTAAATATTAATGGGACTTTGTGATCACTTTTTACTCCTTTTTTTATGTAAAGTGACCAAAAAGCAGCAATCCTGATGTTTGGTATTTTTTTATGTTTATGCCATGCGCAATTTCATTAACATTATGATTTAACAGTTTGGACATTTCCGAATGCGGCAAAAGCAAACATTTTTTATTTGTTTTTTATATTTTCATTTTTACAATGGTGGGTTATTTGGATTTTTTTAGGGGAGGGGCTTTTATACTCAATGCTTTGATTGCCAAAGCTGATCATTGCTAGGCTATTGCATAGCAATGATCAGTAAGATCTGTACTCTACTTGTACAGTCTGCTTAGACTATACAAGTATTGTTGTGGGGTAGACGATTGGAGACTTGATGGGTGCGGGACCTGTAAAGTTACCCTCTAGATGCCAGGATGGCTATTGATCACAGCATCAAGAGGATTAAACTACCAGAATGAGCCTTAAGTCTGATCTTGGCAGTTGCCAGCAGATGTCAGGAGTGCAGGAATTTCAACAAATAAGGTTTGTGCTTGATTCCGCTTGGAAATTCTGCTGTGTGAATGGGGCTTAACACTACAAAAGCAGACTGATTTACAGCGTGGGCCATTTATATGGATACACCTTAATAAAATGGGAATGGTTGGTGATATTAACTTCCTGTTTGTGGCACATTAGTATATGTGAGGGTGAAAACTTTTCAAGATGGGTGGTGACCATTGTGGCCATTTTGAAGTCAGCCATTTTGAATCCAACTTTTGTTTTTTCAATAGGAAGAGGGTCATATGACACATCAAACTTTTTGGGAATTTCACAAGAAAAACAATGATGTGCTTGGTTTTAACATAACTTTATTCTTTCATGAGTTATTTACAAGTTTCTGACCACTTATAAAATGTGTCCAATGTGCTGCCCATTGTGTTGGATTGTCAATGCAACCCTCTTCTCCCACTCTTCACACACTGATAGCAACACCGCAGGAGAAATGCTAGCACAGGCTTCCAGTATTTGTAGTTTCAGGTGCTGCACATCTTGTATCTTCACAGCATAGACAATTGCCTTCAGATGACCCCAAAGATAAAAGTCTAAGCGGGTCAGATCAGGAGACCTTGAGACCTATTGAAAAAACAAAAGTTTGATTCAAAATGGCCGCCATGGTCACCACCCATCTTGAAAAGTTTCCCCCCCCCCCTCACATATACTAAGGTGCCACAAACAGGAAGTTAATATCACCAACCATTCCCATTTTATTAAGGTGTATCCATATAAATGGCCCACCCTGTATTTTATCTTCCCCTGTGTAGCAGCTAAAAGATAGGACATTTAAATGAAGCCTATATAGACGGGTTTCTCATATTCTGTTTGGTAGACAAATCAACAATATAAAAAAAATCTGTGAAAAGTTCTCCATAGCCTTTAAGGGCCATTTGACCCAATATGGTTGTGACTGGCATTTGTTCACCACAAAATGAATGCTATAGTTTTTATTTGGTGTGCCAGATCCATGATATATTCCTTATATTATACTGCCAAATACACAGCTGAGAAACAATGAATCCCTATGCTTTTCCAGTTTACTACATATAGAAATGGATCACTAAAGCAAAAATGCGTCATTTGTAAGAAACACTCAGCCTGCCCAAACACTGCAACTAGTCAAAGTCTTAGAAGTAATGTTTTTCCCCATGGCAGTTCCATTTACAATGGTTTGAAGTAATACACAAATCAATACTCTGCTGTTTTTTATGCAGGCCATTTATTTCTACCATGAGGAGAACAAATCTGCCCTTTCTAAATGAAGCTTGTGGTTTCACCCATTATAAATGATTTCACTTCTGTCAGGTTTGTTTATTATGCTGCTTAATTGATAGATAATTTTCTAATCTGTAATGACCTCCTCTTCATGAAGGAAGCGAAGTGACATGTAGGTTTCCATTACTCATAGCATGGAATTTCACATTGTGATCTATAGTGCATGATGGAGTATGTCTCTGCTTACATCTTTCTACATCAAGCTATGTAAAGCATTAGACTTATACTAAAGACATAAAACACACAATTGGTACCAGCCTTAACTACTGTATATGTTATAGAAATGTATAAATAGCCATTCCCTAATACAATTATAATAATGAACATTCTGCCTTTATTTTACTTTTACAACTTCACCTAGCTGGACGCGAGTACTTTCTTCTGTCACTGTTGCAACCCACAGAGGCTTTCACCCTCAAGGTTTTCTGGCCTTAGGACAATATGGGTAGCATTGGTCGAAGGGATCTCTGTGGCTGGTATTGTTACAGGGGTTTCTGGTGCCATCTTTTGGAGATAGCATTCCTGCATGTTAAAGCCTGATCCCTTTTAATGTCTAGACTCCACCCTATGGACAGTATTTGCGTATACAAAAAAAAGTTTTAGTAAAACAGATTTTTTGGAACAGTCAGAAATTCTACAACTGTCTTTTAAATTTAAAGGGTATCCACCGTTTATTTTATGAGATTCTTTAAATAAAGTCAAGGTTAAAAATCAATATGATCTCACGACCCCAAAAATATCTCTAGTCCCTGATTCCATGAGTGTAGATCAGACTATATAATTGTGGAGTGAATAAAATCAAAAGTATTCTCACAAAAAATTGGTCGATGAACAATCCTGTTCTAAAAGGAGGAACTAACACTTACAGAATACCTAGACGTGTACGCAATCTTCTAGCTCCTAGTAAATTAAGATAAGTTAAGTTCTCTGTACCTACTGTACCTAAAAAACAAAGTAGGTGTTACATCCAGCACTCTGGCCAGACACGCTGGCCATGAGCGCATCCTCCCTCTCTCTTCCCCAGCACACGGGGCTGGGATTCGCATCGCGGGACGCACCCGCATGCGAGTCTCAGCCCGTCACTCACCTCCGTGCTCATATCCTTCCTCTGTCCTCCCTCAGTGCCGCAGCGCGTGCCCCCGCCTCCTAAGGCGCGCATGCGGAGGCTCTCTGATTTGATGGGCCAGTGCACCAGTAATTATGTTTTGCACCTGCACCATTTTTTATAAATATATGCACCTCCCATTACTCCCTGATGGATCTTTGTTTGCCTTAGTGCCTGAGAGAAAGCTTATCTGTGTCTTGCCTTTCTGTGTTCCTGACCCCCCCTCCTGTTCCTCGCATCACCTCAGCCGCCTGTGTAATCGAGTCGTGCCAAGGGCAGCAACCTGGGTGCCAGCTGCCGCAGCAAGACCATCCTGCTTTGCAGCGGTCTCTGGTGAAAACCAGTGGCACCTTAGACTACGCTCCCTGGCACGGCCTGCGTCATCTGCCACACAGGTCCAGTGGATCCACTATCTCCGTGTGTCTCTGCCAACTGCCGTGAGTCTTTACAGTTGGCACCATAATGTGTAATAAAAATAGATGTACGTGTTGTGCCATGATCGGGCCAGGTGCCAATTCTTTCTCTTCTAATACACTTTTAGAGACCTTTTAGATTAGGGAATTAAAGAGCTGGAATAACAGCTTTGCGGTTTATTTACTATCCTGCGAATGTCAAGTATAATATGTGTGTGTCGCACTGTTCAGACAATGCAGTCCCACATGAACAAACACTGTTCTAATGTTAAGAATGAGTTTATGCTTCACATCATGTCACTGTTAAACATAACAAAAATCCAAACTAATTACAACATTACAACTTATCATTATGGAGACTGTCCCCACAGACTTTCCAAATAGATTCCAAAAAGGAATTCATCGTAAATATTTTTTCTTTTTGGATTTACAATTTATCGGGAATCTTTTTGGATTTACAAACTGTCAGTTCACTTTGTTTTAGCTGGCTTTTGGGATATATATTTACTATGTTTACTATTATAATGTTTGGGTAAATAAATTATATATATCTATACCGTATTTATCGGCGTATAACACGCACTTTTTAGGCTAAAATTTTTAGCCTAAAGTCTGTGTGCGTGTTATACGCCGATACACCCCCAGGAAAGGCAGGGGGAGAGAGGCCGTCGCTGCCCGCTTCTCTCCCCCTGCCTTTCCTGGGGTCTAGAGCGCTGCTGTCGGCCCTTTTCCCCCCCTGGTTATCGGCGCCGCTGCCCGTTCTGTCCCCCTGACTATCGGTGCCGGCGCCGATAGCCAGGGAGAGAGAAGCGGCGCCGACAGCCAGGGGGAGAGAAGGGGCAGCGGCACCCATTGCCGGCGCCGCTGCCCCGTTGCCTCCCCCCATCCCCGGTGGCATAATTACCTGAGTCGGGTCCGCGCTGCTCCAGGCCTCCGTCGTGTGTCCCCGGCGTCATTGCTATGCGCTGAACGGCGCGGCGCATGACGTCAGAGCGCCGCGCCGTGCATAGCAACGACGCTGGGGACGCACGACGGAGGCCTGGAGCAGCGCGGACCCGACTCAGGTAATTATGCCACCGGGGATGGGGGGAGGCAACGGGGCAGCGGCGCCGGCAATGGGTGCCGCTGCCCCTTCTCTCCCCCGGGCAGCGGCGCCGATAACCAGGGGGTGAAAAGGGCCGACAGCAGCGCTCTAGACCCCAGGAAAGGCAGGGGGAGAGAAGCGGGCAGCGACGGCCTCTCTCCCCCTGCCTTTCCTGGGGGTGTATCGGGGTATACACGCGCACACACGCACCCTCATTTTATCATGGATATTTGGGTAAAAAACTTTTTTTACCCAAATATCCTTGGTAAAATGAGGGTGCGTGTTATAGGCCGGTGCGTGGTATACCCCGATAAATACGGTATATATATATATATATATATATATATATATATATTATGTGTAATTGTACAATTAGATTTACTGATATACCTATACATATGTTTTTTATTCTTATATTGCTGTTGTATGCGCTATGTGCTGCTACCTTATTACCTTTTTTACCTGATGTGTCTGAGGAAGCCGCCTTTAGCTGCAAAACGTGTTTCATTCTAGGAAATAAAGCCTTTTTTTATTTTCCCAGATTTCTGTGTGGAAGCTCTCTCGCCATTTCCTGTCATTCCCTGGAAAAAAACCTGCTTTGATAAAACATGACTGAGGATTATGAGCCAAGCCAGAATGTCCTCAAAAAGGCAGAGTTACCCATCTGCAGATGGCTGTTTCAGGATTTTTGCCCCTCGTCAGTAAAGAGTAGGATGAACAGGGTGCTGACTGTCACCGTTACTAGAAATCGTAACTGTCTCTGTTGTAAAAGGCCTTATGGTAAACGCCTTCAAGGCAATTCGGTGTTTGTCTCTGTTGGGATTTCCTGATAGATAATAGATAATTTTTTATCTGTGCTTTTTGGTGATAAAAAAAACACCTATCCTCCATGATGCAGTTTTTGTGTGTTTTTTCTCCCCTAAAATAGTGTTTATTAGTGTACGTGTTGTTGTTATATGGCATTTTTTTTCATGTGATCCAAATTATTTCCTGTCAAATTCATAATAATATTTTGAATGTAAAGATTTACCAAGAGCTTGCAGGTCTACATATTCAATAGACTGTAACACTAACACCATATAGAAGACCATTGTAAACTATGGAGAAAAACAGACGAAGCAAACCCCCAAAGGTATTAAACTGACATAAAAATGGTTATTACTGCTGGTGGTTTGGATAACAGACTGGCCTGTATGTGGAGAAATCTGATTTGTACTGTGTCTTTCCATTATGTTGAAGAAACAGGGGACTACTTCATATCAGCTGGCTCACGGTAATGTGACAGTGCGGTCATTTTCCTCCGTCCCACAGGGCATATTATTCATTGGTGGAGACTAAAAAAAGAAGCTGATCACCAGCCTCACTCCAGTACATGGACTGTTCTGACTTCCATTACAAGCATAAGTCTAAGGCTACCACTTCCACGGCCTTACGATACAGCATCTATATTGACAGTGGAAGCAGTATATGTCACAGCACAGCAGCATACATCACTGTGACTGCCACCTGGGTAGGAGGCCAATATAAATGTCAGTGTTTGACTGATGAAGATTACATAGTTAGTATGGTTTAAAAAAAGACACATGTCCATCAAGTTCAACCAGGAAGGTAAAAGGGATGTGATTCTATATTTCTGCATATGCATTAATGTTGTTTTGTTCTAGGAGTATCTCTAAGGCTAGGTTTCCACACAGGTTTTTATCTGCCGTTTTTTTTTTTTGTAAAATTGCCACCGCAGTTTATGAGCCAAAGCCAGAAGTGTATTCAAAAGGAATGGGGAAAATAAAGGAAGGACTAATACTTTTTCATCTTGCTGGATCCACTTATGACTTTGGCTAAAAAAAACTGCAGTGGCAGTTTAAAAAAAAAAAAAAGCTAGAAAAACCTGTGTGGAAACCTAGCCTAACCTGTTTTGAAGCTTTAATCTGTTCCTGCTGTGACCAGTTACCTAGGTAGACTGTTCCATAAATTCACAGTTGTTATGGTAAAGAAGGATTGTCGCCTCTGGAAACTAAACCTTTTTTTCTACAAATGGAGGGAGTGCCCCCTTGTTTTTTGACAGGGTTCTACCTAATCTATTTTATCTCATCTCAAGACTAAACAAATTTAATTCTTTTAATCTTTCCTCATAGCAAAACTGAAAAGCATCTTCCAGGTGATGCCGGACCAATGCATTATAAGGCTATGTTCACACCTCGGAATGTCCGCATGGAAAATCTCATAATATGCCGGCACTAGGACTACACAGGAATGCGCCATCTCATAGATGGCAAGGCATTCCGTGCAGAGTACACAGTTAGGATGAACAGGTCAATTATTTCTGCCGACACGGAATTCAGAATTTTCACACCAGAAACATCTGGCGCAGAAAATCCTCCGTGTGCACAGCACAGCAGAATCCTATTGAATTTAATGGGACTCTGCTGCAGCAGAATCTTACTGTAGAATTCCAATGTGAACATGGCCTAAAGTGGTAGTATTATGTCCCTGTCCCAGGAGTCCATGTCTCTTTTGATAAATGACAATATCCTGCTGGCCTTAGAAGTAGCAGCCTTAGATTGCATGCTATTCTGTAGTCTATGATCTACAAGTACACCCAGATCCTTCTCTACCAGTGACTCTCCCAGTTTAACCCCACCTAAGACTTATGCATTCAGCTTTTTATGTACTCAGATTCATGACTTTACATTTATCCACATTAAAATTTGCCAAGTGGATGCCCAGACACTGCCTTAGTTGGCTTATAACTTATGCATGTCTTCCATAGACTGTACCATGCCACAAAGATTGGTGTCAGCAAAGATAGAAACAGAGCATCCTGCATGTCATTTATAAATAAATTAAACAAGAGCAGGCCCAGTACTGAACCTTGGGGTACACCACTAATAACCGGGGACCAATCAGAGTACGAATTATTGACCACCACTCTCTGAGTGCGATCCTTAAGCCAGTTTTCAATCCAGTTAAAAACTAAAATTTCTAAACATAAAGACCTTAATTTACCTATCACACGTCTATGGGGGACAGTGTCAAACACTTTTGCTAAATCAAAAACACTAAAAAAAAAAAAACAGTACCTATCATGATCTTGTTGTATTTTATAATCCTCCCAGTTCACTGCCCCCATCATGATAAACAACCCCCTGCCTTTATTTTTATTATTTTTTGTTTTCTACCTTGATATTGCTCTGTATTTTCTGCTCAGATTCACAGACTGGGAAGGGGCGTTCCCCAGCAGGCGTGACATCATCTGAAGCCATACAGGGGAGAACTTCCTCCCTCACTGCCCAGAGCAGTTCAGTGTGTATGTGGGGGGGGGGGGTCCATTTGTGCTCTCCAGAATTCCAGCAGAGAAGAGAGGAGCAAGTGTTCCATCAGGCCTTTCCCAGGAGTGTGGCAGCCAGCTGGGAAGGGCCTTCCTGCATGGAGCCCTGGGAGTCCTGGGCCTCCACCTTCCGTTCCAGGTCAGCATGGGGTGGAGAGCAAACTACGACAGCCATTGTTCCTGCCAGAGGGAGAAGATCAAGCAGAATCTGCAGCAATGCAGGCTCTGCTTCCCAGGCAACGGTTACAAGCCAGAGATCCAGCAGTAGAAGGAAGGCAAGGAAAAAGAGTGGGGAGATGGGGGCTGAGCAAGGAGCATAGATTGGGTAGAGAGGACCTGTGTTTGGCTCAAAATCTGGCGAGTACTGGGTCCAAGAGAAATAAGCCAGAGCTGAAGAAAAGAATTACAGACCTGAAGGCGGAGATCGTAAAGCTGGAGGAGAGGAGGGCAGAGATCCTGGAGGGAAGCAATCTCTTCCAGGAGAAGCTGGAGAACGAGGACCGGTTTGCTGCCATGAAATCCCCAGATAAGGTGAAGGTGTAGGTGGATGATGGAGAGAGTAGAGGTGGTGAAGAAAGTGAGGATGGTGGTAAAGGTGTAAAGGAGGTCGAGGAAAAGTTGGAGGAAAGTGTACAGATTGTAGCGGAAGATGCTGTTCCTGTTCCTACTCCATGTGACACCAAGACCACCCAGGACCGCTACATTGACCCGGCCCAGGTGGCGCCACCATTAAGTGAGAGCGAGGAGGATGATGTGGAGAATGAAGCTGGGAATTATTGAGGGCGATTGTGATGCTGGAGTCCAAAGCCCACCTCCAGCATTTTACCTTTAGAGATGATCTGTGTGAGGATGTGGCAGTAAAGAGGAAAGCAAAGAAGCAAAAGACCAAGGAAACAGTTCAGTACGTGTTTCTTCCTTTCCAGCAGTCTGGGCCAGCTGCGAAACTGGTTCAGGCTGCGTGGCCCTCGAGACTACCAGACCCCGTTTCTGTGGTGGAATGGAGCCAGCCTGGGAGGTACAGCCTGGTGTCAGAGATGGCTGCGGACGCAATAGATGTGAAGCCCATCTGTCCTGCCGGTAGGGAAGGGCAGGATGGGCTTATGGTTGGCAGCTCTGGTGCTGCGGGACTGCCCCAGGGTGGCAGGGGCGTGTCTGAGCACCAGATACAAGTTATGTTGTCGCTTGCTTGGGGAGCGGTTCCCCGAGTGCTGCATGTTCTTCGGACGCTGTGAGGCATTCCTCTGTGAGGGGGGTTTATGGGTGCCGGCGGAGAGCGTTGGGTCTGTGTGCTCGGGGGGGGGGGGGGGGTCCTCAGAGTACTGCATGTTCTGCAGAGGCTGTGGGCACTCCTCTGTGAGGGGGGGGGGAGTGTCCGGGGGCCAGGATCATCCGCAGAGCCCGTGCATTCGGGCAAAGCAAGTGCTGGTGCTGCAGGAATTCCCTGCATGTCAGAGAGTGTAGGAGGAGCTGGGGTGCACTCGGAGGGGCATCCCCAGACTTCTAAAGTGACATCAGCCATGGAGGAAAAGTCACCAGCGTCGACATCAGCAGCTAAGCCTGCAAAAAAGATCATACTATAGCCGGCAGTACTACAGGTCCCAGCCAGCTCAGAATGTGTTAGGCATGATACTAAGGGTGCAAGTTGAAAGAATGATGGGTGTATTAGTGTTGTGGATGAGAGGAGTGTATGTGGGAGTGTCAGTGGAGTGAATGATGGTGGGAGAAGTAGTGGTATGAATGGGAAGTCTGGTATGGATGGAAAAAAAGATGATGGGAGTAGTGGTGTGAATGGTGGTTCTGGGTCTGGTCTGGCTGCCCCCCCTGGTAGTGACTGCTCCTAGGAGTTATGCTAATGTTGCTGCCGGGGGTTCGGGGAGGGGGGTCCCCGTCTCTGTCTGGTCTGGGAGGTTACTTGCAGCAGCGCCACCTCCTGGATAGAGAGGCACGGTTTGGGGGCTTTCCGAGAGCGGAATGGGGAGTTGGTCTGGTCCCTCCTGACAACCAGGCAGGACAATAACCATAGGAATGTGGTCCATCTGATTTGGAGGGGCAAGGGTAAGTGCCCACATCGCGCTAAAGTGGTTGAGCTCCTCCTTCAGATGGAATACAGGGCGAGTGACATCTTTGCCCTGAATCACCCCTACGGTTCTTCCGAGTTTGACATCAGTTTCGTTTGGCCAGAGGGTCTTGAACTCTTCTGGACAAACTACGAAGTGGCAAAGAGCGAGCCCGGCTGGCGGGTTTCACCATAAAGGCGATTTCCTGTCAGAACTCATTTAAGTAAGTGACCGTTTTGACTCCTAATGAGTCACTTTCTTGTTATGACATCATAACCTGGCTCGGACGGTTTTGGGATGTGACGGACATGCCCAAGAAAAACTTGGATGAGCACAGGATCTGGTCCGGGCCTGGAAGTTTTCCATCAAACTCTAGCGTTCAGGGAGTACGGTTGCCCACATTCCATCAACAGCCTTCCTTGGACATGATAGGATCCAGATCTTCTACCAGGGGAAGCCTAAGGTCTGTCACAGGTGTGGTAGCCCCACCCATTTTAGCGCAGCCTGTACTGTGCAGGTCTGCGCTTTGTGTGGTGGGGTGAGTCATCTGGCCGCATCCTGTAGGCAGATCCGGTGCCACCTGTGTGGTGTCCTTGGGCACACTTTTAGCCGTTGTCCTAGCATCTTCGCCCGTGTGATGGCTGCTTTGGTCAGCAAGAGCTGTGAAGTTGCCTTGCCTGGGGAGGGTACGGGCAGGGATGGGTGCGCAACAGGGAAAGTGAGGAGGAAAAAGGACCCCTTTAGTAGGGATCTGGAGAGTGCCCAGGTGACGGGGGTAGCTCTGGCCCCTGCTCCTGAAGCTGGCCCTGTAACTGCTGAAGCCCTGGATGAGAACATGCTGAATGAGGAGATCAGGAGGCTTTACAGACAGGAAGGCAATATGGCTGACCCTTCCGATTCCTCCCACTATGAAAGTGTGGATGAGGAGAGTGGGGAGAGGCCCAAAAAGAAAGACAAGGGCAAAAGGAAAGGGATAAAGAAGTGGTCTGAGCCCTCTGTTCCTTGTACTGCAGGCCAGGTCCAAAATGGAAGCCTGACTGCCCCTCCATCTGATTGACCTGTCAAACCGGTACCTCGTCCTCGATACCATTGCCTCCCCCTCCTTGGAGGGGGAAGGTAAGGGGAGGTGCCTAGGGAGAAAAAGCCAATGGGGGGAACTGGTCCTGGTCCAGTTGAACCTCCTTCATCGGAGGGCAGGGCTACACCGGGGCTGGACAGAGACGGGGATCAAATGGGTCAATCTGAGTTGAAAAAAAAGGTCTAAGAGCGGTCCAGCCTTCTCATCTTCTTAGGGGGATGAGGGGACTAAAAAGAAAAGGAAGCAAAAGTAAAGGGTGTGGCTGTTACGCCTAGCGCTCCGGGTCCCCGCTCCTCCCCGGAGCGCTCACGGCGTCTTTCTCCCTGCAGCTCCCCGGTCAGTCCCGCTGACCGGGAGCGCTGCTCTGTCATGGCCGTTGGGGATGCGATTCGCACAGCGGGACGCGCCCGCTCGCGAATCGCATCCCAGGTCACTTACCCGTTCCCGTCCCCTGCTGTCATGTGCTGGCGCGCGCGGCTCCGCTCTCTAGGGCGCGCGCGCGCCAGCTCCCTGAGACTTAAAGGGCCAGTGCACCAATGATTGGTGCCTGGCCCAATTAGCTTAATTGGCTTCCACCTGGTCCCTGACTATATCTATCCTCCTCCCATGCACTTCCTTGCCGGATCTTGTTGCCCTTGTGCCTAGTGAAAGCGTTTTGTGTGTTTAAAGCCTGTGTACCAGAACTTCTGCTATCTCCCCTGACTACGAACCTTGCCGCCTGCCCCCGACCTTCTGCTACGTCCGACTTTGCTTCTGCCTACTCCCTTGTACCGCGCCTATCTTCAGCAGCCAGAGAGGTGAGCCGTTGCTAGTGGATACGACCTGGTCACTACCGCCGCAGCAAGACCATCCCGCTTTGCGGCGGGCTCTGGTGAAAACCAGTAGTGTCTTAGAACCGGTCCACTAGCACGGTCCTCGCCATCCCTCTCTGGCACAGAGGATCCACTACCTGCCAGCCGGCATCGTGACAGTAGATCCGGCCATGGATCCCGCTGAAGTTCCTCTGCCAGTTGTCGCTGACCTCCCTACGCTGGTCGCCCAGCAAGCTCGTCAGATCGCCCAACAAGATCACCAGCTGTCGTACTTGACCACCATGACACAGCAACTCCAGTCACAACTACAGCAAGTACAGTCACAGCTACAGCAGCAACAACCATCTCCTCCGCCAGCTCCTGCACCCCTTCCGCAGCGAGTGGCCACTCCTAGCCTCCGCCTGTCCTTGCCGGACAAATTTAATGGGGACTCTAAGTTTTGCCGTGGCTTTCTTTCGCAATGTTCCCTGCACATGGAGATGATGTCGGACCAGTTCCCTACTGAAAGGTCTAAGGTGGCTTTCGTAGTCAGCCTTCTGTCTGGAAAAGCTCTGTCATGGGCCACACCGCTCTGGGACCGCAATGACCCTGTCACTGCCTCTGTACACTCCTTCTTCTCGGAAATTCGAAGTGTCTTTGAGGAACCTGCCCGAGCCTCTTCTGCTGAGACTGCCCTGCTGAACCTGGTCCAGGGTAATTCCTCCGTTGGCGAGTACGCCATACAATTCCGTACTCTTGCCTCTGAACTATCCTGGAATAATGAGGCTCTCTGCGCGACCTTTAAAAAAGGCCTATCCAGCAACATTAAAGATGTTCTGGCCGCACGAGAGACTCCTGCTAACCTGCATGAACTCATTCATCTAGCCACTCGCATTGACATGCGTTTTTCTGAGAGGCATCAAGAGCTCCGCCAGGAAAAAGACTTAGATCTCTGGACACCTCTCCCACAGTCTCCACTGCAATCTGCGCCTAGGCCTCCCGCCGAGGAGGCCATGCAAGTGGATCGGTCTCGCCTGACCCTGGAAGAGAGGAATCGCCGTAAGGAAGAGAATCTTTGTCTGTACTGTGCCAGTACTGAACATTTTTTGGTGGATTGCCCAATCCGTCCTCCACGTCTGGGAAACGCACGCTCGCACCCAGCTCTCGTGGGTGTGGCGTCTCTTGATGCTAAGTCGGCTTCTCCACGTCTCACGGTGCCTGTTCGGATTTCTACTTCAGCCAGCTCTTCCCTCTCAGCCGTGGCCTGCCTGGACTCTGGAGCTTCTGGGAATTTTATTCGGGAGTCCTTAGTGAATAAATTCCGCATTCCGGTGACCCGTCTTGTCAAGCCACTCCACGTTTCCGCGGTCAACGGAGCCAGGTTGGATTGCACCGTGCGTTTCCGCACGGAGCCCCTCCTAATGTGCATCGGACCTCATCACGAGGAAATTGTATTTTTGGTCCTTCCTAATTGCACTTCTGAAGTTCTCCTTGGACTACCCTGGCTTCAACACCATTCCCCAACCCTGGATTGGTCCACTGGGGAGATCAAGAGTTGGGGCCCCTCTTGTTCCAAGGACTGCCTTCAACCGGTTCCCAGTACTCCCTGCCGTGACCCTGTGGTTCCTCCTGTATCCGGTCCCCCTAAGGTCATTAAGGACTCTGCCTGCCACAGGAAATGCCTCTCCCCCCCTCCCAGTCCCATCAGGCAAGCCCCTGTGTCCCCGCATGGCCCTCGTCCTGGTGTCACACTGCCCCGTGCCAGGTCTCGCCCTCTGCCCTCTCTCCCCATTCCTACTCCTGCTGTTCTGCCTGCCGTTGAGGAATCCCTCCATCCTTTCCCGGTGTCCTCATCCCAGGGGAGGCAGTTACCGGATAAAGAGAAGGGGAGACCTAAGGGGGGGGGTACTGTTACGCCTAGCGCTCCGGGTCCCCGCTCCTCCCCGGAGCGCTCACGGCGTCTTTCTCCCTGCAGCTCCCCGGTCAGTCCCGCTGACCGGGAGCGCTGCTCTGTCATGGCCATTGGGGATGCGATTCGCACAGCGGGACGCGCCCGCTCGCGAATCGCATCCCAGGTCACTTACCCGTTCCCGTCCCCTGCTGTCATGTGCTGGCGCGCGCGGCTCCGCTCTCTAGGGCGCGCGCGCGCCAGCTCCCTGAGACTTAAAGGGCCAGTGCACCAATGATTGGTGCCTGGCCCAATTAGCTTAATTGGCTTCCACCTGGTCCCTGACTATATCTATCCTCCTCCCATGCACTTCCTTGCCGGATCTTGTTGCCCTTGTGCCTAGTGAAAGCGTTTTGTGTGTTTAAAGCCTGTGTACCAGAACTTCTGCTATCTCCCCTGACTACGAACCTTGCCGCCTGCCCCCGACCTTCTGCTACGTCCGACTTTGCTTCTGCCTACTCCCTTGTACCGCGCCTATCTTCAGCAGCCAGAGAGGTGAGCCGTTGCTAGTGGATACGACCTGGTCACTACCGCCGCAGCAAGACCATCCCGCTTTGCGGCGGGCTCTGGTGAAAACCAGTAGTGTCTTAGAACCGGTCCACTAGCACGGTCCTCGCCATCCCTCTCTGGCACAGAGGATCCACTACCTGCCAGCCGGCATCGTGACAGTGGCCATCTAATTTAATCACCCTGTATGGTGGCACAAACCCCATTGATGCTGGCATCCATTAATTGTGCCAGCATAAAGTCAGATAAGGCTAGATTTGCAGCCTTTGATTTTCTCAACCATATTTAAAGGGGGTACTCCCATGGAAAACTTTATTTATTTTTTTAAATCAACTGGTGCCAGAAAGTTAAACAGATTTGTAAATGACTTCTATGGAAAAAAAAATCTTAATCCTTTCAATACATTTTATGGGCTGTATACTACAGAGGAAATGCTTTTCTTTTTGGACTTCTCTGATGTCATGACCACAGTGCTCTCTGCTGACCTCTGCAGTTCATTTCAGGAACTGTCCAGAGCAGCATATGTTTGCTATGCGAATTTTCTCCTGTTCTGGACAGTTCCAAAAATGGACTGCAGAGGTCAGCAGAGAGCACTGTGGTCATGAAATCAGAGAAATCCAAAAAGAAAAGCATTTCCTCTGTAGCATATAGCCCCTAAAAATTACTGGAAGAATTAAGATTTTTTAATAGAAGTAATTTACAAATCTGTTTAACTTTCTGGCACCAGTTGATTTAAAAAAAAAACATTTTCCACGGGAGTACCCCTTTAAGCCAACATTTTCTTTTTACAGGAGACCAGGTTGTCAGATCTAGCCTCTCTGGTTAAAGCCAGAAGAGAGTGGAGGTGCGGTCCCTCCCACTGGTCTCGTGTGGCTGAGCCGTATAGTGGGGTGGCGGTCCTTTTTACCGCTGCTGTTGAATGCCGACGCGTTATTGAATTAGAAATGGGGAGGTGCCTTAGATGTCTTCATGAAGGTACAAGAGCTCCGGCTCTTGTGTCCCACAAACCAGGTGGGACTGTAAGGATTTCTTTATGAAGATTAAGCCCTTTCTTTTTATGAGTCAGCAAGTGATAATGTCACGAGGTCCCAAGATAGGAGAGGCTCCAATGGTCTGCTGACTTACGACTGAGTGGCCCTCAATAATATAGTTAGGGAAGCCAGCCCAGAGGATGTCCACATCCGGAGCCCCTCAGGCCACGTGGTTTTCACCTTTCATTGAGGTAGCAGCAGGTCTAGGATAGACAGGTTTTATTTAAAGGAGGACGTCGTCTCTTCTGCAGTGTCCTTGGTTGAGGTGGAGTTTTCCAACCACTTTATGATTTTGTTTTCCCTGAATGTTTCAGAGACCCCCCGGATGGGTAAAGGTTGTTGGAAGTTGAATTTGTCCCTCCTGGAGGAAGCAGAAGTGAGACAGTACTTTGAGGATTTTCTTCAGAATCAGGTACCTCTACTGGGCCTATGTAGTAGTAAGTCAAAGTGGTGGGAGATATTCAAGAAGAGGGTTGAGGGGTTCTTCCACCAGCTCTTGAGCCTCAGGTCCCTGAATAGGTATCGCCTGTATCAGGGTCTGAGTAGGAAACTCGAACTTCTCGTCTCGGCTGGAGGTAACCAAGACGATATTTAAAGAGTGAAGTCCTTGCTGATGTGGTCTCAGTACGATAGGCACGCATTGTTACGCCGAGCGCTCCGGGTCCCAGCTCCTCCCCGGAGTGCTCACAGCGTTCTCCTGTTCGCGGCGCTCCGGTCAGACCTGCTGACCGGGTGTGCTGCGATAATGTACTCAGCCGGGATGCGATTCGCGATGCGGGACGCGCCCGCTCACGATGCGCATCCCGACCCGCTTACCAGACTCGTTCCCCGTCTGTGCTGTCCCGGCGCGCGCGGCCCCGCTCCCTAGGGCGCGCGCGCCGGGTCTTTGCGATTTAAAGGGCCGGTGCGCCACTGATTGGCGCATGGGTTTTAATCAGTACCTTCACCTGTGCACTTCCCTATTTATACCTCACTTCCCCTGCACTTCCTTGCCGGATCTTGTTGCCATTGTGCCAGTGAAAGCGTTTCCTTGTGTGTTCCTAGCCTGTGTTCCAGACCGTTGCCCCTGACTACGATCCTTGCTGCCTGCCCTGACCTTCTGCTACGTCCGACCCTGCTCTTGTCTACTCCCTTGTACCGTGCTTATCTCAGCAGTCAGAGAGGTTGAGCCTTTGCCGGTGGATACGACCTGGTGTTACGCCGAGCGCTCCGGGTCCCCGCTCCTCCCCGGAGCGCTCACGGCGTCTCTCTCCCTGCAGCGCCCCGGTCAGTCCCGCTGACCGGGAGCGCTGCACTGACATGGCCGTCGGGGATGCGATTCGCACAGCGGGACGCGCCCGCTCGCGAATCGCATCCCAAGTCACTTACCCGTCCCGGTCCCCTGCTGTCATGTGCTGGCGCGCGCGGCTCCGCTCTCTAGGGCGCGCGCGCGCCAGCTCTCTGAGACTTGAAGGGCCAGTGCACCAATGATTGGTGCCTGGCCCAATTAGCTTAATTGGCTTCCACCTGCTCCCTGGCTATATCACATCACTTCCCCTGCACTCCCTTGCCGGATCTTGTTGCCTCGTGCCAGTGAAAGCGTTTAGTGTTGTCCAAAGCCTGTGTTACCTGAACTCCTGCTATCCATCTTGACTACGAACCTTGCCGCCTGCCCCGACCTTCTGCTACGTCTGACCTTGCCTCTGCCTAGTCCTTCTGTCCCACGCCTTCTCAGCAGTCAGCGAGGTTGAGCCGTTGCTAGTGGATACGACCTGGTTGCTACTGCCGCAGCAAGACCATCCCGCTTTGCGGCGGGCTCTGGTGAACACCAGTAGCCTCTTAGAACCGGTCCACCAGCACGGTCCACGCCAATCCCTCGCTGACACAGAGGATCCACAATCTGTAAGCCGAATCGTGACACCTGGTTGCTACCGCCGCTGCAAGACCATTCCGCTTTGCGGCGGGTCTGGTGAAAACCAGTAGCAACTTAGAACCGGTCCACCGACACGGTCCACGCCAATCCCTCTCTTGCACAGAGGATCCACCTCCAGCCAGCCGAATCGAGACACGCATCTTTGGTTTTTGAGAGGAATTAGTGGAAGTACTGCTCGCCAGACCCTTACAGAAACTGCAAGATGTCAGTGAATAGTAAAGTCATTTCAGGACTGATTGATAGTATCTCTGAATCGGTCCAGATCAGGGATCTTGTAGGTTATCAGATCCTTCTACTCGCACCTCTTGGGAAGGAAGGATCTAGATCGGGATGTGATGTCGAGTTTCCTGGCTGAAACCATTCCTGAGACAGCGGTAGAACCCTTTCTTGGCGTTTTGGCAGAAGAAATCAGGGAAGAGGAAGTGAGACTGGCGATCAAGGGGCTTGCCCCTAAGAAGTCGCCAGGTCCGGATGGCTTAACATCTGAGTGGTACAGGACCTTTAAGAAGTCTTTAACTCCCCTCTTGACTGAGGTATTCAATGAGTGTCTCTCCTCGGGCACTCTGCCGAAGTCAATGAGGAGGTCAGCCCTGATTCTTCTCTCAAAGGGTAAAGATCCCAGCCATATTGAGAAGTGGAGGCCCATAGCTCTTCTCAATATGCACAGGAAGCTTCTGGCCAAGATACTGTTTAATCAGCTAGTGAAGTTTGCACCCCAGCTCCTTTTGGAGGACCAGCACGGCACTGTTCCAGGCCGAAGCACCTTAAGTGCTATTCTCGGTGTCCGGGAGGCAGTGGAGTGGAGTAATGCAGGTCTCTGGAAGGGGTACTTGCTGTCCCTGGATCAGGCCAAAGCATTTGATCGGGTGAACCATGAGTACCTCTGGTCCATCGTCCTGAGATATGGCTTACCGAGTACTTTTGTTAATTGGCTTAGAACTTTATATGCAGGGGCAGAGAGTTTCCCACTGGTGAATGGTTGGTCTGGCCGCTCTTTTGAGGTGGGGTCCAGAGTCCGTCAGGGTTGTCCTTTGGGCACGCTTTTATACGTGTTCGCGATCAATCCCTTCATCAGAAGGGTAGATTGTGGGCCGTTGGCGGGAGCCGGGATGGATCTGGGGGAGCTGGATGTCGCCCAGAGAGTAGTAACGTACCCTCATGATGTCACCATTTTCATGTCCTTGAGAGAGGAGGTTGATGTGGTGATGTTGGAGGTGGACCAGTCTAAGATCAACCTGGATAAGTGTGAGAGTCCCTGGCTGGGAGGGGGGGATCCCACGTTTGATCTCCCGGACACCCTTTCAGGGCCCAAGATTCAGCAAAAATTCTGGGCACCACATTTTGTAAGGATGATTATCCCACCAAAAACTGGGATGGAAAGCTCCAGGATGCCACTCAGAGGGTGAACCAGTGGAAGGGTTGGTCACCTGATCAAATCATACCTGCTCCCCTTGTTTATCTATCTGGGCAGTGTATGTATCTTGCCAGAGGCTTACTATGCAAGGATCTACAGCCTGTTTTTCCAACTGTTATGGGGGAACAGGTGGAACCTAGTCAAGAGGGGGGTTAAGTACCGCCCGAGGAGACTAGGGGGTTTATCTATGGTAAACCCGGTGGTGTTCTTAACGAACATCTTCTTGAAAGCTAACAAACCTCTGGAAAGAGAAGGCTCCTCCGTGTGTATTCTCCTGCAGGGAAGGGTTTTGGTGTTTCTTCCAGGAATGGGAGAGAGAAGGGTGAGTGAAGGACCTCCGTACGCCCCATGGATATCTCCCGGCTTTTGCTACCCCTACAATGAAGGCGGGACGTCGGTGGGGTCTGGGAGTGTGGGAGATCAGGACACAGTCAACGAAGTTCCTTGATAAACGAGTTCTGTTGACCCACTTCCAGAAGCATCTGGCGCTCAGGGACTGCCCAGGTCAGGATCTGAGGGTGGGGTTGTATCTTTTAAACATGGGAAGGATCCCCCAGAAGTTATGGGACTTGGCCTGGCACTGCTTTCAGGGGAAGCTATCTGTGAGTGACAACCTGAAGTACAGGAGCTCTGATGACCGGGGATGTCCCCGAGAAGAGTGCGGGGACACGCTGGAAAGCATGGATCACTTCCTGCTTCATTGTCCCTTTAATATAGGGGTCCACAACCGCCTGGGCGCTTCCATCGGCTGGGGTCAATTTACCGGCCTTACTCATCCATAGTGGGCTTATGGGGCATTTAGGACCCTGGGTGGCCAAGAAGAGGCACTTTATTCTTAGTTATCTTAGTGGTTAGGTACCACATGTGGAACGCACAGTGTTTAGTGTTGACCCAACAGAAAATCCTCTCCGAGGTGGAGGTCTGTAGGAATATAACCGATGACCTCAGGAAGATCAGGTCTTTGGAGTATGGCAGTCTTGGTACCAGTAGGGCTTTTCTCCTATAGAGAGGGTTTTCTTTTGATGTGCCCTAGGTACTAGGCCCTTAAGGTAAAGTACCTTAATTTTGTACATATTTTAGGGTGAGTATAGAGTCAGTTTCAGGAAGGGATAGTGATAGGGTTAAAAGGTAAGATTGATAGGGAAAGGAATTTAAATAATATTTTATCAGGATTGCCATCCTTCTTCCTGGTGGTGGGCTATGCATGTCACCTTAGCCTTTTCGTTTTGTTTTCTGTGGATAGATTGTAAAGGGCTTGCAGACAACCAAACTTGGGCCTTGTGGTTTTTTTTGTGTACTATATTGTTGATATTGTTGTGTTGTAGATAGTGTGTATATATGGTTCTGTATATATTGTTATGTTTATTATTAGGTGGGTAGGCGTGTATTTTAGGTTGAGTGAGGGTTTTGGGGGGTGGTGGTGGTATGGGTCAGTTATGGACAAAAAGTGGACAAACAGTGATCTATGGACTCTGACCCATGTCAAGAGGGGGTGGCGGGTGATGGGATAGTTCAGCATAGGTTTCCATTCTGTTCTTATCTCTTTTATATATTTATTTCTCCATATATATTTTGTAGGTTCTTATTTGTAAGTATTTATGTATAAGTATTTATAAGTATTTTTGAGTATTTTGTACATTGTTATGGTTATTTTGGGCAGTTGGACCAGTTTTCAGTTAGATATCCAAAAATGTGTGTGTCCTAGTGTGGATTTAGTTTTTCTCCAAGTTGGAATTATTTTAAGTTAAGGCAGTTAGCCATATTTTTCTTTTGTTATTGGGGAAAAAAATAAATAAAAAGTTTTTCTCTTACAAGTTGGATTATCTTTAGTTATAATACAATACAAGAATTTAGGTGCACTACTGTGGTAGATGTAAACAATGACATTGGCTAACCCCCAAAACTGATGTTAAAATTGAGACATTCGCCAGTATATCCTTATATGGAGGACACACCAGAGCCCGCACACCAAACGCCAAGTTTTCTCAAGTGGCTCGGGACCTAACACTAACCTATCTGTGCATGATAAGCAAAACCAGGGGCCAGTGGGCAATTACAGCAGCATTAGGTCAGACTTACAGCCTGCTCCCAGGTTACCTCCAGTTTGGGTGGGCACACATACAATGGGAGGATGGAGGCAGACTATAAGCCCCACCTAAGTTGGCTGATATGCTGCCGGCCACACATGTGGACCTTAATGCTGCCTTCATAGTGATTTTAACATCAGTGTTGAGGGATAGCCAATGTCATTGTATACATCCACCACAGTAGTGCACCCATATTCCTGTATTGTATTCTAATTGTTACACATCCACACCGTTTATCTGGTGTAGGATTCTATTGTGGCACTTGTAGTCCGCTGCAGGCATCCTCCATTGTATGCATTTTTATGCTGGGGATCGCCCTTAGCAACGGACTACAAGGGCAGGATCTGCTCCCCCAGTATAAATGCACAACCGCATTTGGGGTTGAGCACCTCCAGCCATTTGAGACCACGTTTTTTGTTGTTTGTTTAAATTTTATACTTGGAGGTGTGTAAACTCCAAAATTAATGCGCCTTGAATATCTTCAAGGCAGCATTAAGGTAGCACCTGTGAGGCCAGGCACCCATATTAGCCAACTCAGGTGGGGCTTGCAGCTTGCCTCCCTCCTCCCATTGCATGTGTGCTCAGTCATGCTGGAGGGTATCTGGGAGGAAGTTGTGAGTCGACCGAATGCTGCCGTGATTGCCCACTGGCCCCTGTTTTGCTTATCAAGCACAGGTAGGATTAGCGTAGGTCTCGCACCATCTTGAGAAACCTTGGCGTTGGTGTGCGGGCTTTGGTGTGTCCTTCATATAAGGATACACTGGCGAATGTCTCAATTTTAACATCAGTGTTGAGGGATAGCCAATGTCATTGTATACATCCACCACAGTAGTGCACCCATATTTCTGTATTGTATTCTAATTGTTACACATCCACACCGTCTATCTGGTGGAGGATTCTATTGTGGCACTTGTAGTCCGCTGCAGGCATCCTCCATTGTATGCATTTTTATGCTGGGGATCGCCCTTAGCAACGGACTACAAGGGCAGGATCTGCTCCCCCAGTATAAATGCACAACCGCATTTGGGGTTGAGCACCTCCAGCCATTTGAGACCACGTTTTTTGTTGTTTCTTTTCTCCTATAGAGAGGGTTTTCTTTTGATGTGCCCTAGGTACTAGGCCCTTAAGGTAAAGTACCTTATTTTTGTTCATATTTTAGGGTGAGTATAGAGTCAGTTTCAGGAAGGGATAGTGATAGGGTTAAAAGGTAAGATTGATAGGGAAAGGAATTTAAATTATATTTTATCAGGATTGCCATCCTTCTTCCTGGTGGTGGGCTATGCATGTCACCTTAGCCTTTTCATTTTGTTTTCTGTGGATAGATTGTAAAGGGCTTGCAGACAACCAAACTTGGGCCTTGTGGTTTTTTTTTGTGTACTATATTGTTGATATTGATGTGTTGTAGATAGTGTGTATATATGGTTCTGTATATATTGTTATGTTTATTATTAGGTGGGTAGGCGTGTATTTTAGGTTGAGAGGGTTTTGGGGGGTGGTGGTGGTCTGGTATGGGTCAGTTATGGACAAAAAGTGGACAAACAGTGATCTATGGACTCTGACCCATGTCCAGAGGGGGTGGCGGGTGATGGGATAGTTCAGCATAGGTTTCTATTCTGTTCTTATCTCTTTTATATATTTATTTCTCCATATATATTTTGTAGGTTCTTATTTGTAAGTATTTATGTATAAGTATTTATAAGTATTTTTGAGTATTTTGTACATTGTTATGGTTATTTTGGGCAGTTGGACCAGTTTTCAGTTAGATATCCAAAAACGTGTGTGTCCTAGTGTGGATTTAGTTTTTCTCCAAGTTGGAATTATTTTAAGTTAAGGCAGTTAGCCATATTTTTCTTTTGTTATTGGGGAAAAAAATAAATAAAAAGTTTTTCTTTTACAAGTTGGATTATCTTTAGTTATAATACAATACAAGAATTTAGGTGCACTACTGTGGTAGATGTAAACAATGACATTGGCTATCCCTCAACACTGATGTTAAAATTGAGACATTCGCCAGTATATCCTTATATGAAGGACACACCAGAGCCTGCACACCAAATGCCAAGCTTTCTCAAGTGGCTCGGGACCTAACACTAACCTGTGCATGATAAGCAAAACCAGGGGCCATTGGGCAATTACAGCAGCATTAGGTCAGACTTACAGCCTGCTCCCAGGTTACCTCCAGTTTGGGTGGGCACACATACAATGGGAGGATGGAGGCAGACATACAACCCCACCTAAATTGGCTGATATGCTGCCGGCCACACATGTGGACCTTAATGCTGCCTTCATAGTGATCAAGGCGCATTAAATGTGGAGTTTATACACCTCCTAGTATAAGATTTAAACAACAACAAAGACGTGGTCTCAAATGGCAGGAGGTGCTCAACCCCAAATGCAGTTGTGCATTTATGCTGGGGGAGCAGATCCTGCCCTTGTGGTCTGTTGCTATGGGTGATCTGCAGCATAAAAATGCATACAATGCAATAGACTACAAGTGCCAAAATGACATCCTACACCAGATAAACGGTGTGGATGTGTAATAATTAGAATAATACAATACAAGAATTTAGGTGCACTACTGTGGTAGATGTAAACAATGACATTAGCTAACCCTCAAAACTGATGTTAAAATTGAGACATTAGCCAATGAGGGTTAGCCAATGTCATTGTTTACATCTACCACAGTAGTGCACCTTAATTCTTGTATTGTATTATTCTAACTGTTACACATCCACATCTGGTGTAGGATGCCATTGTGGCACTTGTAGTCTGCTGCAGGCATCCCCCATTGTATGCATTTGTATGCTGGGCATTGCCCCTAGCAACAGACCACAGGGGCAGGATCTGCTCCCCCAGCATAAATGCACAACTGCATTTGGGGTTGAGCACCTCCTGCCATTTGAGACCATGTCTTTGTTGTTGTTTATATCTTTAGTTATGGCAGTTAGCCATATTTTTATTTTGTTTTAAAAAATATATGTTTTGGTTTGTTGCAAGGTAAGGAGGTAAGGAATAAGGCTATATATGTGAGGTTATGTTTCCTAGTTTGGTTACTTTTAGTTTTGATTACGGCGAGTAGAGATGAGTGAATTTTCGAAAAAGTTTGATTTGGACCAAATTTATTTGCGGCGAATCGTTATTAAAAACAGCTATTTCTGGCCTACAGAGAGGCTCAATAGTGGACTAGAACACTTTGCCTTGTCCTAACATGCATAGGGAGTGTTAGTGAAATAATACTGTTATTCAGTATGACATGCAGATTACAGACATCGCTATTAGAATCACTGCTGCAGAGCGTCTAGATGTGGCAGATTTTTTATTTAATTTTTATTTAATTTAATTAGAATTTATTCTAATTTTTAGAGTACCCATTCTGGTGATCATTGAGCTGGTGGTCGGTCCTCTGCCAGGCGAGATACCACCTGTTCCAGCCCCTGCCTCTCAGTGCCTCCCTGGCTGTGAAAGTGGGAATGTATCATTTAATCAGTTAAGGTTCATTGTTATCTTCTGTAGCACCCCGCAACGATCGCGGGGTGCTGCTAGTTACCTGGGCAGCCAAGGGGTCTTTACAAGGACCCCCAGGTCTGCCCCGGGATGTCCTGATATGCTGCCTGCTAGTGTAAAACTGGCAAGCAGCATATAACTGCAATGCTTTGGAATACTAAGTATAAAGTGTAAAAAAAAATAATATAAAATAAATAAAAGTGTAAATTAAAAGTGTATACAAATAAGTGTAAAAAAGTGTAACAAAATGTTTTTAAAAAATGTAAAAAAGTGTAAGAAAAATTAAATAAAAAATACAAATACATTTATTAAATTAATATAATGAAAAATAAAAATGCATAATGTGTAGGATCACACGGCGCACATCCGCAGCATATTACATGTTGCGGATGCCCACCAGCAGTTACAATAATGAGCTCCCTGCTGCGGCTAGGTAGCTTTGTGTGTTCACTCATAGCAGTGGATGTCCCACCGGCAGTCATGAGCGGACACACTGAGCTACCCATCCACAGCGGGAATCTTGCCCTTGTGACTGTTGGGGGGCAATCGCAGTGTGACATATGCTACGCTCTATGTGACTTTATACTGCGTTTCAGCAGCATTTTAGAGGTATCCGTCAGCATCACGTAAAAAAAGTGATGCTGACGTATACTGTAGCATCCCTTTTTTGACATGACAATGGACACCTATACTGCAGAAATGCAGTATGAATGGGGACTATTCATATAATGATGCCCAGAAAGCCAAAGGAGGCTCTTCTCCTTCTTGGTTCTTTGAGTATTTCTTCCATTTCAAAAGCGACTTACCAAAATGATATCCCACAGAAAAATAATTTGTGGGGGAAAAAAGCTAATTGCTACTGACACTGACTTTGAAATAATTCTAGCCACACAATAAGGGCTCAAAGTACTCACTTTTGCGCTAGGTGAATACTTTAGGGAGTGTAGTTTCAAAAATGGAGGCACTTCTGGGGGTGCAGTATTGTTCTGATAGCTAGAATGCTTTGCAAGATGAAGTGCGGCCTATAATTTGTAGAATGATATCCTGAAAGCCGAATGGTGCTCCTCTCTTTTGGGTCCCACCATGTGGCCATGCAACCAAATATGGCCTAAGCGGGGGTATCACCGAACACTGGACGAACAACGTAATAAAATATAGGGCGCATTTTCTACTTTTCAGATGCAATGTACAAAAAATATGCACCCACAAATGATGCATTTGTAAAAAAAAAAAAAATGCTGCGCGGATCAGATCAGCCAAGATGGCGGACGGAGGTTCCCTCACCTGCCTCCGTCCGTCTCCCAGAGTCTCCTGCACTGATCTGCCTTCCAGCAGACCAGAGCAGACGATCGCCGATAATACTGATCAGTGCTATGTCCTATGCATAGCACTGAACAGTATTTAGCAATCTAATGATTGATATAAATAGTCCCCTATGGGGACTAAAAAAGTTTTTAAAAAAGTGAAAAAAATTTGAAAAAGCCCCTCCCCAATAAAGTTTTAAATCACCCCTTTTCATGTGGAAACCTTAGTAAATATGTTGGGTTTTTGTGAAAATGTCGGGCACACGCCCCTTTTTGGAAAACACGCCCCCTTTTCCCAGCGTTCATGCCCCTTTTTGGGTTTTCTTTGCAAAATGGAGAGTTAGTCTGGGTTTTTTCAATTCTGGCACAAATTCTGGTGCAAAATCTGGCGCACAACTCGACAAAATATGTCGGGTTTGCAATACTAAATGAGGGCCAATTTCTCTTTTTAACATAGATTATAAGATTCTTAGGAAGGTTCTTTCTAAAAGGTTGAACAAGGTTATATTGTCCATTTACACCCTGATCAGGGTCAGAGTTTATACCCTGCACATCGACCACTAATAATATATGGGGGGTGCAAGTAGCTGTTCAAACCAGTATGGCTCATGATAGGGATTCAACCTTGGTCTCATTAGACGTGGCCAAGGCTTCTGACTCAGTCAACAGGCTGTATCATCTCTCTGTTCTGCAACAGTCCAAATTTAGAAGAGGTTTCATATGCTGGATTTCTATTTTGTATCAAACCCGTAGGGCACCGATTTCTGTTAATGTAATGTGTTCTTCCACCTTCCAACTGGGTAGGTGGTACTTGTCAGGGGTGTCTTCTGTTGCTGCTCCTTTTTGCGGTGATAGTGGACCCCATGACTGTTCCCGTTCACCAGGATACTTTAATTAAAGGCATAAGCAGGAATTGTAGGGAAGGCAGCATCAAGCTATATGCCGACAATTTGGTTCTGATTATGGACAACCCACTTGCCTCACTTCCACAGGCAATTTCTCTTCTGATTGCTTTGGCAGTTTTTCCAGAGTCCGGATTTAGTTGGTCTTTATGCCATTTCTTCCTACCTCTTAGCCTGGCAACTATTTGTGGCCGTCAGGAAGTAAAGAAATTTAAATACCTTAGCTTGCTTATGTGAGAGATAAGTTTAAGCTCTTTACCTTTCTCAGTTCCCGGTATTATTAGCCGGACTTCCATATATATTACCTGTGGAAAAATTTTGTCTTATCCGAATCTAAGTGGATGTGGAGCTACTTTTCTAACTCTGAACATCATCTGGCTCACTATTTGAATGTTACCTCTCTCAGGCCTATTTCAATACCCCCTCTACTAGAGGTAGAGTCCTCTTCCCAGAACATAAATTTGCTCTTCAAGTATGGAAAGGTACAACATGCCTTTACTGACTTTATGTCTGACATGCCCATATGGCATAATTGTGATTTCCCTCATTTAATGAAGGACATTAATCCCCAGTTTTGGTTAACTCATGGAATGTGTACTTAAGTTAGGCCTATTCTTATAACCCTGTTAAATAATTTTCCCAACTACAATAGGAGTATGATCTTCCTAAGGTATCCTTTCATGAATACTTACAATTGCGTCATGCACTTTATAGCCAGTTTTCCCAGCCCAGACCTCAAATTTAAGATTATCGCCTTATTGGTGTGTTGAGATCTTAAAGCCCTAGAGGCCTAATGTCTGCACTATATACTCATTTGATAGTGGTAAACATTCTAGCATTCCCATAGCAGCTGAGACATATTTGAAGGCTCATATCTCTGATTTATCCTCTGAGGATTACCAAGAGTTTCTTTCTTCTCATACGTTAGTGTCAACAATTAAATGATTCAACTGTAAATCATACATAGTAGCTAAATCCCATCTATTAGGCTTCACCGCATGGATAGAATATCAACAGATGTCACTGCTGTCATTATCCTGAAGCAGATTTTGGCATGTCATGTGGAGCTGCCCATACATACATACCTTAGGGCAGGATGTCACCACATTGTGGTCTTCAGTTCTGAATATCCCTGTACAATTAAATCTGCTGTCCTGTCTCTGGGATTTTACCTGAGAAGAAAGGCAGCATCTCATAAGAGTGTCCCTGAGGGAATCTTTGCTTCTTGCCCGATAATTGGAGATTTTCCTACCCTTGGTGACGGAAAATATGGATTTTATAACAAACAGGAGGCGAGCATTATGAAGTTCTCTCTTTACTGCAGAAAGTTAGCAGTTAATATTAAAACGTTTTAACAATAATAATAAGAAAAAAAAACTAGATACAATGGTGCAATCAAACATGTTATATAATAACAGACAATAAGAGTGTTTCCTATATTAAAAAAGGAGCTGTAACTGAGGTAACTTCCTCTTTCTTTACAATAAATTTTAATGAATTAAAGTCTCAAATGTAATAATTTGTTAAGTCAATAGAAGATAGTCCATGAACTGGAGTAGAAGTCATTAATAATTCCGGAACTCTGGTAGGTAAGTAGAGTTGATGATTCAAAACAGGAACGACAGGAACGTTGTCAGGAGAGAAGGTCGCATCTGAATGGAACTAATATGCTGAAAAGAAGCACAAGAAAACATAAGGGTCACCAAGGGTAGGAAAATCTCCAATTTTATAGCAAGACAGGAGGCCTCGCATTATGCAAGTTTAAAGCTATAACTGTACACAATAAACTATATGATATAATTAATTACAATCAAGAAGAGACATGGAGACGTGAGTCTCAGGTCTGAAATAAAAGGTTTTAAAGGTGTTGTAAAAGAAATACCAGATTGTGCAATTTTTTGGGAAACTGCACCTCTAGTAGAGTGTGCACGGAAAGTAGACACATCAATATTAGCAAAGATAATACATTGTCTGACGAATCTTGCAAGAGTAGTAGAAGAAACAGGTAAGTGAGGTTTATAAAACACTGAGATAAGAATAATAAGGTTAGGTCTCCCAATATTACAAAAAAAACTGAATTGACTAGAAGGGAACCTGTAAAACATAGCTTTTAATATGCACATCATCTAAAAATGTACAAAAGTAGTATCAAAAAGTAGAAAAATAGAAAATAGAAAAAAATTGTAATAATAATATTAACAGGCCGCCATCAGAATCCTGCCATATACGTGTATCAAAGCAAAGCGCATCATCTCTCCAGTAGTAAGGCTAAGTTACTGTTACGCAACCACTAACACCTCACAGAGTCACAGGAGAGACAGCCCGCTATGCAGATAACACAGACAAATCATTATTCACAATACAATAACCATTATTGAACAATGCTGTAAGAAAATATATTGCATATTGAACCGCTGATTATCTAGCTACTGAGGATAGTGACCAAAATAGGATTCCAGTACTCTCTATCAAAGGATAAATGAATCAAGATGTCTAGTCCACCAATGTATGCGAACTATAGATAACAAGTCCGCTGTTCACAGTTAGCGCAACCGCGCCTCCAAACAGGTAACTATCCTTCAAATAGAATACACATCAGTATTACTAGAATAATTTCACGGTGATCACAGTCCACTAGATCATACACTCCAAGGTATCCGGTTCAATGCGGTATTAAATTGTCCTCGCAGAAAAGCGCACCTAGTCCCTCCGGATCTTGGCAGATCGTATCAGCGGTGTGCATAGATAGCCACTCCCAGTGATGTGGCACACCCCTGATTGGAGCCTCAGACCGCGGGAACAGGTGAATGCAGGTATATCAGTTTGTAGCGTGTGTTAGTTTAGCACGGCCGCCATCAGAGCCGCATGCGAGGTGCGAAAAGTGCACTGTAAGACAGTAAAGGAGACCAAGCTTATGAAAGGTCCCTGAGGATATTGAGCGATTGAAACGCGTTGGACCCCTTAAGGATGCAATATGATATGAAGGAGCCGTCAGTCGTCATGTACCAACATGCAGATGTCCGGGCGTGAATCAAGCATCTATGGATACAGCTAAGTGTATTTGCAAGCATATCAGTATATCTGCATAACTAACTGGGGACATTGGAAACCACCTAATGTGGGAATAGTCTAAATGCACTCCTAAGTATCCATCTGGAGATTAAGCCATATATAATATATTGCAACCTATATTCAGATACCTAGTATACTATCACACCTAAATATACTCACAGCACTATCTCTGGAGCTACTGATGGACAGCAACATATGCCTTAGTGTGCAGTCTGTGAGTGAATAAACCGCATAGTGTGAATGTACACCTAAGATATCTATGGACTGAATACTGGCATACTAGGAGATCAGGCTCCTGTGCTGCAAATTGCCTATGCTTATGTGGACATAGCCCTATGTTGAGAAATCTACAGACATGCTGAATTTAAATTGCACAGTGTGAACTGGCTAAATTATGCATCTGATGGGGCCATTTAAGAATTTCCACATTACAATACTGTGCATATATACTACTTGAATGCTGTGACAATATACATCAACAATTATATGTGGACAACATTAGTCCTATCTGGAGTAATCTGTAGACACGCTGAATATAAGCTCAAATCGCACAGTGTGAACCAGCTGCTTTATTCATCTGACGGGGACATTTAAGAATTTCCACACTATAATACCGTGCATATACACTATTTGAATGCTGTGACAATATACATCAATACTGTATGCTGGTCAAACGTCTGTGACAATAACCATTTTTTCTGCGAGGACAATTTAATACCGCATTGAACCGGATATCTTGGAGTGTATGATCTAGTGGACTGTGATCACCGTGAAATTATTCTAGTAATACTGATGTGTATTCTATTTGAAGGATAGTTACCTGTTTGGAGGCGCGGTTGCGCTAAGTGTGAACAGCGGACTTGTTATCTATAGTTCGCATACATTGGTGGACTAGACATCTTGATTCATTTATCCTTTGATACAGAGTACTGGAATCCTATAAAGGTCACTATCCTCAGTAGCTAGATAATCAGCGGTTCAATATGCAATATATTTTCTTACAGCATTGTTCAATAATGGTTATTGTATTGTGAATAATGATTTGTCTGTGTTATCTGCATAGCGGGCTGTCTCTCCTGTGACTCTGTGAGGTGTTAGTGGTTGCGTAACAGTAACTTAGCCTTAATACTGGAGAGATGATGCTCTTTGCTTAGATACACTTATATGGCAGAATACTGATGGCGGCCTGTTAATATTATTATTACAATTTTTTTCTATTGTCTATTTTTCTACTTTTTGATACTACTTTTGTACATTTTTAGATGTGCATATTAAAAGCTATGTTTTAGAGGGTCCCTTCTAGTCAATTCAGTTTTTAAGCGAGGTTTATAGTAAGTGTGGCAGTGTGGCAAGGAAAGGGTGTATTTCCTTGGCTCACCCTGCAGAAGCTCTCACCTGCTTCTTAAGTAATGAGGCAGGAGGGAAGGGAGGTGTATATGAGATGGAGACTCAGTGTAATGGGGGCTCTTCCTAGGAGACAGCATGTGGGCTGTAGGGAAGAGACAGAGCCTGCTGAGGAGTACACAGCCCGAGCTATGAGAGGCTCAAAGAGACTGCCATGAATTGTGAGTAGAAGGTTGCAGGGGACATAAGTTTAACCGGCTGAGGGAAGCTCAGCGGTTGTTAGTCAGGACAAGCTGATCTGTTTAGTCAGTGACCAGATGGTCTAGGATTTTGTATTGTTCCTGCTTATTGTTTATTTTTTTCCCTGCAACCTGTCTAATAAAACTGGCAAGGTGCCAGATTTGCATCATAAGTGTTTGTTTGCTGGTTTATTGAGAAGAAACGCATCCTGTGGCGTGGTCCAGGACGATCCCAGAGCAAATCCCCAAGACGGATCGTCACATTTTGGTGGAGGATGTGGGCACGCCGTTGCTAAGGGCAACCCGTTGCCAAGGGCAACCAACAAGCGAGTTGGAGAGGTGCTGTTGCTAGGAGCAACCCCCTGCAAGATTGCAAGTCGGAGGAGCCCAGCAGAGGAGTTCAAGCACAGTTTGGTGTCTGTGGAGGAGCGTTGCTAGGGGCAATGGATCGAGAATTTTTTTTCAAGAAAATGGGACAACCTCGAAAGGCTGTTGCTGGGAGCAACCGACGTGGGCCACAACCGATGGTCGCCAAGACGAAGCCGAGGTCCCGTGAGTTGTCGGTGGGCGGAATCCCACTGTGGGTGGACTTGGATTGTTGCCAGACTGTATCTCGGATTATGCCAGAAATAATTCCATTTGTGAAGTCCCGCCCGGAGCCCGGTAAAACTGTTCAAATTACCTTTGATACATGTTTTGGGACAGTAAGCCATATGATGGAGGTATGTACGGAACTTACAGTGGAAATTGTACTGGGCAGAGACTTTCCGTATTTCTGGCAGCTGTGGGATGCTGAGAGTGCACCTGAGAGTTCGCACACAAAGGTTCCGGAAGTAGTGAGGACTGAAGGGTCTCTACTGGACTGTGTGAATGGTGCTGTATATTGTGAACCCATGCAGACTGATAATGTTTTTCTTGAAACTCTTATGTTAATGTGTTCTGATGTAAAGAGTTCTATTCCCACCTCTCGCAGGACAAAAGAAAACCTGTGTGAGCTGGAAATAGAAGATAAAAAGATGACGGTTTTGTTAGATCCAAAATGTATAATAAGTCCTGTAAAGACCAGCTGCAGAAAGCCAGACCCCGCTATAGTGTCCATACAAGCCGGTATTTGGGGTTATAAAACCTTAGAGTATGAAGTAGTGCTGGGGAAGGATTTTCCGTTTTTTCAGCAGTTGTGGGAAGATAGTCAGGTGACCAGAGCAGGAACACCTGATAGGCTCACAACACTTGGTTTTCACCACATAGCAGGGGACAGTAACTCAGCTGAGGACAGGGAGTGTCAGCAGACCCTAGGTATATGTCAGGTGGGAGTGTGCCAGACCACTAGGGGAGCTGAAGAACAGTCCGCGAGTCAAGTTAAAGTGGTGACTGGAATAGAAGCTCCAGATATGGCTGTGGAAAAAACATAACTCCAGAAAAGAGTACCAGTGGAGCTGGGGGCTGCACTTACGGTCACAGACAGAGTCCTAAGTGAAGGAGACTGTGACAAGACAAAAGAAAAGTCTGCCAAGAAGCCGAGAGACAGTTCAGAGGAACTGATCAGGAATCTCCCTGACTCGCTGGTGCCAATAGCCATTGAAGTTGTTGCTAGGGGCAACAAACTTACCGCCAAGGGATTGCCGGTCCGACGGGAGTGTTTAGCGAGAGTCTCCAGAGTTGCCAACGTGGTGGGAGAGGAAGAGTGCCAGGCGTCAGTGGCACCTGTTGTGGATGATGATAATAATGAGGCACAAGTGGCCGCAACCCCGGAAAAGGGGGAGACTTCATCTAGAGATGGAGAAGAGCTGGGTCGAGTGTCTGACAGAGGACCAGAGGATGTCTCAAGGTCTAACAGCGAGAGTGAGGAGACCGCTGTCAGTAAAAGGTCTCGGAAAAGACGAGCTGGCCTTGGGGGAAAAAACTGGAGCAGATCCACAATCTGGAAGAAACCCTGCAGATGGTTTCTGTGAAGTTGTTGGAGAAAGAAAAAGAGGTACAGCGCTTGACAGAGGAGAGGGACAAATCACTTGCTGACTTTAAAAAAGAGCAAGAAGTGAGGCTTCAGCTGGAAAAAGTCATGGAGCATCACAGAAGTGAGTTTGTGGCTCTGCAGGATGAACTGTCCAGCTCCCAGGGTCTTGTGACCAGCAAGGAGAGTGAAGTGCAGAGTCTGGCCAAGCGGATGTCATTCCAGGAGGAAGAAGTGAGTCTTCTACATGGTGCATATCAGGCTCCGCAGAGTGATCACAAGGCTAGCCTGGTAGCCATGGAAAAAATAGAAAAAGAGAAGAATGAAATGAAGATGGAAGCTGATGATCTTGCCAGCAATCTGGAGAGTGTCTCTAAAGCGAAGAGACAACTTGAGGAGGAAGTCAAGGTGAAGAATGCCCTTGCACATGCTCTTCAATCTGCTCGTCATGACAATGTCTTGCTCCGTGAGCAGTTTGAGGAGGCCCTGGAACAAGTTGAGACTCTGCAACATGAAAACAAGAACTTGCAACAGGAGATCTCAGATCTATCTCAACAGATTGGTGAGAGTGGAAAATCTATCAATGAGTTAGTGAAGTCCAAGAAACAGTTGCTGGACAGTGGGAAGGTGATCTCCGCACAACTCAAGAGTGAGCAGCTGAGCTATATAAAGCTGGAAGATGACATGAAGATCTTAAAAGAGAGCCTGGAAGCGCAGAACAAAACGTGCAGAAGGTCCCACGTAGTTGCCTTGGTTTTGCTGGGAGCGCAACTGTACGAGCAGGTGGCTGTGCTGGCGGACAATGAACAATTGAGGAAACAATTGCTGTCTTCGGAAGATATTGTCAGGGACTTGACGGTTACTTGATAGTGAGAGGATGAAGTCCGCTAAGCTCCAGTGTAAGCTGCAAAAATGTGAGAAAAAGGAAGAGGACCAGGAAGTCCGAAAAGTGAGCAGAGACCAAGATATGGCGGAATTGGCTCAAGAAAGGCTTCTGGGGCCGAAGTTACAGGATACAGTTATGCTTTCTCTGATTGCGAAAAAGTCCTCTAAAGCTAAGATTGAGGTGAAGTCCTGTAAGAAGTCTCCTGAAGCTAGGACGGAGCTGAAACCTGGTGGGAAATCCTCTGAAGTGAAGACTAAGGAGAAGAGAGGTGGGAAATCCTCTGAACCTGAGCAGACCAAAAATTCTGAAGGTAATGCTGAGGCAGAGAAATCCTCTGAAGCAGAAGCTAAACCAGAGTCAACCTCAAAAGCTGTGAGTAAAGAGAATGGCACAACTGAAGCTACAGGTGAAGAGGAGAGTAAGCCTGAAGAAGCGGTAGTAGTAGAAGCTGATTCTACACAAGAATCTGAAGGAGCCAAAGACTCTGAAGCCAAACCTGAGGAAGCTGGTGCCCCAGAAGAGAAAGCTGGATGCGATGAGGTGAAACCATGTGAGAAATCCACTGAAGACAAGACTGAGGTGAAACCAGGTGGGAAGTTCTCTAAAGTTGAAACTGAGATGGACCCGTGTCAGAGGTCCTCTGACGGTACAGAGAACAAGACAGTGGTTGGTGAAGCCACTGAGGCCGAAAGATTCTCTAAAGCAGAGGCAGAGGTCCGGCAAGCAAGAAGAAGACAAAGGTTAGAAGCATCGGTCCTCTCACTCCTTAATTTCAAGAACCCTGCCCACACCAGGGTGAAGAACCTGGTACTGGAGAGGTGTGACCGAGAGACTTGCAATTGGTGGCTGGTAAAAGTCCGGAAGAAAAAAGTAAAGGACTTCAGATACTGTGGGACAAAAGTTGTCCAAGAGAAAGGAAAGGCAGATGGTTTCTGCCTTTCAAATACATGTGCTCCTTCCCGGTGGTCTGAGCAAAGGGGGGGGGGGGATATGTGGCAGTGTGGCAAGGAAAGGGTGTATTTCCTTGGCTCACCCTGCAGAAGCTCTCACCTGCTTCTTAAGTAATGAGGCAGGAGGGAAGGGAGGTGTATATGAGATGGAGACTCAGTGTAATGGGGGCTCTTCCTAGGAGACAGCATGTGGGATGTAGGGAAGAGACAGAGCCTGCTGAGGAGTACACAGCCCGAGCTATGAGAGGCTCAAAGAGACTGCCATGAATTGTGAGTAGAAGGTTGCAGGGGACATAAGTTTAACCGGCTGAGGGAAGCTCAGCGGTTGTTAGTCAGGACAAGCTGATCTGTTTAGTCAGTGACCAGACGGTCTAGGATTTTGTTTTGTTCCTACTTTTTGTTTATTTCTTTCCCTGCAACCTGTCTAATAAAACTGGCAAGGTGCCAGATTTGCATCATAAGTGTTTGTTTGCTGGTTTATTGAGAAGAAACGCATCCTGTGGCGTGGTCCAGTACGATCCCAGAGCAAATCCCCAAGACGGATCGTCACATAAGAAATAAGGAGTTGAGAGTGAGAAGGGTGACAGAGATTAATTTTATCTGCATAGGATTTAAAACATTTATCCAAACATAGTTTATCATGATGAGGAAAGGAAGGGTAAAAGATTCTTTGTAAGTCTGTTTTAGTGCGTCTATTAAAGGGGTACTCCGGTGGAAAACTTTTTTTTATAAAAATAAACTGATGCCAAAAAGTTAAACATATTTGTAAATTGCTTCTATTAAAAAATCTTAATCCTTCCAGTACTTATTAGCTGCTGAATACCACAGAAGAAATTATATAAGCTGCTGACATCACAGGCACAGTGCTCTCTGCTGACCTCTCTGTCCATTTTAAGAACAGTCCAGAGTAGGAGAAAATCCCCATAGCAAACATGTGCTGCTCTGGACAGTTCCTAAAATGGACAGATGTCAGCAGAGAGCACTGTGCTCGTGATTCAGCAGAGAGCACTGTGTTCCAAAAAGAAAAGAATTTCCTTTGTAGTATTCGGCAGCTAATAAGTACTGGAAGGATTAAGATTTGTAGTATTCAGCAGCTAATAAGTACTGGAAGGATTAAGATTTCTTTTAATGGAAGTGATTTACAAATCTGTTTAAATTTCTGGCACCAGTTGATTTAAAAAAAAAAAAAGTTTTCCACCGGAGTACCCCTTTAATGTCGAATAAAACACCTTGAGGTGAGTAACGTCGAGGAGATATATCTAATGCTCTGACGTCAGATACTATCTTAATAGAGATAAGACATAACAAGGTAGTGAGTTTAAAAGATAATAATTTAATGGAAAGATTATCATTATCATCCCAGGATGAAGAGGGTTGAAGAAGTAAATTAACATCCCATGTAGAATAATATTTTGGAAGAGGAGGACATTTAAAATGTATACCTGTGAGAAGTTTGCAAACTAGAGGATGTTTGCCAATAGGGATGGAATCGATAGGAGAGTTATAAAAAGACATGGCCGAACGATATAAATTTAAGGTCCGGTAAGCTTTATCGGAATCAAAAGAAGCAGACAAATAGTTTAAGATTTGATATATAGGTGCTTTTACGGGATCCATATCCCATTGTATGCACCAATCAGACCAGAGTTTCCCTGCTGAACGGTAGGCGGTTCTTGTACCTGGAGCACAAGCCTCTGAAAGGATATTTTTAGTTCACTGAGAAAGTTCTGACTCAGGCTTGAATGGCCCGATATTAGCCAAGGAACTAGAAGAAGTTGTGATAAGATGAGAGGATGATGATTCCCCAAGGCATCCAATGGAAGATGTGGAAGGGATGGAAGGATTCTTTGATCATCTATGGACATACTCAAAATTTGGGGAAACCAGGATTGAGTTGGTCAATAAGGAGTTATCAGGACTATGGTTGATATTTGGATCGAAACTTGAAACAAGACTCTGGGAATAAGGATGAATGGTGGAAACGCATAAAGTCTTTGAGGTGGAGGAGAGCGTCCACTCCTAATGCTTCCAGATCTGGACGCCAGCTGAATAATAGAGGAAGCTGATGATTGAGGCGGGAAGCAAACAGGTCCAGATGAAGGGGACCCCAAAGAAGATTGCTTTGTTCAAAGACAATCAGATCTAGTCTTCAATCGCTGACATTGATTAAATAGCGAGAATTCCAGTCTGCAATTGTGTTGGACAGACCCGGAAGGTACTCTGCTTTCAAAATAATATTTCTGTTTAGACAAAAATACTAAAGGTCTTTGGTGATATCCGTTAGAAGTTCTGATTTTGTGCCTCCCAAACGATTTATATATTGAACAGCAGGAATATTGTCTGTATCTGGATTGGAATGAAAGATTGTTTTGCCATTCCAGTCTTGGATATGTCTTTCTTTGACTTCGGAAGAACGTTGGATTTCGTCTGAATATTTCCGCCTTTCTCTCAAGTGTTGAATCTTCAACCGTTGGAGAGCTCTGTAATGAAGTGGAGCCGGAAAATTTGCCTGGATGGAGGCCAAAAGGAGACCCACAATTCGAGCTATAGAAAACCCTCAGTAGGAACAGAGGATTGAGAGAAGAGGCTAGATGGGTTAATTGTGGGTCTAGCTTTAGTAATATAGACCTTTTCCTCTCTGTACAAATTGCTTCATTATATTGCCAAAGAGGCAGATAGCCCGTTGAGCCCAACCTCTAAGGGTGGATGCATCTATTGGATTGCCCGTGGTAGCAGCTTCTTCAGATATGTCTAGGATTTTTGTAAGCGGACCTAAAAGGTCTAAATATTTGTCTTGGCATAAGGTGGTGAATACCCTTTTAGGGTTTTTCCCGGTTTCTGAATGTATTTTCCAAGAATTGGGTCTAATTTGGGTGTCTGTGCTGCATTCATGGAGAGTCCCGTAGTTTACTTCTGGACTTTTTGTCAAGACCCTTGCATATCCAGTGAGAAATAAAATTGCCAAGTTGGGCAATGATGCGAGGGCCTCAGTATCAGAGATGGCAACCCTAGTGGATACTGGTCTCCCTAACAGCCGGGGGAACAGCTCAACTAGTAGTGTGGGGGATGGTAACACAGGTAGGCCAAGACAGTTAGTTGTGGTAGGGGACTCTATAATCAGGAAGACGGATAGAATAATTTGTCGCCAAGACCACCTCAACCGAATGGTTTGCTGTCTCCCTGGTGCCAGGGTTCGGCATGTGGTGGAAAGGGTGGACAAATTACTAGGGGGGGCTGGGGATGACCCAGCTGTCGTGGTCCATGTGGGAACCAACGACAGAATACATGGTAGGTGGAGGTCCTTGAAGAATAATTACAAGGAACTAGGTGCCAAGCTGAAGGGAAGGACCTCTAAGGTTGTGTTCTCTGGAATACTTCCTGTGCCATGCGCATCGCAGGAAAGACAGCGGGAGCTTAGGGAGTTAAATGCATGGCTTAAGTCGTGGTGTGAGGGGGAAGGGTTTGGGTTTTTAGAGCACTGGGCTGACTTTTCATTGGGGTACAAACTCTATTCTACGGATAATTTGCACCTGAATGGAAGGGGGTCTTCTGTGCTGGGGGAGAGAATCCTGGAAGGGGTGGCTGAGTATTTAAACTAGGTGAGTGGGGGGAGGATAATAAAGCAAAGAAAGCAGACAGTGGGATGGATAGGTTAGAGAGGGGTCAGGACATAATGGCGGGTGGAGAGGAGTCCTGTGGGGGGAGGTTAAGAACAGTGGATAAGGAGATTCATGCGTTACAAACCAGCTGTAAAAATAAATGTAGCCCGAAAAATTGTAATCCCAATAATTCAAAAAATTCCATTAGCCCCAATAACTCAATAACTACAATAAGCCCCATTAACTCAAAAAATACTGTTAGCCCCAATAACTTAAATAACAACGTTAGACGCAATAACGCAAAAAATCCCATTAGCCCCAATAACTTAAATAACGTTAGACCCAATAACTCAAAAAATCCCATTAGCCCCAATAACTTAAATAGTACAATTAGCCCTTATAACTCAAAAAATGACATTAACCCCAATAACTCTGAAAATCCCATTAGTGAGACTATATGTGTAAAACTTAATGGAAATGTAAAGTGTATGTTCACAAATGCCAGAAGCCTAGCAAATAAAATGGGGGAGCTTGAGGCCTTGATACTGGAGGAACATATTGATATAGTTGGGGTCACTGAGACATGGCTGGACTCCTCGCATGACTGGGCTGTTAATCTGCAGGGGTTTACATTGTTTCGCAAGGATAGAATGAACAGAAAAGGTGGTGGAGTCTGTCTGTATGTAAGAAGTGGTATGAAAGTCAATGTGAACGATGCCATAGTGTGTGATGATTCTGAGGAGGTGGAATCACTGTGGGTAGAATTACAAAAGGAGGGAAATACTGAAAAAATAATATTTGGGGTAATCTACAGACCCCCTAATATCACTGAAGAGATAGAAGTTCGGCTTTACAAACAAATAGAGAGGGCCGCCCGGGCAGGTACAGTGGTAATAATGGGAGATTTTAACTATCCAGATATAGATTGGGGCCGGGGGTTGGCTAAAACTACAAAGGGGAGAAAATTCCTAAATTTATTGCAGGATAATTTTATGGGCCAGTTTGTGGAGGAACCAACAAGAAGTGATGCCTTGTTGGATCTGATCATTTCCAACAACGCAGAGCTGGTTGGTAATGTAACTGTGCGGGAAAACCTTGGTAATAGCGACCACAATATAGTTACTTTTGACTTAAAATGTAGAAAACAAAGACAGACGGGGAAAGCAAAAACATATAACTTTAAAAAGGCAAATTTCCCTGGGTTGAGGGCTGCACTACAGGACATAGACTGGGGGGAGGTGTTCTCAAATGCTGATGCAGAAGGTAAATGGGACATCTTTAAATCGACTCTAAATAACTATACAGCTAAATATATACCAAAGGGGAACAAATATAAACGATTAAAACTAAATCCTACATGGCTGACAAATGAGGTTAAAAGAGCAATAAACAACAAAAAAATAGCCTTCAAAAAATACAAATCTGATGGGTCAGCTTAATAAAATCTGTAAAAATGTAATAAAAATAGCAAAAATTCAAAATGAGAGACAGGTGGCCGAAGAAAGCAAAACTAATCCTAAATATTTTTTTAGATATATAAATACAAAAAAACCAAGGGCAGAGCATGTAGGACCCCTTAATAATGATAATGGGGAGGTTGTCACGTGCGATCAAGAGAAGGCGGAGCTACTGAATGGGTTCTTTAGTTCTGTATATACTATGGAAGAAGGAGCTGACATTGGCCAGGTCAGTGCTGGTAACACATCATATAATGTATTGAACTGGCTTAATGTAGAGATGGTACAAGGTAAGTTAAGTAAAGTAAATGTAAGCAAATCTCCAGGGCCGGATGGACTACACCCAAGAGTTCTTAGAGAGGTAAGTTCAGTAATATCTGTACCCTTGTTCATGATATTTAGAGATTCTCTGGTGTCTGGTATTGTGCCAAGGGACTGGCGCAAGGCTAATGTGGTACCAATCTTCAAGAAGGGCTCTAGGTCTTCGCCAGGCAATTATAGACCGGTAAGTCTAACGTGCATTGTGGGTAAATTGTTTGAAGGACTTATAAGGGATTACATACAGGAATACATAGGGGATAATAGTATTATAAGTGATAGCCAGCATGGGTTTACTAAGGATAGAAGTTGTCAAACCAATCTAATTTGCTTTTATGAAGAGGTGAGTAGAAGCCTTGACAGAGGAATGGCTGTGGATATAGTGTTTCTGGATTTTGCCAAAGCGTTTGATACTGTCCCTCATAGACGTCTGACAGGTAAGTTAAGGTCCTTGGGCTTGGAAACTTTAGTTTGTAACTGGATTGAACACTGGCTCATGGATCGTACCCAGAGAGTGGTGGTCAATGATTCGTACTCTGATTGGTCCCCGGTTATTAGTGGTGTACCCCAAGGTTCAGTACTGGGCCCGCTGCTGTTTAATTTTATTTATCAATGATATAGAGAATGGTATTAACAGCTCTGTTTCTATCTTTGCAGATGACACCAAGCTTTGTAGCACGGTACAGTCTATAGAGGATGTGCATAAGTTACAAGATGACTTGGATAGACTAAGTGTCTGGGCATCCACTTGGCAAATGAGGTTCAATGTGGATAAATGTAAAGTTATGCATCTGGGTACTAATAACATGCATGCGTCGTATGTCTTAGGGGGGATTAAACTGGCAGAGTCACTGGTAGAGAAGGATCTGGGTGTACTTGTAGATCACAGACTACAGAATAGCATGCAATGTCAGGCTGCTGCTTCCAAAGCCGGCAGGATATTGTCATGTATCAAAAGAGGCATGGACTCGAGGGACAGGGACATAATACTCCCCCTTTATAAAGCATTGGTACGGCCTCACCTGGAATATGCTGTTCAGTTTTGGTCGCCTGTTCATAAAAGGGACACTGCGGAGTTGGAAAGGGTGCAGAGACGCGCGACTAAACTAATATGGGGCATGGAACATCTTAGCTATGAGGAGCGATTAAAGGAGTTACAATTGTTTAGTCTTGAGAAGAGACGTTTAAGGGGGGATATGATAAACGTATATAAGTATATAAATGGCCCATACAAAAAATATGGAGAAAAACTGTTCCAGGTTAAACCCCCCCAAAGGACGAGGGGGCACTCCCTCCGTCTGGAGAAGAAAAGGTTTAGTCTAAAGGGACGGCACGCCTTCTTTACCGTGAGGACTGTGAATTTATGGAACGGTCTACCTCAGGAACTGGTCACAGCAGGAACAATTAACAGCTTTAAAGCAGGGTTAGATACATTCCTGGAACAAAATAACATTAATGCTTATGTAGAATTATAAAACTACATCCCTTTCCCTTATCCCCTTACATCCTTCCCTTCAATCCCCTGGTTGGACTTGATGGACGTATGTCTTTTTTCAACCATACTAACTATGTAACTATGTTCCACTTGGGGATTTGGGGTCCATTCTCCAGAGCCAGGATGTTTGATAAGTGCTGGGTCAAAGAAAGTTTCTCCAAGGCTGTCTAATACAGCCAAACCTGAAAATAAGGTATCATCATAAGTAACATCACTGCCCTCTGATTCATTCGTTAGATAGGAGGGATCATTTGAGTCTGAATTATCAGAATAGTCATCATCACCATCAACTTCTGAGTAATTTAGGTTAGAGTCTTCAATGTAGGAGTCAGGTTTTGAATGTTTAGAAACTTTATTAACCCAAAAATCATGTAACTCCTCTCGGGTAAAGGGTAAGGGATGCAACATAGGGGCATCTGCAAAATGGCTGCGATGTGTATGGGAGCAGTCATAATTTTCCGGACCCATTTCAATAACATTAGTTTTTCTTTGTTTAACCTGTTGGGGATGGAGGGCGTATGGATACGCCCTCGAGTCCCTGTACTTAAGGACGAAGGGTGTACCTGTACGCCCTCTGCATTTCCGATCACCGCTGCTCGCCGGGCGGGGATCAGACCGGGATGACTGCTATCTTTCAGCAGGCATCCCGTGGCAATGCCTAGGGGGGTCCTGAGACCCCCCCCCCATGTCGGCGGTTGCGGCAAATCGCAGGTCAATTCAGACCTGCGATTTGCCGCGATCCGGGCCAATTGGGTCACTGACCCGATCGCCCGGAAAATAAGAATGATCGGAGCTGTCAGAGACAGCTCCGACCATCCTAAAGGATAGGAGCGAGGTGGCAGTGTTGCCACCCCCTCCTATCCCCTGCCATTGATCGATCAGGCTGACAACCAATGGCAGGAGGGGGGCGGGGGGGTTAGAGTTCATTTCCCCCGCTCTGCCCACCAATCAAAGTGTTAAAAATCAAATTTTTCATTTTCACGTACCACTTTAACGAAAGTTCGTCAATCACCTGTGGGGTGTTAAGGCTCACTGTACCCCTTGTTACGTGCCTTGAGGGGTGTAGTTTCCAAAATAGTATGCCATGTGTTTTTTTTTTTTTTTTTTTTTTTTTGCTGTTCTGGCAGCATGGGTGATTTCTAAATGTGACATGCCCCTAAAAAAACATAATCCAAAATCCCATTGTTGCTCCTTCCCTTCTAAGCCCTCTACTGCGCCTGCCGAACACTTGACATACACATATGATGTATTTACTTACTCGAGAGAAATTGGGTTACAAATTTTGAGGGCTTTTTCTCCAATTACCCCTTGTAAAAATTCAAAAACTGGGTCTACAAGAACATGCGAGTGTAAAAAATGAAGATTTTGAATTTTCTCCTTCACTTTGCCGCTATTCCTGTGAAACACCTAAAGGGTTAACAAACTTTCTGAATGTAATTTTGAATACTTTGAGGGGTGCAGTTTTTATAATGGGGTCATTTATGGGGTATTTCTAATATGAATTTCGATTTTGAAAATTTTGTGAAAAATTGGAAAATTGCTGCTGAACTTTGAAACTTTCTGATGTCTTCCAAAAGTAAAAACATGTCAACTGTAATGCTGAGCGCTCCGTCCTCTGCTCCTGGACTGGAGCACTCACTGCGTTTGTCCCCGCGGAGTGCCCCGGTCAGACTCTCTGACCGGGGACACTCCGCTTCTGTCACCAGCAGGGACGCGGTCCGCACTGCGGGCTGTCCCCGCGCACGGCCCGCATCCCATCCTTAATTACCGGCACTCGCTCTGGCTCTCTCCTCGGCTCCCCTGTCATGTGGTTCCCGGCGCGCGCGTCCCTGCACTATAGGGCGCGCGCGGGTCGGCTGTGTAAAATTTAAAGGGCCAATGCACCATTGATTGGTGCCTGGCCCAATACAATGTCCTCTGCTCCTATAAATGTACCCTGCCCCTTCCTGCCCTTGCCGGATCTTTGTGTTGCCTTAGTGCCCAAGAGAAAGCGTTCTTTTTGTATTCCTTGCCAATTGCTGAACCCGTTGCTAACGACTACCGCCTCCGAACCTGTGCTGCCTGCCCTGACCTTTTGCTACGTCTGACTATGCCTCTGCCTGTCCCTTCTGTGCTTCGCCTGTCTCAGCAGTCAGTGAGGTTGAGCCGCTACCAGAGGACACGACCTGGTAGTTACCGCCGCAGCAAGACCATCCTGCTTTGCGGCGGGCTCTGGTGAATACCAGTAACTACTTGGAAACGATCCTCCGGTACGGTCAACGCCAATCCCTCACTGACACAGAGGATCCACTACCAGTACCGCTTCCTGCTACCAGTCCGGATCCTTACATCAACTTTATGATGAAAATATAAAATAGATATATTGTATATATGAATCAATATATAATTTATTTGGAATGTCTGGTTTCCCTTACAAGCAGAGAGCTTCAAAGTTAGAAAAATGCAAAATTTTCAATTTTTTCATATCATTTTTGCATTTTTCACCAAGAAATGATGCAAGTATCGACACAAATTTACCACTTACATAAAGTAGAATATGTCATGAAAAAAAAATCTCGGAATCAGAATGAAAAGTAAAAGCATCCCAGAGTTATTAATGCTTAAAGTGACAGTGGTCAAAATTGCAAAAAATGCTCCTGTCCTTAGGGTTATAATGGGCTCCGACCCCAAGGGGTTAAAAGAAATGTGGTCGGTATCATTTGTATGCCTCTTTTTTACAAAGACTTTTCTTATGTGATATAGTTTTGGATGCTGAAACGTAGCACTATTTTTGTAACACTGGGAATGGAATAAACCACCTTCTCTTTTTTTGAAAAACTCCTGTGTGCTGTGGAATCATTGGATGTTAGATAGATAGATAGATAGATAGATAGATAACTAGATAGATTGACAGATAAGCAGGATGACAGACAGATAGACAGACAGGCAGGATGGCAGACAGATAGGAGATAGATGTCAGATGTAAGAACAATGCAAGTTAAAAGATGAGCAGTCGACTCCATGTCTGCATGTTTTTCAAATGGTCAGTAGATGGCAGGGTTTCCATTCAAATCAAAGCAAACAGTTTTTTTCTTATAGCGCCATATAACCGAGATACGGATATTTTGTTTATATGTGCTTCTGCAAAAAGATTTTAAAAGACAGCAAACATTCCCAGATTTTTTTCTATCTTTTGGTTGGATCACCTCTGCAGTCATTTTTGATCCATGCAAAGTTAGAGTACAGCGACCGTTCAGGATCTCCATCGCTAAGGCTAGATTTTCACAAAGGTTTTTTTCTGGCGTTATTTGGAAAACTACCACTGCAGTTATTGAGCCAAAGTCAGAAGTGTATTGAAAAGAAATAGGAAATTTAAAGTAAGGACTAATACTTCTCCTTCCCCATGGATCCAATTCTGACTTTGGCGCAAAAACTGCAGTGGCAGCTTTCAATAAAAAACAAGTAAAAAAAAACCTGTGTGGAAGCCTAGCCTTGGGCTCATTTTTCATAGTATATGTCCAGAAATTACCTGATATTCATCTTTTACTCACTGATGGTTTAGTAATCCTGTTATTTATAACCATTTTGCATTATACAGTACGGCAGTACTGCAGTATAAGAGCCCTATAGCATCACCCTAGGACAGGGGTAGGCAACCTTTTGGTAGTGCTGTGCCCAAATGTTCAGGTCAGGCTATGTTTCAGCGACCTGTCTTCACCTTTATCAAGCACAAGAGGCGAGGAAACCTAGCCTGCTCTGAAACACTGCTTGAAATAGTATAAACAGCACTGAATTCTGCACTTTCTACTTTGGTGAGCTAAGATTTTCCTTGGATATAAGCAGGTAGCTATGCAGGTAGGTAAGTAGATATGGGGTAAGTTCACAGGTAGATAGCAAGGTAGATAAAAGGGGTAGCTATGTATGTATGTTGGTAGGTACCTGGGTAGATAGGTAGGTAGCAAGTAGGTAGCTAGGTAATTAGGTTGCTATGTAGGTAAGTAACTATGTAGGTGGGTAGCCAGGTGGCTAAGTAGGTGAGTATATAGCCAGGAAATGAATAAGGTAGGTAGCCAGGTAGGGAGCCAGTGCTCCTCCACATCCAAATCATCACCCTCTCCCGTCACCTGCACCACCCTCCACCCCATCACCTGCACCCCCTCCCTGTCAGCTACACCATCTCCCCCCTACCTGTCACCTGCACCCCTCCCCCCCTTAGCAATTCACAGAAGCGGCAATTCAATATCAGCAACTGACCAACTGATTATTGCCCAGGGCGGTGGGCTGACCACCTAATTAGAAACAATACACTGAAACAAATATATTGCCCTTAGGCAAAATAATAAAATACAATACTTCATTGGTAATTGCTATTAAAAAGGTACCAGACAGGTAATATTGGTAACCATACAAAACAAACAAAATCTCACACGTGGCTATAGATGTGATAATGTGATGGTGTGAAGTAAAAGGTGTTGATGAAGTAACGATAGGGTTGGGTTATGATGTTATTTCAAAATTCTCAGATGGAAAAAAGGGATATAGGAAAAGTGGCCACTCTATACACTTCAGACCCCCTTGATACTGTCCCTGCCTTTTGAGGGACCCATCTCCTTAATAGTCCTGGTCTCTTAGCAGAAAAACAGCCCCAAAGCATGATGTTTCCTCCCCCATGCTTCTCAGTAGGTATGGTGTTCTTTGGATGCAACTCAGCATTCTTTCTCCTCCAAACACGATGAGTTGAGTTTTTACCAAAAAGTTCTACTTTGGGTTCATCTGACCATATGATATTCTCCCAATACTCTTCTGGATCATCCAATTGCTCTCTAGCGAACTTCAGATGGGCCCGGACATTTACTGGCTTAAATGGGCGCTGTCAGATGCAAAAACTTTTGATAGGTTTTGCAATTGCTTTCATTAGAAAATTTTCTGTATTTCATACTGAAAAAGCCAGTCAAACAACTGCTTGGACACATACTAGTCCTGCTGTGTCCATGCATCATCACCTATGTCATGGACACATTTCCTTGATTGACAGCTGTGAGTGCAGGGCTCACAGCTGGAGGAAAAATCCTCTCACTGTCAGCTTTTGTCCCCCTACTGTCAGTGAGGAAAGCTGGGAGTTGTAGTTTTGGCAATGCTAAGGGAGATGTAAGCAGACGGCATACTGAGGGAGGGGGTGGAGACCTGCACATTGAGGCCACACCCCTCCCTTTGAGAGGAATTCAGACTAGTGAGCTAAATTAAAAGTGTAATAAAAAATAAATAAAAGTGCTAGACACATAAAAATTAGATGTACATGGTCAGCATTAGGTAATGAGTGATATATATATATATATATAAAAAAAAATTCTTGGATCTAACGGGTATGCTTTAACCTCTTCAGGACCCAGGGCATATGGATACGCCCTGGCGTTTTCCGGTCCCTGCGGCACGCGGGGCAGAGATCGGAAGCGGATGCCTGCTGAAATGCTTCAGCTGGCATCCAGGGCAAACGCCGAGGGGGGCCATGTCTGCCCCCCATGTCGGCGATCACCGCAAATCGCGGTGGAAATCGCCCCTGTGATCTGCGGCGATACCGGACTGATCGGGTCTCTGGGACCCAACCGCCCGGTAATTTTGCATGATCCCAGATGTCACAGACAGCCAGGACCATGCTGAAGTATAGGAGCGAGGTGGCAATCCTGCCACCTCCTCCGAGCCCCTGCGATTCTTCGGTTAGCTAACCGACCAATCGCAGGGGGGGGGGGCGGTTACTTCCTCCCGCCCTGCCCGGCCCCTGGAAGTCCGGAGAGAACGAGAGGAAGACCGGAGGATGCGGCGGGGGATGGGGGAGTGCTGGGGCTCGGCCCCAGTACTTACCTCTTCCCTGAAGACCCGGATCCCGACGGCGGCGGTGTCGACAGGTGAGTGGATCTTCGGCGGCATTGCGGGACCTTTGCAGCAGTCCAGACCGCCGTAAAGCGATCTGGACTGCTCCATCTGGTCCCCTTACACTACAACTCCCAGCATGCCCAGACAGCCCTTGGCGTCTGGGCATGCTGGAAGTTGCAGTTTTGCAACATCTGGAGGTCCACAGTTTGGAGACCACTGTGCCCTTCCAGATGTTGCAAAACTACACATCCTCAGTATGCCCTTACTGTCCAGGCATGCTGGGAGTTGTAGTTCTGTAACATCTGGCCCTTCAGATGTTGCAGAACTACAACTCCCAGCATGCCTGGACAGTTTTGGCATACTGGGAGTTGTAGTTTTGCAACATCTGGAAGGGCACAGATTGGGAACCACTGTATTAGTGATCTGCAAACTGTAGTCCTCCAGATGTTGCAAAACTACAACTCCAAGCATGCTGGGAGTTGTAGTTCGGCAACATCTGGCTCTAAACTGGTTGGGAAACATTGTCTGTTTCCTAACTCAGTGTTTCCCAACCCGTGTGCCTCCAGCTGTTGCAAAACTATAACTACCAGCATGCACTGATAGACTGTGCATGCTGGGAGTTGTAGTTTTGCAACAGCTGGAGATTCCCCCCCTGTGAATGTACAGGGTACAATCACATGGGCAGGGGGTTTACAGTGAGTATCAGGCTGCAAGTTTGCGATGCAGCAAATTTTGTGCGGCAGCTCAAACTCGCAGCGGGAAATTCGCTGTAATCCCCCGTCCGTGTGACTGTACCATAAAAACACTACACTACACTACACTAACACAAAATAAAATAAAAAGTAAAAAACACTACATATACACATACCCCTACACAGCCCCCCTCCCCTCCCCAATAAAAATGAAAAACGGTACGCCACTGTTTCCAAAATGGAGCCTCCAGCTGTTGCAAAACAACAACTCACAGTATTGCCGGACAGCCGTTGACTGTCCAAGCATGCTGGGTGTTTTGCAACAGCTGGAGGCACCCTGTTTGGGAATCACTGGCGTAGAATACCCCTATGTCCACCCCTATGTAAATCCCTAATTCAGGCCTCAAATGCATATGGCGCTCTCTCACTTTGGAGCCCTGTCGTATTTCAAGGCAACAGTTTAGGGCCACATATGGGGTATTGCCGTACTCGGGAGAAATTGCCTAACAAATTGTGGGGGGCTTTTTCTCCTTTTACCCCTTATGAAAAGGTGAAGTTGGGGTCTACACCAGCATGTTAGTGTAAAAAAAATATTTTTTTACACTAACATGCTGGTGTTGCCCTATACTTTTAATTTTAACAAGAGGTAAAAGGGGAAAAAAGACCCTCAAAATTTGTAATGCAATTTCTCCCGACTACGGAGATACCCCATATGTGGGCGCAAAGTGCTCTGGGGGCGCACAACAAGGCCCAGAAGGGAGAGTGCACCATGTACATTTGAGGTGATTTGCACAGGGGTGGCTGATTGTTACAGCGGTTTTGACAAACGCAAAAAAAAAAAACAGCCCACATGTGACCCCATTTCGGAAACTACACCCATCACGGAATGTAATGAGGGGTGCAGTGAGAATTTACACCCCACTGGTGTCTGACAGATCTTTGGAACAGTGGGCTGTGCAAATTAAAAATTTTGTACAGCCCACTGTTCCAAAGATCTGACAGACAAGAGTGGGGGGTAAATGCTCACTGTACCCCTTGTTACGTTCCTTTTTTTTTTTACGTAAGCAAAAGTCGTGAAACCCCTGTGGGGTATTAAGGCTCACTTTATTCCTTGTTATGTTCCTCAAGGGGTCTAGTTTCCAAAATGGTATGCCATGTGTTTTTTTTTTTTTTTTGCTGTCCTGGCATCATAGGGGCTTCCTAAGTGCAACACGCCCCCGAGCAAAATTTGCTCTCAAAAAGCCAAATATGACTCCTTCTCTTCTGAGCATTGTAGTTCGCCCGTAGTGCACTTCAGGTCAACTTATGGGGATCCTCCATACTCAGAAGAGATGAGGTTACAAATTTTGGGGGGTATTTTCTGCTATTAACCCTTGCAAAAATGTGAAATTTGGGGGGAAACACACATTTTAGTGATTTTTTTTTTTTTTTTTTACATATGCAATAGTCGTGAAACACCTGTGGGGTATTAAGGCTCACTGAATTCCTTGTTACGTTCCTCAAGGGGTCTTGTTTCCAAAATGGTATGGCATGTGGTTTATTTTTGCTGTTCTGGCACCATAGGGGCTTCCTAAATGCAACATGCGCTCCAAAAACCATTTCAGAAAAATGTACTCTCCAAAATCCCCTTGTCGCTCCTTCGCTTCTGAGCCCTCTACTGCGCCCGCCAAACACTTTACATAGACATATGAGGTATGTGCTTACTCAAGAGAAATTGGGCTACAAATATAAGTATACATTTTCTCCTTTTACCTCTTGTAAAAATTCAAAAATTGGGTCTACAAGAAAATGCGAGTGTAAAAAATGAAGATTGTGAATTTTCTCCTTCACTTTGCTGCTATTCCTGTGAAACACCTAAAGGGTTAAAACGCTGACTGAATGTCATTTTGAATATTTTGGGGGGTGCAGTTTTTATAATGGGGTCATTTGTGGGGTATTTCTAAGATGAAGACCCTTGAAATCCACTTCAAACCTGAACTGGTCCCTGAAAAATTTAGAACTGCTGCTGAACTTTTGTTACGCCTAGCGCTCCGGGTCCCCGCTCCTCCCCGGAGCGCTCACAGCGTCTCACTCCCCGCAGCGCCCCGGTCAGTCCCGCTGACCGGGAGCGCTGCACTGTCATGGCCGTCGGGGATGCGATTCGCACAGCGGGACGCGCCCGCTCGCGAATCGCATCCCAGGTCACTTACCCGTCCCGGTCCCCTGCTGTCATGTGCTGGCGCACGCGGCTCCGCTCTCTAGGGCGCGCGCGCGCCAGTTCTCTGAGACTTAAAGGGCCAGTGCACCAATGATTGGTGCCTGGCCCAATTAGCTTAATTGGCTTCCACCTGCTCCCAGACTATATCTGCTCACTGCCCCTGCACTCCCTTGCCGGATCTTGTTGCCATTGTGCCAGTGAAAGCGTTTCCTTGTGTGTTCCTAGCCTGTGTTCCAGACCTCCTGCCGTTGCCCCTGACTACGATCCTTGCTGCCTGCCCCGACCTTCTGCTACGTCCGACCTTGCTCTTGTCTACTCCCTTGTACCGCGCCTATCTTCAGCAGTCAGAGAGGTTGAGCCGTTGCTAGTGGATACGACCTGGTTACTACCGCCGCTGCAAGACCATCCCGCTTTGCGGCGGGCTCTGGTGAATACCAGTAGTAACTTAGAACCGGTCCACTAGCACGGTCCACGCCAATCCCTCTCTTGCACAGAGGATCCACCTCCTGCCAGCCGAATCGTGACAGTAGATCCGGCCATGGATCCCGCTGAGGTGCCGCTGCCAAGTCTCGCTGACCTTCCCACGGTGGTCGCTCAGCAATCGCAGCAGATTGCCCAACAAGGACAGCAGCTGTCGCAGTTGACCGCCATGTTACAGCAACTTCTGCCTCTGCTACAGCAGCAATCATCTCCTCCGCCAGCTCCTGCACCTCCTCCGCAGCGAGTGGCCGCTCCTAGCCTCCGCTTGTCCCTGCCGGACAAATTTGATGGGGACTCTAGACTCTGCCGTGGATTTTTGTCTCAGTGTTCCCTGCATATGGAGATGTTGTCGGACTTGTTTCCTACTGAACGGTCTAAGGTGGCGTTCGTAGTGAGCCTTCTTTCAGGAAAGGCCTTGTCTTGGGCCACACCGCTCTGGGACCGCAATGATCCTGCCACAGCCACAGTCCAGTCCTTCTTCGCTGAAGTCCGTAGTGTCTTCGAGGAGCCAGCCCGAGCTTCTTCTGCCGAGACTGCCCTGTTGAACCTGGTCCAGGGTAATTCTTCAGTGGGCGAGTACGCCATCCAATTTCGTACTCTTGCTTCCGAATTATCATGGAATAACGAGGCTCTCTGCGCGACCTTTAAAAAAGGCCTATCCAGTCGCATCAAGGATGTGCTGGCCGCACGAGAGATTCCTGCCAACCTGCAAGAACTTATCCATTTGGCCACCCGCATTGACATGCGTTTTTCTGAGAGACATCAAGAGCTCCGCCAGGAAAAAGACTTAGATCTCTGGGCACCTCTCCCACAGCATCCTTTGCAGTCTACGCCTGGGCCTCCCGCCGAGGAGGCCATGCAAGTGGATCGGTCTCGCCTGACCCAGGAAGAGAGGAATCGCCGTAGGGAAGAAAATCTTTGTCTGTACTGTGCCAGTACCGAGCATTTCTTGGTGGATTGCCCTATCCGTCCTCCACGTCTGGGAAACGCATACACGCACCCAGCTCACGTGGGTGTGGCGTCTCTTGGTTCTAAGTCTGCTTCTCCACGTCTCACGGTGCCCGTGCGGATTTCTCTTTCAGCCAACTCCTCCCTCTCAGCCGTGGCCTGCTTGGACTCTGGTGCCTCTGGGAATTTTATTTTGGAGTCTTTTGTGAATAAATTCCGCATCCCGGTGACCCGTCTCGTCAAGCCGCTCTACATTTCCGCGGTCAACGGAGTCAGATTGGATTGCACCGTGCGTTACCGCACAGAACCCCTCCTGATGTGTATTGGACCCCACCACGAAAGGATTGAGTTATTCGTCCTTCCCAACTGTACCTCTGAGGTCCTCCTCGGTCTGCCATGGCTCCGGCTTCATTCTCCCACCCTTGATTGGACCACCGGGGAGATCAAGAACTGGGACTCTGCCTGCCATAGGAAGTGCCTCTTCCCCCCTCCCAGTCCCGTCAGGCAAGCCTCAGTGTCTCCTCATGGCCCCCGTCCTGGTGACACACTGCCCCGTGCCAGGCTTCGCCCTCTGCCCTCCCTCCCCATTCCCACTCCTGCTGTACTGCCTGCCATTGAGGAAACCCTCCATTCTTTCCCGGTGTCCTCATCCCAGGGGAAGCAGTTACCGGACAAAGAAAAGGGGAGACCTAAAGGGGGGGGTACTGTTACGCCTAGCGCTCCGGGTCCCCGCTCCTCCCCGGAGCGCTCACGGCGTCTCTCTCCCCGCAGCGCCCCGGTCAGTCCCGCTGACCGGGAGCGCTGCACTGTCATGGCCGTCGGGGATGCGATTCGCACAGCGGGACGCGCCCGCTCGCGAATCGCATCCCAGGTCACTTACCCGTCCCGGTCCCCTGCTGTCATGTGCTGGCGCACGCGGCTCCGCTCTCTAGGGCGCGCGCGCGCCAGTTCTCTGAGACTTAAAGGGCCAGTGCACCAATGATTGGTGCCTGGCCCAATTAGCTTAATTGGCTTCCACCTGCTCCCAGACTATATCTGCTCACTGCCCCTGCACTCCCTTGCCGGATCTTGTTGCCATTGTGCCAGTGAAAGCGTTTCCTTGTGTGTTCCTAGCCTGTGTTCCAGACCTCCTGCCGTTGCCCCTGACTACGATCCTTGCTGCCTGCCCCGACCTTCTGCTACGTCCGACCTTGCTCTTGTCTACTCCCTTGTACCGCGCCTATCTTCAGCAGTCAGAGAGGTTGAGCCGTTGCTAGTGGATACAACCTGGTTACTACCGCCGCTGCAAGACCATCCCGCTTTGCGGCGGGCTCTGGTGAATACCAGTAGTAACTTAGAACCGGTCCACTAGCACGGTCCACGCCAATCCCTCTCTTGCACAGAGGATCCACCTCCTGCCAGCCGAATCGTGACAACTTTGAAGCCCTCTGGTGTTTCCAAAAGTAAAAACTTGTCAATTTTATGATGCAAACATAAAGTGGACATATTGTATATGTGAATAAAAAAAAATGTATTTGGAATATCCTTTTTCCTTACAAGCAGAGAGCTTTAAAGATAGAAAAATGCAACATTTTCAAATTTTTCATCAAATTTTGGGATTTTTCACCAAAAAATGTTACCACTATGTTAAAGTAGAATATGTCAAGAAAAAATAACCTCGGAATCAGAATGATAACTAAAAGCATTCCAGAGTTACTAATGTTTAAAGTGACAGTGGTCAGATGTGCAAAAAATGGCCGGGTCCTAAGGTGTAAAATGGCTGGGTCCTTGAGGGGTTAAGCAGGGGATCACTGGCATTGCATGATTTGAGTCCCTGGCGGCGTAGTGTGTTACTAATGGTAGCCTTTGTTACTTTGGTCCCAGCTCTCTGCAGGTCATTCACTAGGTTCCCCTGTGTGGTTCTGGGATTTTTGCTCACCGTTCTTGTGATCATTTGGCACCACAGGGTGAGATCTTGCGTGGAGTCCCAGATCGAGGGAGATTATCAGTGGTCTTGTATGTCTTCCATTTTCTAATAATTGCTCCCACAGTTGATTTCTTTACACCAAGCTGCTTGCCTATTGCAGATTCAATCATCCCAGCCTGGTGCAGGTCTACAATTTTGTTTCTGGTGTCCTTTGACAGCTCTTTGGTCTTGGCCATAGTGGATTTTGGAGTGTGACTCTGGTTGTGTACAGGTGTCTTTTATACTGATAACAAGTTTAAACAGGAGCCATTAATACAGGTAATGAGTGGAGGACAGAGGAGACTCTTAAAGAAGAAGTTACAGGTCTGTGGGAGCCGGAAATCTTGCTTATTTGTAGGTGACCAAATACTTATTTTCCACCATAATTTGAAAATAAATTCTTCAAAAATCAGACAATGTGATGTAATGGATTTTTTTTCCTCATTATATCTCTCATAGTTGCGGTATACCTATGATGAAAATTACAGGCCTCTCTCATCTTTTTAAGTGGGAGAACTTGCACAATTGGTGGCTGACTAAATACTTTTTTGCCTCACTGTATTTTCCTCAGATTGCCTTTGTAGAATGCCTTTCATGAGGATTTAGACTTGAACTATAAAGGTGACTTTGTATCCCTCATTCAGGATAGATTTACAAGATACTTCTTCGGTTAATTTTGCTTACATAGACAGTGTAATGAACAGAACCCGGGCCCCCATCAGGAATTTCTGGGCCCTATACAGCAAAAGATTTAAGCCCACCCTAGGTACACATACTATATTACCAATATCTTGTACCTCTTGTATCTTTCTTTTTCTGTAACATCTGTTTTTTTTTTTGTTTTTTTTTGCCACCACTCAGCCCTTTGGTTCAGTGGGCCGATTATAACAGGGATTACCAGATTTGTGAAGATAGAAAGGTGGAAAAGGGGACTTTTTTGGCAGAGGATTTATTTATTTATTTATATAGCGCCTACAGATTCCGCAGCGCTAGAGGATGCATTAAACCATACACCAGATTCCGAAATTAACCTTGACCCAAAATAAATAACCAAATAAATTCAGGTAACCGATTCTAAGATAAAACGAGATCCCATGCCAGACCCAAAAATGAACTGAGACCCTGTACTAGACCGTAAGCCAAAAATAATCTCAGACCAGGTACCAAAAATAATCTAAATCAGATTTTAGACCTGACACAAAACAAATCTATATCCCTCCTTTAGACCTCTGTCCATGCCTCTACATAAATTCAGATCAGGGGTCCTGGGGGGGGGGGGGGGTTGTAACAGGTTGATCCCTCATAGAGAAAGTCATTTGTACTAATATATGATTGGTGGACTTTTTTCTTATTTCTTAGAATTAAACTTCTCTCTGTGCCTCCTGTGGCACTGTCTAAGCAGCTATCTGCAGTCCCCTGTAAGAGGAGCTCAATTCATACAAATTCATACAGATGTTCACAGCTCTAAGATAAAGTAAATTTTCAGTAAACCCCCTATTAGTGGTTGTATACAGCTAGAAATATACATGTATACACTCAGAAAACACTTCTGTTTAAATATAAAACAAAATGAATATGCAATAATTTTGGATTTAAAAAGTAAATGGTGTCATGGGTCCTGGTGCAAAGGTTTAGCTTGGGTCCCCCCAGGCATCCTCTATTTACTGCTATGACCATAGTCTGCCTGTAACTTTCAGCTATGTTGCTGGTAATAATGAGGGGCATTTACTAAGGGGTTTAGTCATTTTTTTCTGACTATTTTTGGCGCAAAATTGTCGCAATTGCGCCTACCCTATAAATTGTGCGACTTTCCCTAGCAAGAGCTAGAAAGTCAAATTTTTTTTTCCCGCTTAATTTACGCAAGTTTTCAGTTTTTACTTGCAGTGGTCAGGAATTTATTAACTGAGACAGTCACAGTTGCGCTATAAACTGTTGCAACGGCCGTAAAAATTGACTAAATTTACTCCAGCTCCAACATGAAGCAGGAAAAGCTACTGCCGCACGGGCTCCGACATACTTTCTCCCCGCTACCCTCACTGCGCTACCGGGACACTACAGTGATTTACATCCCACCCCTCTCACCTGCCAGCGCCACACAACTCCCATCTGTCTGCTGTTGCAAGACTACAAGTCCCAGCATGCCCTTACAGTGAGGACACGCTGGGAGTTGTAGTCTTGTAGCAGCGGGAGCTGAGCGGCGCGGGCGGGAGACAAGAGGGGGGGGTAGCGGGGAGGCCGTATGAGGAGCCTGTAATGTCAGCCCGGGCCATAGGCTTTGGCTGTCAGGGCATGCTGGGTGTTGTAGTTTTGCAACAGCTGGAGGGCTACAGTTTGCAGACCACTGGTGTGTGGTCTGTAATTTGTAGTCCTCCAGCTGTTGCAAAACTAAACAGCTGAAGGGGACCGGCGAAAACGTTCACTTATCCTTCCGAGGCTCCAGCGACGATCGCTGACGGAGATCGTCGCGCGGCACTGTCGCGGCGGCAGTGTCGCGCGGCAGTGTCGTGCAGCGCTGGATCCTACGGAAGCCGGTAAGTTGCGCAAGCTTCCCAACCAGGGTGCCTCCAAATGTTGCAAGACTACAACTCCCAGCATGCCTGGACACCCTTTGGCTGTCCAGGCATGCTGGGAGTTGTAGTTTTGCAACAGCTGGAGGCACCCTTGTTGCGAAACACTGGCCTAAAACAATGTTTCCCAACCAGGGTGCCTCCAGATGTTGCAAGACTACAACTCCCAGCATGCCTGGACAGCCATTGGCTGTCCAGGCATGCTGGGAGTTGTAGTTTTGCAACAGCTGGAGGGCCACAGTTTGCAGACCACTGGTTTGTGGTCTGTAAACTGTAGTCCTCCAGCTGTTGCAAAACTAAACAGCTGAAGGGGACCGGCGAAGACGTTCACTTACCCTTCCGAGGCTCCAGCGACGATCGCTGACGGAGATCGTTGCGCGGCACTGTCGTGCAGTGTCGCGCGGCAGTGTCATGCAGCGCTGGATCCTACGGAAGCCGGTAAGTTGCGCAAGCTTCCCAACCAGGGTGCCTCCAGATGTTGCAAGACTGTCCAGGCATGCTGGGACTTGTAGTTTTGCAACATCTGGAGGCACCTTGGTTGGGAAACACTCTTTTAGGCCAGTGTTTCCCAACCAGGTTGCCTACAGATGTTGCAAGACTACAACTCCCAGCATGCCTGGACAGCCTTTGACTGTCCAGGCATGCTGGGGCTTGTAGTTTTGCAACATCTGGAGGCACCCTGGTTGGGAAACACTGGCCTAAAACAGTGTTTCCCAACCAGGGTGCCTCCAGATGTTGCAAAACTACAAGTCCCAGGTTGGGAAACACTGTGCCCGGCCTCCGCCCCACCTTACTGTAAGGGCATTCTGGGAGTTGTAGTCCTGCAGCTGGGGGCAGGGGACAAGCTTGTCACTTGCCCACACATCTCCAGCACCACACAACTACAACTCCCAGCATGTCCTTACTGTAAGGGCATGCTGGCAGTTGTAGTCGTGCGGGGCGGGAGATGTGTGAGCAGGTGATAATAAATGTACTAACCCATTTTTTTTGTTTTCTTCTCATTTCAGATCCGTGTATCCTGTGGACTCCTTCGGATTCGGTGGACTACTTCGATGACCAGCGTTTTTCTTTGTTTGATTTTAATAAAATGGTTAACGAGGGCTTGTGGGGGAGTGTTTTTTGTAATGCCTGGACAGTCAAAGGGTCCCCCCTATTTTTATTCTCAGCCAAATACCAACCAAACAGTAACAGCCTGACGTTACCAGGGTGGGCGAGGACCATTGTTACTGGCCCTCCCCAACCTAAATAACGCCAGCCTGTTCCCGCCTAGGCCCAGGAGCGCCATTTTTGACGCTCCGGGCCTGTTGTTACCGGCTCTTCCCGGCACCCCTGTGGTGTTGGGTACCGGGATAATAATTGTGGGTTAGCGCTAGCTGTTTTTGTGGCTAACGCTAAGCCCGGCTTAGTAATGGACTCAGTCTATAAGACAGCTTCCACTACTAAGCCTGTCTAGTAAAGTAAAATAAAAAAAAACACAACAGGTTTAAAAAAAAATTTATTACAAAAAAACACTCCCCCACAAGCCCTCGTTAAGTAGTCCACCGAATACGAAGGAGTCCACAGGATACACGGATCTCTAGAAGAAGTAACCAAAAAAAAAAAGTGTAAGTACATTTAGGGAGAAAAAAACTGTGTTAAAAAAATGTAATAAACACACACACACACACACTAAACACCGTTTACCACTTCTGAGCCATGACTACAATTTACAGTGATCCCTCAACTTACAATGGCCTCAACATACAATAGTTTCAACATACAATGGTCTTTTCTGGACCATCGTAAGTTGAAACCAGACTCAACATACAATGCTACAGACAGTCCAGATCTGTGAAACGTGTCAATGGCTGGAAGAACCAACCAATCAAAATGGGCATTCACTGGTAAAACCCCTGTATTACTGAAGTGTATGCACTGACTGGTGTCTGGTATTACATGTTCTGTACACTTTACCTGAATCAGGGTTAGCTGCTCTTTTGGACACCAGGTGAGGGCGACTCCATTACTTGTCTGGGACATTGCCTGTACTGTACAGGACCCCTGAAGACGCTCCTGTCCTCTACATAGACCAGTGTTTCCCAATCAGGGTGGCCCCATCTTTTGCAAAACTACAACTCCCAGCATGCCCGGACAGCCTTTGGCTGTCCAGGCATGCTGGGAGTTATAGTTTTGCAACAGCTGGAGGCTCCCTGCTTGGGAAACACTGACATAGACAGTAATTTACAGCTCCCAGCAGATCTTTATTACTTTTATATGTAAGGATTTGCTTTATCTATATTAGTTATCTACTTATTTTTCTTTGTCACTTTTTCCTATTTCTGATGACATTTTGGTGCCTTTAGAACCAATTACCACGTTTCCATAGAGTTATGGTCTCAACATACAATGGTTTCAACTTACAATGGTTTTCCTGGAACCAATTAATATTGTAACTTGAGGGACCACTGTAGTTATTGAATTATTTAGATGTGGTGAAAAAGCTAAAAAAAAACTCAAAAACAAAAGATCCAGAAGGAAACCTAGCAGCGAAACCTATTCGGACAGCAGGAAAAAGGAACAGACTATTTTTTCTACTACATCAAGTAAATTTCCCACTTTTGCCTATGTGTGCCAAATTTATTAATGCCTTGCAACAATTTAGTAAATTTGTCGCACATAGTCAAAAATGAAGTAGAAAAAAACAGGGTAAAAACCAGACTACATAGTAAAAGATTAGTAAATGCCCCTCATTGTCTCTAAGGCTTTGTAGCTAGTGATCGGAGCAATTAGGGGCCTGGGTACTTTTCTCTATAAGTCTAGCTATACAGAGCAGCATTACCCCCTTAAGGACCCAGCCAATTTTCGCTGTAGGACCCGGCCACTTTTTGCACATCTGACCACTGTCACTAAGCATTTATAACTCTGGGATGCTTTTACCTTTCATTCTAATTCCGAGATTGTTTTTTTCGTGACATATTCTACTTTATGTTAGTGGTAAAATGTTGTCACTACTTGCATAATAAAAATTTGATGAAAACATTGAAAATTTTGCATTTTTTTTACTTTGAAGCTCTCTGCTAATAAGGAAAATGAATATTCCAAATATATTATATATTGATTTAAATATACAATATGTCTACTTTATGTTTGCATCATAAAGTTGACATGTTTTTACTTTTGAAAGCCATCAGAGGGCTTCAAAGTATAGCAGCATTTTTCCAATTTTTCACAAAATTTTCAAAATCGAAATTTTTCAGGGACCAGTTCAGTTTTGAAGTGGATTTGAAGGGCTTTCTTCTTAGAAATACCCAATAAATGACCCCATTATAAAAACTTCACCCCTCAAAGTATTCAAAATGACATTCAAAAGGTTTGTTAACCCTTTATGTGTTTCACAGGAATAGCAGCAAATTGAAGGAGAAAATTCAAAATCTTCATTTTTACACCGGCATGTTCTTGTAGACCCAGTTATTGAATTTTTACAAGGGGTAAAAGGAGAGAAATCTTCCTAAAATGCATAACCCAATTTCTCTCGAGTAAGAAAATACCTCATATGTGTATGTCAAGTGTTCGGCAGGCGCAGTAGAAGTCTCAGAAGGGAAGGAGCGACAGTGGGATTTTGGAGAGTGAGTTTTTCTGAAATGGTTTTTGGGGGCCTGTCACATTTAGGAAGCCCCTATGGTTCCAGAACAGCAATAAAAAACCCACATGGCATACTATTTTGGAACCTACACCCCTCAAGGCACTTAACAAGGGGTCCAGTGAGCCTTAACACCCCACAGGTGTTTGACGACTTTTCGTTAAAGTTGGATGTGTAAATGATTTATTTTTTCACTAAAATGCTAGTTTTCCCTGAAATGTAAAATTTTTATAATAGGACAAAATGCCCCCCAAAATGTGTAACCCCATCTCTTCTTAATATGGAAATACCCCATGTGTGAACGTCAAGTGCTCTGCTGGCGCACTACAATGCTCAGAAGAGAAGGATTCACATTTGGCTTTTGAAAAGCAAATTTTGCTGAAATGGTTTTTGGGGGGCATGTCACATTTAAGAAGCCCCTATGGTGCCAGAACAGCAAAAAAAAAAACACATGGCATACTATTTTGTAAACTACACTCCTCAAGGCATGTAACAAGGGGTCCAGTGAGCCTTAACACCCCACAGGTGTTTGACGACTTTTCGTTAAAGTTGGATGTGTAAATTATTATAATTTTTTTCACTAAAATGCTAGTTTTCCCTCAAATTTTTAATTTTTACAAGGAAAAATAGGACAAAACGCCCCCCAAAATGTGTAACCCCATCTCTTCTGAGTATGGAAATACCCCATGTTAGGACGTAAAATGCTCTCTGGCGAACTACAATGCTCAGAAGAGAAGGAGTCACATTTGGCCTTTGAAAAGCAAATTTAGCTGAAATGGTTTTTGGGGGGCATGTCCCATTTAGGAAGCCCCTATGGTGCCAGGACAGCAAAAAAAAAAAAAAACACATGGTGCTATTTTGGAAACTACACCCCTCAAGGCACGTAACAAGGGGTCCAGTGAGCCTTAACACCCCACAGGTGTAAGTTGGATGTGTAAATTATTATTTTTTCACTAAAATGCTAGTTTTCCCTCAAATGTAAAAATGATAATAGGACAAAATGCCCCCCAAAATTTGTAACCCCATTTCTTCTGAGTACGGAAATACCCTATGTGTGGACGTCAAGTGCTCTGCTGGCGAACTACAATGCTCAGAAGAGAAGGAGCGCCATTGAGCTTTTTGAAAGAGAATTTGTTTGGAATGGAAGTCGGGGGCCATGTGCATTTACAAAGCCCCCCATGTGCCAGAACAGTGGACCCCCAACATGTAACCCAATTTTGGAAACTACACCTCTAACAGAATTTAATAAAGGGTGCAGTGAGTATTTACATTCCACTGGCGTTTGGCAGATCTTTGGAACAGTGGGCTATGCAAATGAAAAATTAAATTTTTCCTTTTCACGGATCACTGTTCCAAAAATCTGTCAGACACCTGTGGGCCTAAATGCTCACTGTACCCCTTATTACATTACGTGAGGGGTGTAGTTTCCAAAATGGGGTCACATGTGGGAGGGGTCCATTCTTCTGGCATTATGGGGGCTTTGTAAACACACGTGGCCTTCAATTCCGGACAAATTTTCTCTTCAAAATCCCAATGGCGCTCCTTCTCTTCTGAGCATTGTAGTTCCCCCGCAGAGCACTTTACATCCACATATGGGGTATGTTCTTTGGGGCTTTTTTCCTATTTTCCCTTGTGAAAATGAAATTTAGGGTAACACCAGCATTTTAGTGAAAATTATTATTTTTTTCATTTTCCCATCCTTAAATGAAAATTCGTCAAACACCTGTGGGGTGTTAAGGCTCACTATACACCTTCTTACGTTCCGTGAGGGGTGTAGTTTCCAAAATGGAGTCACATGTGGGTATTTATTTTTTTGCATTTATGTCAGAACCGCTGTAAAATCAGACACCCCTGTGCAAATCACCAATTTAAGCCTCAAATGTACATGGTGCACTCTCACTCCTGAGCCTCGCTGTGCGCCCGTAGAGCATTTTACGTCCACATATGGGGTATTTCCGTATTCAGGAGAAATTGTGTTACAAATTTTGGGGGTCTTTTGTTGCTTTTACCACTTGTGAAAACAAAAAGTATGGGGCAACACCAGCATGTTAGTGTAAAAAAAAATTTTTTTTACACTAACAGGCTGGTGTAGCCCCCAACTTTTCCTTTTCATCAGGGGTAAAAGGAGAAAAAGCCCCCCAAAATTTGTAGTGTAATTTCTCCCGAGTAGGGAGATACCCCATATGTGGCCCTAAACTGTTTCCTTGAAATACAACAGGGCTCTGAAGTGAGAGAGCGCCATGCGCATTTGAGGACTACATAGGGATTGCATAGAGGCGGACATAAGGATATTCTACGCCAGTGATTCCCAAACAGGGTGTCTCCAGCTGTTGCTAAACTCCCAGCATGCTTTGACAGTCAGTGGCTTTCCGGAAATGCTGGGAGTTGTTGTTTTGCAACAGCTGGAGGCTCCGTTTGGGAAACACTGCCATACAATATGTTTTTCATTTTTATTGGGGGGGGGGGGCAGTGTAAGGGGGTGTACATGTTGTGTTTTACCCTTTATTATGTGTTAGTGTAGTGTAGTGTTTTGTATGGGTACATTCGCACTGGCGGGTTATGGCGGGAAAAATTTGCGAAAGCTCAAACTTCAAGCAGGAAACTTACTGTAAACCTGCCCGTGTGAATGTACCCTGTACATTCACATGGGGGGGGGGGGGGGCAAACCTCCAACAGTTTCAAAATTACAACTCCCAGCATGTACTGACAGACCGTGCATGCTGGGAGTTGTAGTTTTGCAACAGCTGGAGGAACACTGGTTGGAAAACCTTAAGTTAGGTTCTGTTACCTAACTCAGTATTTTCCAACCAGTGTGTCTCCAGCTGTTGCAAAACTACAACTCCCAGCATGTACAGATTGCCGAGGGGCAGGCTGGGAGATGTAGTTATGCAACAGCTGGAGGTTCCCAGCTATTTGCTGTTTGGGCATGCTGGGATTTGCAGTTTTGCAACACCTGGAGGGCTAGAGTTTAGAGACCACTGCACAGTGATCTCCAAACTGTGGTCCTCCAGATGTTGCAAAACTACAAATCCCAGCATGCACAGACACAAAACTGCTATGTGGGCATGCTAGGAGTTGTAGTTTTGCAAGATCTAGAGGGCTACAGTTTGAAGATCACTGTGCAGTGGTCTCTAAATTGTAGACCTCCAGCTGTTGCAAAACTACAACTCCCAGCATGCCCAAACAGCTGTCTGGGCATGCTGGTAGTTGTAATTTTGCAACATCTGGAAGGCTATAGTTTAGAGACCCCTTTATAGTGGTCTCAGACTGTAGCCTTCCAGATGTTGCTAGGCAACTCACCGGCTTCCGTAGGATCCAGGGAGCCAGCCGCACAACATCGCCGCCCGTCGATCACCATTACCCTCAGCCTCCGCAGATCGGTTAGTGACCTTCGGTGCTGGTCCCTGTCGGTTTCTCCGTCCTGCCCCGCCTATTGTGGGTGCAGAACTGGGAAACCGAAAGTAACCCCCCCCCCCCACCCCCGATCTGCTATTGGTCATCGCGTCTATACGACCAAAAGCATGGATAGGAGGGGTAGCACCCCTGCCACCTCACTCCTATCCATTCAGGGGGCATTTGCGCGGGGTGCCTGCTGATCGATAACAGCAGTCACCACGGTCCCCGCCCGGCCCGTACCTGTACGCCCTGGGTCCTTAAGACCCAGGTACAGAAGGCATATCCATACGCCCTGGGTCCTGTACTGGTTAAGTAGGTGTACAGTGTCCTAATATTAAATTATAAAGCAGCAAAATACAGAGCACAAGCTCTACATGGTGTGTTGAATACAAGCAGTATAATGAAATGTAAAGGAAAACTATTACTACCCTGATAATCAAATATACCAATTGTCAAGTCTGGGTAAAACACATTACTAAAGTGTAAAATGTTTTAAAGGGGTTCTCCGGTGCTTAAACATCTTATCCCCTATCCAAAGGATAGGGGATAAGATGCCTGATCGCGGGAGTCCCGGAGCTGGGGACGCCCGTGATCATGCACGCGGCACCCCGTTTATAATCAGTCCCCGAAGCGTGTTCGCTCCATGTCTGATTACGGACGACTACAGGGCAAGCGGCGTGTGATGTCACACCTGCGCCCCCGTGCGACGTCACGCTCCGCCCCTCAATGCAAGCATACGGGAGGGGGCGTGATAGCGAGCGCCCCCCGCCCTGTAGTCGCCCGTAATCAGACCCGGAGCGAACACGCTCCGGGGACTGATTATAAACGGGGTGCCGCGTGCATGATCACGGGCGTCCCCAGCTGCGGGACTCCCGCGATCAGGCATCTTATCCCCTATCCTTCGGATAGGGGATAAGATGTTTAAGCACCGGAGAACCCCTTTAAACTACAGCTCCCAGAGCTGATCAGACATAGTCAGAGTCAGAATAAACATTCACATCCAGTGGCTTACAGGTGACATCTTTCATTTCCGTCTCCATCCAGCCCAGATCGCCATGAAGACTTCTTCCAGTAACACTTCAACTATAGAGAGTTTACTACCCAGATGTTTTTGGATAGTAGTTGTTACCCATGTAACAGAATTATTATGCCACAGTGACCTGCTAAAAGGGTAGTCTGACTTATAATAAAGAAAAAAAATTGCTGCTCTGTCCTCCCTGCCACCTTTTTTTACTTTCCTGATAACATACTCATATACCCTGCAGCCAATCACTGGCCTCAGGAGTAGACGGCACAAGATCCAGAAGCCAGTGATCGACTGTTGGGTATACGTCACATTATCTCTGTATGGAAGCAAAATATATGGTTAAGTGGAGGAACAGAGATGGCATGGGGTATCTAGTACAGAATAATGGGTGCTGCCATCCTGGAGATATACAATGTAGTGTATTAGCCTCTGTTGCTTATATGTTAATCACCTGCTTTATGCAATGGAGGAGGGACCTGGCATACCAAGCATCTCTGCCTCCTTCCCATATATGCTTACCCACCTTCTGCTCACATGAGCAAAGGGGTCTCATGAATATTTATGAGGTGGGCAGGTATATAGGAGCAGAGGGGAAGGAATTAGGGATGCTGGGTCCTGCCTAATACATTGTATATCTCCCAAACAGCGGCATCTGGGGGAATAATACATTTTGGGGTAAACCAGGTTTCAGATTCCCTATAAACTCCCCTAGAAATCCCATGCTTGTCCTTTTAACTGTTCAACTGCTCTCAAAGATGCAACATTTGCTCTTTTGTCATACAAATGTAAGATTAAAAGAGACAAAAGTTCTCACCACTAGTCACACCTCTGGGAACAGCTAGGGCTCGCCGCAACCGCCGCTGCTACTGAGGATCCAGGACACTCATCCCGGATCGCCAGGCAGACTGCACTGCTTTCTGCTGTATGCGCAGCTCACACACATACATAAAAAAAGCCTCCTCTATGTGTGAGCTGCATCTGAGGCCTACACAAAGGGGAGACGTGACCTCTTCCCCCACTGAGCAGTGGGGCTGGGGGGGGGGACTCTGCTGCCTATACCTACTGTGGGGGAACTCTGCTGCCTATACCTAATGTGGGGGAACTTTGCTGCCTATACCTACTGTGGTGGAACTCTGCTGCCTATACCTACTGTGGGGGAACTCTGCTGCCTATACTTACTGTGGGGGAACTCTGTTGCCTATGCCTACTGTGGGAGAACTCTGCTTCCTATACCTACTGTGGGGGAACTCTGCTGCCTATACCTACTGTGGGTGAACTCTGCTGCCTATACTTAATGTGGGGGAACTTTGCTGCTTATACTATGGGTGGGGGAATTCTGCTGCCTATACCTACTGTGGGGGAACTCTGCTGTCTATACCTAATGTGTGGGAACTCTGCTACCTATACCTAATGTGGTATAAACACTGCTGCCTATACCTAATGAGGGGGAACTTTATACTTGGATGCCTAACTATTTACCTACATACCTGGCTATCTAACTACCTAAATACCTGGCTGCCTTACTGGTATTAATGAATGTAATGTTCAGCTCACCTTCCCAAATGTAGTGCGCGAACCTACACCCGGCAAGGTACTAACAAGGATCTCTCGTGCCACTGTTTCTTGAATACATAAACAACAATTCTTATAATTTAACATTTACACATCAAATTCATGCTCAAGCAATAATTTTTGGGGATTTAACATTTACACATCAAATGCATGCTCAAGCAATAATTTTTGGGGATTTGGAGTTAAGCAGTGTAAATGGTGAAGTAATTTCCATTGCCACCCATTGAAAACCAATCACAGTTTTAAGAGCTAACAACAATCACCCTTCACATACAGCTCGCGCAATACCGGTTGGGGAGCTCACACGCTTGAAGAGAAATTGCTTCGATCCAAGAGTGTACGATATTCAATCTGAAAATTTAATGCAGAGATTAAGGAAGAGGGGATATTCTTCCCAAAAACTCACAAGGGCAAAAAAAGTAGTGTCCAACAAGAATCGGAGCAATCTCATTCATTCACCTAAGAGTGCTAAAAAGTTTGAGAATAAACCCACTCTAGCTTTAACGTACTCTCCTATAATCAAATAAAAAATTTAGTAACTAGGCATCGACATATTCTAAAACAAAATGAGATATTGTCTAGAATTTTGCAGAATGGTTGCCATGTTATTTAACCCCTTAAGGACTGAGCCCTTTTTTCACCTTAAGGAATCGGGCATTTTTTGCAATTCTGACCACTGTCTCTTTAAATATTAATAACTCTGGAATGCTTTTAGTTATCATTCTGATTCCGAGATAGTTTTTTCGTGACATATTCTACTTTAACATAGTGGTAAAATTTTATGGTAACTTGCATCCTTTCTTGGTGAAAAATCCCAAAATTTGATGAAAAATTTGAAAATTTAGCAAAATTTAACTTTGAAGCTCTCTGTTTGTAAGGAAAATGGATATTCAAAATAATTTTTTTTATTCACATATACAATATGTCTACTTTATGTTTGTATCATAAAATTGACGTGTTTTTACTTTTGGAAGACACTAGAGGGCTTCAAAGTTCAGCAGCAATTTTCCAATTTTTCACAAAATTTTGAAACTCGCTTTTTTTCAGGGACCAGTTCAGGTTTGAAGTGGATTTGAAGGGTCTTCATATTAGAAATACCACATAAATTACCCCATTATAAAAACTGCACCCCCCAAAGTATTCAAAATGACATTCAATCAGCGTTTTAACCCTTTAGGTGTTTCACAGGAATAGCAGCAAAGTGAAGGAGAAAATTCACATTCTTCATTTTTTACACTCGCATGTTCTTATAGACCCAATTTTTGAATTTTTGCAAGGGGTTGAAAGGAGAAAATTTTTACTTGTATTTGAAACCCAATTTTCTCGAGTAAGCACATACCTCATATGTCTATGTTAATTGTTCGGCGGGCGCAGTAGAGGGCTCAGAAGGGAAGGAACGACAAATGGTTTTTGGGGGCATGTCAACTTTAGGAAGCCCCTATGGTGCCAGAACAACAAAAAACCCACATGGCATACCATTTCGGAAACTAGACCCCTCGGGGAACATAACAAGGGGTAAAGTAAACCTTAATACTCCACAGGTGATTCACAACTTTTGCATATGTAAAAAAAAAAAAAATTTTACCTAAAATGCTTGGTTTCCCAAAAAATTTACATTTTTACAAAGGGTTAAAGCAGAAAATACCCCCTAAATTTGAAGACCAATTTCTCCCGATTCAGAAAACACCCCATATGGGGGTGAAAAGTGCTCTGCTGGCGCACTACAGGTCTCAGAAGAGAAGGAGTCACATTTGGCTTTTTGAAAGCAAATTTTGCTCTGGGGGCATGCCGCATTTAGGAAGCCCCTATGGTGCCAGAATAGCAAAACAAAACACATGGCATACCATTTTGGAAACTAGACCCCTCGGGGAACGTAACAAGGGGTTAAGTGAACCTTAATACCCCACAGCTATTTCACGACTTTTGCATATGTGAATTTTTTTTTTTTTACCTAAAATGCTTCTTTTCCCAAAAATTAAACATTTTTAAAAAGGGTAAAAGCAGAAAATACCCCCCAAAAACACAATTTCTCCCGAGTACGGCGATACTCCATATGTGACCCTAAACTGTTGCCTTGAAATACTACAGGGCTCCAAAGTGAGAGCGCCATGCGCATTTGAGGCCTAAATTAGGGATTGCATAGGGGTGGACATAGGGGTATTCTACGCCAGTGATTTCCAAACAGGGGGCCTCCAGCTGTTGTAAAACTCCCAGCATGCCTGGACAGTCAGTGGCTGTCTGGTAATACTGGGAGTAGTTGTTTTGCAACAGCTGGAGGCTCCATTTTGGAAACAGTGGCGTACCAGATGTTTTTCATTTTTATTGGGGAGGGGGCTGTGTAGGGGTATGTGTATATGTAGTGTTTTTTACTTTTTATTTTATTTTTTGTTAGTGTAGTGTAGTGTTTTTAGGGTACAGTCGCAGTACTGTGCGGGTTCACAGTAGTTTCTCGCTGGCAGTTTGAGCTGCGGCAGAAAATTTGCCGCAGCTCAAACTTGCAGCCGGATACTTACTGTAAACCTCCGCCCATGTGAGTGTATCCTGTACGTTCACATTGGGGGGGGGGGGAACATCCAGCTGTTGCAAAACTACAACTCCCAGCATGTACGGTCTATCAGTGCATGCTGGGAATTGTAGTTTTGCAACAGCTGGAGGCACACTGGTTGTGAAACACCGAGTTTGGTAACAGTGTTTTGCAACCAGTGTGCCTTCAGCTGTTGCAAAAGCTACAACCCCCAGCATGTACGGACAGCGTAAGGGCATGCTGGGTCTTCTAGTTATGCAACAGCTGGAGGCATGCTACTTTGGCTGGGGATGCTGGGGTTGTAGTTATGCAACAGCTGAAGACACACTGGTTTTCTACTTAACTCAGCGTGCCTTCAGCTGTTGCAAAACTACAACTCTCAGCAGTCACCGACAGCCAACGGGCATGCTGGGAGTTGTAGTTATGCAACCAGCAGATGCACCACTACAACTCCCAGCATGCACTTTAGCTGTTTGTGCAAGCTGGGAGTTGTAGTTACACAACAGCTGAAGGAACACTTTTCCAAAGAAAAAATGTGCCTCCAGCTGTTGCAAAACTATAAGTCCCAGCATGCCCATAAGGGCATGCTAGGAGTTCTGGTGGTCTGCCTCCTGCTGTTGCATAACTACAGCTCCCAGCATGCCCTTTTTGCATGCTGGGAGCTGTTGCTAAGCAACAGCAGGAGGCTGTCACTCACCTCCAAAGATCCACGCCGCATCAGGCCAGTCCCTCGTCATCGCCGCCACTGCTCCTGGGGCCCCGATCACAACATTCACGCCGGGGATCGGGGTCCCCAGCTCCCGGGGTGTGCGTCCCGCACCCGCTCACGTCCTCCGGAAGAGGGGCGGAGCGGGTTGCGGGAGTGACACCCGCAGCAGGCGCCCTGATTGGTCGGCCGACGAATCAGGGCGATCGTGAGGTGGCACCAGTGCCACCTCACCCCTGCTGGCTATGGCTGTTCGGGGCCGTCAGAGATGTCCCCGAACAGCCTGTAATTCCGAGTCACCGGAGACCCGATTGACCCGGAATCTGCCGCAGATCGCTGGACTGAATTGTCCAGCGATCTGCGGCCATCGCCGACATGGGGGGTCATCATGACCCCCTGGGCGATATGCCGCTATGCCTGCTGAACGGTTTCAGCAGGCATCGGGCACCGGCTCCCCTCCAGCTAGCGGCGGGGGGCAGGGAATGGACAGGACGTACTCAAACGTCCTGAGTCCTTAAGGACTCGGAAAAGGGGCCGTTTGAGTACGTCCTGCGTCCTTAAGGGGTTAAAAAAAAGCTCCTAAATTGGGAAATCATTTAACCCCTAGTTTGATTAGTAAATCTAAACCCAGCACAAAAAAATTGGTTAGCTAAGAAAGGCTTCTTTAAATGTGGAAATAAGATTTGCCACACATGTCATTATGCAAAACCCACTCGTGAATATGAAAATGCTGAGGGCAGTAAAAAATATCAAATAAAGGAATTTATCAATTGTAATCACAGTAATGTGATATACATTATTGAGTCTACCCACTGTAAATTAAAATATGTGGTTTATACCACACGTCAACTGAAAATGTGTGCCCTAGAACACATTAATGACATTGGAACAACATTGAGTTCCCATAATATATCTGCCGCATCTCAGCACTTCCAAACAGTTCACCAAGGTAATGTGTCAGGCTTAGAAAAGGTTGCATAAGAAGAAAATTGGCTGAAAGAGGCTCGTGCACCTTTTGGCATGAATATTAGGAGAAAATTGCTGTTTATTATTGAGCATTATTTCTTTCACATGTTGCTATACCTTAAATTGTGTACTATGTATCACTTTGACATCATTCCCTGACAAAATATATGTATTTTGTGTACATTGTGTTTTAAAACTATTTAATGGAGTTTTATTATAAACACTTGTTTTCCTTGTAATTATGGTCACCTCCCAGGACAGGACAGGACAGTTTGTTCGGGAGGGAACATGTAAATCAATCAATCATCCTTTACGTGTGGAAGTAGGTATATAAGATCCTACCTGAGAAATCCATGATGTTACCGATGAAGAGCGCGCATGCGCTTAAAATGCGTATGACAGTGGAGTAATCATTTTTACTGTCCAAAGTCTTTTTGATACAGAACCCAATAAAGCTGCAAGTTTTTACTAAGAACTGGATCATCTTTCCTTGTTCCTGGCTGTCTAACTACCTACCTACATATCTTGCTACCTACCTACATACCTGGCTACATAACTATGTACATACTTGGCCTTCATAAATGGCTGCCTAACTGCGTAGCTAGCCACCAACCTACATGCCTGGCTACCTACCTATATACCTGGTTAGACACCTACATACATCTGGCTTTCTGATCTACCTACCTAGTTACCTAGCTGGCTACCTACCTATTTGCCCTTTTACTGTGCAGGAGACCAAGGAGGGCATTATTACAGTTTGTGGGCCTATAGATGGGAAGATTATGTAGAGGAGGGGAGGGCACTGGAAAAATGCATATTTGTCCTGCAGATGTTAAGAGGTTGGCATGGCGGTTTGATCCGGATGGAGAAGAAAAGGAAAGAAGACGCCGCCAATCAGAAAAGACGTAATTGTGAGTAACTGTAATCACTTATATGGTATATATCCTGTGTACAGATGATATCTACCTCTATATGGTTCTGTATATAATCACTTAAAAGGTATATATATCCTGTGAACAGATGGTATCTACCTCTATATGGTCCTTTATATAATCACTTATATGGTATACAGATCCTGTTTACAGATGATATCTACCACTATATGGGCACTGGATATAACCACTGATATAGTATACAGATCCTGTATAGTATACTGGTCTGTGTATAGTGGTTTTATTCAGCACAGTATGGTGGTATTATCCAGTTATTGTGTGGTGGTATATACTTCTTTCTTGTAGGGGGCCCTTGCTTTTTTTGGTCCGTGGGCCCTGAGTGTTGTCAGTCTCCCCCTGCTCCAGACCATGACCTTTGTTGGCTCACTGACATTTGTTGGCTCAGCACATATGAAATGAGAAATGGGAAATTCTACAGCAGTGAGTGTAAATAATATGTGAAATGTGTAAGAGGTGCAGAAAGCTTTCAGAGGAGCTCTGCATAGGCCAAGTATACACAGATACATTAACAGTAAGTGATCAGATATCAATATAGATCACAAGGCTCACAATTACTGGAAGGTATGATCATTATCGATATCCTTGCAAGTGATGACCATTGGAGAAAGGGCCAGGGGTATATGACCAGTCCAAAAGAATCATTGGTGCAATGTACCTAGAAACATTAATTCTATAATATATGCATACATGGGCACAATCACTATTAACACATGTATGTGGAAACCAGTGCATTTTTGTGTGTGTTTTACCCCTTCCCAGACCCCGAATTTTGATTTTTGGCTTATGTTTTCTTCCTTCTTACCTTCTTAAACCCATTACTTTTTTATTTTTCCACTGCCAGAGTTGTGTTAGGGCTTATTTTTTTTTGGCCAGTCTCTAAAGAGCAGCCTAAAGTAATTGAAGTAATTGGATGAAGAGACCCAGTACAGCAGACTCAAGGATGAAGTGAATGCATGGTGAGTGAGGGCGGGCTCACTGCTTACCTCGTACATGTCCCTTCCTGAGTAGTGGATGTCAGAATGAGTGAGCAGCAGATCTGAGAAATTTGAGAGTCAAATACAGAAGCTGGACACATAAAAAGACCTGTAAAGCATCTGCATGACCTAGTGAGTAATATATATGTCATTGTGCAGTGTGAGAAATCAGTACCTGAAAGAGTTAATCTGGTCAAGTGTTTTTAGCGTGCGTGAGTGGTCGCAGCTCCGCACCATCATTCCCCAGCGGTGACGCCTCTTCAGTGTTGCGAGGAGGAACTAAGGATCCGCCCTGTGTTGCACAGGGGAAGACTTTCCTGACAAGACCAAAACAGGAAGTCCCCTGGGCCCAGCCATATTGGAGGTTCCGGCTTCTGCATCCGGCTCTGCGGCCTATAGTGAAGCACCCTCTGCAGCGCAGACTCTGCATAAACCAACCATCTCCCTCAGCAAGTCTATGCTACCGGTGGCGAGTCACATTAACCCCCCAGTGCCATGTAGCGTTTTTGGGTGCTTGCCACATAGTGGTGGAGTCCCACTCAGAGGGTTCCAGTCAGTCAAGATTAAGTCGCTGCAGCATATCACCAAGCATCTTAAAGCGACAGTGCACTCAAATTATCCTAAAGGGCCAGCGCACTCAATTTATCTTAGAGTAACAGCACACTCAAATCTTCTTTAAGCAATCGTACTGTTGACGGCAATCAGGCACTGCAGCTAAACTGACAAATACACAAGTCCATTTTCATGAGGCTACACGGTTGATGTTCATGGAGGTGCAAGCTTATAGCTTAAAGAACCTTATGCAATTTGCAGAAGAAAAAACGAAATGGAAATAAAGATGCACTCACCCGTTTAGAAGTTTGCCAAAAAGGTGCTTTTATTTTCAGTGTCTGTAACAGCTATGCAGCAGGCAGGTAGCTGGGCATGCGGGGAGTGAGAGAAAGAGCTCTCAGGTGCAAGGGGTGTACCACAAGACGACTAGTTTACGTCGGAAATGACGCTTCTTCTGGTCAGTACATCGTTCTGTCATAGGGGAAGTGCTTATATACAGTGGGAGTGTCAATTAATAACAAAACATAACAGCTATTGTTTTTCTTATAAAAACACATATTCCTAAGTTCCAACAACCACTGTGCATAAAGAGGCGTGGAACAGGAACAAAAAGAATATTGAATCTCAGTGATAGGAGGAGAGATCATTCCTCTCATTAAGTCCTAAAGGACCTAAAGCTTTGAGATGCATGATCCAATATGCTTCTCTACGAAGCAGGTGGACATGTTTCTCTTCTTCTATAGCAACATTCTCTATTCTCTCCAGAACGGCAAATTTTAAATGGGTAATATTATTTTAATGGCATGATTGCATATGATTAATGAATGGTGTCGCACCCTTCCCGGTCTGGAGGGACGAGAGATGTTCACAGACTCGTGTACACAATTTTCTCTTTGTCTTACCAATGTAAAAAAAATTACGATCACAAATTTATGCATATACAACAAATGTGGTTTGACATGAGATGAACTGGTTTACCAGAATATTTTCCCCTCCTAATATAAAAAAAAATTTCGCTAAATTTAGCTTACAATATCTGCAATTCTTGCAGGGAAAATTTCCTTTGGGGGGTCTGGATTTGCAACCAGTTCTCTTTTTTCCTCTGGAATTCATTTTTGCCTTTTTTTTTATCGTATCGCCTATGGTACTCGTGCGGCGAAAGGTTATGATGGGTCTTTCCTTTGCGAAGGCATGTAGATCAGGGTCATGTTCAAACATGAACCAATTATTTAAGATATTCTGATTAGTAAATTTAAGTAGTTAATTTGTTTTCCCTTAGCCTGACAGCAGCACAATGATGGGTGTGTATCTCTGCCCCTGTGAGCTGCAGGACCCAGGAATTTTTAATGAAAAAAACAAATGAGAGAAATGCCCCTGGGGCATAAAACCCCCCTACAATGGGCCCCCTTTGAGTTTATTATATAGTACAGAAAAACAACAGATTATAATCAGGGTGGGAGCCTTGTGCTGCTGTCAGACTAAGGGAAAACAAATTAACTACTTAAATTTACTATTCCCTATCGTCTGACCAGCAGCACAATGATAGGGATTTACATAGTACCCGAAAGAAGGGTGGGATCAAATATTAACAGAATTAATAATAGACCTTGTAAAGGAAAAAATCAACAGAAGATGAACAGTCCATCTTGTAATGTTTAAAGAAGGTAGATGGAGTGCTCCAAGAGGCACTCTGACAAATATGTTCCAAGGGAACTGAGCTGTGCTCAGCCCTAGAGGTAGCTAAGGCCCTGGTAGAGTGAGCTGTGAACTTTGGAGGTTCCAAATCAGCAACACAATAAGCATCCTTGATGCATTCACATATCCAACGGGCCAACGTGGGCTTAGAGGCTTTTTTCCCCTTATTTGGACCCTGAAAAACCAAAAATAGGTTTTCTTCCTTCCTGAAAGTGGCAGTTCTTTCTATATACACCTGAAGAGCCCTGGCCAAGTCCAAATTTTTAAGATGGTCTTCTTCCCCAGTGGAAGAATCAGGAATATATTTTGGTAAGGAAATCAACTGATTTCTGTTAGAAAAAGAAGAAACTTTAGGAGAAAAATCAGGTAAGTACCTTAAAAGGACTCTGTCCAGTAGAAATATAGGTAGAGGTATAGGTGTGTTACGCCTAGCGCTCCGGGTCCCCGCTCCTCCCCGGAGCGCTCACGGCGTCTCTCTCCCCGCAGCGCCCCGGTCAGTCCCGCTGACCGGAAGCGCTGCACTGTCATGGCCGTCGGGGATGCGATTCGCACAGCGGGACGCGCCCGCTCGCGAATCGCATCCCAGATCACTTACCCGTCCCGGTCCCCTGCTGTCATGTGCTGGCGCGCGCGGCTCCGCTCTCTAGGGCGCGCGCGCGCCAGCTCTCTGAGGCTTAAAGGGCCAGTGCACCAATGATTGGTGCCTGGCCCAATTAGCTTAATTGGCTCCCACCTGCTCCCAGACTATATCTGATCACTGCCCCTGCACTCCCCTGCCGGATCTTGTTGCCTTAGTGCCTAGAGAAAGCGTTTACTGTGTTTGTCCATACTGTGTACTTGACCTCCTGCTATTGCCATATTGACTACGATCCTTGCTGCCTGCCCCGACCTTCTGCTACGTCCGACCTTGCTCCTGTCTACTCCCTTGTACCGCGCCTATCTTCAGCAGTCAGAGAGGTTGAGCCGTTGCTAGTGGATACGACCTGGTTGCTACCGCCGCTGCAAGACCATCCCGCTTTGCGGCGGGCTCTGGTGAAAACCAGTAGCAGCTTAGAACCGGTCCACTAGCACGGTCCACGCCAATCCCTCTCTGGCACAGAGGATCCACCTCCTGCCAGCCGAATCGTGACAGTAGATCCGGCCATGGATCCCGCTGAGGTTCCCCTGCCAGCTGTCTCTGACCTCACCACGGTGGTCGCCCAGCAATCCCGACAGATCGCCCATCTAACTCACCAGCTGTCGGAAGTGTCCACCATGGTGCAGCAACTTCAGTCGCAACTTCTGCCTCTGCTACAACAGCAACCATCTCCTCCGCCAGCTCCTGCACCTCCTCCGCAGCGAGCGGCCGCTCCTAGCCTCCGCTTGTCCCTGCCGGACAAATTTGATGGGGACTCTAGACTCTGCCGTGGATTTTTGTCTCAATGTTCCCTGCATATGGAGATGTTGTCGGACTTGTTTCCTACAGAACGGTCTAAGGTGGCGTTCGTAGTGAGCCTTCTTTCTGGAAAGGCCTTGTCTTGGGCCACACCGCTCTGGGACCGCAATGATCCTGCCACAGCCACAGTCCAGTCCTTCTTCGCTGAGGTCCGTAGTGTCTTCGAGGAGCCTGCCCGAGCTTCTTCTGCCGAGACTGCCCTGCTGAACCTGGCCCAGGGTAATTCTTCAGTGGGCGAGTACGCCATCCAATTTCGTACTCTTGCTTCCGAATTATCATGGAATAACGAGGCTCTCTGCGCGACCTTTAAAAAAGGCCTATCCAGTCGCATCAAGGATGTGCTGGCCGCACGAGATTCCTGCCAACCTGCAAGAACTTATCCATTTGGCCACCCGCATTGACATGCGTTTTTCTGAGAGACATCAAGAGCTCCGCCAGGAAAAAGACTTAGATCTCTGGGCACCTCTCCCACAGTCTCCGTTGCAATCTACGCCTGGGCCTCCCGCCGAGGAGGCCATGCAAGTGGATCGGTCTCGCCTGACCCAGGTAGAGAGGAATCGCCGTAGGGAAGAAAATCTTTGTCTGTACTGTGCCAGTACCGAACATTTCTTGGTGGATTGCCCTATTCGTCCTCCACGTCTGGGAAACGCACGCACGCACCCAGCTCTCGTGGGTGTGGCGTCTCTTGATTCTAAGTCTGCTTCTCCACGTCTCACGGTGCCCGTGCGGATTTCTCCTTCAGCCAACTCCTCCCTCTCAGCCGTGGCCTGCTTGGACTCTGGTGCCTCTGGGAATTTTTTTCTGGATTCTTTGGTAAATAAATTCCGCATCCCGGTGACCCGTCTCGTCAAGCCGCTCTACATTTCCGCGGTCAACGGAGTCAGGTTGGATTGCACCGTGCGTTACCGCACAGAACCCCTCCTGATGTGTATTGGACCCCATCACGAAGTCATTGAGTTCTTCGTCCTTCCCAACTGTACCTCTGAGGTCCTCCTCGGTCTGCCATGGCTCCGGCTTCATTCTCCCACCCTTGATTGGACCACCGGGGAGATCAAGAACTGGGACTCTGCCTGCCATAGGAAGTGCCTCTCCCCCCCTCCCAGTCCCGTCAGGCAAGCCTCAGTGCCTCCTCATGGCCCCCGTCCTGGTGTCACACTGCCCCGTGCCAGGCTTCGCCCTCTGCCCTCCCTCCCCATTCCCACTCCTGCTGTACTGCCTGCCGTTGAGGAAACCCTCCATTCTTTCCCGGTGTCCTCATCCCAGGGGAGGCAGTTACCGGACAAAGAAAAGGGGAGACCTAAGGGGGGGGTACTGTTACGCCTAGCGCTCCGGGTCCCCGCTCCTCCCCGGAGCGCTCACGGCGTCTCTCTCCCCGCAGCGCCCCGGTCAGTCCCGCTGACCGGGAGCGCTGCACTGTCATGGCCGTCGGGGATGCGATTCGCACAGCGGGACGCGCCCGCTCGCGAATCGCATCCCAGGTCACTTACCCATCCCGGTCCCCTGCTGTCATGTGCTGGCGCGCGCGGCTCCGCTCTCTAGGGCGCGCGCGCCAGCTCTCTGAGACTTAAAGGGCCAGTGCACCAATGATTGGTGCCTGGCCCAATTAGCTTAATTGGCTCCCACCTGCTCCCAGACTATATCTGATCACTGCCCCTGCACTCCCCTGCCGGATCTTGTTGCCTTAGTGCCTAGAGAAAGCGTTTACTGTGTTTGTCCATACTGTGTACTTGACCTCCTGCTATTGCCATATTGACTACGATCCTTGCTGCCTGCCCCGACCTTCTGCTACGTCCGACCTTGCTCCTGTCTACTCCCTTGTACCGCGCCTATCTTCAGCAGTCAGAGAGGTTGAGCCGTTGCTAGTGGATACGACCTGGTTGCTACCGCCGCTGCAAGACCATCCCGCTTTGCGGCGGGCTCTGGTGAAAACCAGTAGCAGCTTAGAACCGGTCCACTAGCACGGTCCACGCCAATCCCTCTCTGGCACAGAGGATCCACCTCCTGCCAGCCGAATCGTGACAAGGTGTAGGGCTCAGCTGAGGAGAAAGCTTGAAGTTCTCCAAGTCTCTTGGCAATGGTAATTGCAAGAAGGAAACTGACTTTCATGGAGAGGAACTTGATGTTCACATCATGTAAAGGCTTGAAAGGAGAAAAACATATATGTTTAAGGACTAGACCCAAGTCCCAGGTAGCAACAGGCCTAACAATTCTTGGGCGCAGTCTAGAGACTTCTTTAATAAAGCTTTCAACCTCTGGAATGTGAAAGAGCTTTTTCCCCAAAAAAGCTGACATAGCGGTTATTTGAGCCTTCAGGGTGTTGGGTGACAGGCCCCTGTCGAATCCTTATTGAAGAAATTTAAGAATTTGCGGTATTGAAGGAGAAGAAGAGTCAAGCTGCCTAGCAGCGCACCAACCGGAAAAAACTCTCTTTATTCTGGCATATGTTTTATTGGTCGCCACACTCCTTGAGTGGGACAGCGTGTCCAATATACGGTCCGAAAAACCCTTGGCTTTTAATATGGACCTATCAACCTCCAAGCCATCAGATTGAGAGATGTTAAGTTGTGGCAGAGTAAGTTGCCCTGGGCTACCAGATTGTGCCTCAGAGGGAGTCTCCAGAATGTTCCCTGACTCAGCATCATGAGGAGGGAGAACCAGGATCTTTTTGGCCAGAATGGAATTATTGCTATTACTGAGGCCTGATCCTGTTTGACTTTCATTAATACCCTGGGTATCATGGAAGTCGGCGGAAAAATGTATATTAGAATATAACATATAGCGATATTCCCCTTTTCCTTAGCTAAGGAAAGAAAAGCAATAAGGAGAATAGCAAAGCAAATAAGCACAGGCTGAGTCTGTGAACCTAGGTCCTGCTCACAGGACAAAAGAAACTCAAAGGGGGCCCATTGTAGGGCGGTTTTATGCCCCAGGGGGCGTTTCTCTAATTTGTTTTTTTCATTAAAAATTCCTGGGTCCTGCAGCTCACAGGGGCGGAGATACACACCCATCATTGTGCTGCTGGTCAGACGATAGGGAAAAACCAGTTCATCTCATGTCAAACCACATTTGTTGTATATGCATTAATTTGTGATTGTAATTTTTTTTACATTCGTAAGACAAAGAGAAAATTGTGTACACGAGTCTGTGAACATCTCTATTCCCTCCAGACCGGGAAGGGTGCGACACCATTCATTAATCATATGCAATCGTGCCATCAAAATAATATTACCCATTTAAAATTTGCCGTTCTGGAGAGAATAGAGAATGTTGCTATAGGAGAAGACAAACATGTCTGCCTGCTTCGTAGAGAAGTATATTGGATCATGCATCTCAAAGCTTTAGGTCCTTTAGGACTTAATGAGAGGAATGATCTCTCCTCCTTTCTCTAAGATTCAATATTCTGTCTCTTCCTGTTCCACGCCTCTATATGCACAGCGGTTGTTGGAACTTAGGAATATGTGTTTTTATAAGAAAAACAATAACTGTTATGTTTTGTTATTAATTGACACTCACCTGTATATAAGCACTTCCCCTATGACAGAACGACGTATTGACCAGAAGAAGCGTCATTTCCGACGTGAAACTAGTCGTCTTGTGGTGCGCCCCTTGCACCTGAGAGTTCTGGTACTCGCTCCCTACACGCCCAGCTACCTGTCTGCCGCATAGCTGTTACAGACACTGAAAATAAAAGCACCTTTTTGGCAAACTTCTAAACGGGTGAGTGCAGCTTTATTTCCATTTAATTTTTTCTTCTGCAAATTTCAATTCTTTAAGTGACAGCGCACTCAAAAAATCTTCAAGATGTCGGCACCCAGCTCTCCAGATCAACCAGACGGCATTGCCCCCTCATCTCCAGCAGCTGGATCATCTGTTGCCTCAGTGGCCGGAATGCCACCAGTCCTGCCTGCAGTCCACATCAACAACCCCACAATTTTAACCCCCACAATCCTCCACCACATAGGCCCTCAGGGACTCAAAGACCCTTTTGTACCTATCGCAATAAACCGGGACATTGGAACATGCAGTGTTGGGATTTAAATAGGTTTCTCCTGAGGTTGCAGATCGGCCCTCAGGAAAACAGTTATCAGGTCCAAACCCCCAACCACCTAAGTCAGGACTCTCACTTTATGTCGCCTCCTTATTAAAGAAGGTGTACAGTTGGAGGGGCTGATAGATACAGGGTCGCAGGTGTCTACTATAAATAAAAAATTTCTATACACACTAGAATGACAGTTTATTGTGTGAGCCTGATGAAGTTGACTTTAGAGTAGTGGAGGGTAACAGGAAACCAATACCCAGGCATGGATATTGGGGCTAACCATTCAGTTGGGAGAACCATTCAAGGAGTGATTGTAACTAATGTGTCTGATAAAGGGTCTGCTGAGTTTACGCTGGGGATGAATATCATGAAAAACAGTTTCTCTGAAATTGTAGATTCCTTGCATGCCTCTCTCCAATACATATGACGACAGAAAGAAAAAAGACCTGCGGTGGCGCTGCACAGGTAGATGTGCAAGAAGATCGAACATGGATGGGTGAAACATGTACCGGTATTTTATTCATATATGGATCAGTAGTGCAAGACGCGTTTCGAGGGTACAACTACCCTCTTTATCAATTGCATACAAACAGACATTACATGGTCACATATATACATATATATATATCTATAACGTGGGGCCTACCTGCTTCCATGCTGTCTGATCTCCGAATGACTGCTCAGTGCCTGAGATCCAGTGCGGCAGAATCATTGATCACTGGTTTCCTATGAGAAACCAATGATCACTGTAAAAGATCAGTGTGTGCAGTGTTATAGTACCCTATGGGAGCTATAACATTGCAAAAAAAAAATGAAAAAAAAAGTGAATAAAGATCATTTAAAGGGGTATTCCAGGAAAAAACTTTTTTTTTATATATATATCAATTGGCTCCAGAAAAGTAAACAGATTTGTAAATTATTTCTATTAAAAAAAATCTTAATCCTTTCAGTACTTATGAGCTTCTGAAGTTAAGGTTGTTCTTTTCTGTCTAAATCCTCTCTGATGACATCTGTCTCGGGAAACGCCCAGCTTAGTAGAGGTTTGCTATGGGGATTTGCTTCTAAACTGGGTGTTTCCCGAGATAGGTGTCATCAGAGAGGATTTAGACAGAAAAGAACAACCTTAACTTCAGAAGCTCATAAGTACTGAAAGGATTAAGATTTTTTAATAGAAGTAATATACAAATCTGTTTAACTTTCCGGAGCCAGTTGATTATATAAAAAAAAATATTTTTCCTGGACTACCCCTTTAACCCCTTCCCTAAGAAAAGTTTGATTCACCCCCTTTTTCCCAATAAATAAAAAAAAAACAGTGCAAATAAAAATAAACATATGTGGTATCGACGTGTGCGGAACTGTCCGGATTATAAAAATATATCCTTAATTAAACCGCACGGTCAATGGCATCCGCGCAAAAAAATTCCAAAGTCCAAAATAGCGTATTTTTGGTCACTTTTCATATAATGAAAAAATGAATAAAAAGTGATCAAAAAGCCCGATCAATACATAAATGGTACCGCTAAAAACTTCAGATCACGGTGCAAAAAATGAGCCCTCATACTACCCCATAAGCAGAAAAATAAAAAAGTTATAGGGGTCAGAACATGACAATTTTAAACATATAAATTTTCCTGCATATAGTTATGATTTTTTCCAGAAGTACGACAAAATCAAACCTATATAAGTAGGGTATCATTTTAATCGTATGGACCTACAAAATAAAGATAAGGTGTCATTTTTACCGAAAAATGTACTACGTAGAAACGGAAGCCCTCAAAATTACAAAATTGCATTTTTTCTTCAATTTTGTTGCACAATGATTTTTTTGCCGTTTCACCATAGATTTTTGCGTAATATGACTGATGTCATTACAAAGTAGAATTGGTGGTGCAAAAAATAAGCCCTCATATGGATTTTTAGCTGCAAAATTGAAAGGGTTATGATTTTAAGAAGGTAAGGAGGAAAAAACAAAAGTGCAAAAACTGGAAAACCCTCCGTCCCCAAGGGGTTAAACCTCAAGTACAGTACCTAGGTCATGTTGTCAGTGCTGAGTTAGTCCAGCCTAATCCTGAGAAGGTGGAGATTGTCATGAACTGGCCTACCCTGCACACGGTGAAAGATGTCAGGAGCTTCCTGGGAAGTGCCGGCTACTGCCGCCTCTTAATTCCCCACTCTGCTCAGATTGCAGAACCCCTCACAGCTCTCCTCAGGGGTACGGCGAAGGAGGACTACCTGTTGAATGGCTGAAGAGCAAGACAGCGTTCCATGCTCTTAAACACCTGTTGAAAGAACCACCCATTCTGGCGTATCCAGATTAGAGTCAGCCATTCCGGTTGTATACTGATGCCAGCTTTGAAGGTCTGGGAGCTGTCCTGTCCCAAGTCAAAGAAGGGCAAGAGCGAGTGATAGCCTATGCCAGTCGTAACCTGTGAGGAGCAGAGAAGAACGATGCAAACTACAGCTCCTTCAAACTGGAAGTCCTTGCCCTTGTATGGCCCATGACTGAAAAGTTTAAGGATTATATGACTGCCACGCCATTCACTGTCTACACAGATAATAACCCATTGGCCCATCTGAATACTGCCAAATTGGGTGCCATCGAGCAGCGTTGGGCCTCCAGATTACATAGTTACATAGTTACATAGTTACATAGTACGGTAGAAAAAAGACATATGTCCATCAAGTTCAACCAGGGAATTAAGGGGTAGGGGTGTGGTGCGATATTGGGGAAGGGATGGGATTTTATATTTCTTCATAAGCATTAATGTTATTTTGTTCCATGAATGTATCTAATCCTGTTTTAAAGCTGTTAATTGTTCCTGCTGTGACCAGTTCCTGAGGTAGACCGTTCCATAAATTCACAGTCCTCACGGTAAAGAAGGCGTGTCGCCCCTTGAGACTAAACTTTTTCTTCTCCAGACGGAGGGAGTGCCCCCTCGTCCTTTGGGGGGGTTTAACCTGGAACATTTTTTCTCCATATTTTTTGTATGGGCCAGTAATATACTTATATACGTTTATCATATCCCCCTTAAACGTCTCTTCTCAAGACTAAACAATTGTAACTCCTTTAATCGCTCCTCATAGCTAAGATGTTCCATGCCCCATATTAGTTTAGTCGTGCGTCTCTGCACCCTTTCCAACTCTGCAGTGTCCCTTTTATGGACAGGTGCCCAAAACTGAACAGCATATTCCAGGTGAGGCCGTACCAATGCTTTATAAAGGGGGAGTATTATGTCCCTGTCCCTTGAGTCCATGCCTCTTTTGATACATGACAATATCCTGCCGGCTTTGGAAGCAGCAGCCTGACATTGCATGCTATTCTGTAGTCTGTGATCTACAAGTACACCCAGATCCTTCTCTACCAGTGACTCTGACAGTTTAATCCCCCCTAAGACATAAAATGCATGCAGGTTATTAGTACCCAGATGCATAACTTTACATTTATCCACATTGAACCTCATTTGCCAAGTGGATGCCCAGACACTTAGTCTATCCAAGTCATCTTGTAACTTATGCACATCCTCTATAGACTGTACCGTGCTACAAAGCTTGGTGTCATCTGCAAAGATAGAAACAGAGCTGTTAATACCATCCTCTATATCATTGATAAATAAATTAAACAACAGCGGTCCCAGTACTGAACCTTGGGGTACACCACTAATAACCGTGAACCAATCAGAGTAAGAATTATTGACCACCACTCTCTGGGTACGATCCATGAGCCAGTGTTCAATCCAGTTACAAACTAAAATTTCCAAACCCAAAGACCTTAACTTACCTGTCAGACGTCTATGAGGGACAGTATCAAACGCTTTAGCAAAATCCAGAAACACTATATCCACAGCCATTCCTCTGTCAAGGCTTCTACTCACCTCTTCATAAAAGAAAATTAGATTGGTTTGACAACTTCTATCCTTAGTAAACCCATGCTGGCTATCACTTATAATACAATTATCCCCTATGTATTCCTGTATGTAATCCCTTATAAGTCCTTCAAACAATTTACCCACAATGCACGTTAAACTTACCGGTCTATAGTTTCCTGGGGAAGACCTAGAGCCTTTTTTGAAGATTGGCACCACATTCGCCTTGCGCCAGTCCCTTGGCACAATACCAGACACCAGAGAATCTCTAAATATCATGAACAGGGGTACAGATATTACTGAACTTACCTCTCTAAGAACTCTTGGGTGTAGTCCATCCGGCCCTGGGGATTTGCTTACATTTATATCACTTAACTTACCTTGTACCATCTCTACATTAAGCCAGTTCAGTACATTACATGATGTGTTACCAGCACTGACCTGGCCAATGTCAGCTCCTTTTTCCATAGTGTATACAGAACTAAAGAACCCATTCAGTAGCTCCGCTTTCTCTTGATCGCCTGTGACAACCTCCCCATTATCATTATTAAGGGGTCCTACATGCTCTGTCCTTGGTTTTTTTGCATTTATATATCTAAAAAAATATTTAGGATTAGTTTTGCTTTCTTTGGCCACCTGTCTCTCGTTTTGAATTTTTGCTGTTTTTATTACATTTTTACAGATTTTATTAAGCTCTTTGTACTGTTTAAATGTTATAGCTGACCCATCAGATTTGTATTTTTTGAAGGCTATTTTTTTGTTGTTTATAGCTCTTTTAACATCATGTGTCAGCCATGTAGGATTTAGTTTTAATCGTTTATATTTGTTCCCCTTTGGTATATATTTAGCTGTATAGTTATTTAGAGTTGATTTAAAGATGTCCCATTTACCTTCTGTATCAGTATTTGAGAACACCTCCCCCCAGTCTATGTCCTGTAGTGCAGCCCTCAGCCCAGGGAAGTTTGCCTTTTTAAAGTTATATGTTTTTGCTTTCCCCGCCTGTCTTTGTTTTCTACATTTTAAGTCAAAAGTAACTATATTGTGGTCGCTATTACCAAGGTTTTCCCGCACAGTTACATTACCAACCAGCTCTGCGTTGTTGGAAATGATCAGATCCAACAAGGCATCACTTCTTGTTGGGTCCTCCACAAACTGGCCCATAAAATTATCCTGCAATAAATTTTGGAATTGTCGCCCCTTTGTCGTTTTAGCCAACCCCGGACCCCAATCTATATCTGGATAGTTAAAATCTCCCATTATTACCACTGTACCTGCCCGGGCGGCCCTCTCTATTTGTTTATGAAGCCGAACTTCTATCTCTTCAGTGATATTAGGGGGTCTGTAGATTACCACAAATATTATTTTTTCAGTATTTCCCTCCTTTTGTAATTCTACCCACAGTGATTCCACCTCCTCAAAATCATCACACACTATGGCATCGTTCACACTGACTTTCATACCACTTCTTACATACAGACAGACTCCACCACCTTTTCTGTTCATTCTATCCTTGCGAAACAATGTAAACTCCTGCAAATTGACAGCCCAGTCATGCGAGGAGTCCAGCCATGTCTCAGTGACCCCAACTATATCAATATGTTCCTCCAGTATCAAGGCCTCAAGCTCCCCAATTTTATTTGCTAGGCTTCTGGCATTTGTGAACATACACTTTACATTTCCATCCTTTATGTTATTGGGGTTAATGGGATTCAAGGGTGTAAGTTTTATTTTCCTATGAAGCCTATTCCTATTAACTATTCTAACCCCTCCCTCCGCTCCACCCCCAGGTACATTTATAATTCCCACCTCTCTATCTACACTATCTTCCCCCTCTTTACTGTAGGTTCCCTCCCCCAAGTCCCTAGTTTAAACACTCCTCCACCCTTCTAGCCATCTTCTCCCCAAGCAAAGCTGCACCCTCCCCATTGTGGTGCAGCCCGTCCCTACGGTAGAGCCGGTAACCGACAGCGAAGTCAGCCCAGTTCTCCATGAACCCAAACCCTTCCTTCCTACACCAGCTTCTGAGCCACTTGTTTACCTCCCTGATCTCCCGCTGCCTCTCTGGTGTGGCTCGTGGTACTGGTAGTATTTCAGAAAATACTACCTTGGAGGTCCTTGCCTTAAGCTTGCGGCCTAAGTCCCTGAAATCATTTTTAAGAACACTCCACCTACCTCTTACTTTGTCATTGGTGCCAATATGTACCATGACTGCTGGGTCCTCTCCAGCCCCGCCCAGCAACCTGTCAACCCGATCCGCGATGTGCCAAACTCGTGCGCCAGGCAGACAACACATTGTTCGGCGATCCCGGTCTTTGTGACAGATTGCCCTGTCTGTCCCCCTAATAATTGAGTCCCCCACCACTAGTACCTGTCTGGCCTGCCCTGTACTCCTCCCTCCCTCCTTAATGGAGCAGACACCCCCCTGGCGGTCAGAGGCGGTATCCTGCTGCAGTTCTGCTAGCTCTGTAATGGCAGATTGGCCAACTACAACTTTAACATCAAGTACAGAAGCAAAAGGTCAAAATGTCAACACTGAAGTACTGTCTCGGATGATCTCCAGCGAAGAACCACCTGTCGAAGAGGAGTGGGAAGACATGAAGATGCCCTCATTTTACCAGAAGTTCGTAAGTCAGAATGTTGTGGCCACCTACGAGAAGGTCCAAGAAGACCTATACACCTGGAAGACTCTAAAAGACGAAAGTCGAGTTATATGGGATCTGTTGGACTACCTTCTGATGAAAAAGGTACCAACCCGTCTACGATGGGCCCCATGTGACTACGAAAGGAAGCGACTGTTTGTGCACAAGGGACTGTTGTACTGAAATTATTTGGATCCGGTCTCTGGTGATCAACCTCATCAGATTCTGGTTCCCCGAAGAGACGCAGCGATGGTCCTCAATGCATACCATGGTCAGTCGGGACACTTTGGAATCCACAAGACCGAGGCTACTATCAGACGAAGATTTTACTGGATTGGAATGTGGAGTGACATTGAGAAATGGTTCAGTGAGTATGCAGTCTGCAACGTCTCCAAGAATGTGCGCAATGGTGCAAGAGCACCATCCAGAGTGAAAGGCCTAACCAGTTGGTCGCACTAGACCATGTCAAGTTGTCTCCTACCCTGTCCGGGTACACTTATGCTCTAACCATGGTGGACCACTACTCTAAGTTGGTTGTCGTAGTGCCTGTCAAAGACCTTACAGCCAGAACAGCGGCTCAAATGTTCTATTCCAATTGGGTGCAAACCCTTGGCTGCCTGTAGTCTGTCCTGAGGGACCGAGGAATGGCCTTTGAGGCCCAACTCTTCCAGGAGCTGTGTCAGTTCCACACCTGTAAGAAGCTCCAAACTACTGCTTACCACCCTCAAGGGAACGGTTTCTGTGAGCGCATCAATCATGTTTTTATCCACATGCTGCGAGCAGCGTCTGTGTCAAAACTCTAAGAGTGGCCTCAATTGTTGCCCGAGTTGCTGGAAATGTATAACAATACTAGAGATGAGCGAACTTTTGAAAAAATCGATTCGCCGAATTTTCAGAAAAAAATTGTTTTGGGTCGAATTTATTTGTGGCGAATCTGTATTAAAAATGGCTATGTCTGGCCTACAGAGAGCCAGACATTTTCTAACATGCATTGGGAGTGTGCTGTGTTAGTGAAATAATACTGTTATTCAGTATGACATGCAGATTACTGGCATTGCTATTAGAATCACTGCTGCAGAGCATCGATGTGGCAGAAGGGAGACCATAAGGTGTCAAAATTTAAGAGGATAAAGAGATTTTTTCATGTCATTTTTATATGTATCTCCGCCAGGCGAGATACCACCTGTTCTAGCCCCTGCCTGTCAGCGCCCCCTTGACTTTGAAAGTGCGAATGTTTCAAAGTTCATTGTTAACATTCCAAGCTGTTTTATTGGATTCTTGTGATAATTCCACAGGTAATATGATGTCGACGACCATAGGGTCTCAGTCTTGAAAAGATTACATCGATTTTTTTACATTTAAATGTAAGATTTATATTAGACTCCAAAGTTTAATGTCCTGGTGTTTACTTTGAACTAATCCTGTATGACTACAAAACCTAATCTAACAAGTAGTCACATGGCGGCACAATGACAGAGCCTAAAGGTGGCAGCAGCATGAGGAGACCATAATCTGTCAGAATGAAATGGAATTGGAATTTAAGGTAATGTCCCAGGCCCAGCAGCATCACTAAACCATATAGTTGCTAAATTACACAGCCGCATGAGTAGACACTAGGGCTTCACAATCCCTAAGATTAAAAGATGAATTTTAAAATTGAAATTGAAGAATTATGGTAGCTATTGCTACCATAAAATATTTGTAGGTAATGTCACAGGCCCAGCAGCATCAGTAAACCATATATTGACTGAATGACATAACCTGGAGTAGGCTGAAGAATGATGAGAACATATAGTGTCTGAATGGCACAGCCTGGAGATGGCTGAAACATGAGGAGACCATATATTGTCTGAATGGCACAGCCTGGAGTTGGCAGAAGCATGAGGAGACCATTGAAATTTAAGATTTTTAAATTTAAGATTCTGAAATTGAAATTTATTATTTTGAAATTTAAATTTTTAGCTAACACTCCCAAGTTTTAGTGTCCCAGGCCCCGGCATTTGGGTACAAAGGACCAAATTTAACAAGGAGTTACATGTCACATGGCGGCACAATGACCAAGCCTGGAGATGGCATCAGTATGAGGAGACCATATGTGACTGAATGACTGCCTGGAGTTGGCTGAAGCATGAGGATACCATATAGTGGCTGAATAGCACATCCTGGAGTTGGCTAAAGCATGAGAATACCATATAGTGGCTGAATGGCACAGCCTTGAGGTGGCTGAAGCATGGGGAGAACATATAGCGGCTGAATGACACAGCCTGGAGTTTGTGGCAGCATGAGGAGACCATATAGTGTCTGAATGGCACAGCCTAGAGGTGGCTGAAGCATGAGGAGACCATGTAGTGGCTGAATGGCACAGCCTGGAGTTGACTGAAGCATGAGGATACCATATAGTGGCTGAATGGCACAGCCTGGAGTTGGCTGAAGCATGAGGATACCATATAGTCACTGAATGGCACAGCCTGGAGGTGGCTGAAGCATGATGATATCATATAGTGGCTGAATGACACAGACTGGAGGTGGCTGAAGCATGAGGAGACCATATAGTGGCTGAATGAGAAAGACTGGAGGTGGCTGAAGCATGAGGAGACCATATAGTGGCTGAATGAGACAGCCTGGAGGTGGCAGCATCAGGAGTCCTGAAAGTGACCCTAATGCAAAGAGTTTCTAAAACTGGGGACCAGCACCTTAATTATGTTTTGCAGTATCAATGGCAGCACAATGAGAGAGCCTGAAGGTGGTAGCATCAGCATGAGGAGACCATATGGCGGCACAATGACAGAGCCTGGAGGTGGTAGCATTAGCATGAGGAGACCATAGAGCAGCACAATGACAGAGCCTTGAGGTGGCAGCAGCAGCATGAGGGCCATGCCAACTGAGGGTTGAGTCTGAGGAACCCACTGACTATTGACTGGGGGTGTCGGATGTCACTTGGGATGAAGTGGATGACCGAGTGAACCGATCAATCACGGCTGCTGGGTTTCTGGTCCCGACACGACTGCTAGCTGACACCAGGAGCTCAGACCTCTGGCTGCGACTCCGGCTGCCACACACCCCTACTCTGCTGCGACCTCTGCCTGCGCCTGTTGAATTTAGGTCTCTGCCACTCCTCTGTGCATGTCCTGGCACTACTCTGCCTGACATACTTATTCCGTATATGAGGGGAGTGCAATACGTTTCACTACGCTTACAACAGTATTTGTCTAGAACATCAGCAGATGTGTACTATTGGCTGTCTTTTCACAGTATCTAGGCCTGTGACAGATTAACAGGTACAAAATAGTACACTACTTAGATGTAAGTATGTGGTATGCACTTATGAAGGCAGAAAAATGCGCTACGGTACGCTTAAAAATACGTATTTTAGTAAAGCACCAGCCGGTGATTACTTTTTCCTGGACATTCAATGTAGCTAGGCCCTTGACAGATTAACAGGTACAAAATAGTACACTACTTAAATGTAGGTATGTGGTATGCACTTATGAGGGCAGAAAAATGCGCTACAGTACGCTTCAAAATACATATTTTAGTAAAATACCAGCCGGTGCCCTTGACAGATTAACAGGTACAAAATAGTATACTACGTTGATGTAGGTATGTGTTATGCACTTATGAGTGCAGAAAAATGCACTACAGTACGCTTAAAAATGGGTATTTTAGTAAAACACCAGCCAGTGATTACTTTTGCCTGGACTTTCCCAGTATCTAGGCCCTTGACAGTTTAACAGATACAAAATAGTACACCATTTAGATGTAGGTATGTGGTATACACTTATGAGGGCAGAAAAATGCGCTACAGTACACTTAAAAATGTGTTTTTTTGTAAAACACCAGCCAGTGATTACTTTTGCATGGACTTTCATCGTATGTAGGCCCTTGACAGATTAACAGGTACAAAATAGTACACTACATAGATGTAGGTATGTGGTATGCACTTATGAGTGCAGAAAAATGTGCTAAAGTACACTTTAAAAAGTATCTGAGTACAAGTCCAGCCGGTGAGTACTTTTGCCTGGACTTTCACAGTATGTAGACCCTTGACAGATTAAGAGGTACAAAATAGTACACTACTTAGATGTAGGTAAGTGGTATACACTTATGATGGCAGAACAATGTGCTACAGTACGCTTAAAAATACATATTTTTGCACAACACAGGCAGTACACGGTCTCTGTGTACTAAACTCAAAATTGTACTCTCTCACAGACTATTAGCAGACCATTTGTTGTGGAACAAAGAGGGTAGAAAAATGCTTAAAAAAAACTTATTTTTGCACAATATCAGCAGTACACAAAAGTGCTGCAGCACACAAAAGCTGTGCACAAACCCAAAATTGCACTCTGTCAAACACTATTAGGAATGAACTACTGGGTATTATACCATCTGCAGAATAGTATAACCAGCAGATTTGTTGTGGAACAAAGACACAGAATTGCGCTGAAAAATTATTCCTGCCTCCTCTGCTAAGGTTTCTGAAGTTGAGGCAGCTTGTTGAAATGTATGAGGCAACACACAGCTTTCTGCCCCTCTCTGTAATACAATGCTGTACAAAGTGACTGGGAGGTTAATGGCTGCGGTACAAATCCTTTTCAGTGAACAAAAAAGCACTGCTGTCTGTCCACCAGAACGCTGATGTGACTAGGATTTGAAAAGCTGCTGTAATAAGCTTTTCTGTGTAACACACACAGGCTGCCCGTCCTATCTCTCTGCAGTGTAATGAATGAAGTGACGAGCCGCAATATGGCTGCCGATTATATAGGGCTGCGACATCACAGGGGTGACTGGCTGCATCCTGCATGTGATTCAGAGTCATCCCGCCTACCTGCCTTCTCGCCTTGCCTTACCGCCTTCCCAGCGATCCTTGCCCCATGTACTGACATGTGGATCTTCCATTTTTGATGCCCTGGAGCCTGGACAGCACTAAATGGAGTTTAATGAAGCGATCAGCGCGATAGAATCGTGGCGATATTCGTGTTCGTTTCGAATCTAATTTTTCATGAAATTCTTAACGAATTCGGGTTCATCAGCTTCAATTCGCTCATCTCTAAACAATTCGGTCCATTGTTTCACAGGATACATGCCCTGATGATGGCGCGGCATGGGCAGCTGCCGAAGGACCAAATGTTTGGACTTCAAGCTCCCTTCAATAACTCTCCGCAAGTTTCTGTGGAGTGGGTCTCTGACCATCAAAGAAGAATCCAGGAAGCAAAAGAGATTGTCAACAAAAAGATGGGCAAGGCTCAGCAAAAGCAACAGCAAGACTATAACCATCATCCCTCCGCCAAACCCCTTCAGTTAGGTGACAAGGTCTGGCTGCGGAAATTTCCAAGGTCCCACAAGCTGGATTCCATCTGGGAAATGGAGCCATACACAATAACGGGCATACCCTACCCAGAGTCCGTGTGTACGAGATCCAGAAAACTGGGTATGAGCTGCAAGTCATCCACCGTAACCAGATAAAGTTATGTTACAAGGAAGACCTGCTTGAACCTCCGGTACCTCCTCCACCAGCTGTCAGACCTGCGAGGGAGTATGTGCCAAGAGAGGGATCCACCCATCCATGGATGTCCCCATGTTCTCTCCCAGCCAACCTGCAGTCTTCTGTGTCATGCCATCCCAGGGGCCGGTGCAACCAACCCTAGTCGCCTCACCAACTCCAGTTCTGTCACCATTGGCACCAGTCTACACCCCGGTTTCAAGGTCTTCAGTGTCTATGCCAGCCAGCCCAAGTCCTGATAGTCCCGAACCAGCTCCAACTCTGGAATTGGATCACCAAGAATCCCGTACAGCTCCAGTCATGACAAGAGCTCCAGAAGAGGAAAGTGTTCCTGGTTCACAAGAAGTGGTGCTGCATAGGTCCCAAAGGTCTACACAGGGCCAACTGCCATCAAGATACAAAGATTAAGTGTCAAGTAACCATTAGTATCACACAGAGTCACTGAGTTCATCTATATATTCAAGTACACACATCCGTCATTTCACTGGGGCTGTAGCACTAAACAAACTTACAAAATTTATTGTGAAATGAGTTACATAATATACATTAATTTACTCAATACAAAAATTGTACCCTCTAAAATATAACATTTATTAAATACTGATTAAAAACCGAAAGTAACCAGTATAGAATAACGTATCATGAGGCACGTGATATACAAAATAGAGGTGAGGTGCCAAAAGCCCATATATTGGATCCCTGAGATACAATAAAAAGGTGAGTATATATGAAATTAGATATTTCAAATATAGCATATAGATTTTGACTCACGTTTTTGAAAGGGGTGACGGACATATGTCTTTTTAGTAGTGTATGAAGCTGAAGTGGCATCACACAATAATGGCAAAACAATTCAAACCCTAAGGTGTAGCTCCTACAGGCAAACCTATCCCTGCCTAACAGTGGAGGAGGCGCCCCCATTTCAAAACGATGGCTGTCCGCTCCCTAACTCATATATCCTTAGAAGGTGTATTAATAAACCCCCTATGATGATGCATCATCATACCTCACTACTAATAATTGTATGCATATACACAGATAGCAAACAAAAATTAATCAACAATGTGAGAGACAGATAACCTCATGTAAAGATTGTAGACTTGAGGCTCACACAAACTCTAATCTCACTAATAAGTGCATGCATATACATCAGATAACAGAGAAAATAATCAATAATGTGAGAGAAAGATAATCTCGTGACCTCATATAGTGGATGGATATGATGTTCACATAACCTCTCACCTTATGCATTTCCCCCCAGTTTAAGATGGTTACCGGGGTTCCTCAGGAGGTTTTGTGAAGTAATAGCCGAAAGAAATATGGCATATGGAGGTGGAAACCAACATTACAAGATACACATCGTTGTTCCACAACCCACATATGCAGGGGTACATGTATATCAGTAGGGTACATGTAGCACTAAACATAAAACAGTCCACACTAATGTCTCTATAAATTGTCATATGTCTTATGTATTTTCTCTTGTGTCCTCATGCTCAGGATACTTTCCTGGCCAGAAGGTATACCTGTAACTAACCTGCTATGCACGTCAAACAGTCAATTGTAACAAATGTCTAGAAATGTCTAGTCAAAATTATATATATCTGATGTTCTGGGGAGAAGTGTGTTATGCCAAGGGACCCCAGTAGCCAAGGCACTGGGTAAAAAGCCTCTGGCAGCCCCATCCATCTTATATTGTGTCAGCAGTTGCATAAAGTGTGTTATAGTCAAGTGTAATGTTATCTAGTCATGTTCCTAAAATAGTCATAAAAGTTTATAAGTCTTCAGAGCGTGTATGGAAATTATACAAGAACTCTTTATTTTCATTGGTCATACTAAGGTTCAGCCTGAAAATGGACATTAATTGCAATACTCCAGGACTGCATGCAGCCCCTGTGACCATTTGCTCCTTCACCCTTCCGGACTGGGCATTGAGGGCATCTTTATTCAAGTGGGAGAGTTTGTGATGTCCCAGTATGGGATGATGTGGCCCCATACTGTCCTCCTGCCCTGTCAGGCAGAGTCCCTGCATGTCCCCAGGGCTCCCCTGCAGCATACCCCCATTATGTATATAGGTTTGCCTCATTTAATGTACTGGTGCTTTAATGTTTATACCATATGATTGTTACCCAGAGGGCTCTAGTGACCAGGTGACCCCCCAAATAACCAATGGGCTCCTTGCACAGCCCCCCTATATAACAAGGGGAGGGGCTGCAATCTCTCTCTTAGCACATTGCTACTTCTGCTGAGATCAAGTCCAGTCAAGTTGTTCCAGTGTCTGTGTTCAGAGCATTGAAGGCCTCAAGCCTAAAGTCCTGCAGCCAAAAGTCGGTCATCAGTAAGTCAAGTCATCTTATTGTCAGTCAACATCTCTGTCAAGTCCATCCATAGTCATCGTGGCCTGCAGTGAAGTAAGTCTAACTACTGCAAATCACAGCAAGCCTGCGAGGTCCCCCTGTGTCACTGGTCCCATCCCTGGGATGTTTGATTGTACTGCAAAGACTATATCACCTGTCCTGCCTCAGTAAAGCTGCCATTATCCTTAATTTGGCATTGGTGTTTTCATTGCCCCTGCCTAACCAAGGATCAGCGGTATTACCTTCGGGTGGTTAAAGGGGTACTCCGGTGAAAACCTTTTTTCTTTTAAATCAACTGGTGGCAGAAAGTTAAACATATTTGTAAATTACTTCTATTAAAAAATCTTAATCCTTCCTGTACTTATTAGCTGCTGAATACTACAGAGGAAATTATTTTCTTTTTGGAATGCTCTCTGATGACATCACGACCACAGTTCTCTCTGCTGACGTTATTATAATAATAACGCTTTATTTATTGTTGTCCTTAGTGGGATTTGAAGCCAAGTCCCCAGCACTGCAAGGCAGCAGTGCTTACCAATGAGCCACCATGCTGCCCTTAGCATATATCTGCTATGCATGGTTGCTAAAATGGACACAGATGTCAGCAGAGAGCACTGTGTTCGTGATGTCATCAGAGTTCCAAAAAGAAAGGAATTTCCTCTGTAGCATTCAGCAGCTAATAAGTACTGGAAGGATTAAGATTTTTTAATAGAAGTTATTTACAAATATTTTTAACTTTCTGCCACCAGTTGATTTCAAAGAAAAAAGGTTTTCACCGGAGTACCCCTTTAAGGCTAAATCACGCCCTGGCGTCACAACAAGAAGGGGTTAATACCATCTGCCCCTTGGGCCATAACATCTGCCCTGCATCTACCTTGCACCTCACACCCCAACACCACATGTATATAGTGTTTTACTTTTTATTTTGTGTAGGTGTAGTGTAGTGTTTTTAGGGTACAGTCACACGGGCAGGGGTTTACAGTGAGTTTCCTACTGGGAGTTTCAGCTGCGGCGGAAAACTTGTTGCAGTTCAAACTTGCAGAAGGAAACACCCTGTAAACCCCCGCCCATGTGAATGTACCCTAAACACACTACACTACACTACACCTACACAAAATAAAAAGTTGGAAAACTGCAACTCCCAGAATGCACTGACAGACCGTACATGCTGGAAGTTGTAGTTTTGCCACAGCTGTAGACAGAGTTAGGAAACAGACTCTAGCTCAGTGTTTCCCAACCCATGTACCTCCAGCTGTTGCAAAACTACAACTCCCAGCATGTACGGTCTGTCATTGCATGCTGGGAGTTGTCGTTTTGCAACAGCTGGAGGCACACAAGTTGGGAAACACTTAGTTAGTAAACAGACTCTAGCTCAATGTTTACCAGTGTGACTACAGCTGTTGCAAAACTACAACTTCCAGTATGCACTGAAAGCCGAAAGGCATGCTAGGAGTAGTAGTTATGCAACAACTGAAGAAGAACAGTTTGGAGACCACTGTGTAGTTGCAAAATTACAACTCCTAGCATGCCCAGACTGTCCATGCATGCTGGGAGTTGTAGTTCGGCAACATCTGAAGGGCCAGATGTTGCAGAACTACACCGCCCAGCATCCCTGTCTGGGCATGCTGGGAATCGTAGTTTTGCAACATCTGGAGGGCTACAGTTTGGAGACCACTGTATAGCGGTCTCCAAACTGTGGCCCTCCAGATGTTGCAAAACTACAACTCCCAGCATGCCCAGACAGCCTTTGGCTGACTGGGCATGCTGGGAGTTGTAGTTTTGCAACGTTAGAAGGCAATAGTGAAGATCACTTACCACTGATCTTCACTGCAGCCTCCTCCACCGCCAGTCTCCGCCCGCCTCCTGTGCCACCGCCATCTGCCCGGTAATCCATGCTTTCCGGTAAACCGGCCATGCTCACCCCACTTGCTGCCCCCGCTCTGCCTGGACTTCCATCAGTGGGCAGAGGGGGGGAAATTAACCCCCCCCCCCCGCCCCCAACTGCCATTGGTCGGGCCCTCATACTACCCTCATGGAGTCTCTTTCTGACCATTTGAGTGGACACATGCACATTTGTGGTCTGCTGGAGGTCATTTTGCAAGGCTCTGGCAGTGCTCCTCCTGCTCCTCCTTGCACAAAGGTGGAGGTAGCGGTCCTGCTGCTAGGTTGTTGCCCTCCTACAGCCTCCTCCCCATCTCCTGATGTACTGGCCTGTCTCCTGGTAGTGCCTCCATGCGCTGACAGACACAGCAAACCTTCTTGCCACAGCTCGCATTGATGTGCCATCCTGGATAAGCTGCACTACCCGAGCCACTTGTGTGGGTTGTAGACTCCGTCTCATGCTACCACTAGAGTGAAAGCACTGCCAGCATTCCAAAGTGAAGCATAGGAACTGAGAAGTGGTCTGTGGTCACCAATCACCACCTGCAGAACCACTCCTTTATTGGGGTGTCTTGCTAATTGCCTATAATTTCTACCTGTTGTCTGTTCCATTTGCACAACAGCATGTGAAATTGATTGTCAATCAGTGTTGCTTCCTGAGTGGACAGTGTGATTTCACAAAAGTGTGATTGACTTGGAGTTACATTGTGTTGTTTAAGTGTTCCCTTTATTTTTTTGAGCAGTGTATATATAGACTAGCTTTTGCCCGCAGCTTCGCTCGCGTTAAATTTGGGATAACATAGATATACTTTTTACGATCCTGTAGTAATGGGGCCGCGCTGGGTAAAGTCTACGGGCATCCAAACAACCCAAAACATTACATCTGCTTTTTCATGGAATTGAAGATCGACATCCTTTGAGGACTTTTACCGAGTCTGCGCGCAGGGGAGCCCGCCTTCTCGCGCTGTAAATATACTGCCAACAGTCCTCATATTCCATCCTCAGATCTCATCCTCCTATCCCGTCCTCCTATCTCGACCTCCTATCCCGAACTCCTATCCCAACCTCCTATCCCGATCTCCTATCCCGACCTCCTATCCCGACCTCCAATCCCGACCTCCTATCCCTCCTATCCCGTCCTCCAATCTCAACCTCCTATCTCGACCTACTATCCCGTCCTATATCGACCTCCTATCCCGTCCTCATATCCCATCCTCCTATCTCAACTTCCTATCTTGACCTCCTAACCCGACCTCCTATCCCGACCTCCTATCCTGACCTCCTATCCCGTCCTCCTATCCCTTCCTCCTATCTCGACCTCCTATCTCGACCTCCTATCCAAACCTTCCCGACCTCCTATCCCGACCTCCTATCGCGTCTTCCTATCCCATCCTCCTATCTCGACCTCCTATCCCGACCTTCCCGACCTCCTATCCCAACCTCCTATCGCGTCCTCCTATCCCATCCTCCTATCTCGACCTCCTATCCAGACCTTCCCGACCTCCTATCGCGTCCTCCTATCCCATCCTCCTATCTCGACCTCCTATCCCGACCTTCCCGACCTCCTATCCCAACCTCCTATCCCGTTCTCATATCTCGACCTCCTAGCTCGACCTCCTATCCCGACCTCCTATGCCGTCCTCCTATCCCGACCTCCTATCCCGTCCTCCTATCTCGACCCCTTATCTCGACCTGCTATCCCATCCTCCTATCCCAACCTCCTATCTCGACCTCTTATCCCAACCTCCTATCCCGTCCTCCTATCCCGTCTTCATATCCCGTCCTCCTATCCCATCCTCCTATCTCCACCTCCTAACCCGACCTCCTATCCCGACCTCCTATCCTGACCTCCTATCCCATCCTTCTATCCCGTCCTCCTATCTCGACCTCCTATCTCGACCTCCTATCTCGACCTCCTATCTCGACCTCCTATCCCTGCCTCCTATCCCGACCTCCTATCCCGTACTCTTATCCCGTCCTCCTATATCGACCTCCTATCTCGACCTCTAATCCCGACCTCCTATCCCGACCTTCTATCCCGACCTCCTATCCCGACCTCCTATCCTGTCCTCCTATCTCTACCTCCTATCCCGATCTCCTATCCTGTCCTCCTATCTCGACCTCATATCCCATCCTCCTCACTCGACCTCCTATCTCGACCTCCTATCTTGACCTTCTATCCCGACCTCCTATACCGTCCTCCTATCTCGACCTCCTATTTCGACCTGCTATCTCGACCTCCTATCTCGACCTCATATCCCGACCTCCCATCCCGTCCTCATGTCCCGACCTGTAATATATGTATCAGGTATTGAAATATCTCCAGCCGTACGGAAGTTATGTGGGAACATACATTTCCCATTGATTTGCATGGGACTTTAAACAAAAATCTTGACCCTCACAAGTGGGGGTAGTTAAGGGTTAAATTAACTAAAGGTAAAGAGGAGAGATAGCACCAATCCAATCAGCGTGTGCAAGTTATCATCCGAGAATGCCAACCTGGAAAAGCATACAAAAGTCCAAAGTGGATACAGCACCAAACAGCTGAGGACTCAAGCTTGTAGATGGAGTGATGGAGTCTCACTCCATCTACAAGCTTGAGTCCTCAGCTGTTTGGTGCTGTATCCACTTTGGACTTTTGGGTTAAATTAACTATCTTATATTTTAAGTGGACATATAAGTAACATGTGACCAAGTATTATTGAAATATCTCCAGCCGTACGGAAGTTATGTGGGAGCATACATTTCCCATTGATTTGCATGGGACTTTAAACTAAAACCCTGACCCTCACAAATGGGGGTAGTTAAGGGTTAAATTAACTATCCTATATTTTAAGTGAACATATAAGTAACATGTGACCAAGTATTATGGAAATATCTCCAGCCGTTTGGAAGTTATGCAGTAACATTTATTTCCCATAGACTTGAATGGGACTTAAAAAAAAAAAAAAAAATGTTTTAACCCCCTTAAGGGGTTGTCTACATCTTACAAACAACACCTGTACAAAAACTCAGGTTTCTAGGTCCAATGGTTTAGGCTGGGCATTGATGAGTCTGTGAGTCAGGTCTTCTCTTTTTATACATAAGATTGGCAATAAAGCTAGATCACCTCTAGAGGGAGTACTCATAAAAGGAATACTTCACATTGATATTATGCAGTGAAAATTTTTATTACAATTTTTATACTGTTTTAAGGCTTCTTTATAGATAAAAGCATTTATATGGCTGATGTATAGTTTTTTTTTTCCTAAAGAAAACTAAATATACAAAATGACAAAAAATATAAATCAGCAGGATGTTCCATCTTGTACAGTCACATACGAATGATTCAGTATCTATTGTACTTATTTCAATGAATACCAAAGTACATGATAACTGGATAACAGGCTGGTACAAGCCTAATAACAATGAGGATCACTCAATAACTGAATGCACATCAGCTTTCATATGTGTCTGTCAGTAGGGGAAAATGTACATTTTAGAGGGTACTCCAGAGGAGAAATTTTTTTTCAAATCAACTATTGCCACAAAGTTACATAGATTGACCACAGTGCTCTCTGCTGACACCTCTGTCCATGTCAGGAACTATCTAGTGCATAAGCAAATAACCAACGCAAACCTCTCCTGCTCTGGGCAGTTTCTGACAGGGACAGAGGTGGCAGCAGAGAGCACAGTAGTCAGACTGGAAAAAACTACACAACTTCCTCCAGAGCATACAGCAGCGTATATTTTCTACTCCTTTTTTGTTTGGTTTTTATTATATGTTTTCTGGGCATTTTTGAAGTGCTGAAGAAACGTATGAGAAAGAAATCGATACCTAGGACATGCTGCAATTGGAAAAAGAAAAAAAAAAGCCACAGATCCCCTCAACACCACAATCAAAAAACACTGCAGGGCAGCTAAAGGAAAACTGTCAGAATCTTAGACAGTGTAAACTTAGACCAGACAGTCTCAACTGCAAAGATTTATCAATGTGTATCATGCTCTGTAAAAATGTGGAGCTGCTTTAGACACTTTAGACCAAGTTTACAAGAAAGAAGAGAAATACTAGCTCCCCAAAAATGCCCTAATGTATGGATAGAATGGGTCTTCACCTGGAAGCAGACACCAGTGCAAAAGAAGGTAGGTATTCTCAGCAAAGGTCTCCAATAAAACATTCAGTCCATTTTGAAAACATATACAGGTGGTTTGTGATAAACAGTTCTAGGAGCAGGTTATAGGGATCACTCTATGACTTGCTCCTAGGACTTTTTGTATTTGTCACAGTGTATGTGTTTTTAAAAGGGACCAAATAAAGTAACTGATGCTTTATTGTCCATGTGTGCTGAAAATACCTACCTCAACCAAGCCTATACTACTCATTACCTGGGGTACTCTGCTGCTCAGCGTTTGGAACAAACTTTTCCGAACGCTGGAGCCGGTGACGGGAGCTCTGACGTCATAGCCCTGCCCCCTCATGACATCATGCCCTGCCCCCTCAATGCAAGTCTATGGGAGGGGCGTGACAGCCCAGTTTGTTCCAAACGCTGAGCAGTGGAGTATACCTTTAAGCTACACCAAAATTGTGAACCAATATGTTGGTACTTTTTGGTGCACAATGTCTTATTTAAGCCATGCCCTTTTCAGCAAAGCTACATTCACTTTTTGGTAGGCTAAACCCCTCACGTCATGCAAAAAAAAATCTAAAGTTTTTTATTTTTGCCCCAATATAGCCATATAGGGGCATGTTTTTTGTGGGATAACATGTAGATATTACTTTGGGAAACAATTTCATCTTGAATCTTTTACTCTTTGTCATGGTCCCTAAACCATTCCTGGTATGAGTAAATTCACACTATGTAGCAAAATTGCCTTTTTTTTTTTTATTTTATTTTTTTATTTTGCCCCACAAAATAATTATTTTATGTTTCACCGTAGAATGTGTGGTAAAATGAGTGATGTCATTACAAAATACAATTGGTGGCTCAAAAAACAAGCCCTAAAATGGGTTTGTAGATGGAAAATCTAAAGTATTATCGCTATTAGAAAGTGAGTAGGAGAGAGTAAAAAATTGCTGTGTCCTTAAGGGGTTAAAGGTTAAGTTAAATTCCATGCCCCACAGTAGTTAATTCCCTTATTAGGTAGTCTGCCCCACAATAATGTAGATAGGTAGATTATAAAAAAAAAACTCCCCTCCCCCAAATTAGGTGATACATTGGCAGAAAAGTAGGAAGCCAGGGATGTATGTAGTTAGTTAGGTAGGCCGCTAGGTAGTTAGGTAGCTAGGTAGAGAGTCAGGTATTTAGGTAGCTAGCAAGGTAGTTAGGCAGTCAGGTATGTAAGCATGGGAGCAAGGTAGTAAGGTAGCCATGTATGTAGGTATCTAGCTAGGTAGTTAGGAAGCTCTAGCCCCCCACCCCCATCCCCACTCCTTTGTGCCAGGTTGGAGAAAAAAAATGTCACTGTGCCTACGCTGTGTGGGGGGCAGAGGCCACTGTCTCCTGTTGGCTTACACTGTCAGGCATTTTTCACCTATGTGTGCACATACAGCTGAAAGCAGCACTTGTTTGACTGGGGATCCGGCGCAAGAGTGGTTCCTATTAGCAGGCAAGTCTGAGCCAGACCCAGGCCTATGGTTGCCAGACCTGGGGCTTCAGCCCACTTTAGCCCCCCTAGCTATGCCTCTGGTAGGCCCTACATTCAAATGTGATACTTATTTCATACTTGTGGCTCCACATATAGGAAATAACAGATGTTCTCAATGTAACACTGGCTTCTAATGCTTTGCTTTATGAATAATAGACATGAGGAGGAAGACACAGAACTTGTATCATATGTGTCTACTCTTCATCATTACGAGTCCATGTTACATGAGGCTGACAATTCTGCATCAAGAGGACACTTTGCTAAAAATTGATTTATATAATGGCCTCATTTTGCAAGAAGGATATGGACGCAGCAAAGGATAATAATATGGTGTCTGCGGATCCTGCAGTCATTGCGTTGGCTATTAGAAGTACTACCCGGACTGGCGTCTATACCCTGGCCGTATGCTTTTTGTTAAGGTTGGTATTTCCTGCCCTTAGCCTGCCTGTTAAGAGCAGGAAAGAGCACGGTCTGCAGAGCATTGCAGGGTGGCAGAGGCTGCCCAGCCTTTGATCCTAGCCTCACATACCAGACGAAGCTGTGTTGGGTTTGGGGATTTGCTGGGATGAGCAAATTATTATTCCTCCTGGAAATTGCACTGCCACTGACATTCCTGTGTGTCGGGACCTAAATCCATCCATTCAGAGCTAATAAAACAAGAGCAGAAATCTGGAATGGAATGAGACAGAGGGAGAGAAGAGACAGGAGCAGCAGAGGCCAGCAAAGAGCATCTGTCACCTGCAACTTCCAAACCTTCTCCTCCGAGTCCGTGTCTATGCGGCTCTCTAAAATCAATGCACATAGCTCATCTGTAGGCTGCGGACACTACTGTATGAATGATTGATCATGATCACTTCCCATCATCAACAGGAATTCATTTTATTAGAAATAGATTAGGTCTGTACACAAGACATCATGGATTTTTTTTATTCTAGTTTTCACATTTTCTAGTCTTTACTATCCATAATAGAGGAGAAGGTGCTGGTTACAAGAGACATAATTATGCACCATTCACAATTTCTAATATAGGGTTTGCTCTCTTTCAATCGGTAAAGGAACATCAGCTCTAAATATAGCTCTAACACTTGTTCTGAGAAAACAATTGTGTTTTATTTAAAGGGGTTGTCCAAAATTAGATAAAGGGTAAAAGAAAAATTTCCTCCAGAAACAGGGCCTGAAATAAGAGAGCTATGGGTTGTGCATAGCACCTTAGCTTCACATTAGTAAACTTGTGCAGCAGCCCTGAGAGAAGCGCAGATTTATGAAAAGGAAAAGTCTACAGCCTCTTAACAACAGAGGAGTCAACAGAAAGGACACCCATGTGATGATTTGCCTTGGTTTTACTTGTAGTCCTCTAGGCTCAGAGGCTGGTACGCTCAAAGATTGTCTCCCTGGTCCCACAATTCCCTAACTGCGGGGTGTGGATCTGTAGATTCATGACATGGAATCTATGCTGCACTAGGCCTGGACCAAAGCTCTATAAGGTCCTTGTATACATATATGGGGCATTTTTACAGGTGACACTAATGACAATGATACTTACCTGGTCCCATTCCGTGCTCTGGTTCTTCCGCAATCTTCTGCCGTATCTTCTGTTCTGGATCTGACTTGAAGCATGGGTGGAGCTTCGTGACATCACCGCTGCTTCTCTTCTGGGTCCAACTGCTAGTAAACAGCAGCTGTGATGTCACTAAGCTCCACCCATGCTACAAATCGGCCCCGTAATGGAAGATACAGCGGAAGATTGCAGGAGAGCCAGAGCACGGAACTGGACAAGGTAAGTATGGTTGTCATCAGTGTCACCTGCAGTGTCACATCTGTCTGTACGAACAGGTCAGTGCACGTGAAACTGATGACAGATTCCCTTTAAAGGGGTATTCGCTGCCCCAGCGTTACGCAATACCCTCTCAATGTAAGTCTATGGTAGGGGGCGTGATTGCCACAACCCCCTCCCATAGACGTGCATTAAGGGGACGTGGTGTGATGTCACGAGGGGGCGAGATGTCATGAGCGGGCATGGCTGTGATGTCAAGACCCCCACCGCCCGCACCCAGCATTCTAAACGAACACCGTGTGCTGCACAGAGATCACGGGGGTCCCAGCTACGGGACCCCCGCAATCAGACATCTTATCATTTATCCTTTAGCTAGGAGATAAGATGTCTAGGAGCAGCGTACCCCTTTAAGAAGCAAGACTGGGAAATCACATTGTGAAACCAATTGACTAAAAGCTAGGTTTACACATAGGATTTTTTAGCCAAATCATATAATAAAGTGCAAATCTTTCCATTGTAGTTTTTCTGTGTCAGCTCCAATCCTGTTTTTGAGTAAAAAATAATAAGGAAAGAGACAGAAAAAAATGACGGTAATAGGTTTAAGCAGGGTTCGTCAGAAAATGTTATAGCATTAACAGGAAGTTATACATGTTATAGAATTAACAGCTTTGTTTTATTGACAGTTGTCATAACCTGCATTTCATCCTTATCTAGTGCATTGTAGATTCATTGTTATCAAATTGAGAGCTCCCTGAAGCTAAGATTACAAGTGTGCATAGTAACGTTAGGCGGGCGTATTTACGTGCACTGCACGCTTAAGAATCATAGTGGATACTGAATTACTAAGCCTAATTTTCTGTAATCTTGTCCATACATTGTTGTACACATCAGTCTTTTTAAGCATTCCTCCTTACCATTAGCTAATTTGCGGATTATAAAGGCATCTGATATAATATTATATGTCAACCTCATTGACATCACTATCTAGCATAGTTTTCAAAGATCTTTTAATGCAACAGTGTAGAAACCTGTAGAATTGTGTTTCCAACTGTTGCAAAACTTCCACTCCAAGCATGCTTGGAGTTGTAGTTTTGCAACAGCTCAGCAAACACTGGTAGGGAAACACTGCTGTAGAAATTTAAAAGCCTTGCATACTATGCAGAGAGATACGTTCATTTAACCTCCTGGGGACAAAGTGCGTACCTGTACGCCCTTGGCCCACTCCCCTTCTGTGACACGCGCTCAGGAGCTGAGCACCGGTCATAGCCAGGACCTGTGGGTAATGCCGAACATCATAGATCACAGTGATGACCGGCATTATCCCCTTAAACGCAGCAATCAAAGTTGATTGCAGAGTCTAAAATGTAAAAAAAAACGCGTCCTGGCTGCTCAGCGGTGCTTGGTGTCCTGTTACATTTTACATTTTTCATTTTCACGGACCACTGTTCCAAAAATCTTCAATTCCGGACAAATTTTCTCTTCTGAAGCCCAATGGTGCTCCTTCTCTTCTGAGCATTGTAGTTCGCCCGCAGAGCACTTTACATCCACATATGGGGTATGTTCTTACTAAATGGGGTTACAAATTTTGGGGGGCTTTTTTCCTATTTTCTCTTGTGAAAATGAAAAATTTAGGGTAACACCAGTATTTTAGTGAATTCATCAAACACCTGTGGGGGGCTAAGGGTCACTATACCCCTTGTTACGTTCCATGAGGGATGTAGTTTCCAAAATGGGGTCACATGTAAATAGTGCACTCTAACTCCTGAGCCTTGTTGTGCGTCTGCAGAGCATTTTATGTCCACATCTGGGGTATTTCCGTACTCAGGAGGAATTGCATTACAAATTTTGGGGGTCTTTTTTCCCTATTACCTCTTGTGAAAATAGAAAGTATGGGGCAACACCATCATGTTAGTGTAAAATTTTTAATTTTTTTACACTAACAGGCTGGGATAGACCCCAACTTTTCCTTTTCATAAGGGGTAAAAAGAGAAAAAGCCCCCCAAAATTTGTAACGCAATTTCTCCTGAGTACGGAGATACCCTATATGTGGCCCTAAACTGTTTCCAAATACGACAGGGCTCCGAAGTGAGAGAGCGCCATGCGCATTTGAGGACTAAATTAGGGATTGCATAGGGGTGGACATAGGGGTATTCCACGCCAGTGATTCCCAAACAGGGTGCCTCCAGCTGTTGCTAAACTCTCAGCATGCCTGGACAGTCAGTGGCTGTCCGGAAAAGCTGGGAGCTCCGTTTTGGAAACACTGCCGTACAATACATTAAAATTTTATGGTGGGGGGGGGCAGTGTAAGGGTTTTACCCTTTATTATGTGTTAGTGTAGTGTAGTGTTTTTAGGGTACATTCGCACTGGGGGGAGTTTATGATGAGTTTCCCGCTAGGAGTTTGCCGCAGCTCAAACTTGAAGCAGGAAACTCCCTGTAAACCCCCGCCCGTGTGAATGTACCCTGTAGTACATTCACATGGGGGGTGAACAAATCTCCAGCTGTTACCTAACTCAGTATTTTCCAACCAGTGTGCCTCCAGCTGTTGCAAAACTACAACTCCAAGCATGTACTGATAGCCAAAGGGCATGATGGGAGATGTAGTTATACAACAGCTGGAGGTACGCAACTACAACTACCATCATGCCGAGACAGCTATTTGCTGTTTGGGCATGCTGGGAGTTATAGTTTTGCAAGATCTGAAGGGCCACAGTTTAGAGACCACTGCACAGTGATCTCCAAACTGTAGCCCTTCAGCTGTTGCAAAACTACAAATCCCAGCATGCCCAAACAGCAAACAGCTGTCTGGGCATGCTGGGAGTTGTAGTTTTGCAACATCTGGAGGGCTACAGTTAGAGACCACTGTATAGTGGTCTCCAAACTGTTGCCGTCCAGATGTTGCTAGGCAACTACTCACTGGCTTCCGTAGGATTGCTACACGTCTTTACCGCACCAGGGAGCCGCATCACCGTCCTCTGCTGCCCGCCGCCGATCGCCGACGGGTAAGTGGACCTCCGACGCTGGTCACCGTCGGTTCTCCCATTCTCTCGGGACTACTGTGGGTGGGTGGGCAGAATGGGGGAACCGAACTTTAACCCCCCCACCCCGATCTGCTATTGGTCACCGCTTCAGCCCCTAAAAAGCTTTTTTTTAACTTTGAAGCTCTCTGCTTATAAGGAAAATGAATATTCCAAATAAATTATATATTGATTAACATATACAATATGTCTACTTTATGTTTCCATCATAAAGTTGACATGTTTTTACTTTTGGAAGACATCAGAGGGCTTCAAAGTTCAGCAGCAATTTTCCAATTTTCCACAAAATTTTCTAAATCAAAATTTTTCAGGGACCAGTTTTGTTTTGAAGTGGATTTGAAGGGCCTTCTTATTAGAAATACCCCACAAATGACCCCATTATAAAACTGCACCCCTCAAAGTATTAAAAATGACATTCAAAAGGTTTGTTAACCCTTTAGGTGTTTCACAGGAATAGCAGCAAATTGAAGGAGAAAATTCAAAATCTTTATTTTTTACACTCGCATGTTCTTGTAGACCCAGTTATTGAATTTTTACAAGGGGTAAAAGGAGAGAAATCTTCCTAAAATGTGTAACCCAATTTCTCTCGAGTAAGAAAATACCTCATATGTGTATGTCAAGTGTCCGGCGGGCGCAGTAGAGGGCTCAGAAGGGAAGGAGCGACAGTGGGATTTTGGAGAGTGAGTTTTTCTGAAATGGTTTTTGGGGGGCATGTCACATTTAGGAAGCCCCTATGGTGCCAGAACAGCAAAAAAAAACACATGGCATACTATTTTGGAAACTACACCCCTCAAGGCACGTAACAAGGGGTCCAGTGAGCCTTAACACCCCACAGGTGTTTGACGACTTTTCACTAAAATGCTAGTTTTCCCTCAAATTAAAAATTTCTACAAGGGGTAATAGCCCCCCATGGTGCCAGAATAGTGGACCCCCCCCCCCCCCCCACATGTGACCCTATTTTGGAAACTACACCCCTCACAGAATTTAATAAAGGGTGCAGTGAGTATTTACAACCCAATGGCGTTTGACAGATCTTTGGAACAGTGGGCTGTGCAAATGAAAAATTTAATTTTTTAATTTTCACGGACCACTGTTCCAAAAATATGCCAGACCCCTGTGGGGCGTAAATGCTCACTGTACCCCTTATTACATTACGTGAGGGGTGTAGTTTCCAAAATGGGGTCACATGGTATTTATTTTTTTGCGTTTATGTCAGAACCGCTGTAAAATCGGCCACCCCTGTGCAAATCACCAATTTAGGCCTCAAATGTACATGGTGTGCTCTCACTCCTGAGCCTTGTTGTGCGCCCACATAGCATTTAAGCCCACATATGGGGTATTTCTGTACTCAGGAGAAATTGCGTTATATATTTTGGGGGTCTTTTTTTCCTTTTAACGCTTGTGAAAATAAAAAGTATGGGGCAACACCAGCATGTAAAATTTGTAGTGCAATTTCTCCCGAGTACGGAGATACCCCATATGTGGCCCTAAACTGTTTCCTTGAAATACGACAGGGCTCCGAAGTGAGAGAGCGCCATGTGCATTTGAGGACTAAATTAGGGATTGCACAGGGGTGGACATAGGGGTATTCTACGCCAGTGATTCCCAAACAGGGTGCCTCTAACTGTTGTAAATTCCCAGCATGCCTGGACAGTCAGTGGCTGTCCGGAAATGCTGAGAGTTGTTGTTTTGCAACAGCTGGAGGCTCCGTTTTGGAAACACTGCCATACAATACGTTTTTCATTTTTATTGGGGGGGACAGTGTAAGGGGGTGTATATGTAGTGTTTTACTCTTTATTATGTGTTAGTGTAGTGTAGTGTTTTTAGGGTACATTCGCACTGGCGTGTTACAATGAGTTTCCCGCTAGGAGTTTGCGCTGCGGTGAAAATTTTGCCGCAGCCCAAATTTGAAGCAGGAAACTTACTGTAAGCCTGCCTGTGTGAATGTACCCTGTACATTCACATGGGGGGCAAACCCCCAGCTGTTTCAAAACTACAACTCCCAGCATGAACTGACAGACCGTGCATGCTGGGAGTTGTACTTTTGCAACAGCTGGAGACACACTGGTTGGAAAACCTTCAGTTAGGTTCTGTTACCTAACTCAGTATTTTCCAACCAGTGTGCCTCCAGCTGTTGCAAAACTACAACTCCCAGCATGTACTGATTGCCGAAGGGCATGCTGGGAGATGTAGTTATGCAATAGTTGGAGGTACGCCACTACAACTCCCAGCATGCTGAGACAGCTGTTTGGACATGCTGGGATTTGCAGTTTTGCAACATCTGGAGGGCTACGGTTTTAGAGAGCACTGCAAGGTGATCTCCAAACTGTGGTCCTCCAGCTGTTGCAAAACTACAAATTCCAGCATGCCCTAACAGCAAACAGTTGTTTGGGCATGCTAGGAGTTGTAGTTTTGCAACATCTGGAGGGCTACAGTTAGAGACCACTGTATAATGGTCTCAAACTGTACCCTCCAGATGTTGCTAGGCAACTCACCGGCTTCCGTCGGATCCAGCCACACGTCATCGCCGCCCGCCGATCTCCGTCACCCGCAGCCTCCGTCACCTGCCCGGATCGGTAAGTGGATCTTCGGCGCCGATCCCCGTCGTTTCCCCTTCCTGCCCCGCCTATTGTGGGTGGGCCAGACGGGGAAAACGAAAGTTAACCCCCCGCCCCCGATCTGCTATTGGTGGTCGCGTCTAGACCACCAATAGCAGGGATAGGAGGGGTGGCACCCCTGCCACCTCACTCCTATGCAATCAGGGGGATCGTGGGTGTCTTAGACAACCGCGATCCCCTTTATATTCCGGGTCACCGGGTCACTATAGACCCTTAATGACCCGGAATCGCGCAAATTGCAAGTGTGAATTCACTTGCGATTTGCCGCGATCGCCGACATGGGGGGGACTGATGACCCGGTGCGCGGCGGGGGCCGGAATTCTACGCGTATGTCATGGATCCTTAAGTACCAGGGTGTCATGACGTACGCATACGTCAAGGGTCCTTAAGGGGTTAACATTAAGTATAAAATATATTTTTAGCACAAATAGTGACCTAAGAGTTCTTTCTCAGGGGTGTAACTAAAATGTGTACAGGGGTAGTAATGGCAACTGGGCCTGGTGCCCATGGGGCTCAAAGGTCCCAGACAAGAGTATTATGTGGCATTGGGGATCAGGAGCTATATGACACTGTTGTCTGGAAAATATCAATCCATATAAGTTGTCTTTACCTCCTTTATCCTATCCAGCAGTATATATGATAGTAAATGAGGATCTGAGGAAGATGTTTTGTACTGAATGAAAGGGGTCATGTTGGAGGGTGTGCACACTCATAGTTTCACTGGGAGTAGACTTTGTGAACTGATTTAAACTTTTTTAACTTTTCACAGGTGTTGGACTCAAAATGACTGAGCAATCGATAGTGACACAAGCACAAATGGATGTCATGTGCAAAAGCCAAATTCTGCTTACAGGACACATTCTCTTCCTTTCTGAAATTGCAACCTGTCACACCTGGTTTACTGACGAAGACGCAGACTCGGTCATAGGCATGGTAAAGGTCAATACCTTTCCTCTTTAATAAGTCCAGCTTCAAGGAAATATAAAGCTACTGTTATTGTTATGTGTCCTTAAAGGTACATTTTAAAATGCACCAAGGTAGGTTTGACAAGTCATGAATGGTCCATTACATGGGTTCTTCTCTTTACTTTCCATGTATTCTCGGTTATGCCTGGCTCATTACCAAATCTACTAGTATGACTTGACTAACCCTTGTATACAAAATAAGATGACAGTTTTAAAAAAAGAAAATAAAGTTGGATTCCCGCACAATTTTATGCCACAGAAAAATCCTCTCTCTATGTTGTACGTGCAAATTTTAATGTGGGTTTGCCATAATCTAATGTGCCACATGCAAATTCACTCTTAAGGGCATGTGTACATGGACAAAATCTATGTGTATAAAGTTTACCTTAAAAAAAAGTCCACTTTCATTGGAGCATTTGTGGTGCAGCCATTTGTGGTACTGCACAGCCAGAACGGGGTCTCTGCACCAAAAATCACGCCAACATTGATTTAATGCTGCTTACAGATGGAACACCACCAAAAAAGTGACATGTCAATTCCTTTCAGGTAAAAAAATAAAAAAATAAAATAAAAACAACGCATGAATTGACATGAAGCTGATTCTCATTATCCTTCTCTTCATCTAACAGGATGAATCTGGTCAATAGTTCAGGCTCTTCATCCAAGTGAGATGGCATAGATGAGGATTTACAGCACCTAGCCTACTTTCTGGAGTAGACTCTTAGGGACTTCTTCATTTCCATCATTAAAGGGGTATTCCAGGAAAAAACTTTTTTTTATATATCAACTGGTTCCAGAAAGTTAAACAGATTTGTAAATTACTTCTATTAAAAAATCTTAATCCTTTCAGTACTTATGAGCTTCTGAAGTTTAGGTTGTTCTTTTCTGTCTAAGTAATCTCTGATGACACGTGTCTCGGCAACCGCCCAGTTTAGAAGAGGTTTGCTATTGGAATTTGCTTCTAAACTGGGCGTTTCCCGAGACACGTGTCTTCAGAGATTACTTAGACAGAAAAGAACAACCTAAACTTCAGAAGCTCATAAGTACTGAAAGGATTAAGATTTTTTAATAGAAGTAATTTACAAATCTGTTTAACTTTCTGGAGCCAGTTGATATATATAAAAAAGTTTTTTCCTGGATAACCCCTTTAACTGTTGGATAAAATCCTTAACCCAGACCACTACATCCCTGATAGAAGGGTTATTATTCTGCAGAGCGTTGGGATGGCAGGCATGGCAGATCTTATCATCATTTCCATCTATGCATTTTCTGCATGTAAGGTGCCTCTTCTTTGTGGAGGCCTGACAACCACCTTAGCCTCTTCCACAATAATTGAGGAACAATTTCTGGCAAGATACAAAATATTTTAAAACATATTAAAATATAAGTCAACAATTCAGAAGCAGGAACAAAACCAACATCAAATAAATAGGATAGAATGCATAAGCAATAGCAAAATACATGAGCAATAGAAGAATTGCACAAGCAACCTTAGAAGATACTCTGGAGATAAAGTGGCATCACCAGACAGATGGCCAAAAGGGCTTCAAATATGGTAGAATTGGCGCCACCCGCAAAGCCCCACAACTATGTAGGTCGGAACTAAACATGCCAGAATATAAGAGAGAAAAAACACCAAAAAAGGGGCATAAATAACAGAGAAAGAAACCTGAAACCCCAGGTCAGATATGGAAAATTAAAACAAAGGTTACATTTTGGCCATAACAGGAACAGACATCACTTCCGGTCGTGGCAGGTGACATAGACATTGTGAAGATGGGATGTCCATGCCAGTGTGGATGCTGAAAAAAACTTGGCTCAATGATTAAAAGAAAACAGATGGATAATGTAGAAGAGTAAAAATGCTGATGGATCAAGCGTTCCTGCAGCACACAAAGGACATGAACAAAACCACGTGGGTGAAATTTTCAAAGACTTGTTGTAACAGATTGCGCTCCGGCCGCTTGCACTGGCCGTGAGCGCATTGTCTCGCTCTCCCCTGCTGCCAGCGGGGCTGGGATTCACATCGCGGGACACGCATGCGAATCCCAGCCTGTCACTTACCATGGTCCTCTGCTGCCTCCTCCACTGCCTCTCAGCTCTGGCGCGTGTGTCACCGTCTCCTGGGGTGCGCGTGCACCAGAGCTCTGAAATTTAAAGGATCCATAATTATGCGCAACACCTGACCCTATTCTATAAGTCCCTGCACCTCCCTACCTTGACCTTCTGCTGACTTTGTCTCTGCTTCATACTACTGTACTTCGCCTTGCCCAGCTACATGTGTGGTCGAATCATATCGGGGTAGCGACCTGGGTGTCACCTGCCGCAGCAAGCACATCCTGCCTTGTGGCAGGATCTGGTGAAGACCAGAGGCACCTTAGACTCTGCTCCCCGATACGGCCCATGTCATCAGCCACACAGGTTAGTGGATCCACATTCAGCGTCATTATACTTGTGTTATTAGGGCTCTTTAGTTTGCACCTCAAAGAGTGCTAACTACACCTCATTTTCAGAAATGTGTTTCGTCTTTTCAAAATTTGGGGCAAATAGCACAAATAACAAATCATTCAACACCAGGTATACTTTGCATTAGCTGCGACACTTTGTGCGCCAGAAAGTGGTGCTAAACCTTTGAAAATAGGGTGCTATTAGAACAAAAAGCCTAACCATGCCCTAACACCACCACTTTGAAAAAACTGGCTAACAGGGCACTAAATCAGGCGCTAATTATCTGAATATGGGGCACTAATAGTGCGCTAAAGCCAAAAAAGTGGCACTAACTTCTTTGAATATCCGCCCAGTATCCTTTGGCAGACATCTCACTGACGTCTGCCATTAACCCTTTAGATTCTGTGATTAATACTAATTGCAGCACTTAAAGCAGTTGTGGTCTATGTTGAGACTCATTGGACCACCCACAGTAAGATTACAGCGGTCCAATGAGTCAAAATGGCGGCCAGAGCTCACCTGCTCCATGGTCAGCTCCGGTATTCTTCTACTATGGTCTGTCTTCTGGCAGACCATAGAAGTAGATCACCGATATTATCAGTGCTATGCCTACGCAGAGCAAATAAACATATTTAAACATATTTGAATAAACATATACTTTATCACCCTGTGTGGAAATGTCCAAATTAGTAAAAGAGAATGTTAATGATCCTCCTATGGTAAACGGTGTAAATGTGGGGGGAAAAAAGCACAGGAAAAAAAATCAAAGGCAAAACAGACATCACACGCACTGGAAACAATTAATGAAAGTTTACATCCTGTTCCAAATTATTATGCAAATTCTATTTAAGTGTCACAAAGATTAAATATTTTGTTTTTCAGTGATAAATAGATTGCCAGGGGAGCCCAATTTAAGGAAAAACTACTAAAGGTGGGTGTTCCACATTATTAAGCAGATCACCATTTTCAATATGGGGAAGAAAAAGGATCTCTCTGCTGCTGAAAAGAGTGAAATAGTTCAATGTCTTGGACGAGGTATGAAAACATTAGATATTTCATGAAAACTTAAGCGTGATCATTGCACTATTAAGAGATTTGTGGCTGATTCAGAGCACAGACAGGTTCGTGCAGATAAAGGCACATTTAGGAAGATTTCTGCCAGATCCATGCATCGGATCAAGAGAGCAGCTGCTTAACCTGTTGGGGACGAAGGGCGTATGCATACGCCCTTGCGTCCTGGTACTTAAGGACGAAGGGCATATCCATACGCACGTGGGAATTTCGGTCCCCGCCACGCGCCGGGCGGGGACCGGACCGGGTTGACTGCTGATATAAATCAGCAGGCACCCCGCGCAAATGACTAGGGAGGTCATCAGACCCCCCATGTCGGCGATCGGCGCAAATCGCAAGTGAATTCACACTTACGATTTGCGCCGATTCCGTTTCATTATGGGTCTATGGTGACCCGGTGACCCGGAATATAAGGGGGATCACGGATGTCTAAGACACCCACGATCCCCCTGAAGGGATAGGAGTGAGGTGGCAGGGGTGCCACCCCTCCTATCCCTGCTATTGGTGGTCTAGACGCGACCACCAAAAGCAGATCAGGGTCGGGGGGGATTTACTTTCGTTTTCCCCGTCCTGCCCACCCACAATAGGCAGGGCAGAATGGGGAAAACGAAGAGGACCGGGCGCCGACGTCCACTTACCCGTCCGGAGGCAGCAGGTGACGGTGATCGGCGCGTGGCGTGCGGCAGAAGAGGACGGCTCCCTGGATCCGACGGAAGGCGGTAAGTTGCCTAGCAACATCTGGGGGTCTACAGTCTGAGACCATTATACAGTGTTCTTTAATCTGTAGCCCTCCAGATGTTGCAAAACTGGAACTCCCAGCATGCTCAGACAGCTGTTTGCTGTTCTGTTTGGGCATGCTCGAATATGTAGTTTTGCAACAGCTGGAGGACTGCAGTTTGAGACCACTATACAGTGGTCTCTAAACTGTATCCCTCCAGATCTTGCAAAACTGCAACTCCTAGCATGCCCAAACAGCTCTTTGCTGTCTGGGCATGCTGGGATTTGTAGTTTTGCAACATCTGGAGGGTCACAGTTTGGAGATCACTGGGCAGTGGTCTATAAACTGTAGCCCTCCAGATGTTGCAAAACTGCAAATCCCAGCATGCCCAAATAGCAAACAGCTGTCTCGGCATGCTGGGAGTTGTAGTTGCGTACCTCCAGCTATTGCATAACTACATCTCCCAGCATGCCCTTCGGCGATCAGTACATGCTGGGAGTTGTAGTTTTGCAACAGCTGGAGGCACACTGGTTGGAAAATACTGAGTTAGGTAACAGAACCTAACTGAAGGTTTTCCAACCAGTGTGCCTCCAGCTGTTGCAAAAGTACAACTACCAGCATTCACGGTCTGTCAGTACATGCTGGGAGTTGTAGTTTTGCAACAGCTGGAGGCACACTGGTTGGAAAATACTGAGTTAGGTAACGGAACCTAACTGAAGGTTTTCCAACGAGTTTGCCTCCAGCTGTTGCAAAAGTACAACTCCCAGCATGCACGGTCTGTCAGTAAATGCTGTGAGTTGTAGTTTTGCATTAGCTGGAGGCACACTGGTTGGAAAATACTGAGTTAGGCAACAGAACCTAACTGAAGGTTTTCCAACCAGTGTGACTCCAGCTGTTGCAAAAGTACAACTCCTCAGTCAGTACATGCTGGGAGTTGTAGTTTTGAAACAGCTGGAGGTTTGCCCCCCCCCCCCCCATGTGAATGCACAAGGTACATTCACAGGGGCAGGTTTACAGTAAGTTTCCTGCTTCAAGATTGATCTGCGGTAAATTTCTTGCCGCAGCGCAAACTCCTAGCGGGAAACTCACCGTAACCCGCCATTGCGAATGTACCCTAAAAACACTACACTACACTACACTAACACATAATAAAGGGTAAAACACTACAAATACACCCCCTTACACTCTACCCCCCCCCCCCCCCCAGATAAAAAGGAAAAACGTATCTTGCGGCAGTGTTTCCAAAACGGAGCCTCCAGCTGTTGCAAAACAACAACTCCCAGCATTTCTGGACAGCCACTGACTGTCTAGGCATGCTGGGAATTTAGCAACAGCTGGAGGCACCCTGTTTGGGAATCACTGGCGTAGAATACCCCTATGTCCACCCCTATGCAATCCCTAATTTACTCCTCAAATGCGCATGGCGCTCTCTCACTTCAGAGCCCTATCGTATTTCAAGGAAACAGTTTAGGGTCACATATGGGGTATTTCCGTATATGGGAGAAATTGCACTACAAATGTTGGGGGGCTTTTTCTCCTTTTACCCCTTATGAAAAGGAAAAGTTGGGGGCTACGCCAGCCTGTTAGTGTAACATGCTGGTGGTGCCCCATACTTTAGTATGGTAGTGTAACACTAGTATGGTAGTGTAACACTAACATGCTGGTGGTGCCCCATACTTTTTATTTTCACAAGCAGCAAAAGGAAAAAAGGACCCCCAAAATTTGTAACGCAATTTCTTCTGAGTACGGAAATACCCCATATGTGGGCGTAAAATGCTCTGTGGGCGCACAACAAGGTTCAGGAGTGAGAGCACACTATGTACATTTGAGGCCTAAATTGGTGATTTGCACAGGGGAGGCTGATTTTACAGTGGTTCTGACATAAACGCAAAAACATAAATACCCACATGTGACCCCATTTTGGAAACTGCACCCCTCACGGAACGTGACAAGGGGTATAGTGAGCCTTAACACCCCACAGGTGTTTGATGAATTTTCATTAAATTTGAAATTTAAAAAAAGTTAAATTAAAAAAAGTTTTCACTAAAATGCTGGTGTTACCCTAAATTTTTCATTTTCACAAGGGAAAATAGGAAAAAAGCCCCCCAAAATTAGAGTAAGAAAATGCCCCATATGTGGATGTAAAGTGCTCTGCTGGCACACTACAATGCTCAGAAGAGAAGGAGCGCCATTGGGATTTTGAAGAGAAAATTTGTCCGGAACTGAAGGCCACGTGTGTTTACAAAGCCCCCATAGTGCCAGAACAATGGACCCCCCCCCCCACACATGTGTCCCCATTTTGGAAACTACACCCCTCATGTAATGTATTAAGGGGTGCAGTGAGCATTTACGCCCCACAGGTGTCTGACAGATTTTTGGAACAGTGGTCTGTGAAAATGAAAAATGTAATTTTTAATTTGCACAGCCCACTGTTCCAAAGATCTGTCAAACGCCAGTGGGGTGTAAATACTCACTGCACCCCTTATTAATTTCTGTGAGGGGTATAGTTTCCAAAATGGGGTTACATGTGGGGGGGTCCACTGTTCTGGCACCACGGGGGGCTTTGTAAATGCACATGGCCCCTGACTACCATTCCAAACGAATTCGCTTTCCAAAAGCCCAATGGCGCTCCTTCTCTTCTGAGCATTGTAGTGCGCCAGCAGAGCATTTTACGTCCTAACATGGGGTATTTCCATACTCAGAAGAGATGGGGTTTCAAATTTTGGGGGGCATTTTTTCCCATTACCTTTTATAAAAATGGCAAATTTGGGGGAAAAAATGCACTTTAGGGAAAAAAATTTTTTTCTCATTTACACACATCCGATTTTAACAAAAAGTCGTCAAACACCTGTGAGGTGTTAAGGCTCACTGGACCCCTTGTTATGTGCCTTGAGGGGTGTAGTTTCCAAAATGGTATGCCATGTGAGGGGTTTTCTGCTGTTCTGGCACCATAGGGGCTTTCTAAATGTGACATGCCCCCCAAAAACCATTTCTGCAAAATTCACTCTCCAAAATCCCATTTGCGCTCCTTCTCTTCTGAGCCCTCTACTGCGCCCGCCGAACACTTGACATACACATATGAGGTATTTCCTTACTCGAGCGAAATTGGGTTACAAATTTTGGGGGGCTTTTTCTCCTATTACCACTTGTAAAAATTAAAAAACTGGGTCTACAAGAACATGCGAGTGAAAAAAATTACGATTTTGAATTTTCTCCTTCACTTTGCTGCTATTCCTGTAAAACACCTAAAGGGTTAACAAACTTACTGAATGTCATTTTGGATAATTTGAGGGGTGCAGTTTTTATAATGGGGTCATTTGTGGGGTATTTCTAATTTGAAGGCCCTTCAAATCACTTCAAACTGAACTGGTCCCTGAAAAATTCCGATTTTGAAATTTTTTTGAAAAATTTCAAAATTGCTGCTGAACTTTTAAGCCCTCTGATGTCTTCCAAAAGTAAAAACATGTCAACTTTATGATGCAAACATAAAGTAGACATATTGTTTTTTTGAATCAATATATAATTTATTTGGAATGTCTATTTTCCTTACAAGCAGAGAGCTTCAAAGTTAGAAAAATGCAAAATTTTCTAATTTTTCATCAAATTTTTTAATTTTTCACCAAGAAATGATGCAAGTATCGACGAAAATTTACCACTACCATAAAGTAGAATATGTCACGAAAAAACAGTCTCGGAATCAAATGTATAAGTAAAAGCATCCCAGAGTTATTAATGCTTAAAGTGACAGTGGTCAGATTTGCAAAAAATGCTCCCGTCCTTAGGGTCATAATGGGCTCCGTCCCCAAGGGGTTAAAAACTATTATATAGCAGCAAACAGATATTTGAAGCTGCTGGTGCCTCTGGAGTCCCACAGGCATCAAGGTGTAGAGTCCTCCAGAGTCTAGCAACTGTGCTTAAACCTTCTATTCGTATACCACTAACCAATGCTCACAAGCAAAAACAGCTGCATTGGGCAGAAAAATACATGAAGATTAATTTTCATACAGTCCTGTTCACTGATGAATGGCAAGCAACCCTGGATGGTCCAGAGGGATGGAGTAGTGAATGGTTGGTGGACGGCCACCCTGTTCCAACAAGACTGCGATATCAGCAAGGCTGTGGTGAAGTCATGTTTTGGGCCGGAATCATGGGAAGAGAGTTGGTCGGTCCCTTTAGGGTCCCCGAAGGTGTAAAGATGACCTCTGCGAAGTATGTGGAGTTTCTGACAGACCACTTTTTTCCCTGGTACAGAAGGAAGAACTATGCTTTCCGTAATAAAATCATCTTCATACATGACAATGCACCATCTCATGCTGCAAAGAATACCTCTGCATCAATGGCTGCTATGGGGATAAAAGGAGAGAAGGTCATGGTGTGGCCTCCATCCACCCAGGGCCGGCATTAGGGCGGGGCAAACCAGGCAATTGCATAGGGTCCCCATTCCCCAGGGGGCCCCCTGCGGGCTGCTCAGTAGCAGCTGTTTTAGAGTGGCCGGCTGCTTGTTAAAGATCACTCCTCGTTCCCTGCAGTGCCGGTGTAATGAAGAAAACTGTGTCTTGAAGCGTTCTGTGTCCCGAACAGCTGATAAGCAATTTCCTCAGCTGTTCGGGACACAGAACGCTTCAAGACACAGTTTTCTTCATTACACCGGCTGCTTGTAGCAGTCCGGACGCAGCTCCAGGAAATGATGAGTGGCATCTGCCGTGCAGAGGAGCCGGTGTGAGGCAGGACTCGTCATATCCCCACAGCCCACAAAACCGCATTAGCTAAGCCGGAGCACGGCCAGGTCAGGAAAAATTTATACAGTAATACAAAAAGCAGGGGGAGAGGGGGGACCTAATGTGGGGGAACTATACTGCCGGCCTTCTGTGGGGGGGAACTATACTGCCAACCAACTGTGGGGAACTATACTGCCAACCTAATGTGGGGGAATATACTGCCAACCTAATGTGGGGGGGCTTATAATGCACCTAATAGGGGAACTATACTGCCAACCTAATGTGGGGGGGGACTTATACTGCACCTAATGTGGGGAACTATACTGCCAACCTATTGTGGGGGAACTATACTGCCAACCTACTGGGGGGGAATTATTCTGCCAACCTAATTTGGGGGAACTATACTGCCAACCTAATGTGGGGGGACTATACTGCCAACCTAATGTGGGGGAACTATAATGCCAACCTAATGTGGGGGAATATATTGCCAACCTAATGTGGGGAAACCATACTGCCTACCTAATGTGGGGGAACTACAATCTAATGTGGGGGGAACTATATTGCCAACCTAATTTTGGGGAACTACAACCTAATGTGGGGGAACTATACTGCCAAACTAATGTGGGGGAACTACAACCTAATGTGGGGAAGCTATACTACCAACCTAATGTGGAGGGAACTATACTGCCAACCTAATGTGGAGGGAACTATACTGCCAACCTAATGTGGGGGGAACTATACAAAAATATAAAATTGTACTATTCTGATTCCTATAACTCTTTTATCTTTCTGTATATGGGGATGTATGAGGGTCATTTTTTGCGCTGTGATTTGGGGTTTTTATTGGTACCATTTTTGTTTTGATGGGACTTTTCAATTGCTTTTTAGATATGTTTTATGGTATTTGAAGTGACCAAAAATGTGCAAATCTGGTTAGTGCACTATTACGACTTTTGGGGCCCCTCTTTTGATTTTGCCCAGGGCCACGCTAAGCCTAAAACCGGCCCTGAATCCACCCCTGACCTCAATCCTACTGAGAACCTCTGGAGCATCCTCAAGCAAAAGATCTATGTGGGTGGGAGGCAGTTTACATCCAATTTACTCTGGGAGGCTATTCTGACATCTTGCAAATAAATTCAAACACAAACTGTCCAAAAACTCAAAAGTTCAATGGATGCAAGACTTGTGAAGCTGCTATCAAATAAGGGGTCCTTTGTTAAAATGTAATGCGACCTGTTAAAATGTATAAAAGTTAAAATGTTGTTAAAAGTTTTAATGAAATAACTTTTGATTTCTGCAAATATGCTGCAAATACAACAAATGACAATTTTCAGTTCTTTACAACTTATGAAGTGTTTTGAAACTTACAGTGTGTAATAATTTGTAACAGTGCATTGTAAGGTTTTTATGTTTTAAAAAAAATACTGTTATCATTAGGTTTGTTCATTAAAATTTGAATTGTACTGTTAATAGTTGATAACATGAGAATTATGATGACTGTTATTTACATCAATAATTTAGGTACATGAGAAAAATATAATTTGCAAAATAATTTGGAACAGGGTGTATATCAGGGTTCTCAAACTCAAATTATCCGGGGGCCACTGGAGGTAGCAGTTGGGTGAGCCTGGACCGCATGCGCCCCTTACACATAATGCCCCCATCATGCGCCCCTTATCATCCACCAGCAACACCCCCCCACCAGCAGTTAGCACCCCCATCATCCACCAGCTACCTCCCCATTCCCTCTACACCGTGTGGTAATATCATGAGCTGACGGATGATGGGGGTGCTACTTCTGGGGGTTCCCCACATTAGGTAGGCAGCAGGTTCCCCACATTAGATAGCAGGTTCACCACATTAGGTAGTAGCAGGTTCCCCACATTAGGTAGAAGCAGGTTCCCCACATTAGGTAGAAGCAGGTTTCCCACATTAGGTAGAAGCAGGTTTCCCACATTAGGTAGCATTGTCGCCCCCCCCCCCCCCCCACCCCCCACCACCCCCCCACTCTCGCACACACGCACACACACACACACATAGAGACACTTACCTGTCCTGCGCTTTTCCTCTCCGGCGGCGGCCTGACGAGTGACGTCACTGATGTCCTCCTGTGCAGGTCTGCGGAGGGATGTCACATGCGCGACGTCCCTCACCAAACTCGGGCCGGCCAACCGGAGACGCGGAGGAGGGCGGGGTAAGTGAAGCCTTCTGGCATTTCGCTCTGCTTGCCCGAAGCAGAGCTAAATGCCTGAAGAAGTTACTTGCCCGGCGCCTGGAACTGCATGTCCCGGGCGTCGGGCAATACAAATTACATATACCTGGGGTGGCCACAAACTTTCGTTCCGTGGGCCGCAAATGGCCCGCGGGCTGGGAGTTTAAACATTTAACACCCACAAAAGTCACTGCAATGCTAGTTTATTGAAAAGTCCCAGACAACCCGTTTAACATAGCCTCCAGGTCTGCCTATTAGAGGTATAGTTCAATAGAAAGCCTGTGTCACATCGGGCAGAGAGACGTGAAATACAGAGTTCACCATTTGTACCTGTCATTTGTCTCTACCTCCTTAATACGACAGCCCCAACCACCCTGCTGGATGCTACACCAAAGGTGCAGGGGGTCAAAGTCAAAACAATAAAATAAAACACAGTGCAGATGTCAGGAAACAGGTAAGGACACAAAGGGTTAACCAATGCACAAACCAGGGAGAACAATACAGCAAATAGACAGTGCAACAAAGAAATGTCAGAAAGGGCAGGTCCAAACCAAGATAGTACTCTGTCTTAGACAGGTAGTGTTATATCTACCCCTCATTTGGGTCTATTTGTTTATGTTGCAAATGAAGATAGCGACAAGGTTGAAAATGATAGAAGGGATAGTCAAAGGCAAGCAAGGGTCAAACCAGATTGACTACAAGGTCCAGAATGGCAGGCTTAAGACTGATCAGAAAACACACAGGAGGTCAGAAAAACGTATGAGTCAATAACAGACTGAAAGCTGGTGAGTCAGGTATGAGCTGCAATCACAAGTGGGGCTGGGACACATAAGTTCAATCTATATCCCTGATGAGTCCCTACTGAGTTGATCCAGAGGAAGCCAAAAAATCCTCATACTCGAGGTAAAAATTCCTTCCTGACTCCAAATATGGCAGTCAGAATAAATCCCTGAATCATCGTTCTGTCCCTATAGATCTAGTATCAATAACCTGTAATGTTATTATTCTCCAAAAATGCATCCAGGTCCCTTTCAAACTCTTTTACCGAGTTCACCATGATCACCTCCTCTGGAAAAGAGTTCCACAGTCTCTCAGCTCTTACAGTAAAGAACCCCCGTCTGTGCTGGTGTAGGAACCTTCTTTCCTCTAGACGTAGAGGATGCCCCCTTGTTATAGATACAGTCCTGGGTATAAATAGATCATGGGAGAGATCTCTGTACTGTCCCCTGATATATTTATACATGTTACGCCGAGCGCTCCGGGTCCCCGCTCCTCCCCGGAGCGCTCGCAACATCCTCGCTACTGCAGCGCCCCGGTCAGATCCACTGACCGGGTGCGCTGCGATACCGCCTCCAGCCGGGATGCGATTCGCGATGCGGGTGGCGCCCGCTCGCGATGCGCACCCCGGCTCCCGTACCTGACTCGCTCTCCGTCGGTCCTGTCTCGGCGCGCGCGGCCCCGCTCCCTAGGGCGCGCGCGCGCCGGGTCTCTGCGATTTAAAGGGCCACTGCGCCACTGATTGGCGCAGTTGTTCTAATTAGTGTGTTCACCTGTGCACTCCCTATGTATACCTCACTTCCCCTGCACTCCCTCGCCGGATCTTGTTGCCATCGTGCCAGTGAAAGCGTTTCCTTGTGTGTTCCTAGCCTGTGTTCCAGACCTCCTGCCGTTGCCCCTGACTACGATCCTTGCTGCCTGCCCCGACCTTCTGCTACGTCCGACCTTGCTCTTGTCTACTCCCTTGTACCGCGCCTATCTTCAGCAGTCAGAGAGGTTGAGCCGTTGCTAGTGGATACGACCTGGTTACTACCGCCGCTGCAAGACCATCCCGCTTTGCGGCGGGCTCTGGTGAATACCAGTAGTAACTTAGAACCGGTCCACTAGCACGGTCCACGCCAATCCCTCTCTGGCACAGAGGATCCACCTCCTGCCAGCCGGCATCGTGACAGTAGATCCGGCCATGGATCCCGCTGAAGTTCCTCTGCCAGTTGTCGCCGACCTCACCACGGTGGTCGCCCAGCAGTCACAACAGCGCAACAAGGCCATCAGCTGTCTCAACTGTCTCAACTGACCGTGATGCTACAGCAGCTACTACCACAGCTTCAGCAATCATCTCCTCCGCCAGCTCCTGCACCTCCTCCGCAGCGAGTGGCCGCTTCCGGCCTACGATTATCCTTGCCGGATAAATTTGATGGGGACTCTAAGTTTTGCCGTGGCTTTCTTTCACAATGTTCCCTGCACTTGGAGATGATGTCGGACCAGTTTCCTACTGAAAGGTCTAAGGTGGCTTTCGTAGTCAGCCTTCTGTCTGGGAAAGCTCTGTCATGGGCAACACCGCTCTGGGACCGCAATGACCCCGTCACTGCCTCTGTACACTCCTTCTTCTCGGAAATTCGAAGTGTCTTTGAGGAACCTGCCCGAGCCTCTTCTGCTGAGACTGCCCTGCTGAACCTGGTCCAGGGTAATTCTTCCGTTGGCGAGTACGCCATCCAATTCCGTACTCTTGCTTCAGAACTATCCTGGAATAATGAGGCCCTCTGCGCGACCTTTAAAAAAGGCCTATCCAGCAACATTAAAGATGTTCTGGCCGCACGAGAAATCCCTGCTAACCTACATGAACTCATTCATCTAGCCACTCGCATTGACATGCGTTTTTCCGAAAGGCGTCAGGAGCTCCGCCAGGATATGGACTTTGTTCGCACGAGGCGTTTTTTCTCCCCGGCTCCTCTCTCCTCTGGTCCTCTGCAATCCGTTCCTGTGCCTCCCCCCGTGGAGGCTATGCAAGTTGACCGGTCTCGCTTGACACCTCAAGAGAGGACACGACGCCGCATGGAGAATCTTTGCCTGTACTGTGCCGGTACCGAACACTTCCTGAAGGATTGTCCTATCCGTCCTCCCCGCCTGGAAAGACGTACACTGACTCCGCACAAAGGTGAGACAGTTCTTGATGTCAACTCTGCTTCTCCACGCCTTACTGTGCCTGTGCGGATATCTGCCTCTACTTTCTCCTTCTCTACTATGGCCTTCTTGGATTCCGGATCTGCAGGAAATTTTATTTTGGCCTCTCTCATCAACAGGTTCAACATCCCGGTGACTAGTCTCGCCAGACCCCTCTACATCAATTGTGTTAACAATGAAAGATTGGACTGTACCGTACGTTACCGCACGGAGCCCCTCCTAATGTGCATCGGACCTCATCACGAAAAAATTGAGTTTTTGGTCCTCTCCAATTGCACTTCCGAAATTCTCCTTGGACTACCATGGCTTCAACGCCATTCCCCAATCCTTGATTGGTCCACAGGAGAGATCAAGAGCTGGGGTACTTCTTGTTTCAAGGACTGTCTTAAACCGGTTCCCAGTACTCCCTGCCGTGACCCTGTGGTTCCCCCTGTAACCGGTCTCCCTAAGGCTTATATGGACTATGCTGATGTTTTTTGCAAAAAACAAGCTGAGACTTTACCTCCTCACAGGCCTTATGACTGTCCTATTGACCTCCTCCCGGGCACTACTCCACCCCGGGGCAGAATTTATCCTCTGTCCGCCCCAGAGACTCTTGCTATGTCTGAATACATCCAGGAAAATTTAAAAAAGGGGTTTATCCGCAAATCCTCCTCTCCTGCCGGAGCTGGATTTTTCTTTGTGTCCAAAAAAGATGGCTCCCTACGTCCTTGCATTGACTACCGCGGACTTAATAAAATCACGGTAAAGAACCGCTACCCCCTACCTCTTATCTCAGAACTCTTTGATCGCCTTCAAGGTGCCCACATCTTTACCAAACTGGACTTAAGAGGTGCTTGTAATCTCATCCGCATCAGGGAGGGGGACGAATGGAAAACTGCATTTAACACTAGAGATGGACACTTTGAGTATCTGGTCATGCCCTTTGGCCTGTGCAACGCCCCTGCCGTCTTCCAAGACTTTGTTAATGACATTTTTCGTGATCTCTTATATTCCTGTGTTGTTGTGTATCTGGACGATATTCTGATTTTTTCTGCCAACTTAGAAGAACACCGCCAGCATGTCCGCATGGTTCTTCAGAGACTTCGAGACAATCAACTTTATGCCAAAATGGAGAAATGTCTGTTTGAATGTCAATCTCTTCCTTTCCTAGGATACTTGGTCTCTGGCCAGGGACTACAAATGGATCCAGATAAACTCTCTGCTGTCTTAGATTGGCCACGCCCCTCCGGACTCCGTGCTATCCAACGTTTTTTGGGGTTCGCCAATTATTACAGACAATTTATTCCTCATTTTTCCACTATTGTGGCTCCTATCGTGGCTTTAACCAAGAAGAATGCCAATCCTAAGTCCTGGTCTCCTCAAGCGGAAGACGCATTTAAACGGCTCAAGTCTGCCTTTTCTTCTGCTCCCGTGCTCTCCAGACCTGACCCATCTAAACCCTTCCTATTGGAGGTTGATGCCTCCTCAGTGGGAGCTGGAGCGGTCCTTCTACAAAAAAATTCTTCCGGGCATGCTGTTACTTGTGGTTTTTTTTCTAGGACCTTCTCTCCGGCGGAGAGGAACTACTCCATCGGGGATCGAGAACTACTGGCCATTAAATTGGCACTTGAGGAATGGAGGCATCTGCTGGAGGGATCAAAATTTCCAATTATCATTTACACCGATCACAAGAATCTCTCCTATCTCCAGTCTGCCCAACAGCTGAATCCTCGCCAGGCCAGGTGGTCTCTGTTCTTTGTCCGTTTTAATTTTGAAATTCATTTTCGCCCTGCCGACAAGAACATTAGGGCCGATGCTCTCTCTCGTTCCTCGGATGCCTCGGAAGTAGAGCTCTCTCCGCAACACATCATTCCTCCTGACTGTCTGATCTCCACTTCTCCAGCCTCCATCAGGCAAACTCCTCCAGGGAAGACCTTCGTTTCTCCACGCCAACGCCTCGGAATCCTCAAATGGGGTCACTCCTCCCACCTCGCTGGCCATGCGGGCATCAAAAAGTCCTTGCAACTCATCTCTCGTTTCTATTGGTGGCCGACTCTGGAGACGGATGTTGTTGATTTTGTGCGGGCCTGTACTGTCTGTGCCCGGGATAAGACTCCTCGCCAGAAGCCTGCTGGTCTCCTTCATCCTCTGCCTGTCCCCGAACAGCCTTGGTCTCTGATTGGTATGGACCTTATTACAGACTTACCCCCATCCCGTGGCAACACTGTTGTTTGGGTGGTCGTTGATCGATTTTCCAAGATGGCACATTTTATTCCTCTTCCTGGTCTTCCTTCAGCGCCTCAGTTGGCAAAACAATTTTTTGTACACATTTTTCGTCTTCACGGTTTGCCCACGCAGATCGTCTCGGATAGAGGCGTCCAATTCGTGTCAAAATTCTGGAGGGCTCTCTGTAAACAACTCAAGATTAAATTAAACTTCTCTTCTGCTTATCATCCTCAATCCAATGGACAAGTAGAAAGAATTAACCAGGTCCTGGGTGACTATTTACGGCATTTTGTTTCCTCCCGCCAGGATGACTGGGCAGATCTTCTACCATGGGCCGAATTCTCGTACAACTTCAGAGTCTCTGAATCTTCTTCCAAATCCCCATTTTTCGTGGTGTACGGCCGTCACCCTCTTCCCCCCCTCCCTACTCCCTTGCCCTCTGGTTTGCCCGCTGTGGATGAAGTAACTCGTGATCTTTCCACCATATGGAAAGAGACCCAAAATTCTCTTTTACAGGCTTCATCTCGCATGAAAAAGTTTGCCGATAAGAAAAGAAGAGCTCCCCCCATTTTTTCTCCCGGAGACAAGGTATGGCTCTCCGCTAAATATGTCCGCTTCCGTGTCCCCAGCTACAAATTGGGACCACGCTATCTTGGTCCTTTCAAAATCTTGTGTCAAATTAATCCTGTCTCTTACAAACTTCTTCTTCCTCCTTCTCTTCGTATTCCTAATGCCTTTCATGTCTCTCTTCTTAAACCACTCATCATCAACCGTTTCTCTCCCAAACTTGTTTCTCCCACTCCTGTTTCCGGTTCTTCTGACATCTTCTCCGTAAAGGAGATACTGGCCTCCAAGAAGGTCAGAGGGAAAACTTTTTTTTTGGTTGATTGGGAGGGCTGTGGTCCTGAAGAGAGATCCTGGGAACCTGAGGACAATATCCTAGACAAAAGTCTGGTCCTCAGGTTCTCAGGCTCCAAGAAGAGGGGGAGACCCAAGGGGGGGGGTACTGTTACGCCGAGCGCTCCGGGTCCCCGCTCCTCCCCGGAGCGCTCGCAACATCCTCGCTACTGCAGCGCCCCGGTCAGATCCACTGACCGGGTGCGCTGTGATACCGCCTCCAGCCGGGATGCGATTCGCGATGCGGGTGGCGCCCGCTCGCGATGCGCACCCCGGCTCCCGTACCTGACTCGCTCTCCGTCGGTCCTGTCTCGGCGCGCGCGGCCCCGCTCCCTAGGGCGCGCGCGCGCCGGGTCTCTGCGATTTAAAGGGCCACTGCGCCACTGATTGGCGCAGTTGTTCTAATTAGTGTGTTCACCTGTGCACTCCCTATGTATACCTCACTTCCCCTGCACTCCCTCGCCGGATCTTGTTGCCATCGTGCCAGTGAAAGCGTTTCCTTGTGTGTTCCTAGCCTGTGTTCCAGACCTCCTGCCGTTGCCCCTGACTACGATCCTTGCTGCCTGCCCCGACCTTCTGCTACGTCCGACCTTGCTCTTGTCTACTCCCTTGTACCGCGCCTATCTTCAGCAGTCAGAGAGGTTGAGCCATTGCTAGTGGATACGACCTGGTTACTACCGCCGCTGCAAGACCATCCCGCTTTGCGGCGGGCTCTGGTGAATACCAGTAGTAACTTAGAACCGGTCCACTAGCACGGTCCACGCCAATCCCTCTCTGGCACAGAGGATCCACCTCCTGCCAGCCGGCATCGTGACAATACATAGTTATTAGGTCTCCCCTAAGCCTTCTTTTTTCTAAACTAAATAACCTAGTTCTGATAATCTTTCTGGGTACTGTAGTCCTCTCATTCCCAGTATTACTCCATTCTTTGCATTTTTGCCATATTTTCCTCCTGAGGATGGTGCTGAAAAATGTTTCCCACCGGGGTACCCCATTAATTCCTTTAGAATACGGGGGTGAATGCCATCTGGGCCTTGTGATTTGTTTATTTAAATTTTTTGTAGGCGGCACTGTACTTCTTACTGGTTTAGACAGGTGACCTGTACTGGGGAGTTTACCTTATCTCACTGTATTTCACCTCTCATTTCATTTTCCTCAGTGAATACAGTGGAGAAGAATTTGTTTAATATATTTGCTTTTTCCTGATCCCCGTTTATAATTTCTTCCTCATAATTTTTTAAAGGGCCAACACTTTCATTTTCAACCTTTTTGCTATTTATATAGTTAAATAACATTTAAGGTTAGTTTTACTCTCTTTGGCAATGAGCCTTTCTGTCTCTATTTTTGCGGCTTTTATCAGTTTTTTACATATTTTCTCTATAGCTTTTTAAAGGGGTACTCCGGCGCTTAGACATCTTATCCCCTATCCAAAGTATGTTCGTGTTCGCTGCGGGTCTGATTATGTCGATCACGGGGCCGGAGCATTGTGATGTCACGGCTCCGCCCCCTTGTGACGTCACGCTCTGCCCCCTCAATGCAAGCCTATGAGAGGGGGAGTGACAGCTGTGGGACCCCCATGATCAGGCATCTTATCCCCTATCCATTGATTTGATTTCCATTGATCATTTTTGTGTGATTTTGTTGTCAGCACTATGTAAAGACGAAAGTATTTCATACGATTAGTTCATTCATTCAGATCTAGGATGTGTTATCTAGGATGTGTATCTGTGTTCCGTTTATTTTTATGATCAGTGTATTATGATCACTGTTTGCTAGTTGTCCTTGTACTTGCACATTAGTTACTCTGTCAGGTCTGTTGGTTAATATTAAGTCTAGTAGGGCGCCCCCTCTGGTCAGCACAGCCAGTTTAAGGCTGCCTGGAAGACGGAGCACTTCATTATGATGCCTACCCCCCCCCCCCCCCCCCGACAGTTCCTCAACATTAGGTGCAGTATAGTTCCCCCACAGTAGGTACAGTATAGTTCCCCCACACTAGAAGCAGCTCCCCACATTTGGTGCAGTATAGTTCCCCACATTAGGTGCAGTATAGTTCCCCCACATTTGGTGCTGTATAGTTCCCCACATTAGGTGCAGTATAGTTCCCCACATTAGGTGAAGTATAGTCCCCCCACATTAGGTGCAGTATAGTTCCCCACATTAGGTGAAGTATAGTTCCCCCACATTAGGTGCAGTATAGTTCCCCCACATTAGGTGCAGTATAGTTTCCCCACATTAGGTGCAGTATAGTTTCCCCACATTAGGTGCAGTACAGTTCCCCACATTAGGCGCAGTATAGTTCCCCACATTAGGCGCAGTATAGTTCTCCACATTAGGCACAGTATAGTTCTCCACATTAGGTGCAGTACAGTTCCCCACATTAGGTGCAGTATAGTTCCCCACATTAGGTGCAGTAAGTTCCCCACATTAGGTGCAGTATAGTTCCCCACATTAGGTGCAGTATAGTTTGCCACATTAGGTGCAGTATAGTTTTCCACATTAGGCTCAGTATAGTTCCCCCACATTAGGCGCAGTATAGTTCTCCACATTAGGCGCAGTACAGTTCCCCCACATTAGGTGCAGTACAGTTCCCCACATTAGGTGCAGTATAGTTCCCCACATTAGGTGCAGTATAGTTTCCCACATTTGGTGCAGTATAGTTCTCCCCATTAGGTGCAGTACAGTTCCCCACATTAGGTGCAGTATAGTTTCCCCCACATTAGGTGCTGTATAGTTAACCATGTTAGGTGCAGTATAGCTCCCCACATTAGGTGCAGTACAGTTCCCCCACATCAGGTGCAGTATAGTTCCCCACATTAGGTGCAGTACAGTTCCCCACATTAGGTGCAGTATAGTTCCCCCACATTTGGTGCTGTATAGTTCGCCACATTAGGTGCAGTACAGTTCCCCACATTTGGTGTAGTATAGTTCCCCACATTAGGTGCGGTATAGTTCCCCCACATTTGGTGCTGTATAGTTCCCCACATTAGGTGCAGTATAGTTCCCCACATTAGGTGAAGTATAGTCCCCCCACATTAGGTGCAGTATAGTTCCCCACATTAGGTGCAGTATAGTTCCCCCACATTAGGTGCAGTATAGTTCCCCCACATTAGGTGCAGTATAGTTTCCCCACATTAGGTGCAGTATAGTTTCCCCACATTAGGTGCAGTACAGTTCCCCACATTAGGTGCAGTATAGTTCCCCACATTAGGCGCAGTATAGTTCTCCACATTAGGCACAGTATAGTTCCCCACATTAGGTGCAGTACAATTCCCCACATTAGGTGCAGTACAGTTCCCCACATTAGGTGCAGTATAGTTCCCCACATTAGGTGCAGTACAGTTCCCCACATTAGGTGCAGTATAGTTCCCCACATTAGGTGCAGTATAGTTTGCCACATTAGGTGCAGTATAGTTTTCCACATTAGGCGCAGTATAGTTCCCCCACATTAGGCGCAGTATAGTTCTCCACATTAGGCGCAGTACAGTTCCCCCACATTAGGTGCAGTACAGTTCCCCACATTTGGTGCAGTATAGTTCTCCCTATTAGGTGCAGTACAGTTCCCCACATTAGGTGCAGTATAGTTTCCCCCACATTAGGTGCTCTATAGTTAACCACGTTAGGTGCAGTATAGCTCCCCACATTAGGTGCAGTACAGTTCCCCCACATCAGGAGCAGTATAGTTCCCCACATTAGGTGCAGTACAGTTCCCCCACATTAGGTGCAGTATAGTTCTCCACATTAGGTGCAGTATAGTTCCCCCACATTAGGTGCAGTACAGTTCCCCCACAGACATACAGCCTTCAGCCATATACAGTGTATGGCTGGAGGCTGTATGCCTGTTTACTTCCCCACTTCAGTGTTCCAACCACCGCTCCACCGGTCTGGGTACCCCAGGGACCGGGGTCACGATCTACTGCTATGGCCTAAGGGCGGAGGTCGGAACACTGAAGATGACGTGCCGCTGGTCACTTACCATGCGCGCGCGTCCTCCTCGATGCTCCACTGCGCTCCTTTTTTATTTGCCTCTTTATCTTCTGGCTCTTTATCTTCTGGCTCTTCCATTATGTTTGGGGGCTTATAGCAAACCCCTATCAGAATTTTTTTTATTTTTATCTCCATATAATTCTACCCACAGTGACTCCACATTATTGTTTCCCTCCCGTATATCCTCCCGCAGTGCGGCCTTCAGACTGGACTTTACATAAAGACAAACTCCTCCCCCTTTCCATTTTGTCCGATCCTTCCTGAATAGACTATGGGGGGTATTTATCAAAACTGGTTGTTCTATGTGGTTTTTTACCCTTTTTTTTTATTTATTTTTTGCGTTGTTTTCGATGGACTTTCGATTGAGTTTTTTTTTTCCTATGATGCCTATCCCTATTAACTGTTCTAATCCCTCCCTCCACTCCACTCCCAAGTACATTAATGAGTCCCCCCTCTCTATCTACACTATCTTCCCCTTCTATGTTGTAGGTTGCCCTCCCCCCCCAGTCCCTAGTTTAAACACTCTTCTACCCTTCTGGCCATCTTCTCACCAAGCACAGCTGCACCCTCTCCATTTAGGTGCAGCCTGTCCCTATGGTAGAGCCGGTATCCGATAGAGAAGTGTGCCCAGAGTGCAGGGATTTAAATATCTAGCCTGCCACTGCTGATTGGACAGGGGCCTGTAACTCCTGAGTGGCTACAGTGCAGCATATGAAGCCTTACCAGGTGCGATTGTTACAGCCTGTCAGTGTAAGGGCTCTGGTGGCAAGATTTCCAAGGTTCCGCACTAGTCCTTTAATGGAAAATGTTACCCCTATATCCTGTGATAGGCAGCAGTGGTCACATGTTGACACAACACCATCACTGGAAATCGGATTTACAGAGACTAGCAGGGGACCAGGGCTTTTTTCATTGAAGTATACACCTTTTTATTATTCTAAACTTGTACCCACACATGTGGATTTTTCTGTGACTTCACTAGTAATCTGCAGCTAAATCACCATTATTCCCCATTGAATTTAGTAAAGGAAATCTGCAACAAATCCATCCTCTTTCTGCAACAGAAAATGACAAACCATTTTAATCTACAGAATTTCCACTTTGTGTGAACATAACAAATAGTTCTCCATAAGAAAAAGACTATTCATTTGGTAATGTTTTTACCAGTAAATATTGTAATCAACTGTAAAATAAATATTTTGTATTTTTGTATTTGTACTGATCTTTAGAAGTTGTTACTTTTATTGTTTGCAAACAGCAAAAAAGAAATTGGAAGCCGAAAAAACATTTACATATCAGCTGGAAGGCAGGTACCTGGACACTGCACACTACTCCTCTTTAAAAGAAAAAGCAGTCCTCTGCAACAGGTTGGAGGGTGGCAGTTAGACTAAAGATAACACTGGCAAAATGCTAACACAAGTGCAGGGTGAGTTACAGAGCACAGATATGCTGGACAGGATATGTCATTTATTTGTTTAGGGTTATTACCTGAGAAAATGTATACAGTGGAGCATGGCTGTAGTTCTAAACAGGGTCTTGAAGCATTGCGTCTATGGCACAAATGTTCTATTTAAAATAGTTTGCCCGGTTAAGAGACGTTGGCATTCAGTGTGTAATCTTTTGTAGAACTAGTGGCATGAAAACAAATAGATGAATGAAAATAAATAGTAATAATAAAAATATATATGTTAGGAATTAGCAGTATGAAAGGTAATAGGTGCTAATTCTGTGGTTTGGCTGGCCACAGCTTGGGAAAGATGGCAGGATGAGGCAGACACTGGCCTTATCGTAAAGGGATTGTGCGCTGCCCTACCTTTCGGAGCTCCGCTCGCAGCGTCTGGAAGTTCGTTACTCCGAACGCTGTGTGTGGGCTTCCGTGTTCGCGGCCGCCCCACATGACGTCACAACCGCCCCCTCAACGAAAGTCTATGGGAAGGGGGCGCTACCGCTGTCACGCCCCCTTCCCATAGCCTTTGGTTGAGGGGCTGGGCATGACGTCACAAGGGGGCGGCCGCGAAAACAGAAGCCCGCACACAGCGTTCTGAGTAATGAACTTTCGGACGATGCGAGCGGAGCTCCGAAAGGCAGGGCAGTGCACAACCCCTTTAAATGAAGGATAGCCATATGCCTATTCCATGCATGCTTAAACTACTTCACTGTATGTGCAGCTACCACTTGTACCACCTGCAATAAGGGATGAGGCTGATCGACTGATTGATTGGTGGGTGGAGACTCAAAAGGAAGGAGAAGCAGCACTACCAAAGAAAAGTGACACAATTGTTGACATCCTTACAATAGCTGCAGGGCAACAGCTCTTTAATATGTCACAGCAGGAGATCTGGGTCCTAAGCCTGCGAGTCCGGAGGTACTGGGAACCAAAAGAACTCAAAGTCCCAATAAGGTGTGCTCAACAAGAAAAGTAGTTACCTGCACTCACCTCTAGGCTTCAGTGGAATGACTCACCTGTGTCAGCTCTCAAGGACATCTCCTGTGTCAGACCCATTGCAGAGCGCTCGGAGGCAACTGCCGGCTGATTTTGCGCTGATTGCGCTTCTTCCTGCCTCAATACGATGGCTTTGTGCTGATTGCGCTTCTTCTTGCCTCGATACGAGGCCAGAAGAAGCGCAATTAGCGTGAACCCAGCTGGCAGTTGCCTGTGAGTGCTTTGCAGCGGGTCTGACACTGGAGATGCCTGAGAGCCAACACAGCCGAGTCGTTCCACTGAAGCCTAGCGGTGAGTGCGGGTAACCGCTTTTCTTGTTGAGCATATCAAAAGGAAGGAGAGTCTCTTCGAGAAATAAGACTTAAAGGGGTACTCCGCCCCTAGACATCTCATCCCCTATCCAGAGGATAGGGGATGAGATGTCTGATTGCGGGGGTCCCGCTGGGACCCCCGCGATCCCCCTGCAGTACCCTGCATTCATTTAGAATGCCAGCTGCGGCATCGAGGCTTGTCACTCCCCTTGTGATGTCACTGCCATGCCCCCTAAATGCAAGTCTATGGGAGGTGGCGTGTTTGTCATTGCCGCATCGCTAGTCATCAGGCACGGAACAGAGTTCGCTCTGTTCATCGGATGACTGCGTTGCAGCAGCAGAGATCGCGGGGGTCCCAGTGGCGGGACCTCCCGCGATCAGACATCTTATCCCCTATGCATTTGAAATGCATTATATTGCACACCACATATATAGTGGAAATGTTGTTTTTATCACCAAAAGTGCTGGACTTCCATTGTGTCCAGCAGCAGTGTCCCCCCTAACCACACATCTGTGTCTGTGTTATAAAGACTGATGGGAAACAGCTCAAAATTTCACAACTGACCCCATTTGTTGCAGAGGGTTCAGGTGGATGGGGGTAACTATGACATACTTTCATAATCTGACACATACTTTACTCTATCACATACTTTCATAATCATTATTTTTTGGGACGTTTCGGACCTAAATTATTTGCGGCAAATCGCTATTAGAAACGGCTATTTCTGGCCTACAGAGAGCCTCAATAGGGGTGTATAGCACTTTGCCTTGTCCTAAAACAGAGAGAGAGTGTGCTGTGTCAGTGAAATAATACTGTTATTCAGTATGACATGCAGATCACAGGCATTGCTATTAGAATCACTGCTGCAGAGCGTCCAAGCTGTTCCAAGCTGTTATTGCTCCAAGCTGTTCCATTGGATTCTTGTGATAATTCCACAGTTAATATGATGTAGACGACCATAGGACCTCAGTCTTGAAAAGATTACATCGATTTTTTTAAATTAAAATTTAAGATTTATATTAGATTCCCAAGTTTAATGTCCTGGTGTTTACTTTGAACTTATACTGTATGACCACAAAACCCAATCTAACAAGGAGTCACATGGCAGCACAATGACAGAGCCTAGAGGTGGCAGCAGCATGAGGAGACCCATAATCTGGCAGAATGACACAGCCTGGAATTGGGAGCAGGACGAGGAAACCATATATTGGTAGAACAAACCTAGTCTGGAGGATATGTATTGAAATTTTAATCTCTTAAGGACCCGGGGTTTTTCCGTTTTTGCATTTTCAGTTTTTCCTCCTTTCCTTTAAAAAATCCTACCTCTTTCAATTTTGCACCTAAAAATCCATATGATGGCTTATTTTTTGCGCCACGAATTCTACTTTGTGATGACTTCAGTAATTTTACCCAAAATCTACGGCGAAATGGGAAAAAATCATTGTGAAACAAAATTGAAAAATAAACGCCATTTTGTAATTTTGGGGGCTTCCGTTTCTACACAGTACATTTTTCGGTAAAAATGACGCCTTCTCTTTATTCTGTAGGTCCATACGATTAAAATAATACCCTACTTATGTAGGTTTGATTTTGTCTTACTTCTGGAAAAAATCATAACTACATGCAGGAAAATGTATACGTTTAAAATTGTCATCTTCTGACCCCTATAACTTTTTTATTTTTCTGCGTATGGGACGATATGAGGGCTCATTTTTTGCGCTGTGCTCTGAAGTTGTTAGCGGTACCATTTATGTATTGATCGGACTTTTTGATCACTTTATATTAATTTTTTCATGATATAAAAAGTGGCCAAAAATGCACTATTTTGGACTTTGGAATTTTTTGGCGTACGCCATTGACCGTGTGGTTTAATTACCAATATATTTATATAATTCGGACATTTCCACATGTGGCGATACATCATATGTTTCTTTTTATTTACACTTTTTTTTTTTTATAGGAAAAGTGGGGTGATTCAAACTTTTATTAGGGAAGGGGTTAAGTGTGAAGGCTAATTATTATTAGCCTGTATTTGTGGGAGGGGCGGGGATTTCGCTATAAGAACCCGCGGCAGCTCCTGTGTCTGACGCCGCGGGTTCTTCACGTCATCGATGGTCAGCTCCGAGTTGGCGTGGGTAAGTGGCTGAGACTGACTGAGGCATGCGGCGGCGCCCTCCTCGCTCCGGAGGTAAGCCGCAGCTTCGGGGGGACCTCAGTCAGTCCAGCCCTGGTGTTTATAATTTTCTGGGGGCTCGATTATTAGAGGTGTGGTTAAGCGGCCGGACTGAGCGGGGGTAGCGAATCCTGGCCTTCCTTTTGCTCTGAAGGTAAGTCCCCCCGTTCAGCCCGGCCCATTCTGCGTCCGGCTCGGGCCACGCTACATAGCGCAGTGTTTAGTAAATAGATAACTGCCAGCTCGAGCCACGCTACACTAACGCGGCATTTAATATGGGTTAGTTGCCAGCTCGAGCCACGCTACATAAGCACGGCATTTAATATGGGTTAGTTGCCAGCTCGAGCCACGCTACACAAACGCGGCATTTAATATGGGTTAGTTGCCAGCTCGAGCCACGCTACATAAACGCAACATTTAATATGGGTTAGTTGCCAGCTCGAGCCACGCTACACAGACGCGGCATTTAATATGGGTTAGTTGCCAGCTCGAGCCACGCTACATAAACACGGCATTTAATATGGGTTAGTTGCCAGCTCGAGCCACGCTACACAAACGCGGCATTTTATATGGGTTAGTTGCCAGCTCGAGCCACGCTACACAAACGCGGCATTTAATATGGGTTAGTTGCCAGCTCGAGCCACGCTACACAAACGCAGCATTTAATATGGGGTAGTTGCCAGCTTGGGCCACGCTACATAGACGCGGCATTTAATATGGGTTAGTTGTCAACTCGGGCCACGCTACATAAACGCGGCATATAATATGGGATAGTTGCCAGCTCAGGCCACGCTGCACAAACGCGGCATTTAATATGGGGTAGTTGCCAGCCTGAGCCACGCTACATAAACACGGCATTCAATGTGGGGTAGTCACCAACTCGGGCCATGCTATAATGTTTTGTTATATGACAGGGCCTGGGGCTGGATAACCAGCTAGGGCTATGCCATTCACATATGGGCTGGTTCAGGCCACGTCACAATGTTGTGCTAGTAGCGTTCATGTAGTGCATGCGCTTGTAGTATCTGCGTGGATGCTGGTAGTACTGTGCTCCGCTCTGTATGTTACAGTAGGGGTTAATTATATGTCAGCTCGCTCTCTTACTGCTCCGCTCTGTATGTTACAGTAGGGGTTAATTATATGTCAGCTCGCTCTCTTACTGCTCCGCTCTGCGCATTACTGTAAGGGGTTAATTATATGTCAGCTCGCTCTCTGACTGCTCCGCTCTGCGCATTACTGTAAGGGGTTAATTATATGTCAGCTCGCCCTCTGACTGCTCCGCTTTGCTCGTTACAGTAGGGGTTTATGGTATGTCAGCTCGCTCTCTGACTGCTCCGCTCTGCACATTACAATAGGGGTTAAATATATGCCAGCACGCTCTCTTACTGCTCCGCTCTGTATGTTACAGTAGGGGTTAATTATATGTCAGCTCGCTCTCTGACTGCTCCGCTCTGCGCATTACTGTAAGGGGTTAGTTATATGTCAGCTCGCTCTCTGACTGCTCCACTCTGCGCATTACTGTAAGGGGTTAATTATATGTCAGCTCGCTCTCTGACTGCTCCGCTCTGTGCATTACTGTAAGGGGTTAATTATATGTCAGCTCGCTCTCTGACTGCTCCGCTCTGCGCATTACTGTAAGGGGTTAATTATATGTCAGCTCGCTCTCTGACTGCTCCGCTTTGCACGTTACAGAAGGGGTATAAAAAAAAAAAAGGAGGGGCGCTAGTAGGTGGTCTTTCCATCGTGGTGCGATCTTCGCTTTTGTCAATTGATTGTGTAAGTTAGGTTATTGTTAGGTTGCAGTGGGCGTTCTGTACACACGCTTGCAGCATTTATACTGTACACACTCTCGCAGAATTTATATATTGTGCACACGCTCCTAGCAATAATACTGTGCACACGTTCGTAGCATTTTTTGTTGTACACACGCTAGTAGCTTATATACTGTACACACGCTTGTAGTTTTCATACTGTACACACGCTAGTAGCATTTACACACTACACACGCTAGTAGCGTTTATACTGTACACGCTAGTAGCACTTATACTGTACATGCTCGTAGCATTTTTTACTGTACACGCTCGTAGCGTTAATACTGTACACGCTCGTAGCATTAATACTGTACACGCTCGTAGAATTAATATTGTACACGCTAGTAGCATTAATACTGTACACACGCTAGTAGCATTAATACTGTACACACGCTAGTAGCATTTATACTGTACACACGCTCACAACTTTAATACTGTACACACGCTCGTAGCATTTATACTGTACAGACACTAGCAACATTTATTCTGTACACACGCTAGTAGCATTAATTCTGTACACATGTTCGTAGCATTTATACTGTACAGTACGCTCATAGCATATATATTGTACACTCGCTCGTTTGATTCTTACTGTACACACGCTTGCACACACTTGTAGGATTTATATTGTACACAATTGCACATGCTTGTAGGGTTTATATTGTACACACGCTGGTAGGATTATACTACACACGTGCTTGTTGGGTTTATTCTGTACACATTCCCGTAGGAATTATATTGTGTACACGCTCGTAGGTTTATACTGTACACACGCTCGTAGGTTTATACTGTACACACACTCGTAGGGTTTGTGCTGTACATGCTCGTAGGATTTATACAGTACACACGCTCGTAGGATATATATATGCTTCACACGCTTGTAGGTTTATACTGTATACACGCTCGTAGGGTTTTGTACTGTACATGCTCGTAGGATTTAGACAGTACACACGCTCGTAGGTGTTGTACGATACACACGCTCGTAGTATTTATACTGTACACTCGCTCGTAGGTGTTGTACGGTACACACGCTCGTAGTATTTATACTGTACACTCGCTCGTAGGTGTTGTACGGTACACACGCTCGTAAGTTTTTATGGTGCACGCTCGTAGGGTTGTATTGCACGGGTGTTTGTGGGAGCCATGCTGTGCGTGCGCTCGTGGCATGCGTGCTACATACACTTGCAGTGTTTGCGCGGGTTATTGGGCTTGTAGCATTTGTACCACACACATGCTCGTACAGTGCATGGAGTGTTGTCTTGTGCGTAGGCATGTTGTCATATAGTTACTACATCCATGCATATCTTTGGTTATTGATGTTGACCAAACGTGCATGCGCTTTGGTTGTGCATGTGCGCATGTGGTTAGCATGACTATAAGTTCGTCAAGTTTGTTGGTACAGTCGCTCATAGCTGTTTTACGACATAGTTTCTGTACATATGCACATAATTGTTCTGTGCATATTTGTATATAGTAGCGCCGGGTTTACGTGCATAGTTTTTTCTGGGCGTTCGCTCATATAGTTCGTTTGTGTATTCGCACATAATTCATTCGGTCTATACGCTCAGGGTTTCAGTGCATACTCTCATCGCCCTGTTCTTGAGTTGTCGTGGCAGCCCTGTATACCCGCATACGGGTCATCCGATGTATATGTGCACAGTAGTTCGGGCATACATCCATAGTTCATTTTTGGATACGCGCACATAATATTGTACGGTGCGTACGCTCACATAATTATTAGGTGCCCACATAGTGTGTTCCGTACATACCAGCATTTAGTTTGTTCCCTGCATGTTCGCATAGTTAGTCTGTGCTTATGCCCATATAGCTTGTTCTGTATGTACGCTCCAAGTTATTCTATGCATACGCGCACACATTTGTACGGCATATGTTCACTTAGTTCTATGCATACGAGCATAGTTGTTTTGGCATACGTTGATTTAGTCCTGTGCGTGCGCGCAAATAGTTTGTTCTGTATATTCGCTTATATAGTTGTCAAGTGCACACGCTCAAAGTTTTGTGAATACTCACTTAATCTGTTCTATGGATATGCTCTTGTAGTTGATTTAAGTTGTTCTGTGTATCTTCTCATAATTTTTCACTACATATGCTCGCTCATGCATATGTTATGTTATGATGTTTAGGCAATTTACCCATGTCTTTGAGACTGAGCAGGTTTTTCAGCATTGTGCGAATCCGGGCACGCATTATTCGGTGGGTCACCATGTTTTGTTAACATTTGGGTCGTGTATACGAGGGTATAGGTTTCAGTTTATTATTTGCCACGTAGATACTAGTAGCTATATATATTGGATGAGGCTTTTATTCGGCTAGACCAGTCACGTCTACAGGTCAGTCCGAATACAACCTGACTCGTCTTCAGGTTGGCAATAATGTCATTATATATGTTGCGTTTGTTCATTGAGAATTGCTTAGTTTGTTACTGTCGTGGTTACAACCCATCGTGGCTTCAGGTTACGGTCATATTATTAGTTACATATTTGGTTGAGTCTTTCGTTTTTTCGGCCTGTCACGTCTACAGGTCGGTTCAGCTGTAACCTGACATGACTTCAGGTTGTCGGCAATGTCATGTTATGTGTTGTGTTATTCAGTAGTCGGGTGGTGCTACAAGGGATATAGCTTATTTTCCATTGTGAGTTGCCTCGTCTATATTTTAATCATGGTTACAACCTGTCTTGGCTTCAGGTTAACGGTCGTACTATTAGTTACATATTTGGTTGAGTCTTTCATTTTCGGCTTGTCACAGGTCGGTTCAGTTTCTACCTGACACGACTTCAGGTGGGTGACAACATCATTACGTTTTCATTTGTTTAATTAGCATTCGGGTCATGCATACAGGGACATAGCTTGGTTCAGTAGAGCTTTGTTTGTATCGGTTTAGGTTGACGATGGTAGTAATTACATGTTGGTTGAGTCTCATCGTCACGTTTTCGGCTTAAGTGGTCTCATTGCCGATCACATCCACAGGTTGGTTACAGTGACAACCTGTCACAGGTCTAGGTTGGCGACTAGGTAGTTATTTAAAAAAAAAAAAAGTTGGCACTTGACGTGGTGCATACGGGCATAGGGTTTGTTCTCTTAGGCTTGTCACATCTACAGCTCACAGAGAGCCTCCTACACGCAGCCTGGAATACTCACGCGACATTTTGCAATAGATACCCAGATGATGTCTCGCATGCCATTCCATTCCTATTTGTATTCATCGGGTTTTGCCACTCTTCAAGGTATCCAGAATAATACCACATTGTTTTGCCCTGACAGGACATCATTGTTTGTGTCCCATGCATCATTCTGCCTTGATGGGTACACAAAGAGGGAGGTTCGCAAGATTTTGGCTGGTTGGTTAGCTGTTGCCTTAGGTAATTCCCCATTTGGCTATCGGACGGCTAAAGTTAAGGCCTGAGGAATTTACTTGCAGGTGCATGGCAGAAGTTACATGCACTTTGTTGGGATGCAGATCATTACGCATTGAAATTGTGTAGTAGCGAAACGTCATTGCTCGGTCAAGTTATCATCATACGGTATTTCCAAATTACACAAGTGGCGCTCAGCTCGAGTGTTGCAGCTTGCTTTCAGCACGTCAAGGATTCGACGGGGAGCTGCCGCAGCTGTTGTTGTTTAGGGGGGCGGCACTCACCACCACTACGCGGTTTGTCAAACATGTACGTATTCTTATTAAATCCTCTGGTTGTGATCCGTCCGTTGTATTCAGCCACTCGCCAGGCTTTGGGGCAGCTGTTCCAACGCCACGTCATGATGTGCCAGCTTACGTGAATAAGAAATAGGGGGCATTAGAAATCCAGTATTACGTGCACTGCACCCCCAGTCCATAGTCAGAAATGGATGATGCATTTCAGTCATCGGTGTGGTGATTACTATGTGAGTTAATAGCGCTTTGTTCTCATTATGAGTTTTGCTCTCTATTTTTCAGGTGTACTCCTACGCAGCAGTATATGGCACACATCTAACTGCCTAGATAGGTTACAGGATTAATAGGAATAGGAGTTTAGTATGAGGTTCTGTTAGGTAGGCTCGCTATTTCTATGAGCACCGACCACAAGTGTGAAGGCTAATTATTATTAGCCTGTATTTGTGGGAGGGGCGGGGATTTCGCTATAAGAACCCGCGGCAGCTCCTGTGTCTGACGCCGCAGGTTCTTCACGTCCCACCCAACCCTCCCTCAATATCATTTCACTCCATGACTATCATTACACATCAGGGTATGCCCTCTTTTTTTCAGGTGTACTCCTACGCGGCAGTATATGGCACACATCTAACTGCCTAGATAGGTTACAGGATTAATAGGAATAGGAGTTTAGTATGAGGTTCTGTTAGGTAGGCTCGCTATTTCTATGAGCACCGACCACAAATAATCTTTATTCACTTTTTTTTTACTTTTTTTTTGCAATGTTATAACTCCCATAGGAAGCTGTAACACTGCACACACTGATCTTTTACATTGATCAGTGGTTTCTCATAAGAAACCACTTATCGATGATTCTGCCGCTTGACTGCTCATGCCTGGATCTCAGGCACTGAGCAGTCATTCGGCATTTGGACAGCATGGAGGCAGGTAGGGACCCTCCGGCTGTCATGTAAGCTGTTCGGGATGCCGCGATTTCGCTGCGGCGATCCCAAACAGCTCCCTGAGCTAACCGGCATGGTTTTACTTTCACTTTAGACGCGGCGTTCAACTTTGAACGCCGCGTCTAAAGGGTTAATAGCGTGCGGCACCACGATCAGTGCTGCATGCTATTATTCATGGTATATAGTGTCTGAATGGCACAGCCTGGAGGTGGCTGAAGCATGAGGAGACCATGTAGTGTCTGAATGGTACTGCCTGGAGTTGGCTGAAGCATGAGAAAACCATATAGTGGCTGAATTGCACAGCCTGGAGTTGGCAGAAGCATGAGGAGACCATATAGTGTCTGAATGGCACAGCCTGGAGGTGGCTGACTGGCACAGCCTGGAGGAGGCTTAAGCATGAAGAGATCATATAGTGTCTGAATGGCACAGCCTGGAGGTGGCTGAATGGCACAGCCTGGAGTTGATTGAAGCATGAGGAGACCATATAGTGGCTGAATGGCACAGCCTAGAGGTGGTGAAGCATGAGGAGACCATATAGTGTTTGAATGGAACAGCCTGGAGTTGGCTGAAGCATGTGGAGATCATATAGTGACTGAATGGCACAGCCTGGAGGTGGCTGAAGCATGAAGAGACCATATAGTGGCTGAATGTCATAGCCTGGAGTTTGTGACAGCATGAGGAGACCATATAGTGGCTGAATGGCACAGCCTGGAATGGGCTGAAGCATGAGGAGACCATACAGTGGCTGAATGGCACAGCTGGGAGGTGGTGAAGCATGAGGAGACCATATAGTGTCTGAATGGCACAGCCTGGAGGAGGCTGAAGCATGAGGAGACCATATAGTGGCTGAATGGCACAGCCTAGAGGTGGTGAAGCATAAGGAGACCATACAGTGGCTGAATGGCACAGCCTGGAGTTTGTGGCAGCATGAGGACACCATATAGTGGCTGAATGGCACAGCCTGGAGTGGGCTGAAGCATGAGGAGACCGTATAGTGGCCGAATGGCACAGCCTGGAGGTGGTGAAGCATAAGGAGACCATATAATGTCTGAATGGCACAGACTGGAGGTGACTGAAGCATGAGGAGACCGTATAGTGGCTGAATGACACGGCCTGGAGGTGGCTGAAGCATGAGGAGACCATATATTGTCTGAATAGCACAACCTGGAGTTTAAGGCAGCATGAGGAGATCATATAGTGGCTGAACTGCACAGCCTGGCATTATCTGAAGCATGAGGAGACCCTACAGTGGCTGAATGGCACAGCCTGGAGTTTGTGGCAGCATGAGGAGACCATATAGTGGCTGAATGGCACAGCCTGGAGTGGGCTGAAGCATGAGGAGACCGTATAGTGGCTGAATGGCACATCCTGGAGGTGGTGAAGCATGAGGAGACCATATAATGCCTGAATGGCACAGCCTGGAGGTGACTGAAGCATGAGGAGACCAAATAGTGGCTTAATGACACAGCCTGGAGGTGGTGAAGCATGAGGAGACCATATAGTGGCTGAATGGCACAGCCCAGAGTTGGCTGAAGCATAAGGACAACATAGAGTTGCTGAATGGCACAGCCTGGAATTGGCTGAAGCATGAGGAGACATATGGTGGCTGAATTGCACAGCCTGTAGCTGGCTGAAGCATGAGTAGACCATATAGTGGCTCAATGGCACGGCCTGTATTTGGCTAAAGCATGAGGAGACCATATAGTGTCTGAATGCACAGCCTGGAGGTGGCTGAAGCATGAGGAGACCATATAGTGTCTGAATGCACAGCCTGGAGGTGGCTGAAGCATGAGCAGACCATATAGTGTTTGAATGGCACAGCTTGGAGGTGGCTGAAGCATGAGGAGACCATATAGTGTTTGAATGGCACAGCTTGGAGGTGGCTGAAGCATGAGGAGACCATATAGTGTCTGAATGCCACAGCCTGGAGTTTGAGGCAGCATGAGGAGATCATAAAGTGTCTGAATGGCACAGTCTGGAGGTGGTGAAACATGAGGAGACCATATAGTGTCTGAATGGCACAGCCTGGAGGAGGCTGAAGCATGAGGAGACCATATAGTGGCTGAATGGCACAGCCTAGAAGTGGTGAAGCATAAGGAGACCATACAGTGGCTGAATGGCACAGCCTGGAGTTTGTGGCAGCATGAGGACACCATATAGTGGCTGAATGGCACAGCCTGGAGTGGGCTGAAGCATGAGGAGACCGTATAGTGGCCGAATGGCACAGCCTGGAGGTGGTGAAGCATAAGGAGACCATATAATGTCTGAATGGCACAGACTGGAGGTGACTGAAGCATGAGGAGACTGTATAGTGGCTGAATGACACAGCCTGGAGGTGGCTGAAGCATGAGGAGACCATATATTGTCTGAATAGCACAACCTGGAGTTTAAGGCAGCATGAGGAGATCATATAGTGGCTGAACTGCACAGCCTGGCATTATCTGAAGCATGAGGAAACCCTACAGTGGCTCAATGGCACAGCCTGGAATTTGTGGCAGCATGAGGAGACCATATAGTGGCTGAATGGCACAGCCTGGAGTGGGCTGAAGCATGAGGAGACCATATAGTGGCTGAATGGCACAGCCTGGAGGTGGTGAAGCATGAGGAGACCATATAATGCCTGAATGGCACAGCCTGGAGGTGACTTAAGCATGAGGAGACCAAATAGTGGCTTAATGGCACAGCCTGGAGGTGGTGAAGCATGAGGAGACCATATGGGGTCTGAATGGCACAGCCTGGAGGTGACTGAAGCGTGAGGCATGAGGAGACCATAAAGTGGCTGAATGGCACAGCCTGGAGGTAGTAAAGCATGAGGAGACCATATAGCGTCTGAATGGCACATCTTGGAGATGGCTGAAGCATGAGGAGACCAAATAGTGGCTGAATGGCACAGCCTGAAGATGGCTGAAGCATGAGGAGACCATATCGTCGCTGAATGGCACAGCCTGGAGGTGGTGAAGCATGAGGAGACCATATAGTGTCTGAATGGCACAGCCCAGAGTTGGCTGAAGCATAAGGACAACATAGAGTTGCTGAATGGCACAGCCTGGAGTTGGCTGAAGCATGAGGAAACATATGGTGGCTGAATTGCACAGCCTGTAGGTGGCTGAAGCATGAGTAGACCATACAGTGGCTCAATGGCACAGCCTGTATTTGGCTAAAGCATGAGGAGACCATATAGTGTCTGAATGCACAGCCTGGAGGTGGCTGAAGCATGAGGAGACCATATAGTGTTTGAATGGCACAGCTTGGAGGTGGCTGAAGCATGAGGAGACCATATAGTGTCTGAATGCCACAGCCTGGAGTTTGAGGCAGCATGAGGAGATCATAAAGTGTCTGAATGGCACAGTCTGGAGGAGGCTGAAGCATGAGGAGACCATATAGTGTCTGAATGGCACAGCCTGGAGTTGGCTGAAGCATGAGGAGACCATATAGTGTCTGAATGCACAGCCTGGAGGTGGCTGAAGCATGAGGAGACCATATAGTGTTTGAATGGCACAGCTTGGAGGTGGCTGAAGCATGAGGAGACCATATAGTGTCTGAATGCCACAGCCTGGAGTTTGAGGCAGCATGAGGAGATCATAAAGTGTCTGAATGGCACAGTCTGGAGGAGGCTGAAGCATGAGGAGACCATATAGTGTCTGAACGGCACAACCAGGAGATGGCTGAAGCATGAGGTGACCATATAATGGCTGAATGGGAAAGGCTTGAGTTGGCTGAAGCATGGGGAGACCATAAAGTCGTTGAATGACACCGCCTGGAGTTGGCTGAAGCATAAGGAGACCATATAGTAGCTGAATGGCAAAGCCTGGAGTTGGCTGGAGCATGAGCAGGCCATATAGTGGCTGAATGGCACAGCCTGGAGTGGGGAAGCATGAGGAGACCATATAGTGTCTGAATGGCACAGCTTGGAGGTGGCTGAAGCATGAGGAGGCCATATAGTGTCTGAATAGCACAGCCTGGAGATTGAGGCAGCATGAGGAGATCATAGAGTGTCAGAATGGCATAGCTTGGAGTTGGCTGAAGCATGAGGAGACCATATAGTGGCTGAATGGCAAAGCCTGGAGTTGGCTGAAGCATGAGCCGGCCATATAGTGGCTGAATGGCACAGCCTGAGGTGGTGAGGCATGAGGAGACCATATAGTGTCTGAATGGCACAACCAGGATTACGCTGAAGCCTGAGGAGACCACATAGTGGCTGAATGGGAAAGTCTTGAGTTGGCTGAAGCATGAGGAGACCATATAGTGGCTGAATGGCACAGCCTAGAGTTGGTGGCAGCATGAGGAGAACATATAGTGGCTGATTGGCACAGCCTGAAGTTTGTGGCAGCATGAGGAGACAATATATTGTCTGAATGGCACAGCCTGGAGGTGGCTGAAGCATGAGGAAACCATATAGTGTCTGAATGGCACAGCTTGGAGGTGGCTGAAGCATGAGGAGACCATATAGTGTCTGAATGGCCCAGCCTGGAGTTTGAGGCCGCATGAGGAGATCATAGAGTGTCTGAATGGCACAGCCTGGAGGTGGCGAAGCATGAGGAGACCATATAGTGTCTGAATGGCACAGCCTGGAGATGTCTGAAGCATGTGGAGACCATATAGTGGCTGAATGGCACAGCCAGGAGTTGGCTGAAGCATGAGGAGACCATATAATGGCTGAATGGCACATCCTTGAGGTGGTGAAGTATGAAGAGACCATATAGTGGCTGAATGGCACAGTCTGAAGGTGGCAGCAGCATCAGGCTTCCTGAAAGTGACCCGGTGAAGCATGAGGAGACCATATAGTGTCTGAATGGCACAGCCTGAAGTTGGCTGAAGCATGAGGAGAACATATAGTGGCTGAATGGCACAGTCTTGAGTTGGCTGATGCATGAGGAGACCATACAGTGGCTGAATGGTACAGCCTGGAGTTGATGGCAGCATGAGTAGAACATAAAGTGGCTGATTGGCACAGCCTGAAGTTTGTGGCAGCATGAGGAGACAATATATTGTCTGAATAGCACAGCCTGGAGGTGGCTGAAGCATGAGGAGACCCTGTAGTGGCTGAATGGCACAGCCTGGAGTTGGCTGAATCATCTAGAGACCATATAGTGACTGAATGGCACAGCCTGGAGTTGGCTGGATCATGTAGAGACCATATAGTGTCTGAATGGCACAGCCTGGAGTTGGCTGAAGCATGAGGAGACCATATAGTGGCTGAATGGCACTGCCTGTAGTTGGCCGAAACATGAGGAGACCATATAAAGGCTGAATGGCACAGCCTGGAGGTGGTGAAGTATGAAGAGATCATAAAGTGGCTGAATGGCACAGCCTGAAGTTGGCAGCAGCATCAGGCTTCCTGAAAGTGACCCGGTGATACAGTGATGCGGTAGATGGCAATATGAGTACCCGGTGATGAAGGTGTGTGAAAAAAGGTCTGATGCAGAGGAATGTTTGTAACTGGGAGCAGCGCCTTAAATCTGTTTGGCATTATCCATATTTGTGAAGTGTTGGTGTGGCACCATGGTCAATCTACTCTGATGGATCAGGCATTGGTGTGTTGAAATCCTGGCTGATCTATGCCTGATTCATTTTTACAAAAGTCAGTCTCTCCACATTTCCCGTGTACAGACGAGTTCTCCTTGGGGTGACTATGGCCCCCGCCGCACTAAACACCCACTCTGATGGCACACTACTGGCTGGTAGTGTTGGGCGTGAATATTTGCATTTCCAATTTTTATCACCAATATCGCAAATTCGTGAATTCGCGAATATTGCGAATATATTCGCTATATATTCGAAATTATGAATATTCACTTTATTCCGCATATGCATATGGGACTGGTGAAGGGGGACATGGGACTGATTAAGGAGGCAGGGGACAGATTAAGGGGGGCAGGGGACTTATTAAGGGGACATGGGACTGATTAAGGGGGCAGGGGACTGATTAAGGGGGACAGGGGACTGATTAAGGGGGCAGGGGACTGATTAAGGGGGATAGAGGACTGATTAAGGGGGACAGGGGACTGATTAAGGGGGCAGGGGACTGATTAAGGGGACAGGGGACTGATTATGGGGGACAGGGGACTGATTAAAGGGACAGGGGATAGGGGACTAGTGAAGGGGGGCAGGGGACTGATTAAGGGGAGGCAAGTGTTTTATTGAATGGGTGGCCAAGGGTTTTGGTGATGGGAATGAAGGTGGCATATTGTGTGCTTCAAATTGTCTAGAGGGTGCCAAACAAAAACATTGGTTGAAGAAATGTGGGAGAGTCCATGCATGCTTAGTATTGTAAAATAGTTAGATATAGTGTTCTGACAACATAGCTCTTTTTTCTACAATACATAAACTTATGTATAACTTGTGTATACATTGATATACATGATTGTGACCGCTCAATCCTGTTATTTATTATTGTACTTGTTTGCACTTAAATTATCTGTAATAAAAAAAATATTTGTTTCAAAGATTTTTTTTTTCTCTTTGTGTATGTTTATGGGGTAATAGGGGGGGGGGGGGCACAAGGTTAGCTCGCACAGGGCCCCTGAGAACACCTAAGGCCGGCCCTGGCGGTAGCCAGGGTCCAATAAGGGGGAGAGCCAGAAGTCATCTCGCTGCCAAATAGTGGCAATTCAGCTGTCACTACGCAAGCAAGTGAGCATGCATCGTACCATTTGTGCGAGTGACTCGGAGGGACTCCCTGTCTCCATCTCCATTGCATACTGCCACAGTGTGTCTAGGTCCTTTGTCTCGCCTTCCTCATAACCCTCTAGCTCCTCTGGTTTCTTCTGCTCCTCATCTCTTGTCAGATTACTAGAAAAACTGCCCATTTACTGAAACCTAAACTGTGCTCCACTGTGCCCCTCCTCCTCCAATTCAGCCCCTACAGGGCTCATGTAGCCGTGAGATGTAGGTGTCACATCTCCAGTGCCCTGAACAGCCATCGTTTCCAACACCTGTTGTAAGAAATGAAGCACTGGAATGACGTAGTTCATCCCGTAATCCTGGTGATTTACTAAAAATGTGGCAGGTGTCACGTATGAGCTGCCACTGGTTCACATTGAAGTTACACAGGGGAGTACCCCTATCCGCTTGGATTATCAAGAAATCGGTGATGGCTTTTCTCTGTTCATACAGTCAGTCCAACATATGGAGGGTGAAATTCCAACGTGTTGCAACGTCACAAATCAGACTTTGTTGGGGGATACAATTCTGACGCTGCAGTTCAAGGAGGGTGTGCTATGCGGTGTTCGAGTGGCTGAAGTGCATGCACAGTTTCCTTCCCATTGTTAGGATGTCTTGCAAATAGCGGGAACACTTCAGGAACCGCTTAACAACCAGATTGAACACGTGTGCCATGAAGGGTGCATGGCTCAGCCTTCCCAGTCACAGCGCAGACAAGGTGTTATTCCCGTTGTTAGTCAGCATGGTTCCCATTTCCAGTTTCCGTGGAGTAAGCCATGCTCCGATTTCTTTATGAATGACTTTTAGCAGTTCCTCCCCTGTGTGACTCCGTTCGCCAAGGCAAACCAAGTGAAGAACAGTGTGACACCGCCGTGCCCTGCACACATGGTATGGATGCTGGCAGTGGATGCTGAAGACACGGTGGAGGATGAGGAGGCGGAGTCGCACACTGTCACAGGACCAACAGCCTGACCTGTGCAAGTTGCTGTTGTGGCTGTGCAGGAACCACATTTACCCAGTGAGCCGTAAAGGACATGTATTGTCCCTGACCATAGTTACAACTACAGACGTCAGAGCTGCTGTGCACTTTAATACACACCAACAGGCTCAAGGACTGGCCCACCTTCTCTTCCACAAATTTGTGCAGGGCTCGTACTTCCTTCTTCACAAAGAGATGACAGCTTGGTACTCTCCACCTTGGCTCGGCACAAGCCATCAGTTCTCTAAAAGGTGCAGAGTCCACCACTTGAAAAGGGAGGGACTGCAGCACCAGCAACTTAGACAGGAGCACATTCAGCTTCTGCGCCGTTGGATTAGTGGGCGCATGCTGTTGTCTCTTGGACATGGCTTCGCAGATGGATTGTTGGCGGAATGACTGACTAAAAGTAGGAGGAGCAGGAGCATCTGGAGCGACAGAAGGAGGGTATGACACACAGCTACCTTTAGCTGAGGTGGTGGAGCCTTGGCTGGCTGAAAGAGGGAGCAGCATGCCACGGGGAGATGCAGCAGGCTGGACAACTATATCGGAGCCACGGTTTTCCCAGGCCACTTTATGGTGACGTTGCATATGTTGACGCAGGGCTGTGGTGCCAACATTGGGACCCTGGCCACGCTTCATCTCCTGCCGACATATCTTGCATGTGGCTATGTTAACCTCCTCCGGATGCTTGATGAAAAACTGTCACACCGCTGAGTAGCTGATTTTCCCACCTGCAGTCCGCACTAATTGACTGCTACTGCCGCCGTCTCCTGGAACCCCTGTTCCACTACCTCCCGGGAAGGTAGGCTGCTGCGAAGCAGGTGGTCTCCCCTGGGCACGTTTGGCTCCAGAATTTCCCCTTTTGCCACTATGCTGACTGCCAACCATGCTACCACCTTGCTGACTCAGCTGCTGTATTACGGGCAACCTGCAACCCTCTTCTCCTGATGTGGATGAAGCCCCTTTTGCACCCAGCTCCCATGTGCGATCGGCTTCATCATCATCGAGTTGTGTCTGCACGTCACTGATGTGCTCCTCAGTTTCCTCAACAGGGTCTGCTTCAGGACCCTGAATGCTGGCAACACCGCCTCCCATGTCAGTCTTCTCATCACTACTTGCCCGCCTAGTGGAGGAAGCGACATATATCTTCTGGCTGGGTAGTAGCTGCTGACTGTCTTCTATTAGATTGTTCTCACTGAATAGTGGAGCTGAACCCACAGCATAAGATACTTCTTTAGGAGAGGGAACTGCATAGGACAGAGGCAATGGGAGGATAGGGACTGCTCCCAGGCCATGCCAAATGAGGGTTGTGTCTGAAGAACCCACCTGCTGTTGACTGGGAGGGTTTCAGATGTCATTTGTGATGAAATGGATGACCGTGTTAACCAATTGATGAGGGCAGGTGGGTTGCTGGTCGAGACACGACAGCTAGCTGATACCGGGAACTCAGGCCTCTCGCTGTGACTCCTGCTGCCACTCGCCCCTAGTCTGCAGCAACCTCTGCATGATGAATTTAGGCCTCTGCCACTCCTCTGTGCACGTCCTGGCACTTCTCTGCCTGACATACTTAGTGCGTATATGAGGGGAGTACAATACGCTTCACTACGCCTAAAGCAGTATTTGTCTAGAACAGCAGCAGGTGTGTACTTTTGGCTGGCCTTTCACAGTAGCTAGGCCCTTGACAGATTAACAGGTACAAAATAGTACACTACTTAGATGTATGTATGGGGTATGCACTTATGAGGGCAGAAAAATGTGCTACAGTATGCTTAAAAAAGTATTTGAGTACAACACCAGCCGGTGAGTACTTTTGCCTAGACTTTTACAGTATCTAGGCCCTTGACAGATTAACAGGTACAAAATATGTGGTATGCACTTATGAGGGCAGAAAAATGCGCTACAGTACGCTTAAAAAAAACATATTGGCGTAAAACACCAGCCGGTGATTATTTTTGGCTGTCCTTTCACAGTATCTCGGCCCTTGACAGATTAACAGATACAAAATAGTACACTACTTAGATTACGTATGTGGTATGCACTCATGAGGGCAGAAAAATGCACTACAGTACGCTTAAAAAACGTATTGGAGTAAAACACCAGCTGGTGATTACTTTTGGCTCTCCTTTCACAGTATGTAGGCCCCTGACAGATTAACAGCTACAGAATAGTACATTTCTTAGATGTATGTATGTGGTATGCACTTATGAGGGCAGAAAAATGCGCTACACTAAGCTTAAAATAAACTTATTTTTGCACAACACCAGCAGTACACAACAGTGCTGGAGCAAACAAAAGACGTGTACTTAACCAAAAATTTCACTCTGTCAAAGACTATTAGGGATGGACTTCTGGGTATTATACCCTCTACTGACTAGTATAACCAGCAGATTTGTTGTGGAACAAAGACACAGAATTGCGCTGAAAAATTATTCCTGCCTACTCTGCTAAGGTTTATGAAGTTGAGGCAGCTTGTTGAAATGTATGAGGCAACACAAAGCTATCTGCCCCTCTCTGTAATACAATGCCGTAGAAAGTGACTGGGAGGTTAATGGCTGCAGTAAAAAATGGCTGCAGTAAAAATCCTTTTCAGTAGAAAAAAGAACTGCTCTCTGTCCACCAGAACGCTGACGTGACTAGGAGGTGAAACGCTTTTGTAATAAGCTGTTCTGTGTAACACACACACAGGCTGTCTGTCCTATCTCTCTGCAGTTTAATGAATGATATGACGAGCCACAATATGGCTGCCGATTATACAGTGGGGATCAAAAGTTTGGGCACCCCAGGTAAAAATGTGTTTTAATGTGCATAAAGAAGCAAAGGAAAGATGGAAAAATCTCCAAAAGGCATCAAATTACAGATTAGACATTCTTATAATATGTTAACAAAAGTTAGATTTTATTTCCATCATTTACACTTTCAAGATAACAGAAAACAAAAAAATGGCGTCTGCAAAAGTTTGGGCACCCTGAAGAGTTAATATCTTGTACTGCCCCCTTTGGCAAGTATCACAGCTTGTAAACGCTTTTTGTACCCAGCCAGGAGTCTTTCAATTCTTGTTTGATGTATCTTTGCCCATTCTTCCTTACAAAAGTCTTCCAGTTGTTTGAGATTTCTGGGCTGTCTGTCACGCACTGCTCTTTTAAGGTCTACCCATAGATTTTCAATTATGTTGAGGTCAGGAGATTGTGAAGGCCATGGGAAAACCTTCAGTTTACGCCTCTTGATGTAATCCCCCGTGGATTTCGAGGTGTGTTTAGGATCATTATCCATTTGTAGAAGCCACCCTCTCTTTAACTTCAGCTTTTTCACAGATGGCATCAAGTTAGCATCCAAAATTTGCAGAAATGTTATTGAATCCATTTTAACTTCTACCCATGAGATGTTCCCTGTGCCACTGGCTGCAATACAACCCCAAAGCATGATTGATCCACCCCCGTGCCTACCAGTTGGACAGAGGTTCTTTTCATTAAATTCTGTTCCCGTTCTTCTCCAAACGTACCTTTGCTCATTCCGGCCAAAAAGTTCAATTTTAACCTCATCGGTCCACAGAACTTGTTTCCAAAATGCATCAGGCTTGTCTATATTTTCATTTGCAAAGTTCAAACGCTGATTTTTGTGGTGAGGATGTAGAAGAGGTTTTCTTCTGATGACACTTCCATGAAGACCATATTTGTACAAGTATCTCTTTATAGTGGAATAGTGTACCACAACTCTAGTGTCTGCCAGATCTTCCTGGAGGGATTGTGCAGACAAACGTGGGTTTTGAATTGTTTTTCTCACAATCCTGTGAGCTGTTCTGTCTGATATTTTTCTTGGTCTTCCAGATTTTGCTTTAACTTCCACTGTTCCTGATGACTGCTATTTCTTAATTACATTGACATCTGAATACTGACAGGATATTGACATCTAAAAACGTTTTTCTATCTTCTTATAGCCTTCTCCAGCTTTGTGAGCGTCAACTATTTTAAGTTTCAGATTTCTAGACAACTGCTTAGAAGAACCCATGGTGCTGATTGTTGGGGCAAGGTCAGATGAGTCTGGGCATTTTAAACCTTTGAGATTGACATCACCTGGTCTTCCCAGATGATGATTGAGAACAATCCATGACACTGGCTGGTCTCAGCTTTGCAAAGGGGGCAGTGCATGCTATAAATTCTGCAGGGTGCCCAAACTTTTGCAGACGCAATTTTTTTGTTTTCTGTTATTTTGAAAGTGTAAATGATGGAAATAAAATCTAACTTTTGTTGACATATTACAAGAATGTCTAATCTGTAATTTAATGCCTTTTGGAGATTTTTCCATCTTTCCTTGGCTCCTTTGTGCACATTAATACAAATTTTTACCTGGGGTGCCCAAACTTTTGATCCCCACTGTATAGAGCTGTGACATCACAGGGGTGACTGGCTGCTGATAGGATGCATCCTGCATGTGATTCAGGGTCATCCTGCCTACCCACCTTCCCGCCTTGCCTTCCTGTCTTCCAAGAGTTCCTTGTCCTCACATGTGGATCTGCCATTTTAGATGCCCTGGAGCCTGGACCGTACTAAATGGAGTTTAATTAAACAATTTGCATGATAGAATCGCAGAGATATTCGCATTTGTTGTGAATCAAATTTTTCATGAAATTCGTAACAAATTCAGATTCGTCAGCTTCGATTTACTCATCTCGATTAGCTATTAATGTAAACTGATGCATCATGATGACATATTTCCTTTCATTGCTTTGTTGACAAGAGGAGACATCTGTGAAGATCTTTTCTGTCCAAACCGTTTATCATCTCACCCAAACAATCCCTGCTTGCCTATTATACCTGCTGATCCCATTTAGGCACAGCCCATTCTTTTGGCCTAGACAAAAAAAAACAGGTATCAAATGGAAAATAGAAAATGTGATTGTGTGATACTGTTATTAGGGTGACATCACATGACCAATGTAAAACCCTAGCTTTTAGCTTGAATTTTATCTCTTAAACACAATCCCCTAATAATGAATAGAGAACCAGAGTTAGCAAATGTACAGCACTTTGCTTTGTCCTCCATTAGTTATGGTCAATTGTCATAATTTTCTTTGAATAAACAGGTTACGTTTGAGGGTCAATGGTTTATACAATAGTAGAGTTAGGTTTACTATATGCAGCATCAGGGCATAGTTATAAAGGATGCAGACGTTGTGGTGGTGTCTGAGGGGGCCACATAAGAAGACATCAGTATTATAAATAGCACATGGTAAGTAGGGGGTTCAGATACAAATTTACATTAGGGCCTTTGTGTTTAATAAGAGACAATATTTGACTTTATGGGAATATCATGATTCTGTAGTCTATATGTACAGACAGTAGGCTCGGTTCACTTGTAGAACCACGCTTGCTGCTTTGGAGTTATCTTACACTCTGACCTATTTTTCACTATATTTAGTCCCTTTTTGGTTCTTGTCACCTGCACTTTAAAAACATCTCCAAAATCTACTTGTTTCTAACTATTGAAACAGCTAACATTTCCATTGTTGCTTTGATTCATTGTCATCTTGACCACTGTAACTCTTTACTAATAGATCTTACCTTCTCTAAACTCTCCCCTCTCCAGTTCATCCTCAATCCCTCAGCCAGACTCATCATCCTCTCCAGCCGTTACATCGATGCCTTCCCCTGTGTCAGTCCCTACACTGGTTACCTGTTCAGTCCAGAATACAATATAAACTCCTCAGTCTCACACACAAAGCTCTTCACATTGCTGCACCTCCCTACATCTCCTCTCTCATCTCTGTCTACCATCCTACAAGTTCTCTCCCCTCTGCTAATGATCTAACACTAACATCATCTATAATCCGAACCTCTCACTCCTGTCTGCAAGACTTTGCTCGTGCTGCACCATTTCTCTGGAAAGCAAGTTTTTTTAAACATTCTATGAGGACACATCTCTTCAAGCAGGCCTGTAACCAGGGCCAGTGCAAGGTTTTATTGTCTACAACGGCAAAGGTGCATTTTGGTGCTCCCCCCCTTCCATACTGATGAGATGTCCTTGGCATAGTTTGAGTTGGAAGCACCCTGGGCAAAGCAGAATGTTGTGCAATCACCCAGGCCTGTGAATGTAAGCAAATGGCGATGCATACAGTCCACGCATCGGCACTCACCTGGGGTGCACGCTGTATTTTCTTATGGGTTGTGGTTTAGAAACATTAAATAATACCTCCACACAAGGACAACATATTACTACTTCAGTGACTAATACCAGCATACTGTTATTGAATAAAAACCACTATACAGAGATCAATATAACCACTATACAAGGGACAAATAATTGCACCACACCATGACCACCATATAGTGACTGGATAATACAAAAAACTGATACTGAATAAAAACGCTATTCAAAGACAAGTATCACCAATAATACCACTATACAAGGGACAGATGATTGCACCACACCATGACTACACATTTCCCCACATAGTGACTGGATAAATGCACCAACACTAATACTGAATAAAAACCACTGTACACAGACTAATATTCCCCCAGATACTACCTGGTTGGTAGGTAATGCCCCTTGGTTGGTATGTAATGCCCCCTAGTAGCTAGGTAATGACCCTGGTAGGTAGTGCCTCCTGGTTGGTTGGCTGGTAGGTAGGTAAGTAGGTAGATAATCTTCTCACTCTGCCCACCCCCTCCCCTTAAAGGAAATCTGTCATCAGTATCACCCGCACTAACCTGTCATATTGGCTTGTAGTGCGGGTGATACTGATCAAAATGATACTTACAATGTCCTGAATGGCCCAGCTGTTGCACCGTTATCGCTGTTTTTCTTTTATATGTAAATTAGGTCCTTGGGGCATGGGTGGAGCTAGGACCAGAGCTCTAGGCACCCCACATGATCTTCTGCCGGGTGGTCACTCTGCCTGGCTCATCAATGTGCACGGCCTCCCTCCCTGCTTTCCCAGCAGGTTTCGCCACGGCGCATGCGCTGCTCCCAGAGTATGCCCGGAAGCGGCGTCAGTTTCAGCCTCATGAGGCTGAAACTGACACTGCTTTCGTGTGTACTCTTATAGCGGCTCATGCGCTGTGCTGCGAGAGCAGGGAGGAAGGCCGTTTAAATTGATGAGCCGGGCGGAGCGCCCACCCAGCAGAAGATCACGTGAGGTGCCTGGAGCTCCGGTCCTAGCTCCGCCCATGCTCCAAGGACCTAATTTACATAAAAAGAAAAACAGCAATAATGGCACAACGGCTGGGCCATTCAGAACATTGTGAGTATCATTTTGATCAGTATCACCCACACTACAAGCCTGTATGACAGTTTAGTGCGGGTGATACTCATGACAGATTTGCTTTAAATAAAAATCCCACTGGCCTTCCCTTCATTCCTACGCTGACACCTCATCTTTCGTCTCAGATCTATGCTGCTGGAGTGGCAAAGGACTTCACATCCACGCATAGCTCTTCTTACCCTGCACGCCACGTATGATGATGTCATCTCATCATGCATGGCATGCAGGGTAAGCAGAGCGCTGACGGGGTACAGTACTGGAGCAGGGGAACATGGTACACATTGCTACTCATATTACCCTCTTTGGGGGGGGGGAGTCCACCTCTGATCTGAATCCCCTGCCAGTGGTTGGGGATTCTGACTCTTTCAATGCTTTCCAAGCCTGCTTGTTAAAAATTTGCAAAATAACATAGACCCCAGCAGTCAGCTGGAGTTTGTGGGAACATCTGGCAGAAAAAGATAAGTCTCCCTACAGTGCCATCAAAGGGGTAAAAAAAAAAGGCATTACATAGTTACCATTAAAATCAATGTGTGGATCTCCTGAGGCAAAAACCCTTCTCCGAGCTGCTCTCCATTTCTCCTGTAGTTACTCAAAGAACTCTTAGGGTTTTGAAATCAAAAAAACCATTTAATCAGCTGAGTAACTTTGAAGTCATCCATAGTTTGCTGGATACTATTCCCTGAAGCCCAGCATTATGTGAGGTGAGGTGTGGCCAACAAACAATGATTTTGGCGGCTGCATAAACAATACAATCATAATTTTCTCATCCATTGGCCCTTGCATGCAAGTCAGACATCAAGTTATCAGAAACTAATAAAAAAAGAAAGAAAATGGCAGCAGCACACTTGGTCAACAAAATGGAGGCTATGACTGTTCAGTTGACCAATAATTAAATAAACACCCAAAATAATTACACTGAGACAAAATGATTCGTAAACAAATGTGCATAGACTTTATTAATAGTGACTGTGGTTAAAACCAGAATTTAAAAGGGAACGGCAACAGACAGACAACTATGGCGTCTGAGCAAGGGGCATAGGGTAGTGGGGATACAGTACATCAATAGAACTATGTAAAAATGGGGATAAAAATCACCAGTCCTGATGTATACACACATAGAATAGTCTAGGCTGTATAAAAAATACTAGCAAATATATACCTGCATATGTAAACGTATACACACAGAGAATATGAAAAATAGAATATTGCACAATGCCCCAATAGAAATGACCGCAAATGCAGTGGTCACAGTGTTAATGGGTGAACATAGGAAAAGAGCACAGGAATAGGGATTGGAAAGGGACGGCCGTAGCCAGCAATCACCACAGTCCTGCAATAAGAAGCTCAAGAAAAATCAAACACCCATAACAAGTTGCAAGTGCATAATGGGGACGTCTTACCCTCACTCAGAATGCCACCCCAACAACGTTGTTTCGCAACAAGCTTCCTCAGGGAAACAACGTTGTTGGGGTGGCATTCTGAGTGAGGGTAAGACGTCCCCATTATGCACTTGCAACTTGTTATGGGTGTTTGATTTTTCTTGAGCTTCCTATTGCAGGACTGTGGTAATTGCTGGCTACGGCCGTCCCTTTCCAATCCCTATTCCTGTGCTCTTTTCCTATGTTCACCCATTAACACTGTGACAACTGCATATAATATACATTTTCAATTTGCGGTCATTTCTATTGGGGCATTGTGCAATATTCTATTTTTCATATTCTCTGTGTGTATATGTTTACATATGCAGGTATATATTTGCTAGTATTTTTTATACAGCCTAGACTATTCTATGTGTGTATACATCAGGACTGGTGATTGTTATCCCCATTTTTACATAGTTCTATTGATGTACTATATCCCCACTACCCTATGCCCCTTGCTCAGACGCTGTAGTAGTCTGTCTGTTGCTGTTCCCTTTTAAATTCTGGTTTTAACCACAGTCACTATTAATAAAGTCTATGCACATTTGTTTACGAATCATTTTGTCTCAGTGTAATTCTTTTGGGTGTTTATGATCTTATATGTCTGCACTAGAGACATTGATAAGTACTATTATGTACTATTAAGCCCTTTTCTTTTGGTTTATTATACAATAATTAAATAATGTAAAAGGACCTTTAGTTGCAGGAACAAGTCAATGTGAGACACCTGGTTTCATATCATATTAAGGTTCATAGAAGGTCTGATTTTTACATAATGTTATCATAAATATTTACATCACCTAATGTTTCCTATGGACACATACTCAGTTTATTGATTAGAAATGTGAATTACGCAGTTATGAGTTTGAATTATTTTATTTTGTACTTTACAAAAAAATCTAAAAACAAAATGAAACCACAAAAATTTGCATGCAACAATATAAAACAAAGGCACAGAAAATGAAAGAATGATGATTACAAATGACACTTCAGTTGGATTATATTAAAGTTTAATTCAACAACACTATGGGAAATTTCCCGGTATTCGCCAGTCTTAAATTGAATTAATGAAATGCATATAATTTATTAAGAGGGTGTTATTGAATTTGGTGTACTTTGGACAGTTTTAAAGACAGAAACAAAATTTTGAGACTTTTGCTGCAATTTGAGCCTTTTTTTTTCTTTAATAATAATAAATCTTTCTTAAACCTGGTTGCCCTACCCCCTTCCATTTAACTCCAGTCACTATTCTTACCACTTTTCAAATGTTGCAAGAAAGAATTGTCACAAATATTAGTACAAACATGACATGAGCCCAAATTTGTCTCAAAGTCAATAATAAATCTCTTCCATTGTTTCTACTTTTTTGTCACAAAATTACTTAAAGGGGTTATTCAGGATAAGAAAAAAAACTTGTTGCTTTCTTCTAAAAACTGCACCACTCCTGTCCTCAGGTTGGGTAAGGTATCACAACTTGGCTCCACTCACTTCAATGGAACTGGGCTGCAATTCCAGACACAACCTGAGGACAGGTGTGGTGCTGTTCTTGGAAGAAATCAGCTATGTTATTGTAATCCTGGACAACTCTTTCAGGATACGTTCACGCATACAAATGTTGTCGCATATTTTGCTGCTTATTTTCTGCAGCAGATTTTGCTACCTATTGATTTCAATGGGCAGCAAAATCTGCTCCAGAAAATCTGCAGGAAAATATGCACATGTAAAGATACCCTTAAAGGGGTACTCCCACCCTAGACACCTTATCCCCTATACAAAGGATAGGGGATAAGATGTCTGATCATGGGGGTCCCGCCGCGGCGGGACCCCCGCGATCAGACATCTTATCCCCTATCCTTTGGCTAGGGGATAAGATGTCTAGGGTGGGAGTACCCCTTTAAGGTCCTGACTGTATGTGACTAAAACTCTCTGGATATTTGGTAGCACTGGTTCAGGAATAAGCAAACCTTGATGAGTAGAGATCTACTATAATAATACAAAAGTTACTAAGGACTAATGATTAAAGATCATTTAAGAAAGCAAACAAAAAGGAGAACAGATTTATGAAGCTGTAAATAATAAAAGAAAAGCTGTCATTGTTGCCCATACCAACCAATCAGAATGCAGCTTTTATTTCTTCTAGTGCTCCTGAAACATAAAAGCTGTGCTGTGATTGGTTGCTCTTGGCAACAAAGACAATTTTACCTACATGTTTAAAGGAGTAGTCCAGTAGTGAACAAGTGGTGAACAACTTATCCCCTATCCTAAGGATAGGGGATAAGTTGCAGATCGCGGGGGGTCCGACCGCTGGGGCCCCCCACGATCTCCTGTACGGGGCCCCGGCAGCCTGCGCGAAGGGGGCGTGTCGACCCCCGCACGAAGCGGTGGCCGACACGCCCCCTCAATACAACTCTATGGCAGAGCCGGAGTGCTGCCTTCGGCAATCTCCGGCTCTGCCATAGCGATGTATTGAGGGGGCGTGTCAGCCGCCGCTTCGTGCGGGGGTCGACACCTGCTATCTAGCCGGAGAGCCTGGCCCCCGTACAGAGAGATCGCAGGGGGCCCCAGCGGTCGGACCCCCCGCGATCTCAAACTTATCCCCTATCCTTAGGATAGGGGATAAGTTTTTCACCACTGGACTACCCCTTTAATAAATCCGCCTAGTTAATGTTGTCACATGATGAGTTTTGCTTTTATATTGCCCACATATATTGTAAAAAGAAGCAAAGACATGGCATATTAAAGTCTTATCACAGTTAAGGAGGACAGGATGTGTCAGATTGATAACAGAAATAGAAATAGAGGCCACTAGTCACCTCTAGACTATAGATTTTTGTGGTCCATAATGACTAATTTCATCCTGTAAGACTAAGTTCACTTGCGTTGGAGCTCCATTTGCAGAATCAGTTGAAATAGCGGGACAGGAACGAGAGAAAAAAAAACTAGTAGTAGTAATTTTTTTCTCCACTTTAATTCTGTTAATAAGCGGACACCACACAGAAACCAGGACCCGTCGGTGTCTGTCTTACAACAGACCGTCCAGCAGAGTTTTTCTCACATGAACAGTGTCTGTGACTGAAGATTGAACTAAGCTCCGACGTAGATGTGCATGTACCCTTATTTCTGTTAGTCACCCTTTTTCTTCATGACACAGAAGGCTGTGCTAGACCACAAGACACATCTACGAAAATCTAATCTGACGTGTTGGACTTTTATTCGATCATTGTCAGATGCCCCTGTAAATTTGTTCATGTCAAACAACAGATTTGCACCCTATTAATAGATGCCCAGATCACAGTTCAAGGCAGAAGTGCAGGTCATCAATTTATCATTTTAGTCTATGACATAGACCAAAACACTCACATTCCAGCCGTGAAAGATAGTTCATTTGGAAAACTGACATCCCCAGTGTAAGTTCAGCTTTAAAGGGGTCGTCCAGCTTTTTTAAAATGAATGAATTACAGTATCCTCAGGATAGTTCATCAATTTTAGATGGGCAAGATATGACTCCCATCGTCCCCACTACTGTCACCCCTTTCAGTGTGTACATGTGCTCCATTCCTGCACTCACAGTACTATAAGTACTGGCGGAGCAAAGAACTGCTATGCCATTTTGTTCACTTAAACCCGATCTAGACTTGAAGACCTATCATCAGGATAGACCATCAATTTTAAAAAGTTGGATAATCCCTTTAAGGCATTGTGATCCACCTAGGACTTGTCTGAGATCTGTCAGTAGATCTTGATCTACTAGTTGCCTACTTAGGTTCCAGTTAGTTAAAGGGGGTACTCCAGTGGAAAACTGTTTTTTTTTTTTTCTTTCTTTTTTTTAAACAGATTTGTAAATTACTTCTATTTAAAAATCGTAACCCTTCCAGTACTTATCAGCTGCTGTATACTAATTTCTTATATTTTTGAATATCTTTTCTGTCTGACCAAAGTGCTCTCTGCTGACACCTCTGTCCATGTCAGGAACAGTCTAGAGCAGAAGCAAATCCCAATTGCAAACCTATCTTGCTCTGGACAGTCCCTGACATGGACAGAGGTGTCAGCAGAGAGCACTGTGGTCAGACTGAAAAGAAATTCAAAAAGAAAAGAACTTCCTCTGGAGCATACAGAAGCTGATAAGTAATGGAAGGATTATGATTTTTTTAACTAGAAGTCATTTACCAATCTGTTTAACTTTCTGGCACCAGTTGATAAAAAAAAAAAAAAAAATGTTTTCCACCGGAGTACCCCTTTAAGTGTCTAAAGAAAACCACAATGTTAGGTTTTCCTTTTCCAATCTGAATTCTGTCTCCACGAGCAACTTATCCTTATTTCTAGAAACAACAAAAAAAGACATTATTATTTAAGTTTACTTACTGTACTTGTTTCTCCCATATTTTACCATTGTATAATTTCTTGACTTCCAGTACATGTTATGAATACATTAATTTTTCTCGCTACTAGAATTCTTATGATAAATTTACTGAACTTGAAAGAGAAAAAAAATGTTAACACTATAAAATTAATAATTTTTCTCTGGTTAATACCTAATGATTAAAATAGTTAATTAAAAAAAAATGTAATAACTAAAATAGTAGTGAATAAAAAAATGACATTATTAATTAGAAATTTCATTAATATCACTTCCATGATCCGTGCCTGTGAGCTATGCATCTTCTGAGTATTATTTTCAGTGCCTATTGAAATTCAATACTTTGGATTGGTTTGCAGAAAATCAATGAGCATTACACATCTTACAATTCATAAAAAGTACAAGTTATTACACAATATCATCAATCAGTATCAGTGTCAATAATAAGCATTGCTAGTCAAGGAACATATTTCTTGCAGCCTGCAGTATTGAATGTCTAGTCCTCATTGGAATAGAATTTCAGCTACCCAATGGTGGGATCCTCTGACAGGTAGCAGCCATTCGTAGACCCAGGACCCCTCATGATCTCACCTCAGGTGGCCGCTTTCAGATGTGCGTGGCAGTCTCACAGCCTTATCAGTTCTCCGTCCAACAGTTTATGATAGAAAGCTGGGCTGGAAAAGTGATAAGGAAGTGATACTGGCATCTGGCGAAGATCTTCTTCTTGTTTCAGATTGTCAGAATATTCCAAACTTCTGTATATTTCAAGAGGAGAAAGTTATGCGCCAATCCTGCTATGGTACTTGGCGGTCAAACAGGATGTACACATTCTTAAGACCGATGTTCCCATTACGTCCTATGGCAAAAGTTATTGGATTTGCTGACACGTTGTCCCCCGCAGCTCTCTTTTTTGGTCCTTCAACTTTTTATACCTCTAGCTCTTACACTGTGATACAAGTATGTCTCCCAACTCAACACCCAGCCCATTCATACCTCCCTTGTCTGCCTATGCCCTCCCATAGGTGGCTGCCATTGGCCAGGTCTCTCTTCTCTGCCTCGGGACTTCTGCCGAATCATTACATTCCAATTCAGTGACACTCTTCCCTGTTCCATAAGTGAAGGGAGGAGACGCATCGAGCAAAGGGGGTGTGAACACAAAAAAACTCTCAAATCTATGTAGTAAGTATATGGCACTTCACCCATGCGGACTAGGTAATATGCAGAAAATGGCTTCCTAAATACCCAATGCAGGGAGTGACAAATAAAATTCAGTATTTTTGTAAATTGAATGGTATCTGTTGTGAATTCAGTCTAGTTAGAAAAGTCAGGTTGTATATGTATATCCCTAAGAGATATTACAAAACACCCCTAGGTGTCTGACCTCACATGCCACAATCCATAGGCTTATACAGAGCCTGAGGAATGCCTCGCTCTACTGGTTCTTTCATGTGTTCCTAATGCAAGCCATAAAGAAATTTGCTTTAAACCGTCTTTAAGAACAAAGCAGAAGGATCTTCCTTTGTAACATACTTTAGATTACTTCCATCTTACTACCTGTATATGTGACTATAGGGAGTCAGCTCATAGGTCAGGTTATTGGTATATCGGAGTATGCAGGGCCATGATCCATCTGAGCCTTGAATAAACATGTTGGCTCACCTCTTCTTGCAGGATTCTCAAGGCTTCTTTCCAAAGATGAAAATTGTTTCTACATTCTTACATAAGACTCCTCTGCTGATGTCACACTCACTCATCTACATTTGGTTTGAGGGTAGAGGAAAAATGCAGTAAAGGGTCTTCTATCGGTCATGGCCTAATCTGAAGCATAGGGATGGGTTATTGACACCAGATCCGCAATTTACAAAGCAGTCAACAATACATATGAATTGCAGATTTTACATCTTCAAATCAGCAGCAGATCCTGTGTGTGAGAGGTGTAAGATTTTCCTTTGTCTGTAAATAATATCTGTATGACAATGTATGCTGATGTTAGAACCTGACGATCTTACAGTGCAGAGATAGGTAACATTATAAGTGGTCCCTCAACATACGATGGTAATCCGTTCCAAACGGACCATCGTTTGTTGAAACCATCGTATGTTGAGGGATCCGTGCCGTTGGCTGTCCGGGCATGCTGGAAGTTGTAGTTTTGTAACATCTGGAGGTCCGCCGGTTGAAGACCACTGGTAGAGGAAGTTGTACTCACGTGTTCCCGCCGCTCACGTGTCCCCGCCGGGCTGCCCTGAATGTCGCCCTCCAATGCTGTCGCCGCGTCCCCGGGTGTCCCCGATGCTCCGGCAAGGCCTCTGCTTCCCCGGCATCTTCTCTCTCTGTCGCCGCTCTCCATCGCCGCCATCACGTCGTTGCGCACGCTGCTCCTATTGGATGACGGGACGGCGTGCTCAGCGACGTGATGACGACAATGGAGAGCGCCGGCGATGCAGCGGATCCCGAAGAGGACACGCCGGAGCCCCGAGGACAGGTAAGAGACATCACCGGAGCTCACGGGGCACCATAAACTGCTATCCGGTGGCAGCTGAAGCAGTCTGCGCTGCCGGATAGCCGTTTATGTGATGGCCCCGACATACAAAAGCATCGTATGTTGATGCTGCCTTCAACATGCGATTGCCTCTGAGAGGGCATCACATGTTGAAATTATCATATGTCGGAGCCATCGTAGGTCGGGGGGGTCACTGAATAGGCTCTGCTTATCTGTTACACTTTTGCAGGAAGCTCCTGTGACTGACACCACCTTAATTCCAGGAATTCCAGCTTTTTTTTTATTTGACTATTCTACAGGGGCTGTAAAGTTAGTGTATTTCATAATATAGTGTCTGTACCTGTTTGTGATGATGGTTTCATAATTCTTCAGTGATTTTTGCCCCAATTGTTTATTTATTTATTTTTTTTTTTTAAATAAGCATATAAACTTACTGTTGTCTCAGGTTTTCCCAGGTTGTAGTGCAGACGAGATATTACATCACTGGTGAGATGTTCAGAGGGAACCTGCCTTTGCTTCAAAAGGGAAGAGCGACTGGTGGGTGGGAGAGAGATCATTCTGCAAGAATTTACAACAGCTGGAGGCACCTTGGTCAGAAAACACTGGTCAATTGTATTGAGGGGATCACAGGTGTGTTTCAATAGGTGGGGTGGATGATGTGTATTAGGGAGAAAAGTGACCTCACATTTACAAACAAGGAATCAGGGGATTTGTAGTTTGAGAGAACAAACTCCAACAAGAAATAGCCAGTTCACAAAAAGAAAGCTACAGCTTTATGGTAATCTCACAACATTTAACCCCTAGACAAGCGTAGATCCTTCCTAAGCATGTCCATTACTGTCTGACAGGTATGAACTAAAATCACCTTATGGTGAATAACCCCTTTAACCTCCAGAAAGTGGTTCTGCAGAAGCTTGTGTTTTAGGATAAGTTTTTATTTTATTTTTTATCATGGATCGTGTAGCAAATTCATGGGGAAGCAAAATCTGTTTATGTAACATGCAGCTTTTGAGATTTACTGCAAATGCAACCAATAATGTATTTAAATGGATGAATCCTCAACTTAATTGACCTGCTGCACATTTGACAATTAATAGCATGCTCCATTTGCACACATATATACATACACACAGGCATATATATATATATATAGAGAGAGAGAGAGAGAGAGAGAGAGAGAGAGAGAGAGACTGCACATATGGGTGTCCATACACACACTGCACACACATACATACACTCACACTATACACACATACACTCACACTGCACACATGCACTCACACACACATACGCTCACACACTGCACACATACATACACTAACACTGCACTCACACTACACACATACATGCACTCACACTGCACACACATACATACACTCACACTGCACAAACACATACACAACACACATACATACACTCACACTGCACACACAAATACACTCACGCACTGTACACATACATACACTCACACTGCACACACACATACACTACACACATACATACACTCACACTGCACACACACATACACTCACACACTGCACACATACACTCACACTGCACACACACATACACTCACACTACACACATACACTCGCATTGCACACACACATGCACTTACACACTGCACACATGCATACACTCACACTGCACACACACACACACTCACACACTGCACACATACATACACTCACACTGCACACACATACACTCACACTGCACACACATACACTCACACTACACACATACATACACTCACACTGCACACACACATGCACTTACACACTGCACACATGCATACACTCACACTGCACACACACATGCACTTACACATTGCACACATGCATACACTCACACTGCACACACACATACACTCACACTGCTCACACACATACACTGACACACTGCACACATACATACTAAAGCAATATAGAGACCAAACACTTGGGCAACAGCTGCAGTCTCCTGTATAATGTCCCACTCTACAGCGTGGCGTGCGCTTCACCACCACAATCTGAAACACAGTATCAGCATGTGGTGCTCACTCATAAGAAGCAATTCAGAAAATGTATTCCATGGAAGATATGAAGAGAGAGAGGGCACTCACCCAAATTCTGATGAATCAAGGGGATTTATTCATAGCAGACAGTGCTCACACATGCATACACTCACACTGCACACACACATACACTCACACACTGCACACATACATACACTTACACTGCACACACACATACACTACACACATACATACACTCACACTGCACACACACATACACTCACACTGCACACACACATACACTCACACACTGCACACATACATACACTTACACTGCACACACACATACACTACACACACACATACACTCACACTACACACATGCATTCATATAGTTCTATACTTTGTGCTGTTATTTCTCAACTGTAACATCATGTTTTTATATTCTCAACAACTTCTACCTTCTCTCATCCCTTTAGCAGTAACAGTTTGCATTGACTTCTGAGCAGCAGTACAAATATCAGCACAAAACAGTGAAGGAACAGTTCAATAGCAGCCAATAAGAGTTCCTGCTCTGTGTATACTTGTCTGCAACCTGCCAAATCCAACCATACCCCTCTCACTCTGCTGCTGCCAACTTTTCATATAGTTGTCCTGCAGTAGCATTTTTTTAGCTACTAAAGTGCTGCCTCCTCCTTCTTGCACTGGCCCTCATGTGCCTTATCATAATCAGAGCCCTGTAAATAGTATATAATGGTGTTACCTTGTTATCATAATACTGATTGTGATGAAAAAGAGATGACTGCAGAAAAGTAATCACTAAAAGGGTGCATTCACACGGGCATATTTTTGCTGCAGATCTGCTGCAGATTTTGTTGCCCATTGAGTTCAATGAGTAGCAAAATCTGCAGCAGCAAATCGGCAGAAGATCTGGAGCAAAAATACGCACGTGTGAATGCACCCTAAGGGTGCGTTCACACGCTAGTAGCTAGCAGCGAGTTTCCCACTACCATTGATTTAAATGAGTCCGCGGACAGTCCACAAATCTGACACTATTGCAGACTGTCTGTGGACCCATTCAAATCAATGGAAGCTTAACTTGCAGCAGGTTTCCTGCAGCGTCAAACCCGCTGCTAGTAATAGCGTGTTAATGCACCCTAAGGGCTCATTCACAGGAACGGATCCTGCTCCCTGAGCTAGGCTAAGGCTAGGATTCCACTTGTTTTTTTTTCTGGCAGTTTTTGGAAAACTGCCACTGCAGTTTTTGAGCCAAAGCCAGAAGTGCATTCAAAAGGAATGGTAAATATAAAGGAAGGACTTACACTTCTCCTCCCTTATGGATCCACTTCTGACTTTGGCTCAAAAACTGCAGTGACAGTTTTCCAAAAACTGCCAGAAAAAAAGCCAAGTGGAATCCTAGCCTAAGAGAAGCTGCGATATGTGCGAGTATACTGCGCATGCACGCAGTGACTCGCACATCGCAGCTTGTCTGCTCGTAGCGGCGGATTACTGCTATGAGCAGGCACAGAGGAGGCAGCACTGTAGGGTCCATTGTTGGTAGATCGCAGCGTAAAATATGCTGCGGATCCGCCCGTGTGAATGAGGCCTAAGAGTACATTCACACATACAGAGTCTGCTGCATATTTTTGCTGCACATTTTCTGCTGCTGATTTTGCTACCCATAGACTTCAATGTGTAGCAAAATCAGCTGCAGAAAATATGCAGTAAAATATGCAGCAGATCCTGTTCGTGTGACCGTACCCTAAAAGTGGAATGTTAGTAACCAAAGAGTTAAAATGATTCTAACTCTTGCAGTACAATTAGAGATGAGACAACTTTTGAAAAATTTGATTTGGCGATTCACCGAATTTTTCGAACAAATTTGGTTCGATCCAAATTTATTTGCGGCGAATGTATATTAAAAACGGCTATTTCTGGCCTACAGAGCCTCAATAGGGGTGTAGAACACTTTGCTTTGTTCTAACACGCATATGGAGTGTGCTGTGTTAGTGAAATAATACTGTTATTCAGGATGACATGCAGATTACTGGCATCACTTTTAGAATCAATGCTGGAGGTGGCATCAGTGTCAGGAGACCATATAGTGACTGAATGACACAGCCTAGAGCTGGCAGCAGCATGAGTAGACACTAGGGCTTCACAATCCCTAAGATTAAAAGATGAATTTAGAAATTTAATTTGAAGATTTATGGTAGCTAGTGCCCAGCAGCATAAGTAAACCATATATTGGCTGAATGACACAGCCTGGAGGTGGCTGAATCATGAGGAGACCCTATAGTGGGTGAATGGCACAGCCTAGAGGTGGTTGAAGCATGGGGAGACTCTATATTGGCAGAATGGCACAGCCAGGAGGTGGCTGAAGCATGAGGATACCATATAGTGGCTGAATGGCACAGCCTGGAGTTGGCAGAAGCATCAGGAGACCATTGAAATGTAAGATTTTTTAATTTAAGATTTGAAATTGAAATTGAGGATTTTGAAATTGAAACTTTAACTCCCAAGTTTTAGTGCCCCGGGGTGTGTGTACAAAGGACCAAATCGAACAAGGAGTCACATGTCACATGACAGCACAATGACAGAGCCTGGAGGTGGCATCAGTATGAGGAGACCATATAGTGGTTGTATGACTGCCTGGAGTTTGTGGCAGCATGAGGAGACCATATAGTGGCTGAATGACACAGCCTGGAGATGGCTGAAGCATGAGGAGACCATTGAAATTTAAGATTTTGAAATTGAAACTTAAGATTTTAAAATTGAAATTGAGGATTTTTTAATTGAAACTTTAACTCCCAAGTTTTAGTGTCCCGGGCCCTGGCGTATGGGTACAAAGGACCAAATCAAACAAGGAGTCATGTGTCACATGGCAGCACAATGACAGAGCCTGGAGGTGGCATCAGTATGAGGAGACCATACAGTGGCTGAATGACTGCCTGGAATTTGTGGCAGCATGGGGAGACCATTTAGTGTCTGAATGGCACAGCCGGAAGTTGGCTGAAGCATGAGGAGACCATATAGTGTCTGAATGGCACAGCACAGAGTAGGCTGAAGCATGAGAAGACCTTATAGTGGCTAAATGGCACAGCCTGGAGTTTGTGGCAGCAGGAGGAAACAATATAGTGTCTGAATGGCACAGCCTGGAGTTGGCTGAAGCATGAAGAGACCATATAGTGGCTGAATGGCACAACCTGGAGTTTGTGGTAGCAAGAGGAGACCATATAGGGGATGAATGCCACAGCCTGGAGTTTGTGGCAGCATGAGGAGACCATATAGTGTCTGAATGGCACAGCCTGGAGTTGGCTGAAGCATGAGGAGACCATATAGTGTCTGAATGGCACAGCCTGAAGTTGGCAGAAGCATGAAGAGACCATATGGTGGCTGAATGGCATAGCCACGAGTTTATGGCAGCATGAGGAGACCATATAGTGGCTGAATTGCACAGCCTGGAGTTGGCTGAAGCAGCATCAGGAATCATGAAAGTCTCCTTATCCACTGCTCTTAACCTCCCCCCACAGGACTCCTCTCCACCCACCATTATGTCCTGACCTCTCTAACCTATCCATCCCACTGTCTGTTTTCTTTGCTTTATTATCCTCCCCCCACTCACCTAGTTTAAATACTCTGCCACCCCTTCCAGGATTCTCTCCCCCAGCACAGCGGACCCCCTTCCATTCAGGTGCAAATCAGGTGGCAGCATCAGCATGAAGAGACCATAGAGCAGCACAATTAGAAAACCTAGAGGTGGCAGCCTCAACATGAGGAGACCATATAGCAGCACAATGACAGTGCCTGGAGGTGGTAGCATCAGCATGAGGAGACCATATGGTGGCGCAATGTTAGAACGTGGAGGCGGTAGCATCAGCATGAGGAGACCATAGAGCAGCACAATGAGAGAGCCTGGAGGTGGCAGCATCAGCATGAGAAGACCATAGAGCAGCACAATTAGAGAGCTTTGTGTGATGGAGTCCCAAATTATTTTAGAGAAAAATAAGTTCCTACACCTGCACAGAATGGGACTCTTACACTGTAAGAGCAGTGAGACTATGATTCTCTTTGGAAGGAAATAGTCGTGGTGAACTCAATAACAGAGTTCAAAAGGAACCTGTATGCATTTTTAGTGAGCAGTAATATTACAGGTTATAGTCACTAGATTCTGAAGTAGGACATTCATCCAGGGAGTTTCGTACAAGTTGTGCTGAGTAATATCTTACATTCTACTTTTTAACCCTTTACATTCTGTTTGGAACCTTTTCGATACTAATATTATCTGCACCACACTTTGTATTAAATAATATTTTGGCCTGTTCTATGTACATTAATCATATCCTGCTGGCAAATCATTTAGTGTTCCTTTGTGTTTTTTCTTTAAAGCATACCTGTCATATCCCACAAACAAAATGAATAAATAAATGATATGTTATTCGGTATCTAATCCAGACCATGAACATCTAGTTTTTATGCCTCTATTACCTAAATTTATTATAAAAATACCTCTTTTCATTAGCTCACAGTGTTAGAAATCCTCTCTGGGGAAGGGGACGCTTTCACTTACATGACTCCAGGGCCCTGAGCGCAGGGGCTGCCTGGGTAGGAGCCGTGCTTGCTGCAGGCCTGCTGCGTCATGTGACCCCCATCAGCAGGAATCGCAGAGGAGTATGCCTGTCTGCCATGGTGAAGTGTGAGTCTCTGTGAAGCCCTGATAATATTGTTTACTAGTGTGTAACCTCCAGCATGCAAAGGGTCAAAGCACTACAACAATTGTAGTGCTTTGTCCCATTGCATACTGAGTGCTGAGTGCTGTAGTATGCAAGGTGACAAAGCACTACAACCCTCAGTATGTAAAGTGAAAATGCATTACAAGCTCACAACCTCCAGCACCCAAGGCAAAAAGGCACTGCAGACTCTTTGTGCCTTTGCATTTTGGGGGTTGAAGTTCATTTTTGCCTTGTTTACTGGAAATTTTTATACAAAATAGGAAATAAAATATTTTTTAAAAGTGTTAGTAAATGTTAAGACTCTTCCCTAATAAAAGTTTACATCACCCCCTTTAAAATAATGTTCAAACATAAACATATGTGGTATCCCTGTGTGCGTAAAAGTCCGAATTATTAAAATGTTAATTAAGCCACACAGTGAATGGTGTAAATGTATAAAAAATTAACAAAGTTGAGAATTGCGGATTTTTGGTCACCTTATTAAAGGAAATCTGTCACCTGTGTCACCTGCACTAACCTGTCGGTACCGACAGATAGTACAGTTGACACTAATGACAATGGTACTTACCTTGTCCCGTTCCGTGCTGGGGATCTCCGGTAATCTTCTCCGTTAGCTCCAGCTTCGGGCACCCTGCTTGGGGCATGGGCGGAGCTTAGTGATGTCATCGCTGCTGTTCCCAGGACCCAGCAGAGAGCAGCAGTGGCTTGGGGCATGGGCGGCGCTTAGTGACATCCCAGCTGCTGCTCTCTGCTGGGTCCCGGGTCCTGGGAACAGCAGCGGTGACATCACTAGGCTCCGCCCTTGCCACAAGGCGGGTGCTCGGAGCTGGAGCTAATGGAGAAGATTACTGGAGATCCCCTGCGTGGAATGGGACAAGGTAAGTACCGTTGTCATCAGTGCCATCTGCTCTACCTGTTGACAGGTTAGTGCAGGTGACACTGGTGACAGATTTCCTTTAATGAGGACATTTTTTATTTTTTTTTATAAAAAGTGATTTAAAGTGCAATCTAAACAGAAATGTTACTGATAAAAACTACAGATCATGGCACAAAAAAATTACACTCAAAAAGAACTTTTTTTTTGCTTAGCTTGGGTGCATTGATTTTTACATGTGTACCAAAGCATAGATATGTGTAGATACAAACTTATCAAATGTAAATTTTGCATAAAATTTCACAAACCCCTTAAAAACACTGCAAATCTAAACCAGACCTGGCTTACAAAACTGCCTTTGAAGAGCTTTTTAAAAAAAAAAGTTGCACACTTATTGCGCAGCAGGGTAAAACATTGCAGACAGGATGGCAGGAGGTCCTTTCCTTAAGAATTGTGTTGTGTTAACATATGTAAGGTTCTTACTAACATTGTTTTTTTTTTGGTTTTTTTAATGATACGTGCCCTTTTTTTGGCTCGAGCCCCTGCCCTCCAAAATATCTGCGCACGTCCCTGCTCGTGGTGGTGGAAGGTGATTGGTGGGTCTGCACATGCAGCCTTGTCCATGAGTTATTTCTTGTCCATGACTCATGGACAAGCCTGTTGCTGCTGCAGGACTGGTTGGTGTCCCAGTAGGTATAGTGATCCCTAGTGACGGGATTTTCAGGAACAGTTTTCTTTATTAAATATTAAAATTTTTCAAAAAAAAAAAAACTATTACAAGTTTGTTTCTTGATACCGTATATCTGATACTTCTATTCCCCTATTTATCTCAGCACCACCGAAGAATCTATTGATTTTGATCTCCATCGCCACTTCACTATCCAGTTCCTGCAGTTATTTGAGTATTAACCCTTGCATTGCCTGTTATTAGTAGTGCCACCTTATAACCTCTATTCACACATGCATATATATATATATATATATATATATATATATATAACATAAAATGCCCATTTTGGACAAAGCCACCCATCCCCCTCATGCTCAGTAGATGTAGCCTTTGTACTAATATACCATCAGCTAGGACATTGATATAGCCAAAGCCACCCATCCCCCTCATGCTCCTCTATTCTTTGCTCACCCCCTCGCATCGAGTAGAGTTCCTGGACAAAGACTTCATAGCCCGCCAAACATTTCAGGAAAAGCATACCTTATATGGTATGCCACAGCTATATTTATCCCCCTAGTGAGTGTGGGAACTTATGTTAAGGTGCATGCACTCATGATCTGATCAAAGAATATACTGAATCTGGACGGGAGTAGGATACTTACTAGGCTTTCTGATATAATCCATATCGGTCCTGCACACGATATCTGGGAGCACGTATCCAGGGACTTTTTCCTGATGTGGCAGACAGGCAGCACTAACTCTGACCATAGGCCGACAAAGAGATAAGTGTATTCAGTGAGGCTCTTGTTCGGCTTTCTTCTCTCTGATAAAGACAAAGTTCTCCCTCACAGAGTGGAATCTTGTATAACAATACTCTCAAATCGTGGACTGGAGTAGAAGTCACTGGTCGTGGACTTGGATTAGGGATGTCACTGCACTTCTGATGTTGCCTGATTATTCAGCTGTATGTAGAAAGCTATCAGAGAGTCATCTCCATTGTCAAACCTCTGTCTACAATGTATATAAGAGACAGGCGGGCTCAGCATCATATAGAAAGGGGTGCTATTAAGCGTACCAAACAACAATTGCTACACCAGAGAAGAAAAAGAAATACGCAATATAATGCACACCCACAGTTACTATAATCCAAAAAATATTATCTTTATTGCGCATGAGTATTACAAAACGCAGACAATACAATTAAAACCAATTAAAAAAGGCCCAAGTGGCCACTGCACAAACAAGGGGGGGACCCCCTAACAAAAGGGGGGAACCCCACCCAGGGCACCTGACTCCACAAATAAACAGGTTGTTAGCCTATCATGTAACAAGAATGTTAAATCAATACAGTCCTATCCCCACAACACTGATAATATGTATACAACCTGAGTATCCTTCATATATAGTACGGCAGGAGTAGTACGGCAGGTGCCCCCCTAGAGACCCCACGCGTTCCGTTGCCTGTCAGCAACTTCCACAGGGGTGTTGTCTGCGTTTTGTAATACTCATGTGCAATAAAGATAATATTTTTTGGATTATAGCAACTGTGGGTGTGCATTATATTGCTATTTCTTTTTCTTCTCTGGTGTAGCAAACCTCTGGATACTGCTTGATCATCTGTTCAGTCCTACCCTTGCTACAGTGTCGCAAAATGCAACAAAATTGTCAACAACCTGTATGACTAGCAAATTAAGGGATGACTGCTGCATACTACATGTACAAAGTGTTCTATAGTTGTCAATGTATAAGAAATAATAGAGACAGCTATTTAGAACAATTCAGTAGATGTAGCCTTTGTACTAATATACCATCAGCTAGGACATTGATATAGCCAAAGCCACCCATCCCCCTCATGCTCCTCTATTCTTTGCTCACCCCCTCGCATCGAGTAGAGTTCCTGGACAAAGACTTCATAGCCCGCCAAACATTTCAGGAAAAGCATACCTTATATGGTATGCCACAGCTATATTTATCCCCCTAGTGAGTGTGGGAACTTATGCTAAGGTGCATGCACTCATGATCTGATCAAAGAATATACTGAATCTGGACGGGAGTAGGATACTTACTAGGCTTTCTGATATAATCCATATCGGTCCTGCACACGATATCTGGAAGCACGTATCCAGGGACTTTTTCCTGATGTGGCAGACAGGCAGCACTAACTCTGACCATAGGCCGACAAAGAGATAAGTGTATTCAGTGAGGCTCTTGTTCGGCTTTCTTCTCTCTGATAAAGACAAAGTTCTCCCTCACAGAGTGGAATCTTGTATAACAATACTCTCAAATCGTGGACTGGAGTAGAAGTCACTGGTCGTGGACTTGGATTAGGGATGTCACTGCACTTCTGATGTTGCCTGATTATTCAGCTGTATGTAGAAAGCTATCAGAGAGTCATCTCCATTGTCAAACCTCTGGCTACAATGTATATAAGAGACAGGCGGGCTCAGCATCAAATAGAAAGGGGTGCTATTAAGCGTACCAAACAACAATTGCTACACCAGAGAAGAAAAAGAAATACGCAATATAATGCACACCCACAGTTACTATAATCCAAAAAATATTATCTTTATTGCGCATGAGTATTACAAAACGCAGACAATACAATTAAAACCAATTAAAAAAGGCCCAAGTGGCCACTGCACAAACAAGGGGGGGACCCCCTAACAAAAGGGGGGAACCCCACCCAGGGCACCTGACTCCACAAATAAACAGGTTGTTAGCCTATCATGTAACAAGAATGTTAAATCAATACAGTCCTATCACCACAACACTGATAATATGTATACAACCTGAGTATCCTTCATATATAGTACGGCAGGAGTAGTCCGGCAGGTGCCCCCCTAGAGACCCCACGCGTTCCGTTGCCTGTCAGCAACTTCCTCAGGGGTGTTGTCTGCGTTTTGTAATACTCATGTGCAATAAAGATAATATTTTTTGGATTATAGCAACTGTGGGTGTGCATTATATTGCTATTTCTTTTTCTTCTCTGGTGTAGCAAACCTCTGGATACTGCTTGATCATCTGTTCAGTCCTACCCTTGCTACAGTGTCGCAAAATGCAACAAAATTGTCAACAACCTGTATGACTAGCAAATTAAGGGATGACTGCTGCATACTACATGTACAAAGTGTTCTATAGTTGTCAATGTATAAGAAATAATAGAGACAGCTATTTAGAACAATTCAGTAGATGTAGCCTTTGTACTAATATACCATCAGCTAGGACATTGATATAGCGGGAGCTATCAGAATAGAACATTCACATTATTGCTTAGCTGAGTATTAAAGTGCATTAGTCATAACATAGTCAATGTGACTGTGATAATACATGTTATCTACTATACACAGGTATCTGTTACACACAATTACAAGGTATCAAAGAAGAGAAATGTCAAAGCTCTGCAGTCAGCATGGTCGGCTAAAGACCTAAACCGCTGATATAAAAGTCTTCACACATTTGTTGTTGTGGATGGATAGATAAATTGATAGATAGATAAATATGAGATAGATAGATATGAGATAGATAGATGGATAGATATTGAAGCCATATTTGAGCACATCCTCTTTTACATAAATTATACATGAAATTATATACATTTGTCATGATTTTTTTAACAAGCTAAGATTTGTTGCAGAAGAAAAAACTATTTATCACAATGTAAACTTACTTCCAATATTTGTATATATTCAGTCTATATACTGCATATACAGTATACTGATTACTGGTGAACAATGATATGGTAATATAAAATATAGTATGCATTTAAGTATAAGTTAATACATAATTTTACTATAGCTATTTATAAGCCATGATTTTGCCTATGTGTCCTGTTTGTCTCTATCCTTCCCAAGGTATTAGAATAGCTACCCATACATTGTCTGTCCTTAAATAGCGTTGTTCTGTATTTCTCTGCTGACCAAGAAGGAGAGGGAATCACATATATACTGCCTGTCCCTAAATGGTTTTGTCAAAACTGCCAACACTGCTGTATTGTAAATGGAAATACTTCATGTCCTTGTCCCATTGAATGGAGTCTGCGTGTTGTGGACTATAAATAAAAGATGAGCGGGGTGTTCAAACAGAGACCTCCGCACCACATTGCTTTGTTGTGTGCTGATCTTTCCGGCCGTTACAAAACCCCCTGTCAGGTGGGAGGATGACTAATTTGGGAAGCACACAGACAAGTGAGATTTCTGGTTTTTAGGGGGTCAAAACCACATGTACCCTAACAACACATAGGGGCATATTTACCAAAATTGACATACCGCCAAGTGGTGCCAATTAAAATATGTGGCAGAGAAACCCTATTAAGGAATTTTGTGTAAACTTTATTTATCTTCATGGTATACACTGGTAAATAGGGAGCAGCCTTTGCAGTAGTAAAACCTCTAGTTAGTGCATTTAAGTGCAAAAGTACATCTGAACATATATATATATATATATATATATATATATATATATATATGGTTTATCCTGGGGTGGTGGCGATACATCAATGATGTATTTTTGATTTGGACAGGATCTATGGACGTATTACAGGATTTTCACCAACACATCAAATTTACACTGAGTGCATCAGATGCCTCAATTAATTTTCTTGACACCTTGGTCTCCATCTCTGACAACCGTTTCGTGTATACGAAACCTACGGACTTTAAGTCAGCATTACATTTTTCTAGTTTTCACCCCCGCCCGATGATACGATCCCTCCCGGGCAGCCAGATGCTCCGGGCGAGACGTATCATCGAGACCGAGGAGAAAATTGAACAAACTCTAGATAAGTTCATACACAACTTTCAACAACGTGGCTACCCCAAAAGCTTGCTCCAAGAGAGCAAAAATAGGGTGTTAGCCATGGATCGGACAAAATTGATTCATGAACAAAAAAATTAAACTGTAAAAAAAACAAGAATCTCTTTTGTCTCCACTCTAAAAAAAATTGCCAGTGTTCTGAACAAACACTGGAACTTACTCCAGACGTGTTTCCCCGATATTTCAGAATTTAAAGGGAGGCCACTTATCTCTTACCGCCGAGTTCCAAATCTACGGGACAAGCTGGTTAAGAGTGATGTTTCCCTCAAGACGACTCCCCAACGATACTTGACGGTCCAAAACAAGGGATCATATGCATGCTGCCAGTGTATAAACTGCCAGTACATGGAGAAGGGCCCTACTTTTATACATCCAGGGACAGGCCAGATCTATAAATTAAGACATTATCTGACCTGTGAAGCAAAGGTAAGTTCCAGCCACTCCACTCTCAGGAACAGTATGCTTTTATTATTTATAAAATCGCAGGTACAGGTCAGACTGTACCTGTACGCGATTTTATAAATAATAAAGGCATACTGTTCCTGAGAGCGGAGTGGCTGGACCTTACCTTTGTTTCAGAATTCACGTTCCGTTGTGGTCCGCACCTGGTCCGCGACCTCCAGGCATTCGGGGTGAGCTGAGCAACACTTCTATACTGCATTATCTGACCTGTACATCGGACCCTGTTGTATATGTCTTGAAGTGCCCATGTGGTCTCCTCTATGTGGGGGAGACCACATGGGACTTCAAGACAAAGCTTAATCAGCACCAATTCAGCATTAGGAGGGGAAGTTAGACCTCCCTGTATCAAAGGATTTCATGGAAAAAGGACAGAAAGAAAGAGATCTTAAATTCACATTATTGGATCATGAACCCCTGCACAAAAGAGGGGGTGATTGTAGCAGTCGCCTTAAACGTCGAGAGTTAGAGTGGATCCACAAGTTACAGACACTCAAGCCCAGAGGTCTGAATGTGGATTTCACTTTAACTCCTCAAATATATAATGCTAAATGATGGATTCCACAAATAGGATGTTTTCCCTGTATTGCTCTTGTGCCACAACAGATGAGGTTTTGGTCAATAGTGATGATATTTAAATAATGTACCTGCTATTATCATCTATATACTTATTGATATTTTTGTATTTTTTAGGATGAAGAGATACATGCATTGGCAGGTGGCTGAGACAACTGCACGAATATTTCATGTTATTAATTTTAGATTTTTGTAATGTTTGATAATTCACGTATTAAGTAATTTTGATATAATACAATAAATATTTATTTATGACAACACAATGTGGCATGCATCACTGGCGTATTGATAGATGTGACACACTGTGTCCTATCCATAAGGTTATTTTCATCAATAAAAAATTAAAATTTTATTATTTATTTTTTATATTTACAATTTTTTTATTATTATTTTCATTTTTATTTTCTCATTGTTTAAAATTTTTTGTATTCTTATTTTGTATTTTTTATTTTATATATACTGTTTTTATTATTTTGCAAATTTAACCCCCCCCCCATTCATTTAGTTGTCCCAGTGTACATGTATACACATATATATATTTTTATATACAGCATATCCCTATCTATGGCAGATAATATGGTCCTGAGTATGAATGGACTAACGATTGCGGCACCCCTATTCATTGCAGGTGTATCCCCAAGATGCCGGCTACACGAAAGTGGAAACAGTGCGAAGCCACTCAGACTCAGCACTGATACACAATGCAGTACTGTTCCCCGATATGGGGAGAGGGCATGCAAGTGCATGCCGGCAATAGGGGAGGGGTAACAGTGCCTATGATTGACAAGCATGTGTGTGTATGGGACCTATAACACTATGCTCTCCCCCCCCCCCCTTTCTCAAATAACATCTAACAGAGCGCAATAACTTTGCCCTCAATGCCATAGATCCATATGTATATTTATTTTCTTAATTTATTATTTATCCATTTATTTTTATTTCTCCTTCTTGTTTTGCACACGTTTTAATATGGAGGACGCAGTATCTTTCATTCTAGTGCGCATGCACATGCCTGCTCCGATCACGTGACCTCAGACTCCGGTCACATCATCGGAGATTCACACTGCGTGATTGGCCAGGATGTTTTGCGATAGGAAACACACATACACTGCGCAACCACAGTGCTAAATCACTCACGCTATGGACGCCAATACAACCCACATTAGGTGAGTCCAGCCACCTCCCGATTCATGTCTCAACAATTTTAATATTGTTTATATCTACATGTACTAACTAATTAATTAGACGTACCAATGTCCATTCTCATGATCTGTATACTAGGTATATTGTTTTAACCTCACATATAGCACTTTAGGACAGCTTAGGCTGTCCCTTTTACAATACTATACACATGCACTTTTGGTTTGTTTTGATTATTATGAAATATTCACTAATTGTATCAATTGTTTTGATGTAATGATTTGTCACTGTTTGGGATTGTTTCCCTATAAATATCTTGTTAATTCACTATTGACTTGCTTGAGAATGGTGTTGTGAGAACACCGAAACGTCACACTTGCACTTTATGTTAATGGAATAAAGCGTGCGATTGTGTTCGATTCTTCCTGGTGTGTTTGTAAACAACCGAACAGTGCATGTCCGGAACGTCACATCCGGTCAAAACCGGAAGTTGTCAGCAGCTGATGGAGTCTGCGCACTAGCTCTATAGAAGCCATTCCTCACTGCCAAAGGGACAAGCGCCTGCGCAGGCGCACAGCATAGCTCAGTATCGATATCGCCATTACGAGTGAGGGCACAGAGTTCGAGTTCAGCGATCATCACGTTGATAACTCATGTATATGAATGGGAATGATCAATATATAACAAAACCAGGCAGGTAAACAGATTGTTGAATAAATTGAAACAATCAACACGATAAATAAAACATTTTTTATAAACAAATTCACTGTGTATGGTATATCTTCATTTGTGGAGGTATTTGGGCCACTGTATACATAGGAGTCCCATTTTTTCTGGGGTCCATCCGGGAACCGCATCCACCCATAGGGTCAATTGCTCCCATATGGAACAGGTCCATATATAAAAGGGATACCACTCCATGGTACCAATTTGGGACTCCTGGACCAGAAAAGACCCCACTTCGGCCTGTTTCACCCCCTATATGGACTCAAAACACACAGATTTTCTGCCCTTCTTCCAATTTGACTCCCACACAAAGTGTCCACATGATGTAAATAACAGATCTTGCCCTTTAAACAACTACATCACTCCCATGGTATATACAGTATCATACATGTGTCCTGTGTGCGGAGGGGATAATTATTGGAGAGCTAAAAGGAAATTATGAAATTCATGGCTGGTATTCCTGAATCGGGGACAATGCCCCCTCCTTCATCCAGACCATTTGATGAGTATCTAAGGAGAGAAAAAAAAAATATATATATAAGTAATACATCTAAAAAATAATTTATACAATACAGTGGTCCCTCAAGTTACAATATTAATTGGTTCTGGGATGACCATTGTATGCTGAAACCATTGTATGCTGAGACCAGAACTCTATGGAAACCTGGTAATTGGTTCTAAAGCCCCAAAATGTCATCCAAAAATAGGAAAAAGTGAGAATTATAGAAAAATAAGTAGATAATTAATATAGATAAAGCAAGTCCTTACGTATATAAAAGTAAGAAAGATCTGCTGGGAGCTGTAAATCTATCTATGTCAGTGTTTTCCAAGCAGGGAGCCTCCAGCTGTTGCAAAACTACAACTCCCAGCATGCCCGGACAGCCAAAGGCTGTCTGGTCATGCTGGGAGATGTAGGTTTGCAACAGCTAGGGGCACCCTGCTTGGGAAACACTGGTCTATGTAGAGGACAGGAGCTTCTTCGTGGTCCTGTACAGTACATGCAATGACTTAAAAAAGTAACATGGAGTCGCCCTCACCTGGTGTCCAAAGGTGCAGGTAACCTTGGTACAGGTAAAGAGAACAGAACATGTAATACCTCTCTGCACTGTAGGGGGCGCTACCAGACATCAGTCAGTGCATACGCTTCAGTAATACAGGTGTTTTACCAGTAAATTGCCCATTCTGGTTGGTCAGTTCCGGCCATTGACAAGTTTCACAGATCTGGACAGTCTGTAGCATTGTATGTTGAGTCTGGTTTCAAGTTACGATGGTCCAGAAAAGACCACTGTATGTTGAAACTATTGTATGTTGAGGCCATTGTAAGTTGAGGTATCACTGTTTACAGAATTTCTAGACCTTCAAGGAAGAAAAACACCATGATTTCAGGGGAAAAACACCATAGGCTCAACATGCTGCAACTTTGCAAAACTGCCAAGGAGCTAAAAAAGAGCGAAAACACCAAAAGGATAAAGAAAAAAACGCCAAACTGAAAAATGCAAAGTGGAAAAGAATTTCTCATTGATTTACAGCTAACATCTGGCCGCAGCATTTTTTGGCTGAAAAAACATCATGCGGCAGAATTGGTATTTTTCTTGGCGTTTCAGGGAGATGAGTTATATATATATATATATATATATATATATATGTATGTATAGAAAGTCCATAAAAAGCAGCACATCCAGTGTAGTGAAATGGGTGCAAGCCATTTGAACCTCGGTGCTCCGGTTCTACTGGATAAGTAATGGATAAAGGCAGCACACCACAGTAGTATAATCCAAAAAGCTGTGAATTTATTCCATGATGTGAGTAACAACGTTTCGGCGATCTCTCACCGCCACCGCGATCTCTCATCGAAAATGGCGGTGAGAGATCGCCGAAACGTTGTTACTCACATCATGGAATAAATTCACAGCTTTTTGGATTATACTACTGTGGTGTGCTGCCTTTATCCATTACTTATCCAGTAGAACCGGAGCACCGAGGTTCAATTGGCTTGCACCCATTTCACTACACTGGATGTGCTGCTTTTTATGGACCTTATATATATATATATATATATATATATATATTTTTTTTTTTTTTTTCTATTATTATTATTTTTTTTATCAGCAGTGTTGCATTAGTCTTAACACTGTTCCAGTTTCCGTCATTCGCGGTAGCACCGGGACACATTGTTTGGCTCTTGTCTCCCCAACATATTTTCTGGTTTAATTAACAGAAGCTCAACAGATTGATTAATTAGCATTAAAACTTCTCCAGCATCCGCTATGTGATCCTGGCCAGATTACTGCAATTATAATAGAAGTGGAGAACATAGGAGCACAGTGTCCCAGGTGAAATTGCTCCAGAGATTTTGACCATATTAATGTAAATGAAAGTCAGGTCTCCAGGTTCTAATATCATACAAATTACTCTCAGGTTAATGCAATAATTGATGCTGAAATCCTGCACATGTCAAGTATACAGTTAAAGGGGTTCTCTAATCGCTGGCTGTAGTGTTGAGGTTCCGTCTGCTGCAGTCACCTAACATGTCACTATAAACAAAATAACCTATTAATCTTAAAGACCAGTCAAAAACAGGACCATGTACTGAAATACATAGAATATAGTAGAACATAAACCAGATCACCCCTGGATTGGAGTGTTCGGCAGCAGCAGCGTGAATCAGATTGAGGAAGCTCGGAGGAAATCACTAGAGCCGGGTCTCCAGGTGCCGTAACTCCAAGGAAAGGACAGATATCCGGCTCCCAATAGATGAGTAAAATCCAACTTTAATAAAAAATCGTTAAAAACATACAGGTGGAAAAATAACAAAAAAACACAAAATAAAAGCACAAACAAAACACCAACGCGTTTCGACCTGTCAACACATCGCCCAGTATATATGCACCAGTAACAACCACCATGAACCATACGCCCCTCTGGTGATGTCACGTATTTGAGAGGAGAAGGAAAAGAGCTATCAACGGGAGTAAGAATAGAAAACACAGTAAATGTGTACAGATATGTATACTTTTATAGATCACATCCTATAAATATGTGCAAATTGAATATTATCTAACACATTATAAACATATACAACTAGTACAACAATTTTAGTTCCAACCGGAAAAAAACATACAACCAAATAACTATATATAGGCTAGGTCAGGGATACAGAGAGTGGGGCTGGAGCACAGGTACAGTATAGCTACATGGAGAGTATTCCCACAGAATACATACAAACCATGTGTCATTTGTCGTAGCAGACAGAATCTGTGGGTATGCTTCAGGGATAATAATCAGTATTCGCAAGTATATACACATAGGCCATAATAGACATGCATCAGAAAATATATATTTATGCATATATAGATGAAAACATACATTTGTTTGTATGATTGCAGCATTTATACATTATCATCTAGTCTTGGTATACATTTCTATGTTGTATTATTAGAATTATCATTGTTATTTTTGGTAGCTGGCCTTGATCCATCCTTACTGCTACCTAGCCATTACTGTGTTTGGATTTGTACCCCTTCCCCACTCCCCACCTCTTTCTATGTCTATGCCTCTTGATTTTTTTACTTGTTTTAAATTATTTCCATAATAAAGTACATGGTCCTGTTTTTGAGTGGTCTTTAAGATTAATAGGTTGTGTAGTTTAGTGGTTTAAGCACCACAGGACCCAATTATTTGGTTTACATCATTTGTATCCCATGTTTGTATCGGTGGTAATGTCACTATAGACGTAGAGGGACAACAGGAGCTTCAGGGGATATGTAGTTATGACAGATGAATTAAACCATAAGCTAACACTAATAAAGGTCAGTCACAAGGTTAACATGCAAAGATGGAGCCCAAGCACCTTTTCCCCTTTTCTTTTGTAGATCTAATAAAATAAAGTGTCTGTGTTGGTTGATTAGATGACATTTATGCTGTTTGCATTGAATAGTTTGTTTTTCTTATGTACATCTTTCACACTTATTTGTCAGGTTTTGTATAAATTCTGTCCCTATTATTTCTTACCCTTTTTATTTGTTAATCAATAAATGTCCTATTTGGTTGATCAAGTTGCTTTTCTGCTTTTCATGTACTTGTTATTTTGTGGTGTGTAATAGTTTATATAATTTGTTTATTTGGTTATGTGCCTTACAGAAAAAAATATATGTGCAAATTAGCATGTTTTCTTTTCTGGAACAGAAGATACAGAACACATCTTAAAAGTTATTTTTTATTTTTTATGTATTGTAATGCAGTTGTTGTCAGTCTGCAAAAGGATAGCACAATATGATGGTAAGGAAGTTTTACCCCCTAATGACATGGGGCACTTGAGTGTTTGTTTAGGTTTTAGAATGATATCTCTATAGCTACGCCCATGGGTAGACGCTGCTATGTTCATGCCACCGAATGTTATTGTTACACTGCACAGAGTTATTGATATGGTACCAAAGATTACATTTGTAAAAGCTTCATTTCAAGGGCTGCAACCACATAAGTGATGCCACGTGCCCATTTGCAGTAGAATACCTTATCCAAAGAAAGGACTATGAGGAAACTAAAAGGACAGCAGTTGGTTGAATTTCCAAAGAGCAAGAGATAGAGAGGGAGCAAAGGAAGCAGATGTCTGAGGAAAGCCATAGGCACTGCAAGTAAGTGGAGTACCGTCAGTGAAGGGAATGAGCTTACTTGAAAAACATCCATTTTCCACAACCAAAGCTGGCCACCATAGACTGTTGAACTGTTGTAACAGAGAACTGTACTGCACTGTGAGAACCATATGCATAAGCACCTCCAGATGAAGTGAAGAGTTGACTTTTGTTGTGCAGTTCCTGTCTTAGGACTGTCCTTTCCCTACTGTACCGTACTCCTGTGGAGTGGTCACCGATAAACACCCTCACCTTGCCTAGCCTTTTTCCCCTACTCTGGTTTAGTCATCTTACACTATGACGATTCAATATGTTTGACTGTTGGCTTCTGTGCCATTGGATTGAATTTTTCCCATTTATAACTGTTGTATGGCATTTTTCAAATCTTTATATTTATTTCTTTTTTGTTTGTCTGTTTCTAGCGTATTGTCCCTGGTCTGTAACAAAGATGAAAAGCAATTCAACAGGACAAAAGGTACTTATAAAAACATCTCGTACAAGCAGGGCTGGCCCAAAACATTGTGGGTCCAAGAGTGAAATGCTGCCCCCCCCCCAGAGGGAGCACGTTCATTGAGGAATATGACACAACTACTAAACTCTGCCAGGTTGCATTTATGAATGTATGCCTAATAGTACAAAACTAAAGCAGGTAGTCATGCAATGGATCTTAACCAAAATATTTCACTAGCAGAACACAACAGGAAATAGACAGAACTGGAACCAGAAAGAAGTGAGGTTCTGATTTTCAGATAGTGACCCAGGTAAGTGTTTCTTTTGCCAACAGGCCCTTAACCTTTAGCAATACATTCCTAAAGATATATCATAAGGGTTTTACACCATGGAAACACTGCCCCAGACCCAGAGGCATAACTTCTCATCAAGGACCCCAAATTTTACATCTGGTTTGTCTGTCTGATGTGATGAGATATCATTGGGCGACCTCAAACACCAATTTTGTGTGTCACCTTGCGCACTCCATATATGTATGCCCCTATAATGCATACTATGTCACAGCATCAGGGGCGTCACCTGGGGGGGCTATTAACCCGGGTGTGGCCCCCATAGCCCCGGGTCTCACTCTGGCTTGCTCGCTTATGGGAATCCGGTACACTTGTCTCAGATCCCCAGGCAAATCAGTACCACTTTCCCCTGTATGTAAAAAATAAATAAATAAATAAATAAAAAAGGAGGGAACGGGCACCGCCTAAATACACACCCCTGGGTGCAAGCAAGTTGCTGAAATACACATACTATTTCAGAAAAAAGAGAGAAAGCTAGCAACTATATGATGCTGCACAAAAATAAATGTATTTAATCAGTCTCATGTGCCATACAAAAAACATCTTTATTTCAATATGCAAAAAAGAAGAGAGTATACAGACATTTAAAAACAATTTAAAAACATACATTCTGGATGGAGGAATGTAACCCTACTACACCCACCCCGTGCTGGGTAAATGACCCACTCTTCAGGGAGAGGACAATCCTGCCCAAAAATTGCTGAATAGAGAGTAACACCAGTTTCAAATATATAGTGCAGTTAGTACAAAACATTCACAAAGGTAATAACATCAAGATGAAATCAATTCCACACTATCCAAATATGAGCATACCAACTGACATGCATCCATCCAACTATCCTAATGGCTAGCAGGTCAAATCAAGGTAAATACCAGTCCTAGTAAAGTGCATGTGACATGAGAGAGATGACCGTCTCTAGCTAGTGAAGGTGCAATGGCAGAATGTCCTCATCCCAAACACGGGGGCAGCAGACCCCACGCGTTCAACCTTCAACTAGGAAGGCTTCCACACACGCATACAGGTGAAAGCTGCCTGTCAGGCCTGCGGCTTACGCTGACAGGACAGCATGACCTCTGTCCTCGCGGAGAGCAGGCGCAATGACGTCACTCATCGGTGCCTGCACTGTGGAGGAAGAAGGACACGGCTGGGCTGTGCACAACTAATCGCTACATTGAACTTTAGGTGAGTGTCTGTGTTTGTTTGTTTTTTACTTTTATCCACTTGGCACAAAGGAACTACTTGGCTGGCAAACTACCTGGATAACTACTTTACTGGCTACCTGCATACTAGGGTACCTCTGGGTGTTACAAAACAGTAACTCCCAGCATGCCCGGACAACCTCTGGCTTCTGGGCATGCTGGGAATTGTAGTTTTGCAACAGCTGCATGCACCCTGGTTGGGAAACAGTGACCTACCTACATATTTGGCTACCTAGCTACATACATGGCTACATAATTACCTACTGCAGTGTATCCAAACCAGGATGCCTCTAGAAGTTGCAAAACTACAACACCCAGCATGCCCAGACAGCCCGAGGTTGTCCGGGCATGCTGGGAGTTAGTTTTGCAATAGCTGGAGGCACCCTTTTTGGGAAACACTAACCTACCTACATACCTACCTCAGTGTTTCCCCACCAGAGTGCAAAACTACCATTCCCAGCATGACAGAGGCTGTCTAGGCATGCTAGAAGTTGTAGTTATGAAAAAGCTAGAGGCGCCCAACCTACCTACTTGGCTACCTTGCTGCCTTTTTATTGAGCGGGAAACCAAGGAGGGGATTATTACCGTTTGGGGGCCTACATATAGGGAGATTGTGTAGAGGAGGGGAGGGTACTGGAGTCTAACATGTTTGTCCTGCAGATGCTAAAGAGATAAGTTTTGGCTGGAAGAAGTCGTCATGGCGGTCTGATCCAGACGGAGAAGAAAAGCAAAGAGGATGTCGCTGATCAGAAAATATGTAATCTGTGAGTCCCTTGATGTAACTTTAATGTTTGATGTAACTTCTATGGTATACAGATCTTGTGTACATCTGGTATCTATCCGTATATGGTCTTGTGTATAATCACTTTTATGCTATACAGATCCTGTGTACAGTTGGTATCTACCACAATATGGTCCTGAATATAATCACGTATATGCTATACAGATCCTGTGTACAGCTGGTATCTACCTCTATATGCTGAATGTTTGTGGGAATATTGGTCTTTTGTATAGTCGATTTTATTTAGTAACAATATAATGGTATTTAGTAAGTAGTAATGGTGGTAGTGGTCATGATGTGGTGGTCTCATTTTTCCCTAACTGGTAACACACAAAATTAGCAGTGTGCACCTGTGCACGTATTTTATTTTGTTATTTTGTACTGGTAATATTAGTATTACTGGTCTCAGTTTTCGTCAGATTTGGTCTGTAACAGTATGACGGTAATACATATGTGATAATATTCCTCCTTGTATACTAGTATTTTTGGTAATATTAGTCTCAGTATACAGGATTTGGTCAGTAATAGCATGATGGCAAAAGGAGTGTTATTGCTGAAACCACACTGTATAGTTACCCACTGATATTAGTGAATATATTAAAGGAGGAGGATGTGTGTGATTGGGTGTGGATGAGGGTGTGGTTAGGGGTGGGGCCATGGGTGTGGCTAGGGTGAGGCTTGTGCTATGGGCTCTGGCCCCCCGTCTTCTGGAGACCTTGCAACACCCCTGCACAGTATAAATATAATTTTAGAAGTTATGTCATGGATAATGCACACAACAATATCCCATCACATGAATAATAAACATTCTGGATTCCTAGTACATTCACAATGTACAATGTGAATCGCAATATAGGGCGGTGTCAAAGTACATTAAAAAAATGCGTAACAATGGATTATTGCATTGTGGCAAGGGAAGTGTAGAGGGTTATGATGGTACTAACCCAATGTTCATCTGTACACCCCACAGATATATTTTTGTCAGTGAAGCTGTTTTCACAGGAATGAGACTTTTGAGGTCTTGGATTCCATGGAAATATTTAAAAACTTCACTGAACTCATGGAGACTAGGTCACTGTCCCTTTAGTAATGCTCCTTTAGCAGATATACTGAAGGAATACATTGTATACATCTTAAGGTGCTTACTTAGCATGAGAAAGTATTTTGCAAATACAGTATATGTATATATATATATATATATATATATATATATATATATATACTTTAGCGTGTTTAAGGGTCTCCAGCTCTCAAGTTCTTAGTCCAAATTACTAAAACTGCCCGTCTTCATGGGTTGGTTTACTATGGTATGATGTGCAAAATAGAACTCCTTTTTACTCACTCTTTGGTAGTAATCTGTGACTTGACACAGATGCATCCAGGGAAGTCTGACTTAACAGACAGGCACAAACCTGACAGACCTAACCCCTTAAGGACCTGGGCTTTTTCCATATTTTCATTTTCAATTTTTCCTCCTTAACTTAAAAAAATCATAACTCTTTAAAATTTTCACCTAAAATTCTATATGATGGCTTATTTTTTGCATCACTAATTCTACTTTGTAATGACATTAGTCATTTTACCCAAAAATCTATGGTGAAACAGGAAAAAAAATCAATGTGCGACAAAATTGATGAAAAAACACTATTTTGTAAGTTTTTACGCAGTACATTTTTCGGCAAAAATGATACATTATCTTTATTTTGTAGGTCCATACGGTTAAAATGATACCCTACTTGTATAGGTTTGATTTTGTATCACTTCAGAAAAAAATCATGAATACATGCAGGAAAATTTAGACGTTTAAAATGGTCATCTTCTGACCCCTATAACTTTTAGATTTTTCCACGTATAGGGTGGTATGAGTGCTCATTTTTTGCGCTGTGATCTGAAGTTTTTAGCGGTACCATTTTTGTTCTGATCAGACTTTTTGATCACTTTTTATTCCCTTTTTTGTGGTATAAAAAGGGATCAAAAATGCGCTATTTTGGACTTTGGAATTTTTTTGCGCGTACGCCATTGAACGTGCAGTTTAAAAAGCGGTATATTTTTATAATTCGGACATTTATGCACGCGGCGATACCACATATGTTTATTTTTATTTACACTGTATTTTTTTTATTCTTGGAAATGCCAGGTGATTCAAACTTTTATTAGGGGAAGGGATAATTGAAAGGGTTAATGATTTTTTTACACTTTTCTTATGCAATATTATAGCTCCTATAGGGGGCTATAACATTGCATTAACTGATCTTTTACACTGATTGATGCATTCCTATGGGGATGGATCAATCAGTGTTTTCGGCGATTGAATGCTCAAGCCTGGATCTCAGGCTTGAAGCATTCATTCGGCGATCGGACTGCAGGAAGGAAGGTTAGAGACCTCCTCCTGTGCTACAGCTGTTCGGGATGCAGCGATTATACCGCGGCCATCGCGAACAGCTCCCTGAGCTAACCGGCAACTTTCACTTTTGTTTTTAGCCGCGCGGCTCAGCTTTGAGCGCGCGACTAAAGGGTTAATAGCGCGTGGCACCGCGATCAGTGCCACACGCTATTAGAGGCGGGTCCCGGCTTCACTATGACGCCGGGCCCGCCGCAATATGATGCGGGGTCACCGTGTGACCCCGCGTTATATCACAGGACCGGGACCCAGGACGTACCCATACGTCCTGGGTCCTTAAGGGGTTAACAGGCAGCACTGACCTGACCGTTTGGCCCAGAATAAATATCCGTGTAAGGCAGAGAGGCCCTTGTAGAACCTCTGCTTTACTAAAAAAGATCAAAGTCTTCCTCCTGGTGGTTGACATTTGGTAGAATATATACTTTTAGAGTAGATTGGAACAGGGATCAGGAACAGAAATTGAATTGTAGACTAGGCAGCATACATGTGGCCTATGTGGATGTAGGCCTAGCAAAGACAGGATCTAGCAAAGGCCTGGAAGAGGCCAAGCCAAGAACTCTCTGATCGGTTTCTGGGTCAACCCCATTTACCCAGGAGAGGATGGTTGGAATAGGGAAGTTCTTCAATTATTGTCTAGAAGATGACAAGTGGTCATCTGTAGAGTGAAATGCAAGAGAGGTGAGCAATATTAACCCTCTGTAAGACTACAGTATACGCATAAAATTAAAGGGGTTATCCAGGAAAAAACTTTTTTATATATATCAACTGGCTCCAGAAAGTTAAACAGATTTGTAAATGACTTCTATTAAAAAATCTTAATCTTTTCAGTACTTATGAGCTTCTGAAGTTAAGGTTGTTCTTTTCTCTCTAAGTGCTCTCTGATGACACGTGTCTCAGGAACCGCCCAGTTTAGAAGCAAATCCCCATAGCAAACCTCTTCTAAATTGGGCGGTTCCCGAGACACAAGAGAGCACTTAGACAGAAAAGAACAACCTTAACTTCAGAAGCTCATAAGTACTGAAAGGATTAAGATTTTTTAATAGAAGTAATTTACAAATCTGTTTAACTTTCTGGAGCCAGTTGATATATATATATATATATATATATATATATATATATATATATATATAAAATTCCTGGATAACCCCGTGCAATGCACAGAAATACATTAGCAAGATTCTCTAGTACCTAAAATATATAATATATATATTCAGCAATCATTTATGTACTCAGCTACTCAACAACTTTCTAGTGGAAAGCTGTAACAGCTGTATCGGGACACTACAATTGCATACAGTGATATCCCAGTATACAAATAGTGCACAGTTTGTTGTCACAGAAAAAGAATAAAAACAAGTCACAACTCATGGCTAGTGATGTCACAGTACAGATGTAATGAATATAGTGATGTCACAATACAGGAATAATAAACACAACAATTAGAATTAAAAGAATGCACACAGTTATGTTACATAATAAAACAAATTAACACAGTGAGCATAGAGAAGTCACAAGAGAGGAATGATGGATATGACATCATAATAAGTATAATCCACCCAGTGATGTCATAATATTGGGATAATAAATGCAGCAGTCACAATACAGTACAGGGATAATGGTTATAGTATGTACTGAGAGAAACCGTGGCCCGGCAATAGCAGGACTAGGGTAAACAGAATCCAGATGGGGAGAGTACTGGTGTTTCCTGAAATAAAGTTGGTCCCGGAGGTGCAAAGTCTACAACAAGACTGTAACTACTTAAGAGTGAGAAAGAAATGAGAAAATCACCGAAAAAGTATTACTATTAGTGTGTAGAATAAGGGTCACCGAAAAAACACTAAAACTTAACCTTTATTAAATTACGTATAAAATGGCAGAAAAACCTGCCCAAACCATCAACAAAAGAAAAAAGACAAAATGTGTGGGGTGACTATAAGGTCACCATTGGGGATCCACATCACACCACCAAGATAAAAAGATACGATAATTAGTATGAACCCAGTCAGCCAATGATATAGTATAGGTACATAGTTACATAGTTACATAGTTACATAGTTACATAGTTACATAGTTAGTACGGTCGAAAAAAGACATATGTCCATCAAGTTCAACCAGGGAATTAAGGGGTAGGGGTGTGGCGCGATATTGGGGAAGGGATGAGATTTTATATTTCTTCATAAGCATTAATCTTATTTTGTTCCAGGAATGTATCTAATCCTGTTTTAAAGCTGTTAATTGTTCCTGCTGTGACCAGTTCCTGAGGTAGACCGTTCCATAAATTCACAGTCCTCACGGTAAAGAAGGCGTGTCGCCCCTTGAGACTAAACTTTTTCTTCTCCAGACGGAGGGAGTGCCCCCTCGTCCTTTGGGGGGGTTTAACCTGGAACAGTTTTTCTCCATATTTTTTGTATGGGCCATTAATATACTTATATACGTTTATCATATCCCCCTTAAACGTCTCTTCTCAAGACTAAACAATTGTAACTCCTTTAATCGCTCCTCATAGCTAAGATGTTCCATGCCCCATATTAGTTTAGTCGCGCGTCTCTGCACCCTTTCCAACTCTGCAGTGTCCCTTTTATGGACAGGTGCCCAAAACTGAACAGCATATTCCAGGTGAGGCCGTACCAATGCTTTGTAAAGGGGGAGTATTATGTCCCTGTCCCTTGAGTCCATGCCTCTTTTTATACATGACAATATCCTGCTGGCTTTGGAAGCAGCAGCCTGATATTGCATGCTATTCTGTAGTCTGTGATCTACAAGTACACCCAGATCCTTCTCTACCAGTGACTCTGCCAGTTTAATCCCCCCTAAGACATATGACGCATGCAGGTTATTAGTACCCAGATGCATAACTTTACATTTATCCACATTGAACCTCATTTGCCAAGTGGATGCCCAGACACTTAGTCTATCCAAGTCATCTTGTAACTTATGCACATCCTCTATAGACTGTACCGTGCTACAAAGCTTGGTGTCATCTGCAAAGATAGAAACAGAGCTGTTAATACCATCCTCTATATCAATGATAAATAAATTAAACAACAGCGGGCCCAGTACTGAACCTTGGGGTACACCACTAATAACCGGGGACCAATCAGAGTACGAATCATTGACCACCACTCTCTGGGTACGATCCATGAGCCAGTGTTCAATCCAGTTACAAACTAAAATTTCCAAACCCAAAGACCTTAACTTACCTGTCAGACGTCTATGAGGGACAGTATCAACAGTACAAAATATCATCCCACACATTTTTTCTTTTGTTGATGGTTTGGGTAGGTTTTTCTGCCATTTTATACGTAATTTAATAAAGGTTGAGAAAGAAATGAGACTGCATTTACCATCCAACGCTGTTTATTCAGTCATCTAAAGGTGCAGGTGGGTGCGGAGACAGTGGCAAACCGGAACAGGCTGTTTCATGCTTAACTGGGCTTCTTCTTTTGATGACCCAAAAAACGGCATTGGATGGTGAGTGCAGTCTCATTTCTTTCTCGATCTTAAATAATGGTTATAGTGTTATCATAGTAAAGAGGTAACAAACATTGTAATGTCGCACTTCAGGGATAATTTACTAAGTGTACCAAGTGATGTCACAGCACAAGAGAAGCAAACCATATTATTTTCTTTTATGGCTGTTATTCATCCTCAGACACCTCAGTGGGAAAACCTCTACACACCATTTAACCCCTTGGGGACAGAGGGTTTTCCAGTTTTTGCACTTTTGTTTTTTCCTCCTTACCTTTTAAAAATCATAACCCTTTCAATTTTGCAGTTAAAAATCCATATTATGGCTTCTTTTTTGCGCCACCAATTCTACTTTGTAATGACATCAGTCATTTTACCCAAAAATCTACGGCAAAGCGGAAGAAAAAATCATTGTGCGACAAAATTGAAGAAAAAATGCCATTTTGTAATTTTTGGGGGCTTCCGTTTCTACACAGTACATTTTTAGGTAAAGATTACACCTTATCCATACAATTAAAATGATACCCTAATTCAGGAAAAAATCATAACTACATGCAGGAAAATGTATACGTTTAATTTTTCTTCTTCTGACCCCTATAACTTTTTTATTTTTCCGCGTTTATGTATTGATCAGGCTTTTTATACATTTTTTCATGATATAAAATTGACCAAAAATACGCTATTTTGCACTTTGAAATTTTTTTGCACGTACACCATTGACCGTGCGGTTTCATTAATTATATATTTTTATAATTCGGACATTTCCACACACGGTGATACCACATATGTTTATTTTTATTTACACGTTTATTTTTTTTTTATTGGGAAAAGGGGGGTGATTCAAACTTTTATTAGGGAAGGGGTTAAATGATCTTTATTCACTTTTTTTTTTTTTTGCAGTGTTATAGCTCCCATAGGGGGCTATAACACTGCTTACACTGATCTTTTACATTGATCAATGGTTTCTCATAGGAAACCATTGATCAATTATTCTGCCGCTTGACTGCTCATGCCTGGATCTCAGGCACTGAGCAGTCATTCGGCGATCGGACAGCATGGAGGGAGGTAGGGACCCTCCCGCTGTCTTTACAGCTGTTCGGGATGCCGCAATTTCATTGTGGCGATTCCGAACAGCCCCCTGAGCTAACCGGAAGTGCTTTACTTTCACTTTAGATGCGGCGTTCAACTTTGAACGCCACGTCTAAAGGGTTAATCGCAGTGCCGCGTGTTGTTCGGCCGGGCCCGACCTGCTATGACACGGGGCCACGTTATAGAAAGGGAGTGGGCTGAGTGTGTATAGGTACGCCATCCGTCCCCAAGGAGTTATAGGGGTACTCCGGTGGAAAACATTTTTTTTTTAATTGAACTGGTGCCAAAAAGTGAAACAGATTTGTAAATGACTTCTATTTAAAAAAAAAAATCTTAATCTTTCCAGTATCTATCAGCTGCTGTATACTACTGAGGAAGTTCTTTTCTTTTCGAATTTCTTTTCTGTCTGATCACAGTGCTCTCTGCTGACACCTCTGTCCATGCCAGGAACTGTCCAGAGCAGGAGCTAAGTCCCATAGCAAATCTATACTTCCCTGGGCAATTCCTGACATGGATAGAGGTGTCAGCAGAGAGCACTGTAGTCAGACAGAAAAGAAATTCAAAAAGAAATGAAATTCCTCCGTAGTATACAGCAGTTGATGAGTACCCCTTTAATGACTTCTCTGCTTAGATCAGAGAAAATTGGGGGATAGCACCAGGACAGAACAAGGCTACCATAGCTAAACAGAGTGGAATGAGTGGAACAGGACAGCAGAAGTTGTAAAGAAGCATCAAAAGGACAAGTCAAAGTGCAACAAAATTGTTAGTAATCCAGAACTCTTGGCTGAGGCTAACACTCCAAAAGAACAGACTGAGAAGGAAGCACGGCATCTGCTCTGCTAAGTGCCAACATCTGCTTCCCAGAACTCCAAGATATCAGGAATAAGAAAGAATTCCATATTGACATTGTGCATCTTGTATTAGAGTCATCATATATCATGCCAAGCCCAAGGACATGTGCTTATGTACCATCATATAAAGACCAGGAATGACACTTCTAATAGAAGGGGTCTGTATATAGTGCAAAAATCTTTTAATTAGGATTTCTACAAGATGAACTAGTAAAGATTAGCTATTAGGTATGTTTGCAACAAACTAAACAGTAATTGATTGACCGTAATGTACTATATGCTACTGTGTGCAATATTTTAGTGATATTTGTATGCAATTCTTACCTACATCGTTCAACCTACCTTGACAGCCTACAGCAGTATAGGCATGCCTGACATTGCAGTTTTATGTCAGATGAAGAGCCACAGGTTAAAGACCACTAGAATAATGTGGAGATATGAATATATGTGAATAATATGTGCTTAAAGAAAGTAGGTGTAACATAACGTGCTATAGAAGAAGCATTTAGGTCAAGCTTTTGAGTCCAAGTGAATACATGCAGGCTTGGACTGGGAGCAAAAATAGGCCCTGCATTTTAGACTAAGCAACCCATTTTTTATGTGTGGGTCGACTGCTGGACTCCCCACCAATCACCTTCATTCAAGTGGTTTTCCTGCTGTTGCAAAGCTACAACTCCCATCATGCCTGGAGAGCCCAAGGAAATATGGGAGTTGTAGTTTTGTAACAGTTGGAGAACCACAGATTGGGGTACAGCCATCATCACTGCAGGACTTACAAGTGACTACAGCTCTGATAGGCACAGTCAGGCAGAATACACAATAATATTAGGGACTTACAAGTGATGTCTTCTCGGTAGTCTTAATCTTGTCTTGTGAATATTAATGTGACAACTGCCAGCCGGGGCTCTTAAAGCGGTGCCTGCGGCTCCTTATTGTTTAAGGCAGGCAGACGGTGTGCCCAATGGCCAGTCTGGCCCTGAATACAGGTATATGTTTGGGAAATAACATGAATGTAGTCACTAGTTGGTTACATATCAGCGAGTAATGTGAATGGGGGTCATGTCTGTCTGAGCACTTATAAGTCAGCATCCGGTTTTGACAGCCTGCTGAAGTATGTGTCTCAGATGGCACAATTGTGAGGTGAACCCAGCCTTACATGACCAAGGTTGTTTTGGTCCTTGATTTTTCAGACCAAAGTTTCACCTTTAGGAATTCTTCACCTTTATAATTATTTTCTTTATTCCTCAGTGCAACCTGTCCTGCAAAATACATGATCTAAAAAAGCTTTGTCCTTGAAGATGTTGTCCAGCTCACAATAAAAGAAATAGCACCCACGGTACTGATTCTCTGCCACCGTCTACCTAGCTTTCTACTCAGGGCCAGTGCAAGGATTTTTGACTACACAGGTGAAGGTGCATTTTGTTGCCACAACTTCCCCCCATCTCTCACTGATGAGATATTGTGTCTTAGCATAGTGTGGGTTGGATGTGCCGGGACATGGCAGAGTATTGTGCATTCCTCTCTTCCTGTGAGTATAAGAGAATGATGGTGTATACAGTGCATAAATGGCCTCTTACCAGTAAATAAAAGCCACTATACTAAGATGTAAAAAATGACACCACTATACAAGAGACAACTAATTGCACCACACCGTGACTACACATTACTCCCACATAGTGACTTGATCATTCCACCATACTGATACTGAATAAAAACCAAGTACACCGGCTAATATCCACCATACAGTAGCCATATAGTGGTCACACCAGCTCTGCACAGGCTCTGCAGACCATATAAGTGAATACAGTGCAGTTACATCTAGTGGCTTACAGGAGGCATCTTTCTGGGGTTGTTCTCTTTCTCCTTTCTTTTCTCACACTGGTAGGTAGGTAGATAATACAAGTAGGTAGCTAGGTAGTGCAGGTTGTAGATAGATAATGCAGTAGGTAGGCAGTGCAGGTAGGTAGGCAGACAGACAGTGCAGGTTGACAATCTCTCACTTCCTGGTCCCTCTGTACATGAACATGTGACAGTTTCAGCCAATCAGAGACTGTAGCACCAAGGCCAGTTGTTGGCTGCAGCAGTCACATTTCCATATCTAGATGGAACAAAAAGTAGAGAATGATGGGGGACCCAGGCAGTGTCAGAATACGAATATTGGGGGAGACTTATCAAAAACAGTGTAGAGAAAAGTTGACCAGTTGCCCATAGCAACCAATCACATTGCTTCTTTTATTTTTGGGAGGCCCTTTTAAAAATGAAAGAAGTTGCTATGGGCAACTGGGCAACTTTTCCTTTGCATAAGTTTTGATAACTCTTCCCCATTGGGAGAAATTCTTGTATTAAGAACACTCTGGGCTGCATTTAAAAAAAAAATAAAAAAATAAAGAATTAAGGGGATAGACAACCTTTTAAACGTCAGAATAAGTCAATTTTTGAGGTTTGAAAGGACTTGTTATCCCCTATCCATAGAATGAGGGTTAGGATAGGGGATAATAAGCTGATTAGTGGGGGTCCGACCGCTGGAACCCCTGCCGATCTTGAGAATCAGGACAAAATTGTCCCTAGAACAAAGGGAGCACACTGCACGTGTGCGGCCACCACTCTATTCATTCTATATGGGATCGCCGATAATTTCAGCGCTTGGATGCCCACTGTTCAGCTTGTTATAATGTTGCTATGGTGCCAAGAACAAAGACCATATTTTAGGCATTTTTTTAATTTATTTTATTTATTCTTTATTTTATTATGTCCCCTTTAAGACTACATCCCCTTATAAGAACACCAACTTCTATATTCCTATTTGTATGATTTGTAAGTAGGTCACAACTATGCGGCTATTTAAAGCCAGTGCCAAATATGTAAAAAAAAAATGTTCACATCAGAAGGTGACTCTGGTACGATCCTGCAAGGCACACAGCTTCAATATGCCTGGCAGGACTGCAAATGCTGTATCCTCAATCTACATTTCTAAAATTCTGACATTCCTGAGGATGAAGTGTACAGGACTCTGTATCTTAATGGAGACGATATCCAGGGATTAGCTGACTTTTCCCCCATCAGCTATAATGAAGCAGAATGCAGAATCTTGGAGGAGAAGCTCACAGTGGCTTCTTCTCCCTTTCTCTTGGTATCTGGAAGCCGTACATAAGATTATCTGTGTTTCCTGTATTTGCTATAATAAAGCAGCCTACTAGTCCCATCCTATCGATAAGCTGCCAGAGCCCCATGTAGCAACCCGTCAGCACAGATTCCATGTCATGACATATTTGGGAGTTCTGCTGTGCGTAGTCAGCGGCAGGTTCGCTTGTTTCTATGGAGACTGGCTGTGTCACGTCTTTCTATTTTTTGTCCTTGCAGTGTTTCCATGGTAACTTATATTGACTATTCCAGAAAGGCTATTTTCATAATTTCCTGGTTGTTGGAGTGATATATATGTTTACATCTATCAGGGTGTTTGTGTTTATCCCATTGCTTTTGTGTATGCTGTGTGTATCTATACAAGCCTTCAGTATATATGTGACAGTGTATCCGAGCGTCACCTCTGTCTCCTACCGAGTGTTTATTTCTTTTAGTACATAGTATACCCAAACATCATTTTCCACTGTATATGGGAATGGCTGTTAGTTAGTCTGTTATTTACACATATTTAAATTATATATACATATATATATATATATATATATATATATATATATATATATATATACAAAAGCATTCAAAACACTTTTAAAACATTTCGAAACAATTTGATTTGGGATTTTCTTTCATAAAGTTTTGGATCCTCCCCATCCTTTGTCAGAGGTCCTCAGGCCATTCTCTCCTCTCTTGTTTGCTGGGAGGCTAAGGGGGCTTCAACTAGGGGGGTTCTGAGGTTGTGATCAACCTGAGATGGCAGTCCCCATATGAGGACACTAGTACTGTACTTTACACAGGCCTATTTTGCGCCCTGTTTCTGGTTCTGCATTGGGCCTACTAGCAATGGTGAGACATGCATAGCACAATTGGTCTGCACATAAACACGCCCCTTTTTCTTAGGCCATGCCTTCTTTACACGCCACACCGTAATTCATATGTCATTGACAAGTTATTTGTAATGTGGTGGCCCAGTACTGGAGGTGTTACCCCGTACCCTTGCTGCCCTGTCAGGCAGCCTCCTACAGTGTCCCCTGCCCCCCCCCCCCCCTGCATCTGTTTATTGTAATTGTATATAATCCCTATGTTATATATGTAAGAGTGTTATACTTTTAAGACTGTTTACCATGTGATTTGTCATGTGATTGTTACCCAGGAGGTATCAGTGACCAGGGTGGCCTAGGGGTGACCAATGGGACCCCACCAGAGCCTCCCCCATATAAGCCCATGGTGGAGCCTCTGCACACTCTCTTAGTCTTTGCTGAGGTCCAGTCATGTCGTGCCTAAGTGTGTGTCCAGAGTCATAGGAGGCCTCAACTCCAGTCTGCAGCTACAAGCTACAAACCTGCAAGTAAGCCAGAGTCACAGTCTTGTCAGTCACAAGTCAGTCAAGTCAAAGTCATCTGTCTAGTCAACATGGTCTGCACTAAATTGTCCGCCTCTACTACAAGTCCCAGCAAGCCCTTAAGGTCTCTGAAGTCGCTGGTCCCCTCCGTGGGCCTGGCTGAACTGTATAGACTTTTCCACCTGTCTAACATCAGTAAAGCTACCGTTGTCCGTAACTTGGTGTTGAAGTCATTATTGCTCCCGTGCCTAGCCTAGGATCCAGCGGTATACCTGCGGGTGGTATTTAGGATAAACCACACCCTGGCATCACAAATACAAGGGGTTAAAGCCATCTGCCCCTAGGGTAATTCCATCTGCCCTTTGCATCACAACCCATACCACAACTTTTGGCATCATACGAACAGGATATGGGTGTGCGCCTTATGCAACAAGTCCTTCCCCAGTCTGAACTGTGTCCAGTATTGTCAGTGAAAATTGCATGCCGATGTGAAAAAAATTTGCGCCAGAAAGTGTACGGAACTTTACCAGTGAAAAGTGTTTTACCCAAGGCACTTGTGAAATAGAGGGGGAGGTGAAGAAAATACTGTTATCTGCTACTGTGAACTGTGTGAACTGTATAGAGGTGGTACCTGAAAGGGTTAATTTGGTCCAGCGTTTCCCACACGCGCGAGTGGTCGCAGCTCCACCCCATCAGTCCCTAGCGGTGATGCCTCTTTAGTGCTGCGAGGAGGAACCAAAGAGCCGCCCTGTGTTGCACAGGGGAAGATTTTGCCGACCGGACCAAAACAGGAAGTTCCCTGGGCACAGCCATATTGGAAGCTCCGGCTGCTGCACTCGTCTCTGTTGTTACCTGTCAAGCACCCGCTGCAGTGCAGACTCTGCAAACACCAATCATTGTCAGTATTACGTCTCCGATGCCAGTAGCTATCAGTATTAACCCTTTAGTGCCCGCAAGTCTGGTCGAAAGGTGAATTACAACCAGGTGCCTTCAAAATAGACGGGGAGCATCCATTACAGTACCCCCATCAGTCAAATCAAAGCCGCTGCCAAGCTACAGTAAGCATCTTAAAGGAGAACGCACCTTATTTCCCTTAAAGTGACAGCGCACTCAAACTTTTACAGGATGTCAGAACCCAGCTCTCCAGATCAACCAGGCGACAGTGCCCCTTCATATCCAGCAGCGAGGTCATCACCTGCCCCAGCAGCCAGGATCTTGCCAGCCCTGCCTGCAGTCAGCATCAACAGTCCTGGTGTTCCAGCATCTGCACCTGTAGGGATTTCAAAGAGAGGATCCAGAGTTTGTTTGTCTTTTACTCTTTCCCTCCTAAAAAAAACACAGGTACAATTGCTCACAGGACAACTTCAGGGACCAGCATTAGAGGAAGTCCACACCTGGCCAGCCTCCGAGAAGGTAGAGTACAGTAGAGCAGATCTTTGAAGGACTGTACCAGGTATTTGAGTGACACTCTCTGTCAGAGGTACGTCTCCGTCTGTATGAAAGGCGACAAAAGCCAGGTGAGACCTTGAGAGCGTATGCCGAACCCTGCAGAATGCCCTAGAGACTGTCCAAAAATTAGATGGTATAACTCCCGAGCAAGGCAACAAGGTGTTAATGGACATATTTATTGATGGGGCCCTGAATAAGTGGGACAAAGCCCAGCTGAGAATGTTAGCAGTCCAAAACCCCAACATGTCATTCTCCGCTTTCAGGAGACTTGCTATCCAAGTAATTGAGTCCGGGACTGAGTTAGAGGAAGTTTGTGCACCCCTTACACCCCGTTCAAGAGCCACTAGGGGCGATAGCCAGACCTATACCACCACCGTCACCTGTCCCTGCAGCCATAGACTCACAGACTGTTAGGCAGGACATTGAACAACTGACTAAGGTGGTAAAGGAGCTGGCCACCCGGGATGCTCCCTCTGACTGTAAACTGCCCTTTCCTAGAAAACCTGCCCCTGTTCCTACCCCCTGCAATCCCAACTACTGCAATCCTTCACCCAATAGACCCTCGGGGACTCAAAGGCCCTTTTTCACTTATTGTAACAAGTCAGGACATTGGAATATGCAGTGCTGTGATTTAAATGGGTTTCCTCTGAGGTCGAGGACCAGCCCTCAGGAAAACAGTCATCAGGTCAAATCTCCAAATGACCTAAGTCAGGACTCTCACTTTATGTCACCTCCTGCTATGTAAAAATTGTTGTAAAAGGTGTACCGTTGGAGGCATTGATAGATACAGGGTCACAAGTGTCTACTATACCTAAAAGTGTTTTCTATCAGCATTGGGATGCTAGTTTATTGTGTGAACCTGATGATGTTAACTTCCGAGTAGTTGCGGGTAATGGGCAACCAGTCCCCAAACATGGATACTGGGAGCCAACTATTCAGTTGGGAAACCATGTACTTGCCGGGCAGGGAGTGATTGTAACTAATGCGATAGATAAGGGGTCTGCCGAGTTTATATTGGGGATGAACATTATGAAAAATTGTTTTGCTGAAATATTAGATGCCTTGCATGCCTCTCTTCCCCATTTGTCCCCAACAGGCCAGCGGGCTGAGCAGCACCACTTGAAAGCTCTACAGGTGGAGCAGAAGTTTACCAACAAGGTGAAATCTGCAGACTACGAGTTCAATACATCAGGTTGGTGACCTTCCAACCCAACACGGAGACCATCATCTGGTGTTGTGCACGTCCCGCAGTCAAGAATAGGGACTATCAAGCCTTGCTGGAACCTATGCAATTGGAAGATCATCCACTTGTTCGAGCTGCGAGAAGCCTTGTCACTGTCACCAACGGGAGCGTCCCAGTGTGGTTAGTAAACCTGTCTGATTCTGCTACTGTCTTGCCTAAATACACTCCTGTAGCTCAGCTGTACCTCCTAGAGTTAAAGGACATTGTGACAGAACGTCTGGTGGCTCAACAGCATGCAGCTCAAGTGGCCGAAGGATCCGGTGTGAGCCCTCCAGAACCCTTGTGGGCGCAACTCCAGGTTGGAGACGACACTACTCCAAGGGACCAAGTCAATGGAATCATCAATGTCGCCAAGAGGTACCATGAGGCTTTCAGCAAGCACCCCACAGACCTTGGGCATACTTCAATGATCCAGCACTGAATCCTCACAGGTGATAGCCCACCTTTCATGGAAAGCCACCATCCGGTCGCACCAGGCATGTATCAGACTGTCAAGAAGATGCTTGCCAACATGAAGGAGGCAGACGTGATTCAAGAAAGTCAGAGCCCCTGGGTGGCACCACTTGTCCTGGTCAAGAAGAAAGATGGAACTATCCACTTCTGTGTTGATTACACTAAACTGAACAATGTCACACATAAAGACACTTATCCTTTGCCAAGGATCAAGGAGTCACTCACAGCCCTCGGGTCGGCTGCTTACTTCTCCACCCTGGATTTAACCAGCGGATATTGGCAAGTGCCCATGGCCATGGAGGATCGGGAGAAGACTGCCTTCATGACACCCATGGGACTGTTCAAGATTAAAAGTATGCCGTTTGGGCTGCACAATGCCTCTGCTACATTCCAGCGTCTGATGGAAAGTTGCCTGGACTATCTGAATTTTTAAAGTGTCCTATTGTACCTGGACGATGCCATTGTGTATTTTAAGTCCTACCAGGAACACCTCAGTCATCTGTCAGATGTCTTCCAACTCTTAATCAAGCATGGATTAAAGATGAAACTGTCCAAGTGTCACCTGCTCAAGCCTCAGGTCCATTACTTGGGTCATGTTTTCAGTGCAGAAGGGGTCCAGCCCAATCCTGAAAAGGTGGGAGCTGTCGAGAACAGGCCTACCCCGCGCACGGTGAAAGATGTCAGGAGCTCTTTTACGGCGAAGGAGAACTACAATTGAAGATTACCTATTGAATGAGCCGAAGAGCAAGATACAGGGTTCCGAGCTCTTAAACATCTGCTGAAAGAACCCCCCATCTTGGCATATCCAGACTACAGTCAGCCATTCTGGCTGTATACTGATGCCATTTTCGAAGGTTTGGGAGCTGTCTTGTCCTAAGTCCAAGAGGGGCAATAGCGAGTAATTGCCTATGCCAGTCATAACCTGTAAGGAGCAGAAAAGAACAATGCAAATGACAGTTAATTCAAGTTGGAACTTCTCGCCCTGGTATGGGCCGTGAGCGAAAAGTTCAAAGACTATTTGTCTGCCACGCCATTCACGGTCTACACAGACAATAACCCGTTGGCCCACCTGAACACTGCCAAGTTGGGTGTCATCAAACAGCGTTGGGCTTCAAGATTAGCCAATTACAGTTTCCCCATCAAGTACAGAAGCAGCAATTCAAATGTCAATGCCGATTTACTGTCTCGGATGACCCCCGGCAAAGTACCACCTGTCAAAGACGTGTGGGAAGACGTAGAGATGCCCCCATTCTATCAACGGTTTGTGAACCAGAATGTTGTGACCGCTCTCAAGGACAGTGAACCCAGGTCTGAAAACGAAACGGAAAAAAAATCATTGTGCGACAAAATTTAAGAAAAAACACCATTTTGTAAATTTTGGTGGCTTCCGTTTCTACGCAGTACATTTTTCGGTAAAAATGGCACCTCCTCTTTATTCTGTAGGTCCATACAATTAAAATAATACCCTAATTATATAGGTTTGATTTTGTCCTACTTCTGGAAAAAATCTGCAGGAAAATGTATATGCTTAAAATTGTCATCTTCTGACCCCCTATAACTTTTTTATTTTTCTGCGTATAGGGCGGTTTGAGGGCTAATTTTTTGCACCGTGATCTGAAGATTTTAGCGGTATCATTTTTGTATTGATCAGACTTTTAGATCGCTTTTTATTCATTTTTTCATTATATAAAAATTGACCAAAAATCCACTATTTTGGAGTTTTGGGAATTTTTTTGCACGTACGCCATTGACCGTGCGGTTTAATTAACAATATATTTTCATAATTCGGACATTTCCGCATGTGGCGATACCACATATGTTTATTTTTATTTACACTATTTTTTTTTATGGGAAAAGGGGGGTGATTCAAACTTTTATTAGGGAAGGGGTTAAATGATCTTTATTAACTTTATTTTTTTCCACTTTTTTTTTTTGCAATGTTATAGCTCCCATAGGGGGCTATAACACTGCACACACTGATCTTTTACATTGATCATTGTTATTCCATAGGATAACATAGATGAATGATTTTGCCGCTTGACTGCTCATGCCTGGATCTCAGGCACTGAGCAGTAATTCGGCGATTGGACACCAGGAGGCAGGTAGGGGACCCTCCTTGTGTCCTACAGTTGTTCGGGATGCCGCGATTTCACCGCAGCAGTCCCGAACAGTCCACTGAGCTAGCGGGGGGTAGTATAGTTTCCCTTTAGACACGGCGATCAACTTCAAACTTCAAGGGTTAATAGCCGCGATATTAGCCACGGGTCCCGGCCTTGGCCCCGCGTTATAGAAAGGGACGGGTACTTAACCTTGGTACTTAACAGGTTAAAAAATCTTTACCCTTCCAGTACTTTTTAGCAGTTGTATGCTACAGAGGAAATTCTTTTCTTTTTGAATGTCTTTTTTTGTCTTTTCCACAGTGCTCTCTGCTGATACCTCTGTCAGGAACTGTCCAGAGCAGCATAGGTTTGCTATGGGGATTTTCTCCTACTCTGGACAGTTCCTCATATGGGCATTAGGTGTAAGCAGAGAGCACTGTGGAACAGACAAAAAAGAAATTAAAAAAGAATTTCCTCTGTAGAATACAGCTGCTAAAAAGTACTGGAAGGGTAAATATTTTTTAATAGAATTTACAAATCTGTTTAAAGGGGTTCTCCGGTGATTACACATCTTATCCCCTATCCAAAGGATAGGGGATAAGATGCCTGATCGCGGGAGTCCCGCAGCTGGAGACGCCTGTGATCATGCACGCGGCACCCCATTTGTAATCAGTCCCCGCAGCGTGTTCGCTCCGGGTCTGATTACAGGCGAAAACAGGGGCGGCGGCGTGTGACGTCACGCCTCCGCCCCCGTGTGATGTCACGCTCCCTCCCGTAGGCTTGCATTGAGGGGACTCCCGCGAACAGGCATCTGTGTAAGCACCGGAGAACCTCTTTAACTTTCTGGCACCAGTTGATTTAAAAAAATAAAAAATTTCCACCGGAGTACCCCTTTGAATTAGTAGACCCAATGGAAAAGATGAGTATTTGGATACTAGAAAACCGAGTGGTCAGTTGTTTTCAGCACAAGCTATATACACTAACACTCTGTTGTCCACATGACCTAATAGGACATATAGCTTATGGGGAATAAAGTGAAATCATCAAATATGTGTCCATTGCAAAAGCTGTGAAAGATAATAAATGTAACTCTAGAGTTTGTATTTCATCTTATGTTCTTTCCAAAATACTCAGACAGCTTGCGTAGGAAGTATAAACACAGCAGACTGAAGATAGAACTAATACAATTTTTTCCAATTTCTGACAAGGGTTTCAGAAGGCTCATACATGCCAGAAGCTGGCAAAACACCAACTAGCAGAACCCTAAGTTATACCAGTCCAAATCCATAGCCACACTGCCTTTCTCAATATGGCTTCATATACAGATTTAAAGGGGTTATCCAAGAAAAACTTATATATGTGTATATATATGTATATATATATATATATATATATATATATATATATATATATATATATATATCTCAACTGGCTCCAGAAAGTTAAACAGATTTGTAAATTACTTCTATAAAAAAAATCTTAATCCTTTCAGTACTTATGAGCAGAGGTGTCAGCAGAAGCACTGTTGCCATACAGAAAAGAACAACTCAACTTCAGCAGCTGATAATTATTGGAAGGATTAAGATTTTTTAATAGAACTTTCTGGAGCCAGTTGATTAAAAAAAAAAAAAAAAGTGATTTCCTGGAATACCCCTTTAACCTCTTCAGGACATAGGGCGTATGGATACGCCCTGAATCCCGAGTCCTTAAGGACCGAGGGCGTATCCATACGCCCGTGGGAATTCCGGCCCCCACCGCTAGCCGGTTGGGGACCGGAGCCGGATGCCTGCTGAAATCGTTCAGCAGGCATCCCGGCATATCGCCCAGGGGGGTCATTATGCCCCCCCATGTCGGCGATCGCCGCAGATCGCTGGACAATTCAGTCCAGCGATCTGCGGCGATTCCGGGTCAATCGGGTCTCCAGTGACCCGATGACCCGGAATTACTGGCTGTTCGGGGCCGTCTCTGACGGCCCCAAACAGCCAGAGCCTGCAGGGGTGAGGTGGCACTGGTGCCACCTCACGATCGCCCTGATTCGTCGGCCGGATTACCGGCCGACCAATCAGGGCGCCTGCTGCGGGTGTCACTCCCGCACCCGCTCCGCCCCTCTTCCGGAGGACGTGAGCGGGTGCGGGACGTGCACCCCGGGTGCTGGGGACCCCGATCCCCGGCGTCAATGTTGGGATCGGGGCCCCAGGAGCAGCTGCGGCGGCGGGACTGACCTGCAGCGTCTGGATCGTTGGAGGTGAGTGACAGCCTCCTGCTGTTGCTTAGCAACAGCTCCCAGCATGCAAAAAGGGCATGCTGGGAGCTGTAATTATGCAACAGCAGGAGGCAGACCACCACAACTACCAGCATTCCCTTATGGGCATGCTGGGACTTATGGTTTTGCAACAGCTGGAGGCACATTCTTTCTATGGAAAAGTGTACCTTCAGCTGTTGTCTAACTACAACTCCCAGCTTGCACAAACAGCTAAAGTGCATGCTGGGAGTTGTAGTGGTGCATCTGCTGGTTGCATAACTACAACTCCCAGCATGCCCGTTGGCTGTCGGTGACTGCTGAGAGTTGTAGTTTTGCAACAGCTGAAGGCACACTGGTTGTGAAACTCAGAGTTTTTTTTTACCTAACTCAGTGTTTCACGACCGGTGTGCCTCCAGCTGTTGCAAACTACAACTCTCAGCAGTCACCGTACACCATGCACCGTACATGCTGGGAGTTGTAGTTTTGCAACAGCTGGAGGCACACTGGTTGCGAAACACTGAGTTAGGTCACAAACTCAGTGATACATAACCAGTGTGCCTACAGTTGTTGCAAAACTGCAACTCTCAGCAGTCACCGACAGCCAACGGGCATGCTGGGAGTTGTAGTTATGCAACAGCTGGATGTCCCCCCCCCCCAATGTGAACGTACAGGGTACACTCACATGGGCGGAGGATTACAGTAAGTATCTGGCTGCAAATTTGAGCTGCCGCAAACTTTCTGCTGCAGCTCAAATTGCCAGCGAGAAACTACTGTGAACCCCCGCCCGTGTGACTGTACCCTAAAAACACTACACTACACTAACACAAAAAATAAAATAAAAAGTTAAAAACACTACATATACACATACCCCTACACAGCCCCCCTCCCCAATAAAAATGAAAAACGTCTGGTACGCCACTGTTTCCAGAACGGAGCCTCCAGCTGTTGCAAAACAACTCCCAGTATTGTCGGACAGCCGTTGACTGTCCAGGCATGCTGGGAGTTTTGCAACAGCTGGAGGCACCCTGTTTGGGAATCACTGGTGTAGAATACCCCTATGTCCACCCCTATGCAATCCCTAATTTAGGCCTCAAATGCGCATGGCGCTCTCTCACTTTGGAGCCCTGTCGTATTTCAAGGCAACAGTTTAGGGTCACATATGGGGTATCGCCGTACTCGGGAGAAATTGTGTTACAAATTTTGGGGGGTATTTTCTGCTTTTACCCTTTTTAAAAATGTAAAATTTTTGGGAAAACAAGCATTTTAGGTAAAAAAAAAATTTTTTTTTTACATATGCAAAAGTCGTGAAACACCTGTGGGGTATAAAGGTTCACTTAACCCCTTGTTACGTTCCCCGAGGGGTCTAGTTTCCAAAATGGTATGCCATGTGGGTTTTTTTTTGCTATCCTGGCACCATAGGGGCTTCCTAAATGCGGCATGCCCCCAGAGAAAAATTTGCGTTCAAAAAGCCAAATGTGACTCCTTCTCTTCCGAGACCTGTAGTGCGCCAGCAGAGCACTTTTCACCCCCATATAGGGTGTTTTCTGAATCGGGAGAAATTGGGCTTCAAATTTTTAGGGGTATTTTCTGCTATTACCCTTTTTAAAAATACAATTTTTTTGGGAAAACAAGCATTTTAGGTAAAATTTTTTTTTTTTTTTACATTTGCAAAAGTCGTGAAACACCTGTGGGGTATTAAGGTTCACTTTATCCCATGTTACATTCCCCGAGGGGTCTAGTTTCCAAAATGGTATGCCATGTGGTTTTTTTTTGCGGTTCTGGCACCATAAGGGCTTCCTAAAGGTAACATGCCCCCCAAAAACCATTTCAGAAAAACGTACTCTCCAAAATCCCCTTGTCGCTCCTTCCCTTCTGAGCCCTCTACTGCGCCCGCCGAACACTTTACATAGACATATGAGGTATGTGCTTACTCGAGAGAAATTGGGCTACAAATACAAGTAAAAATTTTGTCCTTTTACCCCTTGTAAAAATTCAAAAATTGGGTCTACAAGAACATGTGAGTGTAAAAAATGAAGATTGTGAATTTTCTCCTTCACTTTGCTGCTATTCGTGTGAAACACCTAAAGGGTTAAAACACTTACTGAATGTCATTTTGAATACTTTGGAGGGTGTAGTTTTTATAATGGGGTCATTTATGGGGTATTTCTAATATGAAGACCCTTCAAATCCACTTCAAACCTGAACTGGTCCCTGAAAAATACTGAGTTTGAAAATTTTGTGAAAAATCGAAAAATTGCTGCTGACCGTTGAAGCCCTCTGGTGTCTTCCAAAAGTAAAAACACGTCAATTTTATGATGCAAACATAAAGTAGACATATTGTATATGTGAACCAAAAAAAAATGTATTCGTAATATCCATTCTCCTTACAAGCAGAGAGCTTCAAAGTTAGAAAAATGCTAAATTTTCAAATTTTTCATCAAATTTACGTATTTTTCACCAAGAAAGGATGCAAGTATCGACAAAAATTTACCACTATGTTAAAGTAGAATATGTCACGAAAAAACAATCTCGGAATCAGAATGATAACTAAAAGCATTCCAGAGTTATTAATGTTTAAAGTGACAGTGGTCAGATGTGCAAAAAACGCTCCGGTCCTTAAGGCCAAAATGGGCTCCGTCCTGAAGGGGTTAAAGAAATCCATGGACGTGCTGCAGAAACAACAACACTTAGATGTAGAAAATGAATTTTCAATTGCAAAAATTTCATCTGTTTGTGTGTGTGAACAAGCCTTTATCTTAGGGATACACTGTGACTTTTTGTAGCACTACTTGTTTACAGCTACAGCTGCAGTCCAAATGATTACATTGAGTTGTTTTCAATCTTGTGAGCAACAGCTGTCACTTAATAGTTAAAGGGGTACTCCTGTGGAAAACTTTTTTTTTTTTTTAAATCAACTGGTGCCAGAAAGCTAAACAGATTTGTAAATCACTTCTCTTCTATTAAAAAATCTTAATCCTTCCAGTACTTTTTGGGTGCTGTATACTAAAGAGAAATCCAAAAAAGAAATTCCTTCCTCTGCTCTGGACAGTTCCTAAAATGGACAGCAGAGGTCAGCAGAGAGCACTGTGGTCAGGACATCACAGGAAATGCATTTCTTTTTTGGATTTCTCTTTAGTATACAGCCCCTAAAAAGTACTGGAAGGATTAAGATTTTTTAATAGAAGTGATTTACAAATCTGTTTAACTTTCTGGCACCAGTTGATAAAAAAAAAAAAAAAAAAAGTTTTCCACGGGAGTACCCCTTTAAGCCCTATTCTGATGAATAGGACAATCATTAAACATACTGCAAAAAATCTATTATATCTTAAAGGGGTATTCCAGGCAAAACCTTTTTTATATATATATCAACTGGCTCTGGAAAGTTAAATTTGTAAATTACTTCTATTAAAAAATCTTAATCCTTCCAATAGTTATTAGCTTCTGAAGTTTTCTGTCTAACTGTTCAATGATGATGTCACATCCTGGGAGCTGTGCATGATGGGAGAATATCCCCATAGGAACTGCAACACTCCCGGGACATGAGTCATCAGAGAGCAGTTAGACAGAAAACAACAACTCAACTTCAGAAGCTAATAACTATTGGAAGGATTAAGATTTTTTAATAGAAGTCATTTACAAATCTGTTTAACTTTCCGGAGCCAGTTGATATATAAAAAAAAGTTTTGGCCTGGAATACCCCTTTAACATAGCGTTCCTTAGTGTTCATATAATTTACTGCAGTGAATGTATTTTCTTAAAAGACTAATTTTGAAAAAGAAAACAAAGGTGATATCATTGTCAGATTACAAGAAGGTCTTCTCATTTTCAGGTAACTTGAACCAAACACACAGACTTCGGCGAGAAAGGTTTAGGTCAAGACGCCGCCGGCCAGGGCTGTCTCCCAAACCTCCCCAAACTCGGACTATTAAGCATTACCTGCAAGGACATCACTACATCCACGTCATCTGGAGGACAGTATGAAAAGGAGCATATGGGTACAGGCATTATTAAGGAATACCTGCAGAACATTGCACCTAATCGCAGTCTCCTCATCAGTGAGCAATTGCGATAAAATGTACTTGCACCTACTGGTTATTAGATGCCTGTCTTTGAAAATTTGTAACAGGTCTGCAGAGTATTACTCCTTGAATAAAAGCCGTGGATTATATAATACATTTCTCGAACCTCTTTACCATTCCAGAGTCTACGCCGTCTATCTGCAATTGCACGCACACGGCACCTGAAAAATTAGCCTGCAGAGCATCGCATATCCTCGTATTTTATTATGCAAGGAACCTTCTTCATGTAAGTTTACATTCTATGACAGTGTACATTTTTTTTTTAAGAGTTATACAAATATATCATATTCATATCTTTTGGATTCTCAGAGCCTTATTGGGTGAGATCCTCAAGATTGGAACTCTGAACACTAGCACAGAACATTGCATCTTCATAGTAAGTTTTATTATATACATAACTTTTCAAAGTCCCTATTTTTGCGCTTTGAATACACTATTTATACAAATTTTCAGGACCTACAGGAGATAAAGAACAAGAGCATTATGTCAACCAATTGGTATTTCTCTTATGCAACTAAAATGTATATAACGTGTTACATTACCCTAAACAATTACATTGACCCCTCGACCTACGATGGCCCCGACATACGATAATTTCAACATGCGATGGCCCCTCAGAGGCCATCGCATATTGAAGGCAGCATCAACATACGATGCTTTTTTATGTCGGGGCCATCGCATAAACGGCTATCCAGCAGCTCTGACTGCTTCAGCTGCCACCGGATAGCCGCTTACGGTGCCCCGTGAGCTCCGGTGATGGTCACTTACCTGTCCTCGGGGCTCCGGCGCGTCCTCTTCGGGATTCTCTGCATTGTCGGCGCTCTCCATCTACACCATCACGTCGCTGCGCACGCCATCCCGTCATCCAATAGGAGCGGCGTGCGTAGCGACGTGATGGCGGCGACGGAGAGCGCGGATGCCGGGGAAGCAGAGGCCTTGCCGGAGCGTCGGGGACACCCCGGGGACGCGGCGACAACGATGGAGGGCGACATCCCGGGCAACGGTGACGAGCGGTGACGGTCCGGAGCGGTGGGGACATGTGAGTATAACTTTGTCTAACAGTGGTCTACAACCTGCGGACCTCCAGATGTTGCAAAACTACAACACCCAGCATGCCCGGACAGCCAAAGGCTGTGCGGGCATGCTGGGTGTTGTAGTTTTGCAACATCTGGAGGTCCGCAGGTTGTAGACCACTGTCCTATACTTTACATTGCACGGATCCCTCAACATGCGATGGTTTCAACAAACAATGGTCCGTTTGGAACGGATTACCATCGTATGTTGAGGGACCACTGTGTGTGTGTATATATATATATATATATATATATATATATATATATATATAGAGCGCCCCAGTCCAATCCTGTGCTTACTTCTGTATACAGTATTCAGTCTATGATTTCTCTCGTCTGTGTTTTTTATGCTAGTATTATGGTAATGAAGTCAACAGAAGGATTTACATCTGAATGTGTCTTTTTGATAGCATGTATTACCGCTATTACATGGCATTCAGGCATTTCTAATATAATAGATAGCTGGTTTTATATTGTAAATGTGTGTTTCTATGCCTCTAAGTATGTGTTTATCAGAGAGCAGAGTTGTGTTGTTGGTTCCTTGTCTGAATGCTAGCACAAGTCATTCTCGATGTCTCTGTTTTTACTCTTTTATGTGTGAAGTGTCTGGATTGCTGTATGTAATTGTAGACTTGTTTGCTTGCTGTTATTCTACATAAGACTTCATTGTTCAATTATGTCACCCAGGGAAAGCCATTAAGCAGTACTCTGATACCACACCAGACAGCGGTTGTGTCGGAGTTTATTCAGACATTAGATAGGATACACCATGAGAAAATACTAGTCAGCAGCTGTTTATGGCATTGCATACTGCAAGCGTTGTCGAACACCATGGCCAGGTTAACTGTGCCAAGTGGAGACTGAATATTGTTCTAAGTATTTATATACAGAGCTAAGGCAGCAAATTGAATCTTTATCCCAGATGACGAAAAGCCTAACCACAACTCTTAAAGCGTACCTGTCACAGTGCAAAAAAAAAAAAAAAAAAAAAGTGACATGTTACTCAGTACCTAATTCTGATCATGTACATATGGTGATTTCCTATACTGGATACCAACACACTTTACATCCGGTATCCAGTATGCTGCAAAATACAGAGTAGTCTGTCTGCATACAGACAAATGACCCCTAGGGATGGCTATATTCATTTTAGATTTTTTAGTAAAAAATTTTTTTTTTATAAATGTATATTTAAAAAAGTCTTCTTATCAGTAGTACTACAAAATATAAAAAGTTTTTCAGAATGACAGTGCCTCTTTAAAGTTTTAACAAAAAAAACTATATACAACATTGACATTTTAACACTTATTCTTTTTCATATCTTATTTCATTTACCATAGGCATCAAGAAATTTTCCAAGCATATACTGTAAATGAATCCATAGACCCCAATTATCCAATGGAAGCCAAAAGGGAGTCATCTGTTTGGGTGGTTAATTTTGGAGTTTGCTCTTTACTCTATGTCATAGGTATACATCAGGAAATTCCCCAAACATATACGGTACCTTTGATGGCCACTGCGAGATGCAGTTTGAAAAGAGCCTTAAAAACTTTTTTTTTATGTTAGAAACATTATAGGCTACGGCAAGCTAATTGTCAGTCATATAGAATACATTAAGGTTATAAGTCAGGCAAAAATGTGGCTGTAATATGCTCATCTAAAACTGGTCTTAGGAAAGTGACACAATACATTTGTTTAAGAAAGTCATAGAACCAATTTTTTTTATGTGCTTTAATATGTGAGATGTGGCAATTATACTCATTTTCTTAGCCATGTTTCTTGTGGAAAGTCAAACCTTAGAAAAGCCCCTATTAACATCAGTGGACATCCATACCTTAAAGTGGTATTCTCACTGCACAGGATAGGGGATAACCAGCCAGTGGATCAGTAGACATCCAACCACTGTGACCCCCTGCCTATCCTGAAAATGGAGGGTAAACGTCCTCCAAATTAATCGAGCCGCAGTGCACATGCTCTCCTTGTATTTTTGCAGCTGGCTGGGTATGCACCTTGTGGGCACAATTCTCTTCTGTTCCCTGGATCACTTGTGTTCCCAATGGTTGAACCTTCAATGATTTGCTAAATATCCCCAAACCTGTGCATAGGGGATAACTTTACAAAATGAGAATACCCCTTTATGGTCTATTCCCATGTACAGTATTCTATGCTGATTTGGTTTGCAGGTTTTTCTGCTGCAGATTTCAATGTAAACCGAACAAAGCTTAAAATCCTATGCATCAAATCTGAGCATCAAATCTGCGCAGAATACTGTATGTGTGAATAGACCCTTAATGTTACAGCTCTCCAGTGTTTAGAGGTGGTTGTTAACCAGGATCTTTGGGGTTGGATTTTTTATCATGATATTATTTCCACAAAACTGAAAAACTTTTATCCAAAAAATGCCCTGCTCCACCCTTGCCTTTTGAAAGATAACAACCAGGGAGTTAAACCATATTTGGAAAGAAGCCCACATTATGTTCTATGAAAACTAAGCAAAACATTCCCTCCCATGTCAAAGTTTGGCTGCCATATTGATGTGACACCTGCACCTGGGGAAGCGTTTAGGTTCAGTCTTGTGGTAAGGCCATCTCCCAAGAACACCTGTTCTCTTACCTGGACACACCTTGGGCAGGAGAGTCATTTCGCCTGTGGTATGCACAGCCCAATATGAACACATCTGCTTTCTTACTTTTAGATTTGGGTTAACTTCTTCACTGCTGATCTAGACAGATCCTATAATTATTCTAACAGTACTGATAGCTGCAACATATTTCATCCTTTTATAAGTGTATGAACATTTTGAAAAAGACAACAAATATTATATAAAATATATACACTACTATGAATAGAACAAAATGATGTATAGTCCTACACATAAGAGCTTACAATCTAAATGAGATTAGGTAAGTGATATGGTAGGCATAACATGATACTTTTAGCCAGGGGACCAGCCACATGTGAGTTCAGAGACAAATGTACTCCCAGACAGCGACAGTGCCAATACGGACATGAAGTGTATAGTGTGAGAAATGTAAAGGGAAAGTCCACCTTCAATTATCTTCTGTCACATACAATGATAACCTTAGTGAAGTGGACAAGAAGAAGGTGCCACAGAGCATTGTAGAGAGCATCTATCTACTTGATAGTGCCCATAGAATCCACTAGGAACTTTTTGACATGGCTCTTAGCGAAGCATAAGGGCTTTGAGCGCTTTACGGGGTGCTGTGACCTTATATTCCTGGAAATAGGTGAGTATGGAGAGTTACATGTGAAATATGAATGTGAATGGTATCTCTTTATGAACTGGAGGAATTGGGAGGTAACACAAGAAGCTGCAATGAAAATTTCAGATTAGCAGTGATAATTGAGTACCAAAGTGTTGAAACTCAATGCAAAATCTATTTATGGGCCCTCACCTATCATGGATCATTTAAAGTACTGGTCTTTTCCAAATGGATAGGGGAACATTTTGGGCCCATACATTGTTCAGGCTTATTGGCCCTGCTGCAAAAGTTGACGGAATACAAAAAATCATCCGGTTCACTAATGATTGTATTAACATTCTCTGTATGCTGGATGTTGTTGGTAATTCATGTGTATCTTATGTTTTCTCGGAATGTGTAGTATTACAGTGTTCTCTTTTTGAAAACCTTAATAAAAATGTACTATATATATATATATATATATAATCGAGTAAATATTAATGTACAGCGTCCTAATAATGTCTACATGGTGTGTTGGATACAAGCAGTATAACATAATGTGGTGGATACAAGCAGTATAGTGGAAAATTATTACTACCCTGAAATTCTATTCTACCTATTGTTAAGTCTGGGTAAAATACATTACTAAAGTGTAAAATGTGTAATACTACAGCTCTCAGCATGACGTGAAGAATGATAAAGATATTATATCAATGGTAAATGTTAGCAGTTCATAGGGAAGAAGGATGCCAGACATCAATTTTCCGCAGACCTTGAAAAACTATAGCGCTGATCAGACATAGTCAGAGGCAGAATAAACATTCACATCCAGTAGAGTCTTCTCTGATCTGAGTATTTTTTTTTTGTTTTCTTCTCCATAAGGCCCGGATCGCCATAAAGACTTTTCTCAGTCAGCTCTCAACTATGTAGTGTTTGCTGCCCAGATGTCTTTGGATCCTTTATCCCTATACTAGCTCCTACTATTGTCACATACTGCCACATTTTTGCCCCCCCCCTCCCCGATCTGACCTATTATGCCACTGTCACAGCTTTAAGGAGTTATTTGAATTATCTACGAAAGCAAAAGGAAAATTACAGCCTGTTATGTCATTTTCTTAAAATAAAATAATTCTACACTCACCTGTTATATGCCTATTGTGTCCAGTGCTCTCATCCTCCATGCCACCCTTATTACTTTCCTGACAGCAGGACATAATGGGAGTTGTAAATTGTCATTGTCTGGACAGCAACATATTGGGGAACACTGACCCTAGATGAACTGTTCCCCTGGTAACTACACCTACTATTATACCCAACAGCAGGACATAATGTTGTCACGATGCCGGCTGGCAGGTAGTGGATCCTCTGTGCCAGAGAGGGATTGGCGAGGACCGCGCTAGTGGACCGGTTCTAAGACACTACTGGTTTTCACCAGAGCCCGCCGCAAAGCGGGATGGTCTTGCTGCGGCGGTAGTGACCAGGTCGTATCCACTAGCAACGGGTCACCTCTCTGACTGCTGATGATAGGCGAGGTACAAGGGAGTAGACAGAAGCAAGGTCGGACGTAGCAGAAGGTCGGGGGCAGGCGGCAAGGTTCGTAGTCAGGGTGGATAGCAGAAGTTCTGGTACACAGGCTTTAGACACACAATACGCTTTCACTAGGCACAAGGGCAACAAGATCCGGCCAGGAAGTGCATGGGAGGAGGTTAGATATAGTCAGGGACCAGGTGGAAGCCAATTAAGCTAATTGGGCCAGGCACTAATCATTGGTGCACTGGCCCTTTAAGTCTCAGGGAGCTGGCGCGCGCGCGCCCTAGAGAGCGGAGCCGCGCGCGCCAGCACATGACACCAGGGGACGGGAACGGGTAAGTGACCTGGGACGCGATTCGCGAGAGGGCGCGTCCCGCTGTGCGAATCGCGTCCCCAACGGCCATGACAGTGCAGCGCTCCCGGTCAGCGGGACTGACCGGGGAGCTGCAGGGAGAAAGACGCCGTGAGCGCTCCGGGGAGGAGCGGGGACCCGGAGCGCTAGGCGTAACAGTACCCCCCCCCTTAGGTCTCCCCTTTTTTTTGTCCGGTGACTGCCTCCCCTGGGATGAGGACACCGGGAAGGAATGGATGGTTTCCTCAATGGCAGGCAGTACAGCAGGAGTAGGAATGGGGAGGGAGGGCAGAGGGTGAAGCTTGGCACGGGGCAGGGAGACACAAGGACGGGAGCCATGAGGGGCCACAGAGGCTTGCCTGAAGGGACTGGGAGGGGGGGAGAGGCATTTTCTGTGGCAGGCAGAGTCCCTAACGACTTTAGGGGGACCGGATACAGGAGGAACCACAGGGTCACGGCAGGGAGTACTGGGAACTGGTTTAAGGCAGTCCTTGGAACAAGAGGGACCCCAACTCTTGATCCCCCCAGTGGACCAGTCCAGGGTTGGGGAATGGTGTAGAAGCCAGGGTAGTCCAAGGAGAACTTCGGAAGTGCAATTGGGAAGGACAAAAAATTCAATTTTCTCGTGATGAGATCCGATGCACATTAGGAGGGGCTCCGTGCGGTAACGCACGGTGCAATCCAACCTGGCTCCGTTGACCGCGGAAATGTGGAGTGGCTTGACAAGACGGGTCACCGGAATGCGGAATTTATTCACCAAGGACTCCCGAATAAAATTCCCAGAAGCACCAGAGTCCAGGCAGGCCACGGCTGAGAGGGAAGAGCTGGCTGAAGTAGAAATCCGTACAGGCACCGTGAGACGTGGAGAAGCCGACTTAGAATCCAGAGACGCCACACCCACGAGAGCTGGGTGCGAGCGTGCGTTTCCCAGACGTGGAGGACGGATAGGGCAATCCACCAAAAAATGTTCGGTACTGGCACAGTACAGACAAAGATTCTCTTGCTTACGGCGATTCCTCTCTTCCAGGGTCAGGCGAGACCGATCCACTTGCATGGCTTCCTCGGCGGGAGGCCTAGGCGCAGATTGCAGTGGAGACTGTGGGAGAGGTGTCCAGAGATCTAAGTCTTTTTCCTGGCGGAGCTCTTGATGTCTCTCAGAAAAACGCATGTCAATGCGAGTGGCTAGATGAATGAGTTCATGTAGATTAGCAGGAGTTTCTCGTGCGGCCAGAACATCTTTAATGTTGCTGGATAGGCCTTTTTTAAAGGTCGCGCAGAGGGCCTCATTATTCCAGGAAAGTTCAGAAGCAAGAGTACGGAATTGTATGGCGTACTCGCCAACGGAAGAATTACCCTGGACCAGGTTCAGCAGGGCAGTCTCAGCAGAAGAGGCTCGGGCAGGTTCCTCAAAGACACTTCGAATTTCCGAGAAGAAGGAGTGTACAGAGGCAGTGACGGGGTCATTGCGGTCCCAGAGCGGTGTGGCCCATGACAGAGCTTTTCCAGACAGAAGGCTGACTACGAAAGCCACCTTAGACCTTTCAGTAGGAAACTGGTCCGACATCATCTCCAAGTGCAGAGAACATTGCGAAAGGAAGCCACGGCAAAACTTAGAGTCCCCATTAAATTTGTCCGGCAAGGACAGGCGGAGGCTAGGAGTGGCCACTCGCTGCGGAAGGGGTGCAGGAGCTGGCGGAGGAGATGATTGCTGCTGAAGTTGCTGCACAATGGTGAATACTTCCGACAGCTGGTGGGTTAGATGGGCGATCTGTCGGGATTGCTGGGCGACCACCGTGGTGATATCAGAGATATAAGGCAGAGGGACGTCAGCGGGATCCATGGCCGGATCTACTGTCACGATGCCGGCTGGCAGGTAGTGGATCCTCTGTGCCAGAGAGGGATTGGCGAGGACCGCGCTAGTGGACCGGTTCTAAGACACTACTGGTTTTCACCAGAGCCCGCCGCAAAGCGGGATGGTCTTGCTGCGGCGGTAGTGACCAGGTCGTATCCACTAGCAACGGGTCACCTCTCTGACTGCTGATGATAGGCGAGGTACAAGGGAGTAGACAGAAGCAAGGTCGGACGTAGCAGAAGGTCGGGGGCAGGCGGCAAGGTTCGTAGTCAGGGTGGATAGCAGAAGTTCTGGTACACAGGCTTTAGACACACAATACGCTTTCACTAGGCACAAGGGCAACAAGATCCGGCCAGGAAGTGCATGGGAGGAGGTTAGATATAGTCAGGGACCAGGTGGAAGCCAATTAAGCTAATTGGGCCAGCCACCAATCATTGGTGCACTGGCCCTTTAAGTCTCAGGGAGCTGGCGCGCGCGCGCCCTAGAGAGCGGAGCCGCGCGCGCCAGCACATGACACCAGGGGACGGGAACGGGTAAGTGACCTGGGACGCGATTCGCGAGCGGGCGCGTCCCGCTGTGCGAATCGCGTCCCCAACGGCCATGACAGTGCAGCGCTCCCGGTCAGCGGGACTGACCGGGGAGCTGCAGGGAGAAAGACGCCGTGAGCGCTCCGGGGAGGAGCGGGGACCCGGAGCGCTAGGCGTAACAAATGTGAGTTGTTTTGCACCATCTGGTAAGCAACAGATTGGAAAACACTGAGCCTAAATGAACTGTGCCCCTGGTAATACTTACCTGTATTGGCTCCCGCACTGCACTGGATTCCAATGGTAAAGTCTGACTACTGTAGATGCAGACAGCACTAATCGTACCCGCACCACACTGCACAAGCTGAGTGGCAAGACAGGGAGCCAAGCGCTCACTTGCTCCTGTGCGCTTAGCTTTTAAAATGTATTATAATACAGAGGCTGGACTGAAGATGTGGCAGGGGGAGGCCTACGGGCCCCCTAGCTAAGGGGTCCATTCGCCTGCACAGCCATTCATTAGCTTAGGCTTGGCACCACAGCAGCCAGTGGTTGGTTGAGCAGGCATTTTCTACATGTCGAAACGCAAGCAGTAAAATGTCTGGCAGCAGGGACCGGCAGGACAGGGGAACCGGTTATTTTTTTCCCTTCCATTTTGAGCACATTTAAGTCCCTGCTGGATGTCATGAACAGAATAGTCACCAGTTAGCATCTGCTGTATTCTGTAAATGGAAAGGACAGATGGGGGCTGTGATACCCTTTAGCATATTGTATCATAAAGACACTAAATCATAAGATTCCTGTAATACAGTGTTTTTTGACCAGGGTGCCCTAACTGTTGCAAAACTACAACTCCCAGCATGCCCGGACAGCCTTTGGCTGTCCGGGCATGCTGGGAGTTGTAGTTTTACAACAGCTGGAGGCATACTGACTGGGTAACACTGCTGTAATAGATTGATAGATTATTTTGTGATGCATATTAGTGATAGTAAATCTAATTCTTTACTGTAATTTTTCTATAAGAAGCCATTCGCTTAGGTAATGTTATATACAATTTAATATAAGAATTCCTTCCTCTTTGTAAACTAACCATGAAGCCCACATTGATTCCGATGGAAAAAAGTTTTTCATTTGTCAACCTTGGGCATTTTTTTTAAAGGTTCCCTGCTCCGTCAGCATTTGCAGCGTACATGCGTGTGAATCTGTCTGTTCGTCCACATACTTTGTGTGTATACGCCTGTGTGTGAACACTAGGTCAGCGGTGTGCATTCATGTGACATCACTGGGCATTCATGCAGAAGCTCCATCCATCCATCACTCTCACACACACTGGAACATTTCAAGCTTACTGAAAATAAGCCAGCTTAGAAACCTATCAGTGTCAGGAAGTGGTATGGCCCGATGTGCTCAGCGGACATTGATCACATACGGCTGGCCACCTTTGTCTTTTACGCATTTTCTTCCATTACTTTTAACATGGGACACTTAAATGGTACCTCTGCAGTTATCTAACCTGCCCTCACCAGCAGAAGATACGGAAGGGCGGCAGCTGGGAAATTCTCTGTATTTGCTTTAATAACCTGCCAAGGAATGTCTTAGGAAAACAGGATACAGACTGTTGTAGAACAATCTCTAGCATGTTGATGGCAGAGGCAGACGTGGAGGTGAATGGTACTATGGCAAAGCTTAGAGATCCCGTCTGATGCCGATTAACTTTACTGCATTACTAACTACTTCTGACAGGAGTGCTTGGTTTGTACCCCTTCACATTCTACAATCATCCAGTTAAAGGGGTCTTTTCAGAGATAACCACTTTCAAAATGCAGGCATGGCAGTGATCAACTCCCACCAATTGGCTGGTTTTGCCAGGAAAGATGCAGACAAGCAGACATTCCTCCTGCATGGGTTAATGTCATGGCAGTCATTCACGTACATTTCTATCCATGTAATACAACTATGGTTCCAGTCTGCAACAACAGGCTCTAATTCAGCCTCATAAAGTGGAGAGGCCACATAGCCACCTTTATGGGTCATACTCCCTTTCTCGATGCACTGAATTTGCCCTCACTCTCTGTGCATTCACTTCCTCCATGAGTCTGTGTACTGTGTCCCTTTATCCAATCATTGCAGGCTGCTCTGTTACTCGTCCTCTCTGTTTTTAAACAGGAGTCTGATAGGACAGGAGTGAGCACAGAGGAGTGCTAGTCCCACCCTCACTTCCTGGACTCTGTCCAAGTGTGTGTTTCAACTGAGACAAAATAATGCTGCAGCTGGACAGGATTATGTTACAGTGGGGTGGAAAAGTATGTAGTCAGCCACCAATTGTGCAAGTTTTCCCACTTAAAAAGATGAGAGAGTCCTGTAATTTTCATCATAGGTATACCTCAACTATGAGAGACATAGTGAGAAAAAAAAAATCCATAAAATCACATAGTCTGATTTTTTAAGAATTTATTTGCAAATTATGGTGGAAAATAAGTATTTGGTCAATGAGAGAGGTCAAATGTTTTCTGTAAGTATTCACAAGGTTTTCACACACTGTTGCTGGTATTTTATCCCCATTCCTACATGCAGATCTCCTCTAGAGCAGTGATGTTTTGGGGCAGACGCTGGGCAACACAGACTTTCAACTCCCTCCGAAGGTTTTCTATGGGGTTGAGATCTGTAGACTGGCTAGGCCATTCCAGGACCTTGAAATGCTTCTTACGAAGCCACTCCTTTGTAGCCCGGGCGGTGTTTTGGGATCATTGTCATGATGAAAGACCCAGCCATGTTTCATCTTCAATGCCCTTGCTGATGGAAGGAAGTTTTCACTCAAAATCTCATGATACATGGCCCCATTCATTCTTTCCTTTACACGGATCAGTCATCCTGGTCCCTTAGCAGAAAAACAGCCCCAAAGCATGATGTTTCCAGCACAATACTTCACAGTACAGCAAAAGAGGTGAGGTAAGGCACAGTGAAGGGCTTAAAGTCCTAGGTGGGTGCACAGCTCCAGGGATCCGACTCACAACCCCAGGCGTTCAATAGAGACAAAGGATGAAGCAGCACTCCAAAGAATTACAATCCAAAAAAGTGAATTTATTCACCCATCAGTACAGATGCAACGTTTCGTTCCACAGTCAGGAACTTTCTCAAGCATACTTCACAGTAGGTATGGTGTTCTTTTGATGCCCCCCAGCATTCTTTCTCCTCCAAACACGACTGTCACGCCCCACGGGTGTGGAACCATTGTGCCACAAGTGGCTGCTGGCCAAACCTGCAGAGTGAGGCAGGCAGATGCAATAGAAGTCGCAGAGCTGAATTAGGTGACTATAGCAGGCAGGTGCTGTAACAACAGCAGAGCAGGATAGCTCAGGTGCAGCAAACAGTAAAACTGAAACACATTAGACACTGGAACACAGAAGACACTAGAACACAGCAGACAGGGACCTTCGCTGTAGTAAACTACAATGTTGCTCAGGCACCAAAGGAAGGGAGGAGTGCTCTTTTATAGGTGGTGCCTAGCAGGAAATGGCTTGGAATCCAATAGGGAGTGCACACTGGCCCTATGAGTCTCAGCCAGTGCTCGCGTGCAGCCTCTAGAGGACAGATCAGAAACTGTAGCTATGGCAGAAGCAGGACATGGTACAGAGCAGGCCACCTGATGTGAGACATAGTATGCCAGTGGTTTTCAACCAGTGGCGTTACAACGACGAGTTGAGTTTTTACCAAAAAGTTCTACTTTGGTTTCATCTGACCATATGACATTCTCCCAATACTCTACTGGATTATCCAAGTTTCTAGCAAACTTCAGATGGGCCAGACATGTACTGGCTTAAGCAGGGGGACACGTTTGGCACTGCATGATTTGAGTCCCTGCAGTGGTCTTGTATGTCTTCCATTTTCTAATAACTGCTCCCACAGTTGATTTCTTCACACCAAGCTGCTTGAGTCCACCAAATCATTGCTGCTATCTCTTTTGTGAAATGGCTATTTCCTGTTGGAGTTCCCTCCTTCCAACTACAAGTCCCATGATTACTTGGTTGAGGTGTGAGGTCACTTTTCTCCCTCCCACACATCAGCCACCCCAACAATTGAAGCACACCTGAGCTCCCATACTGTGCTGTAAACAACAGAAACACAATAGTGGTCATTTCTACCCAGGGTGCCTCCAGCTTTTTCAAAACAATTCACTGCAGAATGATCTCCTTCCCACCCAGCAGTTTTTCTACCCATTGAAGCAGACAGGCTCCTTTAAACAACTGACTAGTGATGTAATGCCTCGGGCTGCACTGCAACCTGAGAAAACATGAGACGACATTCATTTTGTATGCTGATAAAAATAAACATTGGGGCAAAGATCACATAAGAATTACCATCATCAAACTCAGACACTATATTATAAAATACACTAACTTTACAGCCCCTGTGTGGTGACCAAATACAGAATATAGTATTCTGCCCATCCAGTGTGGCAGATGTTGCCTTCAGTGTCCGTCTTGGGCCCACATTACTCAGGACTCAATATAATGCAATGTTATGATACGGTTAATGTTCTGGCAGTTTCTATGTACCTGTTGCTTTAAGCCTGTTAAAACCTGGCTTAAAGCAACATGAAGTAAACCTGTTGACCTGTCAGCCCCAATGGGAATCCTCCAAAATTGCCCCATATATAGGGTGGTAGGAGTTCAGACTAGCAATCTAGGAGGAGAGTCCAGTGTAAGCTGAGGTATAGCCTGGAGAAAGTATAAAGAGAGAGTGTGAGGTGTTCTGAGGAGGCCTCAATCTAACAAGTCTAATCCTGCAACCCCCTGCGCTTAGGTGAACGTCAAACCTAGCGGTAAGCACTCAGTCCCAGGGATCCAAGTAAGTCATTCAAGCCAGTCATTCAAGTCAGTCATTCTGCAGCACTAAAGTCAGTTTGGGTTGCCATACAGCCAGTCAGTCATTTACAGCACAATTTAAGCTACTACAAGTCCCAGCAAGGCGATAGGCTTCCAACGTTTACCTTGCACCTACCTTTGTACAAATCTGAGCTGTAACGGATTTTACCAGCTATCCTGCCTCAGTAAAGTCAGTTTATCCATAACCTTGCATCTGAGTATTTATTGCCCCGTGCCTGGCACAGGAGAAACTGGCTCAACATCGGCCATTGTTTAGGTTAACCGCGCCCTGGCGACATGAAAAGGTTAATTTGCACATTACCATCACCCGACACAACAACTTTTGGCATGCACAAACAGGATACGGGTGTGTGCCTTATGCAGGAAAAAAAAACTGTCTGAACTGTGTCTATAGCGTGCAACAGATAGTGCAACAGTTATTGTGCCAGTTTTGTATGGGACTTTGTCTGCTTAAAGAGTATATGCTAAGAGGCGCTAGTGAAAAAGAGAGGGAAAAGAAAAGTTTATTGCTGGCCATTGTAAAAGTTAATCGTGCCCTGGCATCACGAAAAAAGGTTAATTTGCTCATTACCATCACCCGACACACCATGCTTGTGTAACATGTCAAAAGGATATTTAAATGACACTACACTTTAAACTTGGTCAAAGCTTTAATGTGTACTAGGTCAAGAGGGAGTAGGGTTCAAAATAACCTTATTGTTATTTTACAGAAGTGTTTCAGTCTCAATTTCTATTGTGTTCAGTGGAGTGTAACTGTAACACAACTGTGTCTGTCATATTATACAAAAGTTGTGGAGAAAGTCTAATACTCTATAACCAATCCAATATAACCTCAATTGTGCAGCCAGTGAAATGGAACATGTATTGTGCCTCTGTCACTCCCCACCTGCTAAAACAAGGATGATTGACTGTGACATGCTTAGTAGTGCAGAATCATTTAATGTTCAGGGTCAGAGGAAATATAATCTGATAATGCTGGGCTTTCAGTAATCTATTAGCTATTGAATATCCTAACAACAGCAGATTCCATTAAAGACAAGATCCTTGCAGTACTGACAGCACTGAGGGAGTCATAATCTGGGCTCCACCCCGCACACTGCATCAGGACACCATTGTGCCTGATCAGGTCTTGTCATTATAACAAATACGTGAACTGAAAGGCTAAGTAATCCCATACTGATTAACTCCGGCAATGCACCTAGAACATTGCTCTGGCTCTGTTCACACACAGGCTTCTGTTGATCTTTGTTTTATACATTTGATCTATACTGATGCTGTTGAAATGCATGGAACGCAAACAACGCAATATAAAAATGTCAGTGTGGACAAAGCTGCACTAACTCTCTGGGTTCTACAAAAAATCCCAGAACTTTCATTTTGAATCCTGTTTAAATACTATAGCCCCTATCACATGGACCAATTACAAAGCAAATGAGTGTTCTTAGGAATGCTTACTCCTTATAATCGGAAAATCATAGAAAAGGGAAAGTGGCGAGCTTGGTTGTTCATTGGCTGATTAAATCTTTTGTGCGGCCATTTCTTTTATCATCATCAGCCGCACATTGTCCTGTGTAAACAGATGATATGCAAACAATGATGAGTTTAAGGGGCAGCACAATTGATTGACCTTGTGAAGGCTCAGTAAAAGAGTGCTGATCATCGCAATCAATGCTTGTTACAGCGTCAGCGGAAGGCCACCCAAAAGATAAGATTAGCCTAGGGTTTCCTGATACGCCCTTCATTTTCTTAGATATATGGGTTTATAGTTTGATAATTCAGGGAATCAGATGGGAATGAACCTAATTTTTGTAATGGGAGGGACTATCCAGGAAGGGGCATGATTATACCATTGGGGGGTGTATTTGGCATAGACATCCATCACTGTAAAACATAAAACACCCCCTGACTATATTCCCGCCCATCACCTGAGTCACTACCATTATTAAAATTAGGTTCAAGCCCATCTGACTGATTCCCTGAATTGTCAAAGTATAAACCCACATATCTCAGAAACAGGTCTCTAAACTGTGGCCCTCCAGATGTTGCAAAACTACAACTCCCAGAATGCCCAGACAGCTGTTTGCTGTTTGGGCATGTTGGGATCTGCAGTTTTGCAACAGCTGGAGGGCTACAGTTTGGAGATCACTGTGCAGTGGGTTCTAAACCGTGGCCCTCTAAATCTTGCCAAACTACAACTCCCAGCATGCACAAACAGCAAACGGCTGTCTCGCCATGCTGGGAGTTGTAGTTGCGTACCTCCAGCTGTTGTATAACTACATCTCCCAGCATGCCCTTCGGAGATCAGCACATGCTGGGAGTTGTAGTTTTGCAACAGCTGGAGGCACACTTGTTGGAAAATACTGAGTTAGGTAGCAGAACCTAACTGAAGGTTTTCCAACCAGTGTGCCTCCAGCTGTTGCAAAAGTACAACTCCTAGCATGCATGGTCTGTCAGTGCATGCTGGGAGTTTTAGTTTTGAAACAGCTGGTACATTCACACAGGCGGGTTTACAGTGAGTTTCCTGCTTCAAGTTTGAGCTGCGGCAAATTTTCCGCAGCAGCGCAAACTCCTAACGAGAAACTCACCGTAAACCCACCCGTGTGAATGTACCCTAAAAACACTACACTACACTACACCTACACATAATAAAGGGTAAAACACTACACATACACCCCCTTACACTGACCCCCCCTTACACTGTCCCCCCCGTATCGTACAGCAGTATTTCCAAAACAGAACATCCAGCTGTTGCAAAACAACAACTCCCAGCATTTCCGGACAGCCACTGACTGTCCAGGCATGCTGGGAGTTTAGCAACAGCTGGAGGCACCCTGTTTTGGAATCACTGGCGTAGAATACCCCTATGTCCACCCCTATGCAATCCCTAATTTAGTCCTCAAATGCGCATGGCGCTCTCTCACTTCGGAGCCCTGTCCTATTTCAAAGGAACAGTTTAGGGCCACAAATGGCGTATTTCCGTACTCGGGAGTAATTTCATTACAAATTTTGGGGGGCCTTTTCTCCTTTTACCCCTTATGAAAAGGAAAAGTTGGGGTCTACACCAGCCTGTTAGTGTAAAAAAAAATTATAATGTACACTAACATGCTAGTGTTGCCCCACACTTTTTATTTTCACAAGACGTAAAAGGAAAAAAAGACCCCCAAAATTTGTAACACAATTTCTCCTGAGTACGAAAATACCACATATGTGGGCATAACAAGGCTCAGGAGTGAGAGTGCATTATGTACATTTGAGGCCTAAATTGATTTGTACAGGAGTGCCTGATTTTACAGTGGTTCTGACATAAACGCAAAAAAATGAATACCAATGTGTGACCCCATTTGGAAACGACACCCCTCACGGAACATAACAAGGGGTATGGTGAGCCTTAATCACCAGATGTTTGAAGAATTTTCGTTAAAGTTGGATGGGAAACTGAAAAAAAAATCTTAACTAAAATGCTGGTGTTACCCAAAATTTTTCATTTTCACAAGGGAAAATAGGAAAAAAAAAACCCTAAAATTTGTAACCCCATTTTTTCTGAGTAAGAACATACCCTATATGTGGATGTAAAGTGCTCTGCTGGTGCACTCCAATGCTCAGAAGTGAAGGAGCGCCATTGGGCTTTTGGATAGAAAATTTGTCTGGAATTTAAGGCCACGTGTGTTTACAAAGACCCCATAGTGCCAGAACAATGGACCCCTCCCCCCACATGTGACCACATTTTGGAAACTACCCCCCTCACGTAATAAAGGGGAACAGTGAGCATTTACGCCCCACAGGTGTCTGACAGATTTTTGGAACAGTGGTCCGTGAAAATGAAAAATGTAATCTTTCATTTGCACAGCCTACTGTTCCAAAGATCTGTCAAATGCCAGTGGGGTGTAAATGCTTACTACACCCATTATTAAATTCTGTGAGGGGTGTAGTTTCCAAAATGGGGTCACATGTGGGGGATTCACAGTTCTGGCACCACGGGGGACTTTGTAAACGCACATGGACCCCGACTTCTATTCCAACCAAATTCTCTCTTCAAAAGCTCAATGGCGCTCCTTCTCTTCTCAGCATTGTAGTTCGCCCGCAGAGCACTTGACGTCCACACATGTGTTTTTTTTTTTTGTTTTTTGCTGTTCTGGCATCATAGGGGCTTCCTAAATGTGACATGCCCCCCAAAAAACATTTCAACAAAATTTGCCAAATGTGACTCCTCTCCAGTGCACTTGAGGTCCACACATGGGGTATTTCCATACTTAGAAGAGATGGGGTTACAAATTTTGAGGGACATTTTCTCCTATTACCCATTGTAAAAATGTAAAATTTGGGGAAAAAGCTGTATTTTTGTGGAAAAAAATTCATTTACACATTCAAGTTTAACAAAAGTCATCAAACACCTGTGGGGTGTTAAGGCTCCAAAATCCCATTGTCGCTCCTTCCCTTCTGAGCCCTCTAGTGCACCCACAGAGCACTTGACATACATATATGAGATATTTCCTTACTCGAGAGAAAATGGGTTACAAATTTTAGGGTGATTTTTCTCCTTTTACCCCTTGTAAAAGTTCAAAAACTGGGTCTACAAGAACATGCGAGTGTAAAAAATTAAGACTTTGAATTTTCTCCTTCACTTTGCTGCTATTCCTGTGAAACACCTAAAGGGTTAACACACTTACTGAATGTCATTTTCAATACTTTGAGGGGTCATTTATGGGGTATTTCTAATATCAAGGCCCCTCAAATCCACTTCAAACCTGAACTGGTCCCTGAAATATTCTGATTTAGAAAATGTTGTGAAAAATTAAAAAATTGCTGCTGAACTTTGAAGCCCTCTGATGTCTTCCAAAAGTAAAAACATGTCAACTTTATGATGCAAACATAAAGTAGACATATTGTATATGTGAATCAATATATCATTTGTTTGGGATGTCCATTTTCCTTATAAGTAGAGAGTTTCAAAGTTGAAAAAAACGCTACATTTTCATCACATTTTGGAATTTTTCACCAAGAAATGATGCAAGTATCAACGAAAATTTACCACTAACATAAAGTAGAATATGTCACGAAAAAACAATCTCTGGATCAGAATGAAAAGTAAAAGCATCCCAGAGTTATTAATGCTTAAAGTGACAGTGGTCAGATTTGCAAAAAAGGGCTATCAAAAGGATAGGGGATAAGATGTTAGATCGCGGAGATACGCCCCCTCGTGATGTCATGCCCCGCCCCCTCAATGCAAGTCTTAGGACGGGGGCTTGGTGGCTGCCATGCCCCCTCCCATAGACTTGCATTGCGGGGGTGGGTATGACGTCACATGGGGGCGGAGTCATGACGTCACGATACTCCGGCCCTGTAGTCGTGACCTGGTAGACACCGAGGCTGCAGCACTGCATGCAGCTCCCAGAGGTGAGTGCTGTATGCGAGATAGCGGGGGTCTCCAGTGGTAGACATTTTATCCTCTATGCTTTGGATAGGGGATAAGATGTCTTAGGGCCAGAGTACCTTTAAAGGGGTATTCCGGGATTTTTTTTTATTTGAATATGCTACAGGGGCTGTAAAGTTAGAGTAGTTCATAATATAGGGTCTGTACCTGTGTGTGACGGTTTTCTCACAATTCTTCTGTGATTTTCACTCCAATATTTATTTTTACCAGCATACAAAATGACTGTTGTCTCAGATTTTTCCCAGGTTGCAATGCGGTCGAGACCTGACTCACTAGTCAGCTGATGACAGGGAGCCTGTCTGCTTCAATGGGTGGAGGGATTGCTTGGTGGGAGATAGATCAATCTGCAACTAATGGAACAGCTGGAGGCACCCTGATTGAAAACCACAGGTCTGCAGCTCATTTATGTTTCAATGGGTGGGGTGACTGATGTGTGGGAGGGAGGAAAATAGAATTGTGGGATTTGTAGTAAAAAAAAGACAAATCAAACAGGAAATACAAGTTCACAAAAAGCTAGCCACAGCGTTATGGTAATCTCATGACATAGCCATTTAGCCCCAAGACAAGCGAAGATCCTTCCTAAGCATGTCCATTACTGTCTGCCAGGTACGTACTAAAATCACCCTATGGTGGATAACCCCTTTAAGGTGAAAATGAGCTGCATCCTTAAGGGGTTAAAATTGCTATATTCTGATTTTTTATTGCTTTTTGATTGATTTTTTTTATGGGATGCAAGGTGACCAAAACACTTTTTTTTAACCATGTGGGATAAATAGCAATACTAGTATACCAACTTGCCAATTACCTGCTGTCTGGGAGGTCAGCAACTAACTCTGCTGTAAATAATTATTTTTCTGAGTTTGGCTGATGCATCCTGCGTTGCTGTGATGACACCTGGGCCAATTAAGGGGCTTGGATGACGGGCCAGTTACATCCTGGGCTTAGTGTCCACGGCCCACTTAGGTAGGGTATATATACTCAGATGGTCTGTCACTCCTTGCCTGTGTTTGAGTTATTCCTGCACTAGCTCCTGAATTGCTCCTTGCTTAATCTATCCTGTGTCATTTGACCCTGGGATAATTGATCCAACTAGTCTCCTGTTTTTCATATTTGTACTTCGAGCACCCAAGGTTTGGATTTGGCCTGTCTTACTACTCTTTTTTACTGTTTGTTGTGAATTCCTTGCTGCCATCCACCAGAATATAAAAGGGGGAGAGGCGCAAAAAAAAAAATGGGGGACAATATTAGCTTACAACATGTCCTGCTGTTTTACTATAGATTAAAGTAAAGATGGCCTGAGAATGTCGATGCTGCGACTTCTTTTTGGACAACATACACTTGTGACATTCATGATCATCACTCAGGTTACATGTGTCTCAAAAGACAACAAAGGTTGTGGACACTGGCATACAGTATACTGTTCAGTAGTCAAACTATGGGAGTATTAGCTACTTCCAAAATAGTAGTTCTAAACCACAGAAAAGTATCTTACAAATTATTTTCAATTGAAAAGCCTTCAATTGAAAAGTGTGAGGATTTGGGGGTAATAGATCATAAACAATGGGAGGGAATGCACAGTAAGATTAACCAGATCCCGCGAAATGATAATCATAAGGACGCCGCTCATTTTTACCTTAAAGGAGATGTCCGGTGATCACTTTTCTTATTTTATCCGTTCGGGGCTGAAAAATAAAAGAAAACAACTTACCTGCCTAGGCTCCTCCAGTGCTTCAGTACAGGTGTTCGGTCCCCGGGCTGTATTCTTCTTACTTCCTGTTAGCCCGACACATCACGGAGCTTCAACCTATCACTGGCCGCAGCGATGTCCCGCCTCGGCCAGTGATAGGCTGAAGCTCCGTGTGATGTGTCGGGCTAACAGGAAGTAAGAAGAATACAGCCCGGGGACCGCACGCCTGTACCGGAGCACCGGTGGAGCGTAGGCAGGCAAGAGAAAGCTTATTTTCTCTTTTTTTTTGCAGCCCGGAACGGATACAATAAGAAAAGTGAGCACCGGACATGTCCTTTAAGGACTCAGCCTTTTTTCACCTTAAGGACTGAGCCCTTTTTCGCAATTCTGACCACTGTCACTTTATGCATTAAAGGGGTATTCCAGGCGAAAACTTTTTTATATATATCAACTGGCACCAGAAAGTTAAACAGATTTGTAAATTAGAACAATGTAGAAAAACCGCACTCACCCGATCTTCGTTCATAGATAACTTTATTCCGTGAAGTATAACATAGAACACAGGGGACAGGCAGTCGGCAGGAACGCCGGGGAACACGAGGTGTAGTTACAGCTGTTTCACGGGAACGCAGCCCGCTTCGTCAGACTCCGCCTTGTGGTGTCGTATCCCAGGTTAAATACACACCTACAACTACGTCAGCAGGAGAGCGTTAACACACAGGTAAGTGACTAAAAATGTAGAAAACATTATAAAAACTTTTAACCCCTTAAGGACCAAGGACGTACCGGTACTTCCTTGGTCCTGCTCTCCTGATATAACGCGGGGTTACACAGTAACCCCGCGTCATATCACGGCGGGCCCGGTGTCATAGTGAAGCCGGGACCCGCCTCTAATAGCATGCAGCGCCGATCACGGCGCCGCGCGCTATTAACCCTTTAGCCGTGCGCTCAGAGCTGAGCTGCGCGGCTAAAAGCGAAAGTGAAAGTTGCCGGCTAGCTCAGTCAGGCTGTTCGGGATAGCCGCGGCTAATCGCGGCATCCCGAACAGCTGACAGGACAGCGGGAGGGCCCCTTCCTGCCTCCTCGCTGTCCGATCGCCGAATGACTGCTCAGTGCCTGAGATTCAGGCATGAGCAGTTATGCGGCAGAATCGTTGATCACTGTTTTCTTATGAGAAACCAGTGATCAATGATGAAGATCAGTGTGTGCAGTGTTATAGGTCCCTATGGGACCTATAACACTGCAAAAAAAAAGTGAAAAAAAAAAGTGAATAAAGATCATTTAACTCTTCCCCTATTAAAAGTTTGAATCACCCCCCTTTTCCAATAAAAAAAAAAACACAGTGTAAATAAAAATAAACATATATGGTATCACCGCGTGCGGAAATGTCCGAATTATAAAAATATATCATTAATTAAACCGCTCGGTCAATGGCGTGCGCGCAAAAAAATTCCAAAGTCCAAAATAGTGCATTTTTGGTCACTTTTTATATCATTTAAAAATGAATAAATCAATAAGTCCTATCAATGCAAAAATGGTACCGTTAAAAACTTCAGATCACGGCGCAAAAAATGATACCTCATACCGCCCCATACACGGAAAAATAAAAAAGTTATAGGGGTCAGAAGATGACAATTTTAAACATATTAATTTTCCTGCATGTAGTTATGATTTTTTCCAGAAGTCCGACAAAATCAAACCTATATAAGTAGGGTATCATTTTAATTGTATGGACCTACAGAATAAAGATAAGGTGTCATTTTTACCAAAAAATGTACTACGTAGAAACGGAAGCCCCCAAAAGTTACAAAACAGCGTTTTTTTTTTTATTTGGTCGCACAATGATTTTTTTTTCCGTTTCACCGTCGATTTTTGGGCAAAATGACTGACGTCATTTCAAAGTAGAATTGGTGGCGCAAAACATAAGCCATCATATGGATTTTTAGGTGCAAAATTGAAAGAGTTATGATTTTTTAAAGGCAAGGAGCAAAAAACGAAAATGCAAAAACGGAAAAAACCCCGGTCCTTAAGGGGTTAAAACCAACAACCCTTTGCAAGATCAATAATACCTATAGACTGGCAAGTACTTCTTATAGGAAAACGCTAAAATCTCGCTTATCGTTAAGCCCGAGATTACCCTGGGTGTCTGTGCGCAGGATAAGCTCCGCCTCTGCACGTAGCAGTAACTTTTTCCTGTCAATTCCTTCTTTTGGCATAATTCTCTTTATCCCAAAGAATTTTAAAGCAGCCAGGTCATTATTATGGGCGATCTTCACATGTTCTAATACCCGCGGGCACCCTTTTCCTGAACGAACAGAGTAAAGATGTTCTCTGAATCTGATGTTTAGCGACCTAGTGGTGCTACCTATATAGTAGCGACCCACATAGTTTGGGAGCTGTAAGTGGTGTCCCAAACTTAAAGTAGGTAAATTCTTCACAATCGGAGGTATACAAATCAAGGTGAGGGAATTTATTTATTGTAAAAGGAATCATATTATCTATTGTATGTTTTGCGACTGTGGTCGCTACAATATAGGTAGCACCACTAGGTTGCTAAACATCAGATTCAGAGAACATCTTTACTCTGTTCGTTCAGGAAAAGGGTGCCCGCGGGTATTAGAACATGTGAAGGCATCCCAGTCCGGACCTCAACCGGCTAGCGGCGGGGACCGGAATTCCCATGGGCGTATCCATATGCCCTATGTCCTTAAGGACTCAGGATGCAGGGCATATGCATAAGCCCTACCTCTTCAACAGGTTAATATACAGTAGTATATAGATTATATTATACCCCGGTCTTTTTGTGTAAGATAGGAAAGAGATAAGATAGCAGTTGTTTAAAATGTGGTAGAGTGGGAGCGGGATTCATGCATATGCTATGGATATGTGATAGTATTCAGGAATTCTGGGGGGTTGTATATGAGGAAATAGGGAAACAACTAGGGATAGCACTTGACCCCTCTCCTCTAGTAGATATACTGGGAGTTGAAATTGGTATGGAATTAAGTAAAGGGAAAAGGAAGCAATTACATGAAATGTTATTCTGTGCCAGATTTATGATTATAAAAAAATGGATTGATCAGTGCTCACCTAGTGAGAATGGTTAGAAACTGGGGGGGATATACTCCATGTGTACTGTATTAATATGTATTAATATGCTAAGATTGCTCTTTGTATAATTGTTGATTGATATATAAATTAAAAAAGTAAAATAAAAACTACAAAAAAAAAGCCTTGCTTTCTTTCCTATGGTAGTCATTTTAAATTTTAATTAGTATTTTATTTTATCACCAATTAAGTACTTAATAAAAAGTATTAAAAGTAGAAAGCGTTGTTTTAAGTGAACGCAACGATAACAAGGACAAGGTCGTGATATAACACTGTTACAGCCTTCTATTGTTATACTATACTTACTTTTAGAATATTTTTTTTGTTTTGTATTACTTAAAGGGGTACTCTGGTGGAAAAAAAAAACATTTCAAATCATTTGAAATTGTAAATTACTTTTATTAAAAAATCCAAATCCTTCCCGTACTTATCAGCTGCTGTATGCTACAGAGGAAGTTGATCAATTCTTTTATGTTTGACCACAATGCTCTCTGCTGCCACCTCTGTCTATGTCAAGAACTTTCCAGAGTAGGAGCAAATCCCCATAGCAAACCTCTCCTGCTTCAGACAGTTCCTGACCCGGACAGAGGTGTCAGCAGAGAGCAATTCGTGTGAACACAGCAGTCCAGTTCAGTGTGACTCTTTTGGGGTGTGTCTCTTTTGAGCTCCAGACTTCCACACAGAGAGAAGCAGCCTTTCCCAGGGGTGTGGCAGGCTCCCTGGGAGAGCTTTCCTGCATGGAGTCTCAGACCTCCATTCCCCGTTCTTCAAGGCTGAAGGGGAGTGGAGAGAAAACTGCTACAGCCATTGTTCCGGCCGGAGGAAGAAAATCTGGCAAAGTCTGCAGCAATGCAGGTGCATTGCCGTGGAATGAGATTTGCCATAGAATGAGATGGTCCGCCTCCATCACATCCTATTGGCTCTCTCTTGTCACGTGACATATTTAAACGTCACGCATCGATGCGCACAGCAGTGTCAGTTTGGCTATCACAGGGAGAGGATCTCCTCACCCTGTGATAGCTGAAGCTGTACGGAGCTCTCATGGCCTCTGTGGCCCGACAGAAGTTCACACATGTACGCAGCTCATACGGCTGCCTCATATACATTTACTGTTGATCCACAGCACTATCGGGATCCCTATGCCCGATGGCGCTGTCATCAGGATCCCCACGCCCGCAGCTCTACACCCCGTCCCCCGCAGCTGTACTCCCCATCCCCCGCAGCTGTACTCCCCGTCCCCGCAGCTGTACTCCCCGTCCCCCGCATCTCTACTCCCCGTCCCCCGCATCTCTACTCCCCGTCCTACGCAGCTGTACTCCCCGTCCCCCGCATTTCTACTCCCCGTCCCCCGCAGCTCTACTCCCCGTCCCCCGCATCTCTACTCCCCGTCCCCCGCATCTCTACTCCCCGTCCCCCGCAGCTCTACTCCCCGTCCCCCGCATCTCTACTCCCCGTCCCCCGCATCTCTACTCCCCGTCCCCCGCAGCTCTACTCCCCGTCCTACGCAGCTCTACTCCCCGTCCCCTGTGAACGCTCAGGGAGCGATCCACAGCGCTATGGGGATTCCTACGCCCGATGGCGCTGTCATCAGTGTGCGTCCCCACGAGCGCCCCATGCCCGCAGCTGTACTCCCCGTCCCCCGCAGCTCTACTCCCCGTCCCGTTAACGCTCAGGGAGCGGGGAACAGAAAGTTGAGCATCGGGCGCAGGTAAAGTAGTACTGCGCATGCGCAGCACTACGCGAATAACTTAACCTGCGCCCGATGCTCTACTTTCTGTTCCCCGCTCCCGGAGCGTTAACGGGACGGGGAGTACAGCTGCGGGGGACGGGGAGTAGAGCTGCGGCCGTGGGGCGCACACTGATGACAGCGCCATCGGGCATAGGGATCCCGATAGCGCTGTGGATCAACAGTAAATGTATATGAGGCAGCCGTATGAGCTGCGTACATGTGTGAGCTTCTGTCGGGCCACAGAGGCCATGAGAGCTCCGTGCAGCTTCAGCTATCACAGGGTGTGGAGATCCTCTCCCTGTGATAGCCAAACTGACACTGCTGTGCGCATCGATGCGTGACGTTTAAATATGTCACGAGACAAGAGAGAGCCAATAGGATGTGATGGAGGCGGACCATCTCATTCTATGGCAAATCTCATTCCACGGCAATGCACAGGCTCTGCACCACCGGCAATGGGTGCCAGCCAGAGGAGTGTAAGTGGAGTGAATGATGGTGGGAGTAGTAGTGGTAAGAATGGGAAGTCAGGTATGGATGGGAGAAGTGGTGTGAGTGGCTGTACTGATGGTTCTGGGTCTGGCCCGGCTGCCCCCCGTTAGTGACTGCTCCTAGGAGCTATGCTAATGTCGCTGCCGGGGGTTCAGGGGGGTCCCCGTCTCCGTCCGGCTCTGGAGGCCACTTGCAACAGCGCCTCCTGGAGGCTCTGCGTAGGGGCGACAGGTCGATCCAGGTAGAGGGGAGGGGTGACGTCGACCTGTCTTTCTGGATAGAGAGGCATGGTTTGGGGGCTTTCCCAAAGCAGAATGGGGAGGTGGTCTGGTCCCTCCCGACACCCGGGCAGGACAATAACCGTAGGAATGTGGTCCGTCTGATTTGGAGGGGCGAGGATGCGTGTCCACCTCACGCTAAAGTGGTTGAGCTCCTCCTTCGGATGGAATTCAGGGCGAGTGACATCTTTGCCCTGATTCACCCCTACGGTTCGTCTGAGTTTGACGTCAGTTTCATTCGGCCAGAGGGTCTTGAACTCTTCTGGTCAAACTACGAAGTGGCGAAGAATGAGCCCGGCTGGCGGGATTTTGCCGTAAAGGCGATTTCCCGTCAGAACTCTGTCAAGAAAGTGACCGTTTTGACCCGTAACGAGTCGCTTTCTTGTTATGACATCATGACCTGGCTCGGACGCTATGCGGATGTGACGGACATGCCCAAGAAAAACTTTGATGAGCACGGGATCTGGTCTGGGGCCTGGACGTTTTCCGTCAAACTCAAGCGTTCAGGGAGTACGGTTGCCCACATTCCGTCAGCCGCCTTCCTTGGACGTGATAGGATCCAGGTCTTTTACCAGGGGCAACCTAAGGTCTGTCACAGGTGTGGCAGCCCCACCCACTTTAGTGCAGCCTGTACTGTGCAGGTCTGCGCTTTTTGTGGTGGGGTGGGTCATCTGGCCGCATTCTGTCGGCAGATCCGGTGTCACCTGTGTGGTGTCCTCGGACACCCTTTCAGCCGTTGTCCTAGCGCCTTCGCCCGTGCAGCGGCCACTCCAGCTGAGGAGAGCTATGAAGTTGCCTCGGCTGGGGAGGGTACGGCAGGGATGGGGGCGCAACAGGGCTAGTGAGGAGGAAAAAGGACCCTGCCAATCTAAGGCGGGAGGAAAATCGTAGAAGGAGTAGGGAGCTGGAGAGTGCCCAGGTGGCGGGGGTAGCTTAAGTCCCTGCTCCTGAAGCTGGCCCTGTAACTGCTGAAGCCTTGGAGGAGAATGTGCTGGATGAGGAGATCAAGAGACTTCACAGAGAGGAAGGCAATATGGCCGACCCTTCCGATTCCTCCCACTATGAAATGGATGAGGAGAGTGGGGTGAGGCCCAAAAAGAAAGTTAAGGGCAAAAGGAAAGGGAGAAAGAAGCGGTCAGAGCCATCTGAAGCTCCTGGTACTACGGGCCAGGTCCAAAGCGGAAGCCTGGCTGCCCCACCCTCTGATTGACCTGTCAAACTGGTATCTCGCCCTCAATACCATCTCCTCCCCTCCTTGGAGGGGGAAGGTGAGGGCGGGGTGCTTCAGAAGAAAGAGCCTCTGGGGGGAACTGGGCCCTGTCCTGTTGAGGCACCTTCCTCGGAGGGCAGGGCTAGACCGGGGCCGGACGGAGACGTGGACCTTATGGACCAATCGGAGTCGAAAAAAAGATGTAAGAGTGGTCCTGCCCTCTTGTTGTCTTCGGGGGATGAGGGGGCTAAAAAGAAGGGGAAAAATAAATAAAGGGTGAGGCCATCATTGACGCTGGCATCCATTAATTGTGCAAGCATAAAGTCTGATGCGGCTAGATTTGCTGCCTTTGATTTTCTTGGCCGCGTTGAAGCCGACATTTTCTTTTTACAAGAGACCAGGTTGTCAGATCTAGCCTCTCTGGTAAAAGAGAAGAGAGTGGAGGCGCAGTCCCTCCCACTGGTCTCTTGCGGCTGAGCCGTATAGTGGGGTGGCGGTCCTTTTTACCACTCCTGTTGAATGCCGACGGGTTATTGAATTAGAAATGGGGAGGTGCCCGATCTTAGTTGTCTTCATTAAGGGACATGAGCTCCGGCTCATTAACATCTACGCCCCGCAAACAAAGCGGGGCCGTAAAGATCTCTTTATGAGGATTAAGCCCTTTCTTTTTACAAGTTGGCAGATGATCTTTGGAGGGGACTTCAATAATGTCATGAGGTCCCAAGATAGGAGAGGCTCCAATGGTCCGCTGACTTGCGATAGTGTGGCAATGATTAGCATAGCTAGAGAAGCTCACCTAGAGAACGCCCACATCCGAAGCCCCTCGGGCCACGCGGGTTTCACCTATCATCAAGGTAATCGCAGGTCTAGGATAGATAGGTTTTATTTAAAGGAGGAAGCTGTCTCTTCCGCAGTGTCCGTGGTTGAGGTGGAGTTCTCTGATCACTGTATGATTTTGTTTTCCCTGAATATTTCAGAGACCCCCCGGATGGGTAAAGGTTATTGGAAGCTGAATTCGTCCCTCCTGGAGGAAGTGGAGGTAAGACAGTCCTTTGAGGATTTTCTTCAGAGTCAGGTACCATTACTGGACCTATTTAGTAGTAAGTCAGAGTGGTGGGAGATATTCAAGAAGCGGGTTGCGGGGTTCTTCCGCCAGATCTCGAGCCTCAGGTCCCTGAACAGGTATCGCTTGTATCAGGGTCTGAGGAGGAAACTCGAATTTCTTGTTTCGACTAGAGGTAGCCGAGAGGATATCTCCAGAGTGAAATCCTTGCTGATGAGGTGTCAGTACGATAGGCAAGCATCTTTGGTTTTTGAGAGGGATTTAGGGAAGTACCGCTCACCCGACCCTTACAGAAACTGTAAGATATCAGTGAGTAGTAAAATCATTTCAGGACTGATTGATAGTACAGGATCCCTGAATCGGTCCAGATCAGGGATCTTGGAGGTCGTCAGATCCTTCTACTCACACCTCTTGGGGAGGAAGGCTCTAGATCGAGACAAGATGTCGGTTTTCCTGGCTGAAACCATTACTGAGCCAGGGGTAGACCCCTCTCTTGGCGTTTTGGCAAAAGAGATCAGGGAAGAGGAAGTGAGACTGGCGATCGAGGGGCTTGCCCCTAAGAAGTCGCCAGGTCAGGATGGCTTAACATCTGAGTGGTACAGGACCTTTAAGGAGTCTTTAGCTCCGTTCTTGACTGAGGTATTCAATGAGTGTCTCTCCTCGGGCACTCTGCCGAAGTCAATGAGGAGTTCAGCCCTGATTCTTCTCTCAAAGGGTAAAGATCCCAGCCATATTGAGAATTGGAGGCCCATAGCTCTTCTCTATATGGACAGGAAGCTTCTGGCCAAGATACTGTTTAATCGGCTGGTGAAGTTTGTACCCCGGCTCCTTTCGGAGGCCCAGTACTGCACTGTTCCGGGCCGAAGCACCTTAAGTGCTGTCCTTAGTGTCAGGGAGGCAGTGGAGCGGAGTAGTGCAGGTCTCTGGAAGGGGTACTTGCGGTCCTTGGATCAGGCCAAAGCATTTGATCGGGTGAACCACGAGTACCTCTGGTCCGTCCACCTGAGATATGGCTTACCGAGTACTTTTGTTAATTGGCTTAAGATCTTGTATGCAGGGGCAGAGAGTTTCCCGCTGGTGAACGGGTGGTCTGGCCGTTCTTTTGAGGTGGGGTCCGGAGTCCGTCAGGGTTGTCCTTTGAGCCCGCTCTTATATGTGTTCGCGATCGATCCCTTCCTTAGGAGGGTGAGTCGCGGACCATTGGCGGGAGTCGGGATGAGTCTGGCAGAGCCGGCTGTCACCCAGAGAGTGGTGGCGTACGCTGACCGGGGCACTTTATTCTTAGTTAGCTTAGTGGTTAGGTACTACACGTGGAACGCACGGTGTTTAGTGTCGACCCAGCAGAAAATCCTCTCCGAGGTGGAGGTCTGTAGGAATATCACCGATGACCTCGGGAAGATCAGGTCTTTGGAGTATGGCAGTCTTGGAACCAGTAGGGCTTCTCTCCTATGGAAAGGTTTTTCTTTTGATGTGCCCTAGGTACTAGACCTTTTAGGTAGAGTACCTTTATTTTGGTTAGGGGCAGTGTTATAGGGATAGTGATAGGGTGAGAGCAGGGTCAGTTTTAATGGAGGGATAGAATTAGGGAAAATTGTAGGGGGGAGTTAGGGAAAGAGTTAAAAATTATTTTCATGTATCAAGTCTGCCATCCTTCATCCTGGTGGTGGGCTAATGCATGTGCATGCTAGCTTTTTGTTTTGTTTTAAGCTGATATGGTAAGAAGGGCTTACAGGCGACCAAACTTAGGCCTAAGGAGGTTTTGGTTCAGTGTGTATATGTTAGTATGTATAAGTTTGCGTGTAAGTTGGTTGGGAGGAGTGCTAGGTGGGGAGGGTGTATTTGTGGGTGGTGGTGTTTTGCTTTTCTTTTGGGGACCTGACATGGGTCAGTTAGGGACAGGACTTTGTGTATGAACGGTATGGACTCTGACCCATGTGCAGGAGTGGTGATGTGGGAGAGGGTACAGTTTTAGTGTAGGGATTTTGGTAGGGTTTTCTATTGTTTTTGTAGATTTTCTGTAGTGTATATATTTATTTTTAGTTAAATACTATATTATTATGTTCATGTGATTTTGTATGTATATTGTTTATATATTGTTTTTTTATATCATAGCATTACAGTAGTTATGGCAGTCGGACCAGTTATTGTCACGATGCCGGCTGGCAGGTAGTGGATCCTCTGTGCCAGAGAGGGATTGGCGTGGACCTTGCTAGTGGATCGGTTCTAAGTCACTACTGGTTTTCATCAGAGCCCGCCGCAAAGCGGGATGGTCTTGCTGCGGCGGTAGTGACCAGGTCGTATCCACTAGCAACGGCTCAACCTCTCTGACTGCTGAAGATAGGCGCGGTACAAGGGAGTAGACAGAAGCAAGGTCGGACGTAGCAGAAGGTCGGGGCAGGCAGCAAGAATCGTAGTCAGGGGCAACGGCAGGAGGTCTGGAACACAGGCTAGGAACACACAAGGAAACGCTTTCACTGGCACAATGGCAACAAGATCCGGCGAGGGAGTGAAGGGGAAGTGAGGTATAAATAGGGAGTGCACAGGTGAACACACTAATTGGAACCACTGCGCCAATCAGCGGCGCAGTGGCCCTTTAAATCGCAGAGACCCGGCGCGCGCGCGCCCTAGGGAGCGGGGCCGCGCGTGCCGGGACAGGACAGACGGAGAGCGAGTCAGGTACGGGAGCCGGGATGCGCATCGCGAGCGGGCGCTACCCGCATCGCGAATCGCATCCCGGCTGGAGACGGTATCGCAGCGCACCGGGTCAGTGGAGCTGCCCGGAGCGCTGCGGTAGCGAGAGAGAAGCGAGCGCTCCGGGGAGGAGCGGGGACCCGGAGCGCTCGGCGTAACAGTACCCCCCCCCTTGGGTCTCCCCCTCTTCTTAGAGCCTGAGAACCTGAGGAGCAGACTTTTGTCTAGGATGTTGTCCTCAGGTTCCCAGGATCTCTCTTCAGGTCCACAGCCCTCCCAATCCACCAAAAAGAACTTTTTTCCTCTGACTGTCTTGGAGGCCAGTATCTCTTTCACTGAGAAGACGTCAGAAGAACCGGAGACAGGAGTGGGAGAAACTAATTTGGGAGAGAAACGGTTGATGATGAGTGGTTTAAGAAGAGAGACATGAAAGGCATTAGGAATACGGAGAGAAGGAGGAAGAAGAAGTTTGTAAGAGACAGGATTAATTTGGCACAAGACTTTGAAGGGACCAAGATAGCGTGGACCCAGTTTGTAACTGGGGACACGAAAGCGGACATATTTAGCGGAGAGCCATACCTTGTCTCCGGGAGCAAAAATGGGGGGAGCTCTTCTTTTCTTATCGGCAAACTTTTTCATGCGAGATGAAGCCTGTAAAAGAGAAACTTGGGTCTCTTTCCATATGGTGGAAAGATCACGGGTCACTTCATCTACCGCGGGCAAACCAGAGGGCAAGGGAGTAGGGAGGGGGGGAAGAGGGTGACGGCCGTACACCACGAAAAATGGGGATTTGGAGGAAGATTCAGAGACTCTAAAGTTATACGAGAATTCGGCCCATGGTAGAAGATCTGCCCAATCATCCTGGCGGGAGGAAACAAAATGTCGTAAATAATCACCCAAGACCTGGTTAATTCTTTCTACTTGTCCATTGGATTGAGGATGATATGCAGAAGAAAAGTTTAATTTAATCTTGAGTTGTTTACAGAGAGCCCTCCAGAATTTCGACACGAATTGGACGCCTCTATCCGAGACTATTTGTGTGGGCAACCCGTGAAGACGAAAAATGTGTACAAAAAATTGTTTAGCCAACTGAGGCGCTGAAGGAAGACCAGGAAGAGGGATGAAATGTGCCATCTTGGAGAATCGATCAACGACCACCCAAACAACAGTGTTGCCACGGGATGGGGGTAGGTCTGTAATAAAATCCATACCAATCAGAGACCAAGGCTGTTCGGGGACAGGCAGAGGATGAAGAAAACCAGCGGGCTTCTGGCGAGGAGTCTTATCCCGAGCACAGACAGTGCAGGCTCGCACAAAGTCCACGACATCCGTCTCCAGAGTCGGCCACCAATAGAAGCGAGAGATGAGTTGCACAGATTTCTTGATGCCTGTATGACCTGCGAGATGGGAGGAGTGACCCCATTTGAGGATTCCGAGGCGTTGGCGTGGAGAGACGAAGGTCTTTCCTGGAGGAGTTTGCCTGATGGAGGCTGGAGAAGTGGAGATCAGGCAGTCAGGAGGAATGATGTGCTGCGGAGAGAGTTCGACTTCCGAGGCATCCGAGGAACGAGAGAGAGCATCGGCCCTAATGTTCTTATCGGCAGGCCGAAAGTGAATTTCAAAATTAAATCGGGCAAAGAACAGAGACCACCTGGCCTGGCGAGGATTCAGCCGTTGGGCAGACTGGAGATAGGAGAGGTTCTTGTGATCGGTGTAAATAATAACAGGAAATCTTGATCCCTCCAGCAGATGCCTCCATTCCTCAAGTGCTAATTTAATGGCTAGAAGCTCTCGATCCCCGATGGAGTAGTTCCTCTCCGCCGGAGAGAAGGTCCTAGAAAAAAAACCACAAGTAACAGCATGCCCGGAAGAATTTTTTTGTAGAAGGACCGCTCCAGCTCCTACAGAGGAGGCATCAACCTCCAATAGGAAGGGTTTAGATGGGTCAGGTCTGGAGAGCACGGGAGCCGAAGAAAAGGCAGACTTGAGCCGTTTAAAGGCGTCTTCCGCTTGAGGAGGCCAAGACTTGGGATTGGCATTTTTTTTGGTTAAAGCCACGATAGGGGCCACAACGGTAGAAAAATGTGGAATAAATTGCCTGTAATAATTGGCGAACCCCAAAAAACGTTGGATAGCACGGAGTCCGGAGGGGCGTGGCCAATCTAAGACGGCAGAGAGTTTGTCTGGATCCATTTGTAGTCCCTGGCCAGAGACCAAGTATCCTAGGAAAGGAAGAGATTGGCATTCAAACAGACATTTCTCTATCTTGGCATAAAGTTGATTGTCACGAAGTCTCTGAAGAACCATACGGACATGCTGGCGGTGTTCTTCTAGATTGGCAGAAAAAATCAGGATATCGTCCAGATATACAACAACACAGGAGTATAAGAGATCACGAAAAATTTCATTAACAAAGTCTTGGAAGACGGCAGGGGCGTTGCACAGGCCAAAGGGCATGACCAGATACTCAAAGTGTCCATCTCTAGTGTTAAATGCCGTTTTCCATTCATCCCCCTCTCTGATGCGGATGAGATTATAAGCACCTCTTAAGTCCAGTTTGGTAAAGATGTGGGCACCTTGGAGGCGATCAAAGAGTTCAGAGATGAGGGGTAGAGGGTAGCGGTTCTTTATCGTGATTTTATTAAGACCGCGGTAGTCAATGCAAGGGCGTAGAGAGCCATCTTTTTTGGACACAAAGAAAAATCCGGCTCCGGCAGGAGAGGAGGATTTACGGATAAAGCCTTTTTTTAAATTTTCCTGGATGTACTCCGACATAGCAAGAGTCTCTGGGGCGGACAGAGGATAGATTCTGCCCCGGGGTGGAGTAGTGCCCGGGAGGAGGTCAATAGGACAATCATAAGGCCTGTGAGGAGGTAGAGTCTCAGCTTGTTTTTTGCAAAAAACATCCGCAAAGTCCATATAGGCCTTAGGGAGACCGGTTACAGGGGGAACCACAGAGTCACGGCAAGGGGTACTGGGAACCGGTTTTAGGCAGTCCTTGAAACAAGAGGGCCCCCAACTCTTGATCTCCCCAGTGGACCAATCCAGGGTTGGGGAATGGAGTTGAAGCCAGGGTAGTCCAAGGAGGATTTCGGAAGTGCAATTGGGGAGGACCAAAAATTCAATCTTCTCGTGATGAGGTCCGATGCACATTAGAAGGGGCTCCGTGCGGAAACGTATGGTACAATCCAATCTTTCATTGTTTACACAATTGATGTAGAGGGGTCTGGCGAGACTGGTCACTGGGATGTTGAACCTGTTGACGAGAGCGGCCAAAATAAAATTTCCTGCAGATCCGGAATCCAAGAAGGCCATAGTAGAGAAGGAGAAGGCAGAGGCAGATATCCGCACAGGCACAGTAAGACGTGGAGAAGCAGAGTAGACATCAAGGACTGTCTCACCTTTGTGCGGAGTCAGCGTACGTCTTTCCAGGCGAGGAGGACGGATAGGACAATCCTTCAGGAAGTGTTCGGTACTGGCACAGTACAAGCAGAGATTCTCCATGCGGCGTCGTGTCCTCTCTTGAGGTGTCAGGCGAGACCGGTCGACCTGCATAGCCTCCACGGCGGGAGGCACAGGAACGGATTGCAGGAGACCAGAGGAGAGAGGAGCCGGGGAGAAAAAACGCCTTGTGCGAACAAAGTCCATATCCTGGCGGAGCTCCTGACGCCTTTCGGAAAAACGCATGTCAATGCGAGTGGCAAGATGGATGAGTTCATGTAGGTTAGCAGGGATTTCTCGTGCGGCCAGAACATCTTTAATGTTGCTGGATAGGCCTTTTTTAAAGGTCGCGCAGAGGGCCTCATTATTCCAGGATAATTCTGAAGCAAGAGTACGGAATTGTACGGCGTACTCGCCAACGGAAGAATTACCCTGGACCAGGTTCAACAGGGCAGTCTCAGCAGAAGAGGCTCGGGCAGGTTCCTCAAAGACACTTCGAATTTCCGAGAAGAAGGAGTGTACAGAGGCAGTGACGGGGTCATTGCGGTCCCAGAGCGGTGTGGCCCATGACAGAGCTTTTCCAGACAGAAGGCTGACTACGAAAGCCACCTTAGACCTTTCAGTAGGGAACTGGTCCGACATCATCTCCAAGTGCAGGGAACATTGGGAAAGAAAGCCACGGCAGAATTTAGAGTCCCCATCAAATTTATCCGGCAAGGATAGTCGTAGACCAGAAGCGGCCACTCGCTGCGGAGGAGGTGCAGGAGCTGGCGGAGGAGATGATTGCTGAAGCTGTGGTAGTAGCTGCTGTAGCATCACGGTCAGTTGAGACAGCTGTTGGCCTTGTTGCGCTATCTGTTGTGACTGCTGGGCGACCACCGTGGTGAGGTCGGCGACAACTGGCAGAGGAACTTCAGCGGGATCCATGGCCGGATCTACTGTCACGATGCCGGCTGGCAGGTAGTGGATCCTCTGTGCCAGAGAGGGATTGGCGTGGACCGTGCTAGTGGATCGGTTCTAAGTCACTACTGGTTTTCACCAGAGCCCGCCGCAAAGCGGGATGGTCTTGCTGCGGCGGTAGTGACCAGGTCGTATCCACTAGCAACGGCTCAACCTCTCTGACTGCTGAAGATAGGCGCGGTACAAGGGAGTAGACAGAAGCAAGGTCGGACGTAGCAGAAGGTCGGGGCAGGCAGCAAGAATCGTAGTCAGGGGCAACGGCAGGAGGTCTGGAACACAGGCTAGGAACACACAAGGAAACGCTTTCACTGGCACAATGGCAACAAGATCCGGCGAGGGAGTGAAGGGGAAGTGAGGTATAAATAGGGAGTGCACAGGTGAACGCACTAATTGGAACCACTGCGCCAATCAGCGGCGCAGTGGCCCTTTAAATCGCAGAGACCCGGCGCGCGCGCGCCCTAGGGAGCGGGGCCGCGCGCGCCGGGACAGGACAGACGGAGAGCGAGTCAGGTACGGGAGCCGGGATGCGCATCGCGAGCGGGCGCTACCCGCATCGCGAATCGCATCCCGGCTGGAGACGGTATCGCAGCGCACCGGGTCAGTGGAGCTGCCCGGAGCGCTGCGGTAGCGAGAGAGAAGCGAGCGCTCCGGGGAGGAGCGGGGACCCGGAGCGCTCGGCGTAACAGTTATTATGTTGTTACGTGGTTTATTTGGTTTATTTCAGTTTATTTGGTATAGTGTATGTGTTTTTTGTAGCCAGGTAGTGCTAAATTTTATGTTTGTTTATATTTTAATAACCCAAGGTGTGCTTTTTAATTATTATTATTATTTTTTTTGTAGTGGTATGCTTGTTATATTTTCTATTTTGTTTTCTTGTTGTGTTTCCCGAGTATGGATGGTTTTGAGTTGTAGCCAGATAGTGCTAAATTTTATTTTCATATTTTGATAAGCCAAGTTGTGCTATTTTTATGTTCATTTTTGGTATGTGTGTGAGTGTGTTGTTTGGTTCAGTTAGGTGGGTTGGCATATTTTAGGTTTTTGTAAAGCTGGGCTGGCTGGTTAGGCAGGGTTTTGTTTTTGTGTTTTTGGTACCAGTATATTTCTTATTTATGTTATAGCTGGTTAAGCTTGTTTTGTGTATTTGCATAAGTTTTGTACTTTTATAATAAAAAAGAGTGTCAGCAGAGAGCACTGTGGTCAGACTGAAAAGAACAACTCAACTTCTTTTAGAGCAAACAGCAGCTGATAACTACTGGAAGGATTAAGATTTTTTTGATAGAAGTAATTTACAAATCTGTTTAACTTTTTGGAACCAGTTGATTAAAAAAAAAATGTTTTCCACTGGAGTACCCCTCTAATGAAAAACTAATAAAAATTATTTAAACAGAGTATTAGCTACAATCAGAGAATCCATCATTTCTTTTTACAGAACTGTAACTATGTAACTTCCTCCAGATGTATTTTATATTGGGGTTAACTACAAAATAGAGGGAAAATCTCCTACTTTATTTTTGCCTATAGAAGAAAGGGGTGTGAGGTTTAGGTACATGGAGGTGATATAAGCAGTGCTTTAGTAAATCTGGACCTTCAAAGATCTGCCCCAGCACTGACACATTTGCAAAGTGCTTCCAGAGTGGCATTATAGTCAGGCCCAATTCCTTTATCCTGAACATGTGAGGATATGAAGAAAGCATAGTATTAAGGTTAGATGAATATATTTTGTCTGGTAGAAAAAGACATATATGCCTGAAGATAGGAAATTAAATTCAATCCTAAATAACCATATGAGAAGTAGTAGAGGTGGATGAGATGTAAAAGCACATCCAGGCTTCAGGGTTAAAAGGACACCAAACTTATTGGAGTTAGCCCAAGCTTAAAATGTATTATCTAACTGCAAAATGAGTGATAAGAATCTAATTGGTGGGAGTCGGACCACTAGGACCTCATCACTAGAATGTGAGTTGCTTGTCCCCCAAGTGAATGGAGCAACAGTGTGCATGCTCAAAACACCCCTCCATTCAATCACTATGGGTCACACTGTACAACTGTACTTGTCTATGTTTAGTAATCCCACAGTGAGTAAATAGAAAGGAGTCAAGCATGCACACGGATACGCCATTCAGGGAACATAGGACCCCCATTCTTATTATTCCAGCTGTGCACTCCCCACTTACCAGATACTTTCCTGTGGATAGGTGATAAGTCTGAATATTGGGATAACCCCAATAACATACTATACTAATCTATTGTGTAGTTGAATCTGGTGGTCACCTGTACTTCCAGGCAACTTTTCAGTATAAGCTGTTATGTGTATACATAAGGAGTAGCAATGTTTCTGGCTACATTAACCCTTTAGAGTGGTGGCAAGGTGATTTTAGTGCTCTTACCTCTGTTATGGGGCTCCTGAGAGTCTTCACCATGGTTTTCTTTCAATAAGATTTCTTATTCTCTCCATTCCAGGGGGCAAGACCATAGCGGGGCTGTTTGCCAGCCTTTGCTAACTCACACCTTCTTTCCCTTTACTTCTCTGGCTTATCGCAGGACAAGCCCATCTAAGAAGCACTCCTCCTTACTGGCATTCCATAACATAGTGCAGGAAAACGTGCCAAGCGTATCCTGAACATACATGCAATGTGATGCTTATAATTTAGGGTACAGCACTATCAATGGCATGTGGGGAAAGGTGGAGGGAGAAGGGTTACATTGCAGAAACAGCCCTGGTCTAAGCAGTGACTGCTGATGATGATGTTGACTAAACAGTAGCAAAGAGGATCACATAAAGAAAGACCATGGTATAGGCAATAAACTACTGAAAATTATGATGACCAAAGAGCAGCAGAGAGGATAACAGTGGATAGCAGCAGCTATGGCCTAAGCCGTGAATTTCTGCTGATAATGACTAAAGGGAGAGGGGGTGACATTCAGGAGACAGCACTCTGTACATAGTAGAATGCAAGAATTTATACAAGAGACAGCTGTCCAGAACCATATGGGAGGAGAGCCTTGATTTACCTTTCAGGCTCCGAATGGACCATCTGGGGGAGGCAGACAGGCTTAGAATGCATTCATTTATTGCAGACTCTCTCCTGTACATTATGTAGGTCCACTACCACTTGCTTTGTTCCCTTTTAGTCTCTCTGCTGCTAAAAATGGAATTCCTCTAACAACAGGCAGTAGACAGCAGTTTGTAGGGAAGTAAAACATCAAGTAGCCATCATGAAGGCTATCAAATGTGGGAAGCTATTTGAAAAAACAGTGGTCATTTAAGGGTGCTTTCACGCTGCCGTTGGCATCCATCCGGTTCAGGGTCAGTTCCTCACTTTTTTTTTCTTGCACTGAACGGACCCTGAAACAGGATTGAGCACAATGGAATCGGCAGAGTCCCATCAGACCCCATTCACTTGAATGGGGTCTGTCAGAGATCCGGTAGTTTAGCAGAATTTAACAAAGAAAAAAAATAGTGCATGCAAATAGTGGAGTTCAACGGCAGTGTGAAGGTAGCCTAATATGTTAAAACATTCCTCTGACTATTGATTCTGAACAATGAAACTAGCCAGATAAATGGGATGGAGGCTTTTAGGTGGGGTTCCCACTGAGTAATACTGTGAAAACATGAGGAAAACATGTGCCGACACTGCCATTCCCATAGACCCCAAAGTATTCCAAAAGCTCAGAATTTCAGAGGTGAAATGTCTGCCTCTGACTTTCCATAGTCTAGACTGCGCAGAGGTATCCCATTGACTACCGAAATTTCCTAGCATAATTTCTAAACGGAATTATGCTTGAAAATTCCTCAGTAGGACTCTGCCTTAGGGTATGTTAGAATTGAAAGAAGAAAAAAACAGGCAAAACTACTTTGTGGATGCCATATTCTGAGATTTTAGTTCGGTATACTGTAGGATGTGGAATAGCCATTTTCAACAGGGCTAATACAGGCAAGGCTACCCCATGCAGTTTCCTCATTTCAATACTGTATTAAAAAATCTGTGCCATAGTTTTTACAGGATGTAGATTTCACACTGATTTAGATGTGGAAAGTTCTGCCATGTGAACATATCCTTACACTGATGAGTGATAGACAGTATATACAGAAATGCATTGGATAAAATGGCTGCATATGCTGCAGACATCATGAACATTAATGATTTTATTATAGATTACTTTGGTGCTATCACAACACCTGTGCACACATAGTGGAGATGAAGTGATCCTATGCTTCATCCTTAGGTCTGGTAATATTAGCACTGCGCGTTCATGTCCACACATGGCCCCTATGCAGGTATATATATATATATAGTGTACTATATGTTATTATGTACACTTCCGCACATATATCTATACCCACACAGACACAATTTCTTTGTGTTTCCAGCAGCCTCTGTCCTCCTTCCTCCCACTTACCCCCACCTTCTTATTTCTGTGCTGAGGATGCTGGGAGACGTTTGCTAGAAGTGTGTAGGCGACAAGACTCTATAAATAGCTGTGTCTCTCAGTCTGATCATTGCACCAATCTCTATACTCCAGTATTCATCAGCCTGGAATCTAGGGCTGCAGCACGCACACCCCAGCCAGCTACATCCAAAGCATCTATTGACTATAATGCTGTATGAGGCATACCTGTACTAATAAATGACTTTACCTGCTTATCTGATTTACTGTGAGGGAAAAGGTGTGTCACTGACTCAGAAAAGGAATAAAAATGCAGATCAGATGCAACACTCCATGCTATGCAATTCAAGTGTCTAAAAGATCTCACTTTCATCTTGCATTAGATTGATATTCATCACTATTGACCATTAAGATGGCGATCCACCTTTGGAACCCCTTTCACAAATACTTTAGAAGATTGCAGTTTGAGCAAGCACATCATTTTCTTGCATTACTGCTCTGTAAGGCAAACACTAACCGCAGAATGGGTGATGGCAAACTACTTAGCAATGGCAGTAAAGAAAAAAGTAGTCCAACAGCATACGAAAAAATTCCAGGCAGCAGTATAGTCACATACATGAATGCAAAGTCCACCAGTCCCATAGTGGATCGACACTGATCATAAAAAAATTGTACGACAGCATCTGTCCAAGTGTAAAAATTAACTTTATTAAAGAACTCGGCACATTGTAGTGTTTCGACCCAAACAGTAACAAGTCTTTAACAAGTAGACATGGTTTATAAAGGAAGTTAACACCTGGTCGGATACTGTCAAATAATCTTTTGAAAGTGGCAGCATCATAGGATGTTGCCTTTCCAAGTCATTTTGTCAAATGCGGTGACCTGGTCAAATGCCACTGTTCAGCCGTGGTGGTAGATCACACACACAGGACAACTAAGTGTATAAAGCCCTTATAATGTGCAACGTAAATGAGTATTGGAAACTTGTTGTCTGGAGTTAGATATCTGATGGATGAATCTAGCTTGACAGACACTCAGGGCTAAAGTCCTGTAGGAACTCGAGGAATGGAGTTCCTGCACTTTTTCCACAGCAGGAACGCAGTTCCCACTAGCAGGAGTCCTGCAGGACCAGCCCCTAAAGGGGTACTCTGCCCCTAAACATCTTATTAAGGGGGTCCCACCACTGGGGACCCCAGCGATCTTGGCTGCGGCACCCCAGACATCCGGTGCACGGTGTGAACTTCGCTCCGTGCTGAATGACTGGCAAAGGGGGCAGAGGCTTATGACGTCACGGCTATGGCCCCCTCAATGCAAGTCTATGGGAGTGGGAGTGACGGCCGTCATGCCCCCTCCTATAGACTTGCATTGAGGGGCTGTGGCCGTGACGTCACGAGCCTCCGACGCTGCACCCAACGCTCTAAATGAATGTCGGGTGCAGCAGGGAGAACGCGGAATCAGACATCTTATCCCCTACCCTTATCTTATCCCTTACCCTCCGTTGGATAGGGGATAAGATGTCTAGGGGCGGAGTACCTCTTTAAGTGGAAATCTTGGGTGAGTTCCCACACTTTTTTTTCCCAGGACTTGACCCCTGCAGACACTCCTAGTCCAAATGTGTTGTGCCAATCTATAGATCGCTAGTGGAGGAAGGTCTGGGCTGTTTTTCATATTTATTAGGTAAGAATTATAATTCTACATCAAGAATTTGGGAAAAGGACCACTGTGTTTCTGCATGACAATATCCTGGGTTCTTACAGTAACAAAGGGAGAATTAAGACCATATCACCATAGTTTTATAAAAAAAAAAAAATTGAGCAATCTCTTAGGTTAGGTCCACACTACTGAATCCCTGGCCAGAGATTTCGATGCAGCCAGTGGCAACAGAATAAAGAATGGACAAGACCATTATTTTGCCGGTGGAATTTCAGCTTAAATTCCGTAGAGTGCACTGTGCAGCGGAATCCCATTGCCAGCAAAAGGAATCTGCCGCATCAGAATTTCCGAGGGGAATTCCACTTTGAAATTCTACTCGTAAATTCTGTAGTGTGAACCTAGTCTTAGAGTTATGATGTCCGATCATCCAAACTTTATGGGAAAGATAAAGCTTATTTAATTATACAAACAGACTGCAAAAGTTATATGCTATATAATCAAGACTTAAATGGGTACGGTCAGATACAAAAAAAAATGATATGTTGTACATGTCTAATATACTTCATAAGAAAATTTTATTTCCTTTTTTATAGAAATCATGGTTTATAAAATCATGGCTTTGTCCAAGTTGAAACACAGACATGGACAAATTCCAGTAAGTGAGGGTGGGCTAGCCCTCCTCTGTGATCTCTCCTGTCTGACATTACTCCTCTGTGCTCTCACCTGTCTGATAGTACTCCTCTGTGCTCTCTCCTGTCTGATAGGACTCTTCTGTGCTCTCTCCTGTCTGATAGGACTCCTCTGTGCTCTCTCCTGTCTGATAGTACTCCTCTGTGCTCTCTCCTGTCTGATAGGACTCCTCTGTGCTCTCTCCTGTCTGATAGTACTCCTCTGTGCTCTCTCCTGTCTGATAGTACTCCTCTGTGCTCTCTCCTGTCTGATAGGACTCCTCTGTGCTCTCTCCTGTCTGATAGGACTCCTCTGTGCTCTCTCCTGTCTGATATAACTCCTTTGTGCTCTCTCCTGTCTGATAGTACTCCTCTGTGCTCTCTCCTGTCTGATATAACTCCTCTGTGCTCTCTCCTGTCTGATAGGACTCCTCTGTGCTCTCTCCTGTCTGACAGGACTTCTCTGTGCTCTCTCCTGTCTGATAGCACTCCTCTGTGCTCTCTCTCTGGTCTGATAGTACTTCTCTATGCTCTTTTCTGTTTGATAGGACTCCTCTGTGCTCTTTCCTGTCTGATAGGACTCCTCTGTGCTCTCTCCTGTCTGATAGCACTCCTCTGAGCTCTCCTGTCTGATAGCACTTCCCTGCAATCTCTCCTGTCTGATAGCCCTACTCTGTGCTCTCTGCTGTCTGATAGCACTCCTCTGTGCTCTTTCCTGTCTGATAGCACTCATCTGTGCTCTCTCCTGTCTTATAGTACTCCTCTGTGCTCTCTCCTGTCTTATAGTACTCCTCTGTGCTCTCTCCTGTCTGATAGGACTCCTCTGTGCTCTCTCCTGTCTGATAGGACTCCTCTGTGCTCTCTCCTGTCTGATAGCACTCCCCTGTGATCTCTCCTGTCTGATAGCACTCCTCTTTACGCTCTGCTGTCTGATAGCACTCCTCTGTGCTCTTTCCTGTCTGATAGCACTCATCTGTGCTCTCTCCTGTCTGAAAGTACTCCTCTGTGCTCTCTCCTGTCTGATAGGACTTCTCTGTGCTCTTTCCTGTCTGATAGGACTCCTTTGTGCTCTCTCCTGTCTGATAGGACTCCTCTGTGCTCTCTCCTGTCTGATAGGACTCCTCTGTGCTCTATCCTGTCTGATAGGACTCCTCTGTACTCTCTCCTGTCTCATAGTACTCCTCTGTACTCTCTCCTGTCTGATAGGACTCCTCTGTGCTTTCTCCTGTCTGATAGGACCCCTCTGTACTCTCTCCTGTCTGATATTACTCCTCTGTACTCTCTCCTGTCTGATAGTACTCCTCTGTACTCTCTCCTATATATGTACCCGCCTCTAGGGTACATATATAGCTTTGGACGCTGTTACTGTGGTACATATAGTCTGTGGTACATATATAGCTATACAGGCTGTCTTTGTGGTACGTGCTGACTCTGTAGTGAATATACAGCTGTATAGCAGTATAGGCTGCCTTTGTGGTACATATACAGCTGTATAGACTGCCTCTGTGGTATGTATATAGCAGTATAGACTGTCTCTGTGGTATGTATATAGCAGTATAGACTGCCTCTGTGGTATGTATATAGCAGTATAGACTGCCTCTGAGGTATGTATATAGCTGTACAGGCTGCTTCTGTGGTATGTATATAGCTGTATAGACTGCCTCTGTGGTACATATATAGCAGTATAAACTGTCTCTGTGGTATGTATATAGCTGTATAGGCTGCCTCTGTGGTATGTATACAGCTGTATAGGCTGCCTCTGTGGTATGTATATAGCTGTATAAGGCGCCTCTGTGGTACATATATAGCAGTATAAACTACCTCTGTGGTATGTATATAGCTGTTAAGGCTCACTCTGTTGTATGTATATAGCTGTAAAGGCTGCCTCTGTGGTATGTATATAGCTATATATGCTGCCTCTGTGGTATGTACAGTGGGGATCAAAAGTTTGGGCACCCCAGGTAAAAATTTGTATTAATGTGCATAAAGAAGCCAATGAAAGATGGAAAAATCTCCAAAATGCATCAGATTACAGATTAGACATTCTTATAATATGTCAACAAAAGTTAGATTTTATTTCCATCATTTACACTTTCAAAATAACAGAAAACTAAAAAATGGCGTCTGCAAAAGTTTGGGAACCCTGCCGAATTTATAGCACGCACTGCCCCCTTTGCAAAGCTGAGACCTGCCAGTGTCATGGATTGTTCTCAATCATCATCTGGGAAGACCAGGTGATGTCAATCTCAAAGGTTTTAAATGCCCAGACCCATCTGACTTTTCCTCAACAATCAACACCATGGGTTCTTCTAAGCAGTTGTCTAGAAATCTGAAACTGAAAATAGTTGACGCTCACAAAGCTGGAGAAGGCTATAAGAAGATGTCAATATACTCTGTTTGGAATGTAATTAGGAAATGGCAGTCATCAGGAACAGTGGAAGTTAAAGCAAGATCTGGAAGACCAAGAAAAATATCAGACAGAACAGCTCGCAGGATTGTGAGAAAACAATTCAAAACCTACGTTTGACTGCACAATCCCTCCAGAAAGATCTGGCAGACACTGGAGTTATGGTACACTATTCCACTATAAAGAGATACTTTTACAAATATGGTCTTCATGGAAGAGTCATCAGAAGAAAACCTCTTCTATGTCCTCACCACAAAAATCAGCGTTTGAACTTTGCAAATTAACATATAGACAAGCCTGATGTATTTTGGAAACAAGTTCTGTGGACCGATGAGGTTAAAATTGAACTTTTTGGCCGTAATGAGCAAAGGTACGTTTGGAGAAGAAGGGGAACAGAATTTAATTAAAAGAACCTCTGTCCAACTGTTAAGCATGGGGGTGGATCAATCATGCTTTGGGGTTGTATTGCAGCCAGTGGCACAGGGAACATCTCACGAGAAGAAGGAAAAATGGATTCAATAAAATTTCCGGAAATTTTGGATGCTAACTTGATGCCATCTCTGAAAAAGCTGAAGTTAAAGAGAGGATGGCTTCTACATATGGATAATAATCCTAAACACACCTCGAAATCCACGGGGTATTACATCAAGAGGCGTAAACTGAAGGTTTTGCCATGGCCTTCACAATCTCCTGACCTCAACAGAATTGAAAATCTATGGATAGACCTTAAAAGAGCAGTGCGTGACAGACAGCCCAGAAATCTCAAAGAACTGGAAGACTTTTGTAAGGAAGAATGGGCAAAGATACCTTAAACAAGAATTGAAGGACTCTTAGCTGGCTACAAAAAGCGTTTACAAGCTGTGATACTTGCCAAATGGGGCAGTACAAGATATTAACTCTGCAGGGTGCCCAAAATTTTTTTGTTTTCTGTTATTTTGAAAGTGTAAATGATGGAAATAAAGTCTAACTTTTATTGACCTATTATAAGAATGTCTAATCTGTAATTTGATGCCTTTTTGAGATTTTTCCATCTTTCCTTGGCTTCTTTATGCACATTAATACAAATTTTACCCTGGGGTGCCCAAACTTTTGATCCCCACTGTATATAGTTGTATAGGCTGCCTTTGTGGTATGTATATAGCTGTATAGGCTGCCTCTGTGGTATGTATATGTAATATCCCAGTACAGGACATGGTCCTGCACTACACTTAGGCCCTGTCAGTGACCTGGGGGCTCTCCTGCAATGTCTCCCCTGCTGTTACTTTAATGTTATTTATTGTACTATATGTATAGTCAGTATACCAATGTATAGACAGTATAAAGGACCTTTGGAGGACTAATGTATTTGTCTAAAGGACCTGTGAGATCTTACATGATATGTTCACATGATGTTATCACATGTTACCCAGAGAGCACCAGCTTAACACATGACCTATGGGCAATCTGCTTTTTTTTTGCTCTTTTGATTTTGCTGAGGAACAGTGGAGACCAGATGTCTCAGTGCTAGTGTCCAGCTACCTGGAAGGCCTCAAATCTACAGTCACTTCCAGTAATTCAAGTCTATGTCTGCTGTTGCTACCTACAGTCCAGTCAAGCCTAAAGTCAATTATCTAAGGTCCATTACAAGTACAATTAGTCCCAGCAAGCTGCGAGGTCCTTCTGTGTTCCTGGCCACCTCTCTGGGATTCTGGCCGCGCTGTAGAAACTTTAACAACTGCCTGACCTCAGTAAAGCCTCCGTTAAACCATAACCTGGTCGTGGACTCTCATTTTACTGCCTAGCCATTGGGATAGGAGAGATATCGTTTGGGTGGTTCCTGATACCCAAAAACCACTCTGGGGTCAGGAAAATTAGGGGTTAATAACATCTTGCCCCTGGGGTTAATAACATCTGCCCTATCCACCTACACTGCTACACCCCGGTGTCCCGCCATTCACCATGGCTCACCGCAACTTTGGCGTCAAACAGGATACGGGTGTGTGCCTTAACCAACAAGTCAAGTTACCGTTATCAGGATACGGGTGTGTGCCTTAACCATAAAGCCGCAAGTCCTCCCCCTAGTCTGAGTCTGAACTGTGTCCAAAGCAAATCGCATGCAGTTGCGAAAAAGTTAGCCTCAGAAGATTGTACGGGAATTTGTCATTGTAATGTGTTACTGCCGTGGCGCTGTTAAAGTAGAGGGGAGGTGAAGAAAACTGTGCTGTTCATTGTGGAAAAGTGTGTGAAAGGTAAATTGACCATGTGTAAGATCAGAACAGAGGCCAAGTTGCGCACCAAAATGTCTGCCATACCTGAAAGGGTTAATCTGATGGTTGAGAAGCGCGTGAAAGGTTCCCACCAGAGCCAGCATCCCGCCCCTGGGCGTGGAGATCATGTTGCGTGTCCAGTCCGAGGTGGAACTTGAAAGGTCCGCCCCTTGTTGCCAGAAGAAGAGGATGCACCACTCTGTCACTTTCAGTCCTAGGCCCCCCAGATGACGTCCCTTTGGTGGAGACCGTTGAAGTAAGCGGTGCAGAGCCCATCACCGAGGGAACGAAAGAAGGAAGTTCCCTGGGCACAGCCGTTCATCGAATGCCGGTGGCTGCGCTTGGCCTCGGTCAAGCACCCGCTGTAGCAAAGGCTCTTAAGACAACAACAAGTGCAAGTCAGCCACTGAAGCCAACGCTCGCAAATCAGTCTCCAATACCGGTGGTCACAGTAACCCCTTATTGCCCAAAAATGTTCTCGGGTACTTGTCATTATGTGGGGTAGCGCCATTCCGGGTATCTCAGCCCAGTCAGACTAGGCCGCTGCAGCATAGTGCCAAGCATCTTAAAGGGCCAAGTCTACACCCTTTAGTGTCCAGCAGCGCTCTTGGAAAGCCGCTACACCTTGGAGAGACACCACCTGGGGGGGGGGGGGTCCCAGCCAGCCCTGACCAAGCCGTTGCAGCAACCCCCTAAGCTTTTTTAAAGGCCAGCGCACCAAAATCATCCTAAAGGGAAAGCGTATGCAATTCCTCTTAAAGAGACAGCGCACTCAATTCTTCTTAAAGTGACAGCGCACTCAATTCCTCTTAAAGAGACGGCTCACTGAAATCACTACAGAAGTGCATAGTCCCACCATCTCTGACTCCCATTTGTCTCATGTTGCATGGAACACTCATGTTGACCCCATGCGGGGAGCCCAGTCTCCCAACCCTAGATTCGTCTCTCAACCTAGGGCCAAGTCCGACAGGCGAGACTGGGAAAGAAAATTGCCAGAAAGAAAGTTGTCTAAGTAACTTTGTGTACAGAAAAACTTTAACCAGACTTGGTCGCCAGACTAATTGACTGTCGTGCACTAGCATACTTTTGTTGTTTCAGTTTATAGCAACTTTCAAGTATTGTGCCTGACAGACTTGTCAAGAAAAGTTTCACTGCAACCAAGACTAGTAGGTATTGTGCCCGGCTTCGGCCGATAGACTCCTTGGTGGAGGAGATACGATAATAGCTTTACATAAGCAAGCAAGTCAGGAAGGGGACCCTGACTTGCTCCTAGCAACGGACTCTTTTATGTACATAGACTTCTGAGCAGTACATGGACGATAATGTAAATACCCATAGTAATATATTTTGTTCCATTAAAAAGGTTACGGAGGCACCCTGAAGGTCTAATAAAATGTATATGTTATTGTACACCAAAAGTCACCGTGTACAGTCTTTCTCTGATATCTGGTTGTATTCCTACATGGGTTTGTCCTGAGCCACTCGAGAAAAGCAACATGTAAACCCACCAGCATCTTATCCAACGTACCGTATACAGTAAAGTACTACACATAATGTACACATAAAAAGTACACATAGCTATGTACAAGTACAAGTAATGTACACCTCAAGTCACATACAGTAGTACCGTATCACTCAAAATTACACAGCCTACTTCAATGTCATATGTCAAATGTCTAATGTCATTAGTTCTTGTGTTAGTGCACAAGAAACTTTACTGGGCAGAATGTATTCCTGATATTGAGTAATGCACGTAATCAAGTCTACGGTAACAGAAATGTCAAATGTTATCAAAATAAATGTCTAGCATAAACTTAATACAGTGTTCTGGGGAGAAGTGTTTTACATGCCACGGGACCCCAGTAGCCAAGGCATTGGTCAGAGAAGCTCAGGCAACCCAATCTGCAAATGTCTAGTATAAAGTATTAAGTCTAGTCATGTATAGTATATCACATGCATTGTCAAAATGTTGTGTTATGTCAAGTCAATTATTATACATAGACAAGCATCATCAAATGCATAGTAATAGGTCCTTAAGTAAAGTTATCAGTACTAGTCAAAGTCCTTATTAATCCTGTTCTCAGTTAAGCAACATAAATTAGAGCATGTATGGACATTATGGACAATTATACAGAGACTCTTATGTTCTCAGTTTTTTCCAAAGCAAATTACCAGCCTGGAAATGGAAGTTTGTTTGCAAAAATGCTCCAGGACTGCATCCGGCCCCAAGGCCGCTTCGACCCTCAATCCTGACAGAACCTGCTTTGAGGGCGACTTTCATTAAGTAGGGGGGTTTATAATGTCCCAGTACAGTACATGGTCCTGCACTACACTTAGACCCTGTCAGGTTGAGTCCCTAAGTGACCTGGGGGCTCTCCTGCAGTGTCTCCCCTGCTGTTACTTTAATGTTATTTATTGTACTATATGTATAGTCAGTATACTAATGTATAGACCGTATAAGGGACCTGTGAGGTGTTACATGACGTGTTCATATGATGTTATCACATGTTACCCAGAGAGCACCAGCTTAACACATGACCCACAGCTTGACCTATGGGCTTCTAGCACAGCCACCCTTTATAAGGAAGGTAGGTGCTGCAATCTGCTTTTTTTGCTCTTTTGCTCTTAAGATTTTGCTGAGGAACAATGAAGACCAGATGTCTCAGTGCGAGTGTCCAGCTACCTGGAAGGCCTCAAATCTACAGTCACTTCCAGTAAGTCAAGTCTATGTCTGCTGTCACTACCTACAGTCCAGTCAAGCCTAAAGTCAATTATCTAAAGTCCATTACAAGTGCAATTAGTCCCAGCAAGCTGCAAGGTCCTTCTTTGTTCCTGGCCCCCTCTCTGGGATCCTGGCCGAGCTGTAGAGACTATAAGGCTGCTTTCACACTATGAGCATTCATCCGTTATTAAACGTCTGTTTTCTGTGTAAAAACGGATGTATAATAACAGATGAAATAATGGGTGCTAACGGCTGAATAAATATTCATCCGTTAAGACCCATCATGTATGGCCGTAACTCCTCTGCCTACAGACTCTCACAGCAGGGACTACTACTACTCCCATCATGGAACAGACTTGTTTCCATGATGGGAGTAGTAATTCCCTGGCTGCGGGAGTCTGCAGACAGCTGGGGAGGCTACATTAGTGTTTGTACTACTACCCCCATCATGGAAGAGTCTGTTCCATGATGGGGGTTGTAGTACAGGGGCTGAGGGATTGATCGCACCTGGTCTCACTTCTGAGACCCGATGTGATCAGAAGTTATTAAGCAGGGGAGCGGGCGGCATGGACTGCAACCCTGCAATGTATCGTGTAACTTTCATTTTTAAATCCCCCGCAGGGAGCCCTGAATGGCCGGTACTGAGGAGCCAATCAGGGCTCCTGCCGGGGGATTTAACCCCTTGGGGACGGAGCCCATTATGACCCTAAGGACTGGAGCATTTTTTGCAAATCTGACCACTGTCACTTTAAGCATTAATAACTCTAGGATGCTTTTACTTATAAATTTGATTCCGAGATTGTTTTTTCGTGACATATTCTACTTTATGGTAGTGGTAAATTTTCGTCGATACTTGCATCAATTCTTGGTGAAAAATTTAAAAATTTGATGAAAAATTTAAAAATTTAGCATTTTTCTAATTTTGAAGCTCTCTGCTTGTAAGGATTATAGACATTCCAAATAAATTATATATTGATTCGCATATACAATATGTCTACTTTATATTTGCGTCATAAAGTTGACATGTTTTTACTTTTGGAAGAAATCAGAGGGCTTCAAAGTTCAGCAGCAATTTTACAATTTTTCACAATCTTTTGAAAATCGGAATTTTTACAAGTGGTAATAGGAAAAAAAGCCCCCAAAATTTATAACCCAATTTCTCTCGAGTAAGGAAATACCTCATATGTGTATGTCAAGTGTTCGGTGGGCGCAGTAGAGGGCACAGAAGGGAAGGAGTGACAATGGGATTTTGGAAAGTGAATTTTGCTGAAATGGTTTTTGGGGGGCATGTCACATTTAGAAAGCCCCTATGGTGGCAGAACAGCAGAAAACCCCACATGGCATACCATTTTGAAAACTACACCCTCAAGGCACGTAACAAGGGGTCCAGTTAGCCTTAACACCCCACAGATGTTTGACGACTTTTCGTTAAAATTGAATGTGTAAATGAAAAAAAAAATATTTCACTAAAGTGCAGTTTTCCCCCCAAATTTACAATTTTTACAAAGGGTAATGGGAGAAAATGCCCCAGAAAATTTGTAACCCCATCTCTTCTGAGTATGGAAATACCCCATGTTATGACGTAAAATGCTCAGTGGGCGAACCACAATTCTCAGAAGAGAAGAAGTGCCATTGAGCTTTTGTAAAGAGAATTCATTTGGAATGGTAGTCAGGGGCCATGTGCGTTTACAAAGCCCCCTGTGGTGCCAGAATAGTGGACCCCCCACATGTGACGCCATTTTGGAAACTACACCCCTCACAGAATTTAATAAGGGGTGCAGTGAGTATTTACACCCCACTGGCGTTTGACAGATCTTTGGAGCAGTGGGCTGTGCAAATGAAAAATTTAATTTTTCATTTTCACGGACCACTGTTCCAAAAATCTGTCAGACACCTGTGGGGCGTAAATGCTCACTGCACCCCTTAATACATTACATGAGGGGTGTAGTTTCCAAAATGGGGTCACATGTGGGGGGTCCATTGTTCTGGCACTACGGGGGCTTTGTAAACACACGTGGCCTTCAATTCCGGACAAATTTTCTCTTCAAAATCTCAATGGCGCTCCTTCTCTTCTGAGCATTGTAGTTTGCCCGCAGAGCACTTTACATCCACATATGGGGTATTTTCTTACTCAGAAGAAATGGGGTTACACATTTTGTGGGGCTTTTTTCCTATTTTCCCTTGTGAACATGAAAAATTTTGGGTAATACCAGCATTTTAGTGAGAAAAAAAATGTTTTTTTTATTTTCCCATCCAATTTTAATGAAAATTCGTCAAACACCTGTAGGGTGTTAAGGCTCACTATACCCCTTGTCACGTTCCATGAGGGGTGTAGTTTCCAAAATGGATGGGTATTTATGTTTTTGCGTTTATGTCAGAACCGCTGTAAAATCAGCCACCCCTGTGCAAATCACCAATTTAGGCCTCAAATGTACATGGTGTGCTCTCACTCCTGAGCCTTGTTGTGCGTCCGCAGAGCATTTTACGCCAACATATGGGGTATTTCCGTACAAATTGTGGGGTCTTTTTTCCTTTTACTGCTTGTGAAAATAAAAAGTATGGGGCAACACCAGCATGTTAGTGTAATTTTTTTTATTTTTTTTACACTAACAGGCTGGTGTAGACCCCAACTTTTCCTTTTCATAAGGGATAAAAGGAGAAAAAGCCCCCCAAAATTTGTAGTGCAATTTCTCCAGAGTATGGAAATACCCCATATGTGGCCCTAAACTGTTTCCTTGAAATACGACAGGGCTCCAAATTGAGAGAGCGCCATGCGCATTTGAGGACTAAATTAGGGATTACATAGGGGTGGACATAGGGGTATTCTACACCAGTGATTCCTAAACAGGGTGCCTCCAGCTGTAGCTAAACTCCCAGCATGCCTGGACAGTCAGTGGCTGTCCAGAAATGCTGGGAGTTGTTGTTTTGCAACAGCTGGAGGCTCCGTTTTGGAAACACTGCCGTACAATATGTTTTTCATTTTTATTGGGGGGGACAGTGTAAGGGGGTGTATATGTAGTGTTTTACCCTTTATTTTGTGTTAGTGTAGTGTAGTGTTTTTAGGGTACATTCGCACTGGCGTGTTACGGTGAGTTTCCCGCTAGGCGTTTCCGCTAGGCGTTTGCGCTGCGGCGAAAAATTTGCCACAGCCCAAAATTGAAGCAGGAAACTAACTGTAAACCTGCCCGTGTGAATGTACCCTGTACACCTCCAGGTGTTTCAAAACTACAACTCCCAGCATGTACTGACAGACCGTGCATGCTGGGAGTTGTACTTTTGCAACAGCTGGAGGCACACTGGTTGGAAAACCTTCAGTTAGGTTCTGTTACCTAACTCAGTATTTTCCAACCATTGTGCCTCCAACTGTTGCAAAACTACAACTCCCAGCATGTACTCACAGACTGTGCATGCTGGGAGATGTCCTTTTGCAACAGCTGGAGGCACACTGGTTGGAAAGCCTTCAGTTAGGGTACGTTCACACGCGTGGATTTTTTAGCGGATTTTCCGCTGCATGTTTGAAAGTGGGCGGGCTCTTCTCAGCTGTTCGCTGCAGGTTTTCCGCGCCGGAATTTACGATGTGGAAAACCCGCCACAGTCCCTACTGACTTCAATGGGGCTTGCGGCGGATTTTCCGCATTGTACATTCCGCCGCGGAAAATCGGCTGCGGACAGACGAAAAGAGCCCGCCCACTTTCAAATACGCAGTGGAAAACCCGCAGTGGAAAACTGAGTTACCTAACTCAGTATTTTCCAACCAGTGTGCCTCCAGCTGTTGCAAAACTACAATTCCCAGCATGTACTGATCGCCGAAGGGCATGCTGGGAGATGTAGTTATGCAACAGCTGGAGGTACTTAACTACAACTCCCAGCATGCCGTTTGCTGTTTGGGCATGCTGGGATTTGCTGTTTTGCAACATCTGGAGGACTACAGTTTATAGACCACTGCACAGTGATCTCCAAACTGTGACCCTCCAGATGTTGCCAAACTACAAATCCCAGCATGCCCAGACAGCAAACAGCTGTTTGGGCATGCTAGGAGTTGTAGTTTTGCAAGATCTGGAGGGTCACAGTTTGGAGATCACTGTATAATGGTCTCAAACTGCCGCCCTCCAGCTGTTGCAAAACTACATATTCCAGCATGCCCAAACAGCTGTCTGGGCATGCTGGGAGTTGTAGTTTTGCAACATCTGGAGGGCTACAGGTTAGAGACCACTGTATAGTGGACTCAGACTGTAGCCCTCCAGATGTTGCTAGGCAACTTACCGGCTTCCGTAGGATCCAGGGAGCCGTCCTCTTTTGCAGCACGTCATCGCCACCCGCCGATCACCGCTGCCCGCAGCCTCCGGATCGGTAAGTGGATCTTCGGCGCCGGTCCCCGCCGGTTTCCAAGTCCTGCCCCGCCTATTGTGGGTGGGCAGGACGGGGAACTGCTATTGGTGGTCGCGTCTAGACCACCAATAGCAGGGATAGGAGGGGTGGCACCCCTGCCATCTCACTCCTATCCCTTCAGGGGGATCCTAGGTGTCTTAGAAATTCCCTTATATTCCGGGTCACCATAGACCCGTATGACCCAGAATCGGCGCAAATCGCAAGTGTGAATTCACTTGCGATTTGCACCGATCGCCGACATGGGGGGGTCTGATGACCCCCCTGGGCATTTGCGCGGGGTGTCTGCTGATCGATATCAGCAGTCACCCCGGTCCGGTCCCCGCCCGGCAAGCGGCGGGGACCGGAATTCCCACAGGCATATGGATACTAGTGTTGCTCGCGAATATTCGCAATTCGAATTTTCTTTATTTATTTTATTTGAATTTGTGAATATTTGCGAATATAGCACTATATATTTGAAATTACGAATATTCGCTTTTTTTTTCACAGTACACATCACAGTGATCATCCCTCTCTGTTTCCAGCTTGTGTGGTCTAAAGAAGGCTCTAATACTACTGTG